>NC_142136.1:2816071-3430714 GCF_024610735.1 Ursus americanus
GAGGCCTGATATTTTTGACCATTATTCTGCATTCAAGTAGCACCCAATATGGTGCATACAAGTTAAATTTGAGAAAGTAATTAGTATTAATGTATAATGAATTACAGATCATATGTAATGTAATGGATATATCAATTAATTATCAAGTATAATGTTTGGGGTTATCCTGTGCTAAACATTATGCAAAAATTGTGAGTCCTCTCAAACAGTCTGGATAAAAGGTCTCAGGGTGTTGTGGCCCTCGGGAGAGCAGGGACCCTTGGCAGGACAAGGAAGATTGGGCTTGAAGGCGGGAATGTTCCTCAGGGGCTCCACAGAAGGCTGGGCAACATCTGTAGGAATTTATTGAATTACTGAATTGAGTTATTGAAGAAAACGACAAACTATTTGGGTCAGCGATAAAACAATCCTGCAGGTGTTTCACTGTGCTCTGCTGGACTGTTTTGCAAGTTAGGGTTGTACGTAGGTGTGTGCTTTCATGTAGCTCTGGTGTAAAAATGGACAAACATGAAGGGCAAAGCATGGGATGCATTTCATCCCCAAATAAAAAGTTTTCACATCTACCTGAAGATGTTTTAGAATGAAAAAATGCTTACGTTTCTGAAATAATTGGTATTCATGTTTCGCGTGCACACACACACGCACACCCATGTACATATTTACACCTGTGTCTTAAATAGGTGTATACATCTGTGCTCTGAAGGATTCAGTGTTTCCTATTTTCTCAGTGTTTGTGTTAGTCAGGGTTCTCCAGAGACACGGAGCCCATACGCCATGTAGAGAGGTGCGTAAGAGGAGATTTCTTTTAGGGTTCCAGAGCCTGTGAGCCCCGCGATCTAGCATGGGCAAGCTGGACAGCCAGGGAAGCTGGTGTGAAATTCAGCTGGAGTTGGAGCCCGAGATCCAGGGGGATCGATGGTGTGAGTCCGGGTCTGAGATGGAAGAGTGTGAGAGCTGGGAGGGCCGGTACCTTGATGTTGGAGGCACCCCGAGCACGTGCAGCATCTCCACAGTCTCTCACGTGGGTGCGCATGTCATTTCAGCCCAGCAGGTTAGATGATCGTGCCCCCGCTGTTCTGCAGGAAACGGGAGGCAGGGGTCGAGTGACTTGCTCCAAGCCCCACAACACGGAGGGAGTGCCTCTGGATCTAGATTCAGGTCTGCCTCGCCATTGGGCGCAGTGAACTGTGTGCTCCTCAGAGCGGAGTGTCTAACAATTAGCGGGGAAAAAGGCTTTACAAAATTATTTATTTAGAGAGAGTGTGTGTAAGCGGGAGTAGGGGTGCAGGGAGAGAGAGAATCCCAAGCCGACTCTGTGCTGAGTGTGGAGCCTGACGCGGGGCTTGATCTCATGACCCTGAGATCACGACCTTAGCCAAAACCAAGAGTCGGGTGCCTAACTGACCAGCCAGGCGCCTTGGGAGAAATGGCTTCTGAAGGCGGAGCCAGTTCCTATGCCGTGACGCCCACTCCGCAGCCTACCCTGCAGATTGGAGTGAGGTAAATTTGAGCTACGTGTGTCAGAGAAGAGAGGCGTAGACGTCTCTCCCGTTGCGTCCATGCCTCATTGTAGCACTAGCCGATGACATTGTCATTTTTATTACACTGTCGTTCCCCATTAATGATTATATTCATTGAGGACAGAGCCTTAGTGTTTCCCCCTCTTTATCCCTAGCACTTAGGATAATATTTGGCTCAGTATTATTGAACAAGTAAGCAAATGGGGAATTAAAACAATTGTGACAGCAAATGTTTAAATAAAAAGTAGTTTTTAATTTGGCCTGGCCCAAATCTTACTGGACTTTTTGCCTTCCAATATAATAATTTTTAAGTTTGTTGGAAAATTAAGGGAAATGGGGTCATTTAGTGATTACACTGTAATGTAAGTATGTTCAGAGTGTCCAGACTTGAGCCAATGGCTCTCTGTCCCACCGATGCTCGTTAAAGATGGTCCGAATCTAGGCAGTGCGGACCGACGTTGGGGTCTGTTTGAAGGATCACCCTGACCTCACAACCAGAAGGTGTGGTTTGAAAAACTTCACACCCACTTTGAATCCCTTGTGTCTGTGAGTTTAGAAAAAGAAGGAGGAAGGAAAATGATGGTTCTTTAGCTTTCCTTTATTACTCAGGTGTGTCAGATAGTTTCAAACCATTTCCCCAATGAAGCATTTAGCTCTGGGATCTGAGCTTATAAAGCAAACAGAGGCTTGGTTTACAGACTTCGCCTTAAAGAACATTACCGTTTGAAGCTTTCAGAGTTTATGATTTTTTCTTTAAAAGGAGGCCTTGAGGTGAGGGCGGAGAGGAGGGTTTAAAACATGTTTGGCTTGCTGTTTCTCTTAATTATTCAGCCGCTGTTTAGGGATCACCCACCAGGGATTTCACGAAGGTGAAAAAGCTCGTTATCTGCTAAGTGCTGTGGGTGGGGCTGGAAGCCTCGCTGCAGTCAGAGAAGCATTTTTAGACACGTGTGTGTCATGTCACTGTCAGGACAAACCCATAACAGACCCTTAGGTCCTTCTAAGTATATGTCCCCTGATGGCTGGGACCTTGTCAACTTCTCCATTCCAGTACTGAGAACTGTGGCCGGCAGGAACAGGGGTTAAGTAGACATTTGTTGAGTGCATAAATGAGTGAGTGATTAACCCAGCCTTTAGTGCCAAAAGACCTCAAAGGTGGTCTGGATCCCAAAACGCTTCTCTGGGACAAGTTCAGGCAGCCATTTACTGTTTATAATACACTTGTTTAAGATTTTGAAAATTTTAACTATGCTTACTTAAAATTTTTCCAGTACACACACACACACACACACACACGTGCATGCACACACACACACATACATACATGCCTTTTTTTCCTTGAAGGAAGGAGAAAAGAGAGGTTTCACTTTGCTTTAGGTTCCCCTTTATGCCTTGGCAGCCCAGAGCAATGACTATGGGCCCAGTACCCCCTCACCGTTCCCATAGGCTGCCTTCTTGGTCATAGACTTGGTGTAAGGGGTTCTGACCTCAGCTGTGTTACGTCTGCATAGCAAAGGCCACATATAATGTGGTTTCCCTTTTAACTGTTCAGGGTAAGGGTAAAGTCAGCTTCCCCCTTGTGTCAATGTTAACGTTCATCTTTGTGTAGGCAAGAAGTGGGGCTCAGGCAGGTGGCCGTTCATGTTAGGGACCAGTCTCTCTGGCCCCTTCCTCTGTCCATCTGCCGCAGTTTCTCATGGTTGAACATCGGTGTGCACAATGCAGAGCTTGCCGTGGAGGTGGGGGCGGCGGGGACCCAGGGACCCTCAGACATGCAGTGCTCATGCCACAGGTAATGGAAGCAACACACGTGTGCTCAGTGTTTGGGGATTGCTCTGTGGGTTGAGGCATTTCTTAGAAGTGCGTGATTTGCATTCTGAGTTTGGAGGGGGGTTTTGTTTCAAAAATTTGAGGTTCAGTATGTAATTGTGAAATGCCTTTCAGAAGAATTAGCATTTTGTTCTCTGTGTATGTTGAACATAGGATGTATGTGTCAGGCCCATGTGGTCCTCCCTGCTCCAACCCCGAAGCAGTCTTCCTCCCTGAGAGTTCTGGTTGCTTCTACTGAGGAATGGTGTTTAGAAGCCAAGACGTGGGAGGCAGGTGTGCTCATGGCTACTGTGGCGCCGTGGCTTCTAGACTCCCAGTGGTGAGGCTGAAGGTTACTATTAGAAAAAGGACATCTCTGTACAGGGTAGAGTTTTG
Organism: Ursus americanus; assembly: GCF_024610735.1. Taxonomy (NCBI): domain Eukaryota; kingdom Metazoa; phylum Chordata; class Mammalia; order Carnivora; family Ursidae; genus Ursus; species Ursus americanus. The sequence goes on from NC_142136.1 coordinate 2,819,797, forward strand.
TCCAGTGTCACCTGCCACGTCCTGTGTGTGGCTTCACAGAAGGCCTCGTGGGGTGGTGGAAATCCCGGGCATGGACGTCAGAGTAACCTGGCCTCACCTCTTACCCTGAGCCTCAGGGGCTGTGAAATGACCCTCCCGTGGTGGTGAGTGGACGCTAGAGGACATGACACAGCTTTCTCTGTCTCGTGAGTGCGCGTCAGATCCTCGTGGCCGAGCCTTTCACCGTTGTTTGGCCAGTGTTGTTCTTATCTTCTTGCTCCTTATTTTTCTTTTTTCCTTTCTCATAATCTGTTTAGGAAGTTTTGAGAGAAAAATCACATTGTTATTAAAAGCAGTTTCCAAGAGGAAATACTTCATGTACTTTAGTATGGAAGGACGATCACAGATCAGCTTCTGGCTCGTTAATCTCTGGTCTTATCTTCGCCATCTCTGTAAAGAGGAGGGACCGGTTTCTGCTCCTGAATGACAGCGTTTGCCTTGACAGCCCTGGGGGAGTCGGCCTCCCGTCCAGGTGAGCTCATTCAGGTTGAGAATTTCACGCCCGAGGCAGGAGGCGGCGGGGGGCTGGGGGAGGAATGGATTGTCCCCTAGCAGCTCTGGTTTCATTTTGGCATCTCCCAGAAGTAGGTCACAGGCATTCCGGCTGTCGGAGCATTTCTGTGTTTCTGGCTCCACAATGCCCGTTCCCCACTGGTATGTGAGGCATTTCACCACCCGTGTGAGGTGTCGGGACCCTTCACCGAGGCGAGCAACCTCATGGTTCGTTCTTTCTGTTGGTTTTGGACCCCGAAATAGGATCTTCCTGGTTGTGATCCCTTCAGAAACTCCCGTAAGGGCCCCTCACGGTTGGTGTCATCTGGTCAAGCCGCCTGGGACACGCTGTGACCTGTGGTTAGCTGGGGCCCACCCTGCCGGGCCCGGGGCTACTGTGTGCATGCCTGTCCCAGCAGATGCCAGAATGTGTGTGAACTCTATAGGCCCAGTTTATCAGCGTGAGTCAAGACTTCTATGACCGTTTCCCCCACACGGTAAGAAACATATAGAAGCGCTCCTGATTTTATAAAGTTTCTCAGTTTGATTAGTCCACAGTTTCCTATATTATTAAGTTATATCATAAATAAGGGTTTTTAAAAAGTATATTCTGTGAACACTGGAGGATAAAAACACCTTATTTTTCTGACATCGGAAGATGCGTCTTTTTCTGGATATGGGGCCAATTTTCTAAAGTTTTCCTTAAAATGCTACAGTTGTTTTTTAAATTTCAGCCCCTGATGTCTTTGGTCAAACAGGTTCTCAGTCGGGCACATGGTCTACAAGTGAAACTTGTCTGAATGACTCGGGGTCCTGCTCATGCTCCAGGAGGTGGGTCTGTGACCGCCGAGGCCACGGGGCGGAGTGTGTGTGGTGCCCCCCCCATCTGGCCGCAGATTGCCTGGGGCGAGGCCACCTCCCACTCCCCACCCCCCACGCACCCCGACCCTGACCAGCCAGGAAGGGGCTCAGCGGGCGTGAGGTGGACGAGGGCCTGGACGCCAGCAGTGTGGACGGCAGGGGAGCCGCAGCACCCGCGGGGGACCGCAAGTCCTTTCTCTTGGGGCGCTTTGTGTCATTTGTGCCTTCGTCAGCAGCCACTGCCTCATCGGAGGCTTGCTTTGTGGCCGACACGCAGGTGCTCAAAAGGCTTGCTTTCCGTTTGCCTTGGCGCTGCTGTTCCCCACGGAAAGCTGCTCCGCCACCTCGCACGCTTTCTCCCTTCGGTGTCCTTTCCAGTGTTTGAGTACCTCTGCACCCTACCTGAAAAAACCTTTTTATTTAAAAACATGAATGTATAGAAAAGTCGCAAGAATTATGAAATTAACTCCTGAATACTTTCCAACTAGATGCACGCTGTTTGCATTTTGCCACATGTGTGTTTTCTCTCTCCAAATTATTATGAGTACTTCCTGCTGGGCCATTTGGGTAAGTCGTAGACCGTCATCCCCGTTGGCCCCAAGCACATCAGCCTTCCCTCTGAGGACGAGGATGTTCTCCCACTGACGTATTTACAAAATTGAGGAGACCGAACATTGTTGTAATTCTGTGTTCAGTACACAGTCCGTTTTCAGGTGGAGTCCGCTCCCCAGCCCTGCCCTTCACGGCTCATTTCCCGGCACCAGCGGCCAGTGCGGGATGACACGTGCACTTAGCTGCCGTGTTGGCCTGTCTTCTTGAGGGCGCCTTTCTTCTGCTTCTGCAGGATGCGATTTAATGTTTTCTTATCCGCATCCGGCTCAGGGGCCTCCTTTCTTCCCACACGACCGCCAGGCTGGCATGGAAGGTCGTGGGCTTGGAGTCCTTGTCTCCCTTCTCATGCAGTGAGATCCAGGGTGACAGTGAGGGACGCGCTCAGAAAGCTGGTCGTGACATGCCCATCGCACAGCACAGAGGCGGTTGCTGTACGCCCCCAGGCCCTTGGGCGTTGCCCGGAGCTTGAGGCCATGTGCACGCGGCTGTGCGTCAGCTCATTTCCAGACTCAACTGCTGAAAGAGCTGAACCGGGGAATTGCTTTCAGCTCTTTATCGCGCTGGCGATCTTTTGCTGTGTAGGATTTCCCCAGTGCAGGCCGGTGCATGACTTCATTCTTTAGACTGTGTGGCAGCCCCCGCTCCGGCTGCGGCCCACTCCCGCGCTCGTTGTGTGCACGCCGGGTGGCGACACGTCCTCATCCGTCCCTTCATGCGCTGGGCAGCACGACTCTCAACAGCCGGGCAAGCAGGAAGCACTTCCGCTCCCCACGTGTAATCCCAACAGGCGTGTTGGTCTCAGGGTCGATCTGCAGGAATTCCCGGGAGGTCTGCAGCACCTGGGCTTCCGTCTCAATCTACCCCCTGATGCGGAAGCATGGCCCGGCTGACGTGGAGTTAAGATGACGGGTTCAGCTGGCTTCCGTGGCAGCTCCCCGGCCCACGATGGCCTGCATGACAAAGTCCTGCAGGAGTGCGCGCAGGAGTTCAGAAAGTAGATCTCTTTGTTCACCATACTCCCCATCAATGTGCTGGGAGGCAGACACGATTCAGGGAGGCGAGGTGTCCCCTGTCCCGGAAGCCGGAGATGGTACCGTGTGTCTGTGACAGCCCGCGGTCACCTTTGTTAGGGCCGCGGGCTGAGCTGTGCCTCACTGTCCGAGCAGACTGCACCGGCCTCCAGCGGCTCAGCCCCTCTCGTCTCTCTGCTCTCGGTTTGTGGTGCCCACGTGCTGGGTGCTGGGGTCTTTCTCTGGTGAGGGTGGGGGTGTCAGTCACTTCTGAGTTGACACTATGAACCGTAACTGTGTATGGCCCTTGGTGAGGATGTCCCAGGGTCCCACCACTGTTGGGGACTGTGGCTTTCCTCATTAACCCTTCCATTTGGAGCTGCGTTCATGCTCTGAGTGACTTCCAAAATGCTCCTTGGCCCCGCCTGGCTTTGCTGATGCCCTCTGGGGCGTGTTCAGAGTTATGCCGTCCACACCTGGGGAGTCAAACCAGCTTGTGTAGCCTCACCCTTCATCCTGCATCTTTCCGTGATTTTCCACCTTCCTCCTTTCTTTATCCTGACTTTTTTTTTTTAAAGATTTTATTTATTTATTTGACAGAAAGAGAGACAGCCAGTGAGAGAGGGAACACAAGCAAGGGGAGTGGGAGAGGAAGAAGCAGGCTCCCAGCAGAGCAGGGAGCCCAGTGCGGGGCTTGATCTCAGGACCCTCAGGACCCTGGGATCACAGCTGAGCCGAAGTCAGAAGCTGAACGACTGAGCCACGCAGGCGCCCCTATCCTGACTTTCATCTCATTGAATGGAAATGAGGTCAGGCTTCCCTAGCTCCCAGATTCTTCAGTCTGCATGTGAGGACTGGGAAGGAAGAGCAGGGTTCCCTGAGCCCAGGGGGTGGACGTTGGTGACCCCGTGACGCAGAGTCCCGTGCCTGGCTCGCTGGTTATTCAGCGACAGAGTAGGAGGGAAGGAAAGTCTGGTAGACGGTGGTAGGAGGTAACGGGACAGTGAAAGGGTCTCCGGGAGCTCGGAGCAGGGAGGGCCTGACTGCCCAGCGCATCTGGCCCTGGTGTCAGTGGCCCTTTTCACACACAGCCCTAGAGGACAGTGCCCCACCCAGTGCCCCACCCAGTGCCCCGGCAAACTGCTGTGTCAAAACAGTTTCCTTCTAAAAATGAATTAACTTTTGGATTTAAAGACTTAATTTATGGAATTTTCCATTTCTTGATTTATTCGGAAGAGCGAGGAACCACTGCATCTTAGATTACGTTCCTAGATCCGTTGACTTCTCTCTCCTCCCGGGTATTTGTGTTAGGACGCGGGCTGCGGGTGGAGGGGGAGTTGGTGCAGTTACCTCCAGGGGACAGAGTCCGGGGTTCTCCCTGAACGGCAAACATGTCACTGAGAGCTCACATTCGTGGTTCGTGACTCCTTAGTGGTTCTCCGTGTCCTTGTGAATAAGGACCAGAGTCTGTGGTCTTCAGCCTCAGAAACGAATTAGCCGAGACTCATGAGAAGTGTGGCTTCCACACCCACTCGGAGCTCACGTGGAATTCCTGATGGGGGAGAGGGTGGGGTACACGGGTCACGAGCTCTCTGTTGGGAAAGTCATCTTAGAGAGCAGACTGGGACTCCAGCTGCCACATGGACACTACTGCCAAGCAGCAGCAGGGATGAGGATGTTCTGAACTTCGTCTTCTGATACAATTTTGACAGATGTCTTGGCTCTGGAAAAAGTTCTGCCCTACATTCATTCATTCTTTCTTTCTTTCTCTTTCTTTCTTTCTTTCTTTCTTTCTTTCTTTCTTTCTTTCTTTCTTTCTTCTTTCTTTCTTTCTTTCTTTCTTTCTTTCTTTCTTTCTTTTTCTCCCTCTTTCTTTTCTTTCTTTCTTTCTTTCTTTCTTTCTTTCTTTCTTTCTTTCTTTTTCTCCCTCTTTCTTTTCTTTCTTTCTTTCTTTCTTTCTTTCTTTCTTTCTTTCTTTCTTTCTTTTTCTCCCTCTTTCTTTTCTTTCTTTCTTTCTTTCTTTCTTTCTTTCTTTCTTTCTTTTTCTCCCTCTTTTCTTTTCTTTCTTTCTTTCTTTCTTTCTTTCTTTCTTTCTTTCTTTCTTTCTTTCTTTCTTTCTTTCTTTCTTTCTCCAATAGTAAACACTTAACTGTTTCATTTTGGATTTTCCGAGATTTATAAATAGGAATTTATTTTTACTTCATCATAACATAGATAGCCCAAACTTGTATTTCTATACAGCTCATAAAATAATCCTAATAAGCATTTATAAGACATGATCTGCAAACTAATATACCATTTCAACTATTAAGTTTACAGTTTTAATGAATATGCAGTTGATGAGGCTTTTCTTATCCCACACAAGAGACAAAAGTTTTCATTTATTTCATTCATTTAAAAAATAACTTTCATCCCATTGTGATGATCACGAGAATAATTCAGAGTTGCTCCTCTGAATGCAGGTCAGAATGGGTTTTGAAGGGGTGACGTGCTTCAGTTTCTGTTAATAATCTGCTTTGTAGGCGGTCCACTGATGGCTGGGTGGTTTTCCAGCAGTTATTGGTGGCACGGTGCCCTTTGTTCTCTCAGCTGAACCTAAATTCCAGATTTGGAAGTGCCAGACTGAGGGTGTGATGTCATTGCTGGAGGTCAGAGCTCACCCTGGATTCACGGGAGCCTTTGTCTTTGGCCCAGGTGATTTGCTCTCTGGTTTGGAGCAGAGGAGGACACGGCCCATTTTCTTTGTCTCCTTCACCAAATGCGTGGACATTTCCCTAGAAGGTTTGGAGAGCATATGGGGCCCGGCCAGCTAATGTTACCTGCTGGGGAGAAGTTTGACACATTTGATTAAAGGTCAGATTCATGGGGCGCCCTGGTGGCACAGTGGTTAAGCGCCTGCCTTCAGCTCAGGGCGTGATCCCAGCGTTATGGGATCGAGCCCCACATCAGGCTCCTCTGCTATGAGCCTGCTTCTTCCTCTCCCACTCCCCCTGCTTGTGTTCCCTCTCTTGCTGGCTGTCTCTATCTCTGTCAAATAAATAAATAAAATCTTTTTTTTTAAAAAAAAAAGGTCAGATTCATGACTTTGAATGCAGACTGTGGCCTGACACTTTCCATGTCAAGAGCGCCTGTACGCTTGTGAGGTCTGTGGGGCCAGGGTCTGGACTATGCCCTTGAGCAGGAAGTATTGATAGGCACTTTGCAAACACTTGAAGTGAGATATTGATTTTATAACCCAGTCCTTGACAGGGAAGGTATCGTGAGGGAGACAGACCCATCAGGGGGAAGTCATTAGGACTGAGTGGAAAATTTAGAAGTGCAGTTGGTTAGGACAGCTGGACATACAGACCCTTAGCCTGGAAATTCCAAGTGGGTGATATTAATTAATACAGCCGAATCAGGAGACATGTGTTTTCCCTGAAAATGTGTTGTTTATACTTTCGTCCCATTGTGTGAACTCCAGACCCTCAGGGTCAAGTACTCCATATGTCCTCTGCCTGGTACGGTCACAGAACTGGGGGCCAAGCAGCATCTCAGAGCATTTGTGCAGTCTTGTCCCAGTACGGGCTAGGAGTCAGAGAGGAAGAAGCTGTTAAAGCCCCATATTAAGTTATACACACATAGAAAACAGACGTAGTTTTCAGAAGTGTTCTGATTTACTACAGTACAACCAGTTTGCTGACTGGATGGTTTCTTAACCAGTACCTGGCGGGGGTGGGGGCGGGGGCGGGGGCGAGCGTGTTTCAAAGTCCACCTTCCTTCTCTTGCCCATCAGGGTGGTTGGGGGCGCCGGGGCAGCTCAGTGTGGGAAGAGCGAGGCTGTGGAGTTAGCTCCCACTTTGGAGCTCAGTGCCTCTGGTTGGGGGATACTGGGCTCTGCAGATCTGCAAACTGCGCACCCCTCAGGGTTTGGTGACATTGACTGAGAATCTGACAGCACACAGTAGGTGCTCAATAGACATTGGCTCCCTCCCCTTCCTCCTCTGGTGTGGGTTCGCTCCATCCTGTTGAAGCGCACTCAGGGAGGGCAGAGGGGCGCGGCCCCCGCCTGGGAGAGCCCCACAAACCCACCGTCTGGTGGTCCTGAAATGGGTCACGTCCCTGCCATTCTTGGTCGGTCATCCCAGGCCCCGCGGAAGGCGCAGCCGCCAGCTCAGACAGAGCTGTGCTTCCTGCCACGCCCGGGCACCCGACCGGGCTCCAGCACTGAATTAGGAACGGCTCGCGTGCTGCTGGGAGGGGATGGCCGGGGCCCGGATGCCACTGCGCCCGTGTCCCTCACACCAGCCTCTGGTGGCGGATCCCAGAGGAAGCGGTGACGCAGTTTCAAACATCATTTCTCACAGTGATAAGGCTCCAGCCAGATGCCAGGGTCCCCAACCTGGGGCAGATCCTGGATTCGTGAGAGTTCCTCGAGCGGGTCCCCTGTGGGCACGTTCCCTGGGGAGCAGCGGACTATCAGCGCTTTCAAGGAGGATTTACGTGTGTTTGTGTCTTCCTTCTCAGCTTTCAAAGTTGGGCTTTAAATACATTTGGGGGAATTTGAGGAGTCACTGGATTTAAAGGCTTGGGAGTGCTTGGGCTGCTGCAAGTTAAAGAAGAAGTTCTGTGGCTTTCTTTCCCTAAACATAAGAAATGGGTAGAGCTTCGGAAGAACATAGCCCAAAATAAGCATGCCAACAGGCCCCCAGATCTGGTAGGTGGGAAGAGAGCAAACGTCAACACTGTCTTCCAGAGAATCCAGAATTAGAACCAACGGTGAAGAGCTTGGCTGTGGATTTCCAGCGGAGGCAGTGGGTTCTGTGGGGAGACACAGGGGCTGTGGGGCCCCGCGAGCCAGGGGTGCTTGTGACGGGCTCGCCGCTGTCCCGGGAGGGTGGGCTGTTTTTCACATTTTTTTTTTTTAATTGGGACAAAACGTGCATAACACAGAAGTGACCATCTTAACCACGTTAAGTGTCCGGTTCAGTGGCTTTAAGCCCATTCACAGTGTTGTGCGGCCAACACCACCTTCCGTCTCTAGAACTTTCTATCTCCTCGAACTAAAGCTTGGTACCTGTTAGGCAGAACCAAGTTAAAGCCCTCTCAGTCCGAGAGGCCCATGTGCTGCACTCCTCTCCAGGGTGTCTGGGAAGGAGGGTGTCATCTTGTATCCCCCCTGCTGAGACTTGGTTTCCCGGGAGTGTAAACACTAAGGATGTAAGACTCGGGGTAGCTCCTGGCGCACCCTCCGTGACAGCCAGTGCAGGTGGCTTGCGGAGCGCGGCTCCTGGCTGTTGGGTTGGGCTGAGTGGTGAGGTGGCTGCGGCCTGAGCAGCGGGACACAGCTGCATATCCCACACACGGAGAAGAAGGTGTCACCTGGGTGCGTGGGGTTTCAGTCTGCGGCCGCACCTGAGTCACGCGCGCCCACAGACAGCAGCTGACCTCTGGTTTCTATGGCCCTGAGAGGAGCAGAACTAGGTTAGAATGACAGACGTGTGTTGATTTTGAATGATAACGTTTTACTGCATTCTAAACATCCTTGAAAATAAGCTCTTGCTTTCACCTTTCTTATGAACCCAAAAGTATGAAAACCATTCACAGATGACTGGACAGCGCCTTTTCCTGCTGATTGGAGCCATGCACGGTTTCCAGGGGGGAAAGCTTGTGTTCTGCCAGCTTCCTGTCTAGTCGACACAGTAAAACAAAAGAGGAAAGATGGACAGTTTGGTTCCTTCAACTCCTTAGGCTAAAATAAGATTTCCCATGACATGTTTTGCTCCACCTAATTTTGTAGACAAGACTTTTTAGAAAAGCATTATTGTGGATGAAACACTTTCAAATGGTTTGTTTTAGATTTGCACAAAGTTTAGAATAAACATGTCATGTCAGCCTGGAGGATGAGTCACGGAGTGGGTCGCTGATGGAGCCTCCCAGTTCGGGTCAGCGAGCTAAAAGCAATATAAAATGATGAAGGCTGGGTGCATGGGGGAGGAAGAAATGGTGATGTGTTGAAAGAAAAACAAGGTCTGGAGAGTCTTGCCTTAAAAAGGTAAGACATACAAACTGCCAGGATGGAAAAACCCAATTGTGTGTGGCTCCGGAGGCTGGGTGAGGTGTGCATGTGAGGGGTGGACCCTGGAGGCCTCCACAGCCTCCTCGCAGGGTCGGACGGGGTGCCGGGAGCCTCCCGGAGGCCCTGGCGAGCCCAACACCAGCCCGAGCGGGGAGGGTTATGGTCCAGCTCTCTGCCTTGCGCAGCGTTGGGAACCAGCATTTTGACTGATCGATCAAGGCTGCGAATGTCTTCCCTGTATTTTCCATTTTTAATGTTATGAAATGCAATGAAATGCATCTACCCTGAAACTGTAGTGAACATCACTTAATCTTTACTTTTTTGAAGATATTTAATAATTTAAGGATTTACAAAATATGTATTTTGGAGAGCATTGCGTGTCAGGTTTCTTTGTGTGGTAAGATTAGCAAAAGCTCTAGTTAAACTGAAAATTGAAATCTATAATTTAAGCTAGTGTCGCTTACTGGCTTCCTTATTAACTTACTGTTGACATCGCCTGGTAATCCCAGACCATGTTTTTAATGGACAGAAGGCACATGGTTGGAGGACATAGACTGAAATAAAAAATTCAAAGCATATGTCACTATCTAAATTAATCTATTGGATTTTGGATACTTTTATTTGTTGGACATGAATAAAAGGGTGTTAGGCCCTAATTCACCCACTGCTGAAACGATCGGCCTTCTCTCTTGTGTGCTGAATGGCTGACGCGTGAGGTGGTTGAAGAAATGTGCGGACAGAATCCATGTAACCCTTGAGGACGCCCAGCCCAGACCATCATGAATGTGTTTTCAGTCTGTGCAAGACTATGGCGAGGAATTTCAGTCTCTAGCCCAATCAAGACAACTGCACTTCATGTAATGGCAAAACCAAGTGGATTTGTTGGATTTCAGAAGTATATTTCCACGTTCTGTAGAAGTACGCTTGGGAATCGACTAAAAAAGGTGCATACGAGTTTCAGTGGCTGTGCGTCAGGAGGGAACAGGTCATGTACACGTGCAGACACGCACAGAGACACGATTTCTCTTTCTCTGTGAAAGTGAGGTCAACGGCAACCACCTACTTTGTACTGAAGCACTGATACGCTAGAACGCGTTTGGCCTGCAGACATTGCGATGCGTATGTTAATGAGGGTGCTGTGATATTAATTTACTACTCAATCCCTTTGGTAAGAAGAGCGGTGACTTTGGACACACGCGAGGGGCTTGTGTTGGAATCCAACAACTAGAAACAAGTAAAGGAAAAGCAACTCAGAGGCATTGGGTTATCACCTGGTATTTTATCTGCAAGTCACCAAGGGAGTTGGCGTGGAGGCCAGTTTGGCCACGTGTGGAATCGGGTGTTTTAACACTGAAATCCATGCCGATGCTCTTACCTGGGAGCTCCCCCCTCCCCGGAGCAAAACCCAGCAGTTGCCAGTTCCTCGTGAATTTGGCTGATTGCATCATCATGATCTTAATCTCCTACAGATTCCAGCTTTTGTGTACTGTTTCGTCAGGTTCTCCCTTCGGATATTTTTATGAGCTTCTTGGCGTAGCCATATTTAATTTCTTCCAGAACTGGCCCCGTTTGCTGCACCCAGGGCATCTTCCCCATATTCCAGGAGCTCCGTTTCCTCTTCCGGTCCCTTGGCTTCTGTCTCTTTAGTTTTCTCCTTTGATGGTTGCCTTGTTCTCCCAAATGCAGAAATGATAATGGGCTACTCTAAAAATGAACCTTTCCTTCGAAGTTAGAGATTTGACTGTAGAATTGACAGTGTATTGCAAAGACCGTCGAGTTTCTCAAGGAAAGAACTAGCTGTTTTCTAGCACATGAAGATGTTCGCCAGAACGTGAAAACATAGTTATTAAAAGCACAAATGTGGTTTTGGTTTCCAGCGCCGTACACATTCCCAGAAAGTATTTGCTTGGAATTGTGTTCATGGTCCAGTTCACTCTGAGTCAACATGGATTCTCTTTAAACTCCATAAACGGTAGCGAGAAGTTTTCTAGAATTTTCTACATGTGAACATGCTTGATACGCGTGGTTTACCATTAAAACCCAGATTGTTATTTCCACAAATCTGCTTAAGCTCCGTTGTATTGTATGCACAGCAACTGTTATGGGGAAATCAGTATTTATTGATTGTAAATGAGAGAACATAGAAACTAGGGCTATTTGTGTATCTTTCCAATGGAAGGATCAGGGAAATAGAATGAGTTAAAGTTTCCATATTTTATGTATTTCGTTTTTATAGTAAATTATGAATGGCTTAGTCAGCTTCATATTTTTCTTAATTCTCTTGGAAAAGATAAGGTTTTCTGAAGTCGCCACCCATCTTGTCAGCGGCCTCCGTGTGTGTGTGTGTGTGTGTGTGTGTGGTTTCGGCGGCCCTGGCAAACCGGAGGGCTGAGTCGTTTCAGTCTGGAGTAGGATTCTGCGGAGGGACAGAGTGGGAGGTGTGGTTTGGAGATGATGCCTCTCCACAGGCAAACATGTCCTGCCGACCTCAGAGCCGCACACGGGCCTCCGAGGTGCCGCTGGGCATCGCCTCACAGCCACAGAGTAAACACCAGAGCTTGTCTTTGAGAAACCACGGCTCTGACCACCGACACTTCGCTTTCTCCTGTGGTTTGCCCCAGTTGCTGTCCTTTCACCGTTCGCGCTGGGCTGGTGTGTGTAGGTGGGGCTTTGAGAGCGCAGCTCCAGCCGGCAAAGGGGCAGGTTTGGTCTCTCGTCCGTCCGAGACGTTCCATCGAAGCCCGAGGGACTTGTTGAAGGTTTTAGTCGCGGTCCTGCGGAAATGTGCATGTGACCTGGAAGGATGTCACCTAGAAATCCTGCAGACATCCCTGACCTTCGTCGGAGGCCGAGAGCGCTGGCTCCATTCGTCCAGGGTTCGTCCGGCCAGCTTTCCGTTTCCAGTTCGTTTGAGTTTCAGACCTGGTTTCAAAGGTACCAGTCAAGGAATGGGATCCTTAGGGGTGAGGTTTGCTCTGCGGCTTTTTAGAGTCCGTTGTTTGTAAAGAGGATCAATTTGCCTTTGCAAAGTGGCTTTACAAACGCGTCTGGTGTTTGAGTGCAGTCACGAAGACGACACTTGAACTGTGTCCCGGCTGGGATGAGTCCAGACGCGGCCCGTGTGCTGAGGCCTGCCCCGAATCCGCCGAGAAGGGTGAACAGCGAGCAGGATGTTTTAGTCTCTCTGTGAAACGGGAGTAGCGGTCGATGGGCTGCTATCGTGCATGCTTGTTTGACGCGTGCTGTGTGCTGAGGTTATGCCCCGCAGGAAGCACGCTCTGCCACTGTCCCCGTTGCTGACGATACCGTGGGGCTTCCCCCTCGCGGAGCGCGGTGTCTGGCTGTGTCGGAGTCATGTGCAGACCCTTCTCCAGGCGGCCGAAAGCTGCCGTGCCCACCGTGCCGGTGTAGACTGCTTGGGTCCAGTCCCCTGGGGTTTCTCTGAGTTCCTCCATGTCCCCTGTGCTTTTCGTCTCTGTCTGTGTTTCACGCTGCTTCCTCCTGGAAGGTCCCCAGATGCCCTCCCAGGCTCTGCCGTGGGCCCACCACCCCCGAGAAGCGCGTGCCCCGTCTGGCCCTGCACGGTGGGCAGCCTTCCTCCTCCCCCCTCGCGGCATCAGCCCAGCCCCAATCTGCCCCTTCCTCTCTTCCCCCGGTACGAGCAACGGCTGGGGTACTTAGCTTTGTGTTCTCCTTCTACGTGGAACAGACGTGCAGGAAGGAGCCGTGCCTGATGCAGATCTTGCACGCCACCATGGCCGGTGGGTGAACATCACGCAAGCTTGCGTCACATCGGTCCCGCTAGGTGGACGGCTCATGGGCCACCGGCTGAGATGAAGTTTGGGCGTGGTCTGCTGGAACTGTATTACTTCTTGCTAAGAATTTACACAATTTCTTGCATCCATGAAAATAAATATGATTATGAGTTAAATAAAGTTTGATAAGAAGATATGACATATACAGTTTGGCAGAGAATAGAAATCCTCACAGGAAATTAGTCTAATTGATAGAACCACCAACTAAGAAAATGAAATCTGTTACCATCTCCTATCATGAAACAAGATGTATTCTTTCTTGCCTCCTTCCCTCCTCTTGTCCCTTTCCCTCCCCTTGTCCCCTTCCCTCCCCTCCCTTTCTCCCCTCCTTTCCCTCCTCTCCTTTTCTCCCCTCCTTCCCCTCCCCTTCCTTCCTCCCATCTCCCAGGGCTCAGAGGGGACCACCGTCCTTGCAGTCAGGCTCACTGGAGAACTTCCACTTCCCTCTCCACACCCATTGGAGTGGCAGCTCCTGTGCGCCTCCGTCCCTGACCCCTCTCCTCCCATCCCCTGCCTTGCCCCGCCCCCGTGCCCTCTTCTCTGAGCTTCCACAGTCCACAGCACCCACACACTAACCTCGCTGGCCAGCAGGGAGGGAATTGTCTCCCTTAGTTCAGAACTTTGAAATGCCCCAGTGGCGTATTGGAGAGTGAAACAGAAAGCCCCTTGCCTGCCATCCAAGGCTCACATAGCTTGCCTTCACCCCGCCCGCCCAACATGCTTTCCTCCGATACCCTTACCTCTCCTCTGCTGAGAGCAAGTTCACGCCCGACTGGTCACTTCCTCGTATGAGTCCTTGAGAGCATGAGCCCCGTCTGAGCCACCTGCTATCCTCCCAAGTACGAGGACGAGGACGGTGCCCAGAGCAGAGCGTGTGCTCATCCGATCCTTATAGGGGGAGGGCGTAGCAGCCTGTCCAGCCAGTGCACCAGACCATTGTGTGTCCAGAATTCCGCAGAAAAGCAGTACTTACTGTCTGCTCTTTAGAAGGAGAATATATCCTGTCAGGATGGAAGCAGAGAGAGATGAGGGGGGTCGTACAACTTGGATCACATTCTAGACCGAGACTGGAGGAGGCTGGTGATGTTGCTAGTCTGGAGAAATTTGCAATGATTTAAAATGTTTAATTGTTGCAGGGAAAAAAGTGGCGATCTTGTGGCCACTGGTTTAATTAAGCTGCATGTCAGTCATACTTGTAGTATTTCGCTGGTCACTTAAGTCACTAGGTCCATTTTAAGTGTGTTACAAACTGTAGGGGACCCTAAAGGGTCAGGCAGCGGAGTGCAATGGGATACACACAGAATCGACTCCACCCTTTGATACTCAGTGCAGCGCGAGCCTTCGCGCCTGGGTGCCGGCTCTCTGTCACTCCCCAGAGCACGTGGAGCCCTCAGGAGATCTTCTCAAACCGCCCTCTCGGTGGGAAAAGTGCTCAGCGTAATTCCTCTCGATAGCCGTCCCGTGGACGCGCAGTGTGGCGTTCGACTAGCCTGCTTGTTGGGAATTTTTACTGAATGTAGTACAATGTAGTGCCTTTTCTGGGTCCCAAAAGGAAAAGCACCTGAGTTTTCACTAAGCGTTCTTTTGATCACAGATTCAGAGCGTGTTCGGAGCTTTCCTGCAGGTGTGTGCTGGGAAGGTGCTGGGCTGGGGGCAGAGGGCGTCCTGTCGCCACGGTGGTTTGAAGGTCACGTGTTGATGTGATGTTTCCAACGCTGCGATTCGAGGGATGGGGAGAAACGATGTGAATCTGGGATTCAGATTCAGGGTGAGTGCGAGAGACAGGCAGCAGCATGGTCCACGGGCCATCTTTGATGGGTTCTTACTGCCCAGGCCCAGAGCGGGCGGGACGCGGCTTGGCTGCCCACTCTCCTTTCCTCCATGTCCCCTCCAGCCTCCCCTCTGTCCCCTTTCCTCCCTTCCTCCCAGCCCTTCCCAGCGTTTCTGACCGCAGCACTAGGTGGCTTCTCCCACCCCGGGGCGCTGGGTGGGAGGGTGGGTGTGCAGAACGCGCTTTTGGATCACCTGTGAGGCCCGGAGCCTGCGCACACGGGACCGTATGCTGCGTTCTGTGTGTGACTAGGGGTTAATGCAGAAGGCCCCAGCGACATCGAGTCGTCAGAATTTATGGCTTCCAGGAAATTCGCTCTGCCTTAAGATAGCAATCCCAGATCCACTGATCGGTGTCCCAAGAGTTACTGGCATCCGAGAGTCACTGCGGGAGTTAGGAACAGGGGACCGTGGTTCTGTAGAGAGTCAGCTACTTACGCCTCGGCCACGTGGCCAACACCTCAAAATTTGGCTCCCCACCAGCCTCAGGAACGTGCGGTCTCACCTGTCACCGTCCCACCTGGCACTCGTGCCCCCCTCTGGACCATGTCCCCTGCTAGCTTTCCCTCATTCTGCTTTCTTCCCAGGAGAGGACGTCTGTCTCCCCTGTAACTTCCTTTGAAACATGTTTTTTTGGTTCTGTCCCGATGACTGGCCGTGTCCCTCCTCTGCCCCAGCGCCCGTCCCACACCGCCTCTTGGCTCTGCTTCATCTCGCATTTGCCTTTCTTCACAGTAACACCCCCTCCCTGCAGGCCGGCACCCAGCGGGGACCCGCTCTGCAGATCGCTGTGTGCTTGGACGGGGCACAGGGTCCCTCCTCCGTGTCTGTGGGACGCCGCTCACCTCCCTTGGAGGGGGTGCTGCCTTGTGATTGCCCCCTTGCTCAACCTGCGTGCTCACACGCTCAACACTGCACCCTTGGTGTCCAGGGCCTGCCTGGCCCACGTCCGGGGCCCCGTGGATGCTCACCTCCCACCACCCACTGGGTAGAGGAGAAGTCACGCGGGGTACGGAGACCGAGGTGAATGAACGGATGGCTCAGGCCCACGTGACGTTGCTTCCACTCCCCCCCGTGTGGGCTAGTCCTGGGGTGCAGAGGGAAGGCATGGAGGCGGATGTCTGACGGGCAGTGGCCAGACTGGGGCGTGGAAGCAGTGAAGTCTGGGTTGTACTTTGGAGCCGCAGAGAGAGGAAAGATGAAAAACAAAAATAGCCAGAAGAGATTCACGGACTCCAACCCAACAGAGCCTTGCACATTTTTCCAAAGTTGGAGAAAATAGTCCAACTTTTTTTTCTTGCCTAGCCGGGTAAAATGTGCTGTTCTCTGAGAGTGGCTGGAAAGTCATCTCTGCTTGTGGCACTGGGGGGGTCTCCAAGGAGGCGGGTGGGTGTGGAGGGGCCACCGGGGGGGGGGAAGGAGAGGCACGGGGGCAGGTGGGACACTGCGCTGTGCAGAAAGATTCCGGGAACTTGGGGACAGTCGCTGAGGACAAGAATTTTATTGGTGGAGGGTTTCCCCTCCGAAATTAGGATATGGGTTTCATCTGGGGCTAAAGAGCCCCTGAGTCCACGCCTTCGCCCAGGGCAGCTGCTTGTTCTGGAAGAACATTCTGGGAGCGCCTCAGTGGGATGACCCCTGGGCTGCACACTTTGCCCAAATCAACTCCCCTGCCTTTGTGCATCAGGCCAGTGGGTGGGCAGCACCAGGGGAGCCCCTGGCCTCCCGGTTCTCCCCTCCAGCCTCACCCCACCCATGTGTCCCAGAGGACATGCCGGCCCACCAACTCATTTCACACAGAGACATCTGAGCCACTGTCATGGGGCAGCTAATTATAGTCACATCTGCTTGCAGCTGGACAAGACAGTGACCTGGAGGTGAAGTGCCGGCCCCTGCCTTTCCCTCTGGCCCATTCCGTTCCCCAGGCGGGGACATTTAACATCCGCCCCCGCCACATGGGGAAAAGGGCAGAAAAGACATGGAAACACAGATCGTACGGTGGGTGAACGGAGAACAGAACCACGATCCCGTGCTCCCAGGCAGGCGAGCCGGGCAGACACCCTCACTTCCTCCTTGCGTGTGGTTTGCTGGGAGCCACCCGCGGGCTGCAGGCTCCGGCCCTGTCTCCCACGCACCGTGCTTAGTCAGAGATGCTCATGTCACAAGTTCAGTTTGTTTCTCAAAGGTTTCATGCTAATTTGTTTTCTTGCCAAGAATGTATCAACACTTGTGGTTGTTTTCAAATAAGAACAGAAATATTTTCTAAGTCCAAAAAGTAGTAAGGATATTTGGTTTCCATGTTTTCCATGATAGAACGGAACAGAAAGGTTATTTTCTTTAGCTCAATTCTCCTTTCCTTCGGATTAACAATGGAGAATTATTTTCACATCTCTAACATTTATCAAAACAAGATGATGATGATATTAATTAAACAAATGCAGACCAAAGTCCATGGATGATGAGCTCCTTGGGGATTAATCATCCTTATGTCCATAGTGCCAGGCATAGTTCTGGAAGTTCATAAATGGTGCACGGATGTAAGCTTTTAAGAAATTATTATTTGTACTGCAACATCTGGCCTCTATTTTGCTAATAATTCTTAAATTCAATGCACATTTCCTGGGGGGTAAATTTTATTAAAGAAATGTGTAAAATCAGAGGGACACAGCTCAATGCATCTTACACAAACAGAACACACCCACCAAACAGAAGCCTGGAGACTCCGCAGTCCCCCTTCCCCTCACTAAGAGCCCCCCAGGGGAGCCAATGAACAGTTTTCAGCTTCGTATGAAGAGTCACGGGCTGCCCTGTTGTGCCTGGCTTCGGTTTGCGCGGTACTGTGTGTGTGAGATTCACCGGCATTGTGGCCGCCTGCGCTGACAGGGCCGAGGGTTCCGCTCTGTGAATATGTACCGTTGTGTGTCTGTCCGTTCCTCTGTTTGCAGTTGTGTGTCTTTCCGTTCCTCTGTTTGCAGTTTGGGCCAACAGAGTAGTGCTGGTAGTCACCTTCCTGAATATGCTTTATTTTATTTTATTGAGGTACAACAAAGTGCAAAAATTATAAGTTCATGGCTCAGTGAATCTTTGCAGGTGGAACCACCCACCCGTGTAACCAGCACCCTCATCAAGCAGAGACTAGCACCCAGAAACCTCCCTCCTACCCCCTGTTTGTCAATCCCAGCCTCTGACTTCTTTTACCCTGAATAGTTACACCTGTTCTTGGAGTCAATGCAGTGGGACCAGGCAGTGTGTGCTTTCCAGCTTTATGTTCTAAGATTCTCCTTCAGGGCGGTCCTCTCTGGGCAGTGGGTGTGTGGAGGTGTGGAGGCCCTCTGCGGAACCTCATGGCAGGATGCAAACATTCAAAGCAAGAATGACCAAAAATAGCATGTACTAGTTAAAATCACAAACAGGATGGAAGTTAGGAAATTTTAATATTATTATACTCTTTATTTCTGTATGATGTTTTAATATCCAAAAAGAATGTGACCTCTTGGTGCTTTTCTCTGGGTGGCCATCTTTGATTTACCACATCAACCCTTTTCTGGTAATGAAATAAAATGAAAAACAATAGAATTGAGAAGATCAAATTCTGGTGGCATGTGATACAAGTGTTAAAATGGTGTCAGCGGTGACAGTGCACAAGTGTGTCTTTGATGAGGTCCCTGTGATGCAGGCGCAGGCACTCGCACTTGTGGGGCACACAGCAGGCGTGACATCAGCTGGGAAGGCCCGTGTGAGGACGCTCTGCCCCCGAGACGCTGCCCAGCGGTTGTCCAGCGTCTGTCCCACTTGACAGACCCATGGGGGGGCTGCGCATCTGAATGCTCTACTTCGGGTTTCTCCACACTTCTAATGTCTACCCAAGTAGCCCGGAAACACATTCCTTCGTCTCCACATATTTCTTTAGTTGGATAACTATTCCAAAGATTCCCTGAAGAAGTACTACAACCAGGAAGAAAATTGGGATGGTAATATCACCCGAAAACTATTTTGACATTTTGCACAGCATGGGGAATGTACAAAGGAATTTGAAAGATAAGCTATTTCGACTTGGCAGATCTCCACATGTCCCTATTTGGTGGGATGTGAAACGCATAAAAATTGTTAAAGCAGCGATGTGGAAGCTCTGCCTTCCATCAGAAGCAGGGAAAACGTCAGGAAACCGAGGCCCTCCCCGTTAGCGCATTCCAAGTGGCCTGCCTACAGAAGATGTGTCACGGCTGGCTCATGAGCACGACAGAGCGTGTGTCGGCTTGCGCTCCGTCTCAGCCACACACACCCGCGCACGCAGGTAGCGCGGCACTTGGCATCCTTTGGCTATGGAAAAAGGCGCTATCTACACAGAATTGGCGAGCCTTCCCCCCTCCTGTGTTCCCACATGGAGCGCTCACTTTAATGTTGAGAAGAGCTCCCTGTTGGTCTGAAGATCAGAGGAAGACCGGAAATAGGCTTCATTTCAAGTTGGAGTCACTGACCTCCATCGTTCCCCTTCCTTCTTTGGCACTCGGTCTGCATATCATAAATCTCTGGGAATTTTTAGAACTTAACGTACTTTACAGCATTAATGCTGATGGTCTGACTGTCTGGGAATCCTTAAGTTGGGGCATGGAAGAAAATGTGTATAATATTAATTATTTTGTCGTGTCCTGAAAAGTACAAAGAGACTGGAACAGACTAGAAACGACACTTGTTTTAGGGGCTGCTTTGTACCTTTTGCATTCCTCTCACGTTGTATTATTAGTTTTCGCTTCAGGTGGCCACAGAAGTCTGTGTGCACCTGCGCCTCGGCCAGAAGTCACTCAGAGCCGATAACGTATTTTGCTCTGTTCGTAGCCTCTTCTACCCTCAGTGGTAGGTTAGTGGCTGTAGGGTCTGCTGGGAAGAGGCTAGAAGGACCGTCAGGAGGGACGTGGTTTTCATCTGGTCGTTCTACACCGTTGGGGATATAGATGTGGTGTCTTCCCCCTGAGAGCTGTCTGGGGTTCTCCTCTCCCCACCGTCTGGGAGGCCCCTCTAGTGTTGGCCATACGTAGCCCACTTCTACAAGACAGACCAACACTCACAACTTTCTGACCTTTGGGGTCTTCAGCCACATACCCATTTTCAAGTGGAGGGCATCTGTGACCAGCTCCTTTGGCCGTGACTTCAGGAAGAAAGCACAGGCTTTCCTTGAGGTACTTGGAGTACTCCAGTGAGGGGAAAGGCAGGAACAAGAAGGATGAGTACTTCACAGACTGTACAAATTCTTCCCGTTCTAGAATCTGGAACAGCTGGATGGGAGCTGGTTGATGGGGCCCGATGTGTTCCAGACGCTGGGAAAGATGAGCAGCCCTCATCAGCTCCCTCAGATCTGTGGCCAGAAGGGAGCTGCCGGAGTCTCTGAGACCCTGCACATCTTCTGATTTTGCTGAGAGGTCCAGATACAAAATGTAATTCCCCAGGAAATCACGATACTTGTGCCATAGGCTTTAACATGTTAGGTCACCAATGACATTTGGAGTCTGAGTAACATATAGTTTATTTGCCCTTTTAAACTTAGTAATTCACCGTGGACAGTTGAGATGTGCGTCAGTTAAGGCTCTTATTTTAATGCAAAGTCATGCGTTACACCTGATTGAAAAGGGGTCCTTAGAGCGTCCCTGGTGTTTTTTTTTTTTGCAGTGCATCCTTGAATCACAACTAAAATATGTCTGTGTGCCACAGTGATATCCAGCATGGGCCATTGTATGACAGCAGTGGTAAGGACCAGAATAGTGATATGTCAAAATAGATTTTAGGGGCGCCTGGCTGGCTCAGAGGAGCATGTGACTCTTGATCTCGGGGTCGTGAGTTTAAGACTCATGTTGGGTGTAGAGATTACTTAAATAAATAAACACTTTTAAAGAAAGCAAAGTAGACTTGTTTAACAAAGTAAGCAAGCATCTTATGATTTTTGTCAGTCTAAAAATTAGGGTTTTTTTTTTAATAGGGCCATTTACGTAAAATGCTAGGCCACCCAGAATGTGAAACAAAAATCATGGTCTAAAAATGCCCTCAGTTCTGAAAAGCTGACCATAATTTATGTAGTATTAGAATGGTCAGTTCTTGGGAATTGTCTTTTTGGGCTAGAATCGGTAATAAAATTTCATACAAGAATAAAGCAGATAAGGAGCCATGAATGTCTTTGGGATTTTTTTTTTTTAATTTTGCTTGATATACAGTATAAGCTGGTAGGGGCAGGTTGAGGGTCTTTTACTCCTATGATGGAGCCTATAATTAAGGCTCTAGTCCTTTATTTGTCTTCTCAGATTGCCCCCAAAGTTTGCTATGACCTGCAGCCTTGCCCGAGATAAAACTGGCCATTTGTTACGCACACACGCGGGGTGTGTTTCTATAGCAGAGGCACAAGAAGCAGCTTGACCCCAGCATCCACAGCTGTGGCCCTATAACCTCTTATCTGGTGTCCCTTGCAATGAAAGCATTTGCTGAGAGCTTAAGGGAACAGTTCCAGGAAATTCATGTTTATAACTTCCCTCAAATTGAATGGAGATAAGCTTCTGAGATTTTATCAGCAATTCAGAAGAGAAAATCCAGAATCACCAAATAGCCATTTTGAGCTTCAGTTATGTGATTCTCTGGCTACTGTGAAGTTTAGAAGAAACCTTGTTGACCTGTAAAGTAGACAAGCCCGTCCTGCTTCAGGCTGTTCTTGGGTTTCGGCCAACTAAGCCTGGGTGGTAGGTGGACGTTTCTTTCCTACCAGAGAAATGAATCTTAGCCTGGTTGATTTTTCCTTCTGGCATCTGTAGGAGTGGGAGGGTTTAGTAGAGTTTAAAGAGCAGAGGCGTGTTCCTGAGCCTGGCTCAGGAGCAGGAGTAGGGCTGGGCCCGGGGGGGGGGGGTAGGCTGACCCGGAGCCCCAGGGACTGGGAAGCCTCCCCCACCAGGCTTTCCTGGTCTGGGGGCCCACCCAGCAGCTCTGGGAGCCCCCCACTTCCCTGGCTGGGCCCATGGTCGGCACGCGGCCTGCTCTCTGGAGTGTTTACCCACAGTGCTGCTAGTGAGGCACTCATCTGTTGGGAGCTGACCTACCGTGTGGTTGGATTGCTCTGTACCTGTTCTTCGGGTTGGTTAAATGGCCGCCAGCACCACCAGCAGCCGACGACCAGTGGTGGGTAGCCACAGCTCTGTTTCCTCCATTCTAAGACGCCCGTTTATTAATGCTTGAACAACTCTGAAGCTCCTGTATGTCTTCATAGTTGATGACGAATCACTGTTTCATCTGCGCTCTGCTCTGTTTCCCAGCGCGGGTCTTCCAGCCTATGCTGTGTCAATGAAATACGGTTTGTATCAAGCTTGGTGGGACTCTAGGCCGGCCCCAGGTGCTCTCAGGGTCCCTGTGGTGGGCCTACAAGTAAAGGCTGTGAGAAGCATTGGACAGGTGTTGCAAGAGAGGCGTATCACCCACCCTATGGGAGCCCGGGTGGGGTGCAGCCAGCCAGCCGTCAGGTGGGGCTGAGGCAGGAGATGGTGATGTGTGGGGTATGGCTCTTGGGTCTCTGAGTACTTGGCTTTGGGAATTTTGGATGAACCTTCTGGAGCACTGACTTAAGAGTTTGACCTCCCCTCTTTGGACGACTCTCAGTGGACACCAAAACCCAGATTGTGAAGCAAAACTGTGCACATGGCTTGATTTAGACTGTTAGGAGGTTACGAGATTGCATGCTGAAAGTTGCCCCACATATGAGTCAGGGAAAGAAACAGGCCCATCATCTGTGCAATCTGTTTGGACTGTTGTCAATCGTCCCCATTTCCAAAATATAAAAATTAATAACAGCTTACTGTCTTGGAGGCACTTGTTCAGATTTCACTTTATGAAGTAAATATCTCCAGATGTGGTTGTTTTATGAAGAAGATCTCCATGGCAACGGGGCTAAGTCTTGAGTATATTGTTAAAAAAATAGACTTCACATGATCACAGTACTATTCATAGTACTGTCTTATGTTTGAGAAACTATTCTCACTTGAAGCAGAATTTAAATACTCATTTAATCTCAGATCAAATACACAGCCTCTAATAAAGCTTATTAACTAAATTTCTTCTTGTCACACCCCCTTATATTCTGACTATGGCACCTGTGTCTATCATGGTGTAAAATTTGGGTTTGACTAAGAGAACTGCAGATGTACATAGGCACCATCATACTTGGGTCTTTTAATGTGTTGGCAGTTTTACATAATGGAAGTTGGTGTCGACCTCGTCTTAGCATGTTATATTTGAACCTCCAAAGTCAGTTCCACATCTGTAAAATGGGGCTGGTAACACTACCTCAGTATGACTGTTAGCTGGTCAAACAACATGATAGGTGATTGTTTGTAGCACCTGGTGGGCTTTTGAATACATTAGTTCCCTTCCTCTCCAGTATTTTTTTTTTTTAACATGGGATGCTACTTTTTTTTTTTTTCATCATGATAAGTGCACTCCTTAATCCCCATGCCCCCACCCACCTCCCCTCTGGTAACCATCAGTGTGTTCTCTATAGTTAAGGGTCCGTTTCTTGGTTTGTCTCTCACTCTCTCCCCCTTTTTCCCCCTTTGGTTATAGCTTTGTTTCTTAAATTCCACGTACCAGTGACCTATGGTATTTGTCTTTCTCTGTTTCACTTAGCATTATACTCTCTAGCTCATCCATGTTGTTGCAAATGGCAAGATTTCATTCTTCCTTATGGTTAAGTAGTATTCCATTGTATGTATATACTATGTCTTCTTTATCCATTCATCTATCAGTGGACACTTGGGCTGCTTCCAGAGTTTGGCTATCGTAAATAATGCTGCTATAAACATTGGGGTGCATGTGTCCCTTTGAATTAGTGTTTTTGTATTTTTTGGGTAAATACCCCAGGAGTGCAATTGGTGGATCATGGAGTAGTTCTAGTTTTAACTTTTTGAGGAAACTCTATACTGTCTTCCAAAGTGGCTGTGCCTGTTTGCATTCCCACCAAAAGTGCACAAGGGTTCCTTTTTCTCCACATCCTCACCAACACCTGTTGTTTCTTGTTTTGATTTTAGCCATTCTGACAGGTGTGAGGTGATACCTCATTATAGGTTTGATTTTCATTTCCCTGATGATGAGTGGTGCTGAGCATCTTTTCATCTGTCCATTGGCCATCCGGATGTCTTCTTTGGAGAAATGTCTGTTCATGTCTTCTGCCCATTTTTTAAATTGGGTTGTTTGTTTTTTTTGGGTGCTGAGCTGTATCAGTTCTTTATATATTTTGGATACTAACCCTTTATCAGATATGTCATTTGCAAATGTTTTCTCCCATTCAGTAGGTTGCCTTTTAGTTTTGTTGATTGTTTCCTTTACTGTGCAGAAACTTTGTATTTTAATGTACTCCCAATAGCTTATTTTTGCTTGTATCTCCCTTGTTTCAGGAGACATATTTAAAAAGATATTGCTACGGCTGCATCAGAGAAGTTACTGCCTATGCTCACTTCTAGGATTTTTATGGTTTCAGGTCTCACATTTAATCCATTTTGAGTTTATTTTTGTGTATGGTATAGGAAAGTGTGGTCCAGTTTCATTCTTTTGCATTTGGCTGTCCAGTTTTCCCAACACCATTTGCTGAAGGGACTGTCTTTTTCCATTGTATATTCATTTCTCTTTTGTCGAAGATTAATTGACCATGTAATTGTGGGTTTATTTCTAGGCTTTCTGTTCTATTCCATTGATCTATGTGTCTATTTCTGTGCCAGAACCATACTGTTTTGATTACTACTGCTTTGTAATATAACTTGAAGTCTGGAATTAGGGTACCTCCAGTTTGTTTTTCAAGATTGCTTTGGCTATTTGAGGTCTTTTGTGGTTCCATATAAATTTTAGGATTGTTTGTTCTAGTTCTGTGAAAAATGCTGTTGGTATCTTGATAAGGATTGCATTAAATGTATAGATTGCTTGGGTAGTATGGATATTTTAACAATATTTGTTCTTCCAATCCATAAGCATGGAATGTCTTTCCATTTCTTTGTATCATCTTGAATTTCTTTCATCAGTGGTTTTGTTTCCCCCTTTCATCAGTGTTTTATACTTTTCAGAGTGTAGGTCTTTCACCTCTGGTTATGTTTATTTGTAGATATTTTATGTTTTTGGTATAATTATAAATGGAATGATTAATTTCTCTTTCTGCTGCTTCACTATTGGTGTATAGGAATTCGACAGATTTCTGTACATTGATTTTGTATCCTGGGACTTCACTGAATTCATTTATTGGTTCCAGTAGTCTTTTTGGTGGAATCTTTAGAGTTTTCTATATATAGTATCATGTCATCTGCAAATAGTGAGAGTTTTATTTCTTCCTTAGCAATTTGGATGTTTTTTATTTCTCTACATTGTCTGATCGCTGTGGCTAGGACTTCCAGTACTATGTTGAATAAAAGTGGTGAGAGTGGACATCCTTGTCTTGTCCCTGACCTTAGGGGGAGAGCTCTCAGTTTTCCCCTCCCGAGTATGATGTTGGCTGTGGGTTTTCCATATATGGTCTTTATTATGTTGAGGTATGTTCCCTCTAGACCTACTTTGTTGAGGGTTTTTATCATGAGTGGATGTTGTACTTTGTCAAATGCTTTTTCTGCATCTGTTGAAATGATCATATGGTTTTCATCCTTTCTCTTGTAGATGTGATGTATCATGTTGATTGATTTGTGAGTATTGAAACACCCTTGCATCCTGGGAATAAATCCCACTGATTGTGTTTAATGATTTTTTAAATGTATTGTTGGATTTGCTAATATTTTGTTGAGATTTTTGCAGCCGTGTTCATTATGGATATTGGTCTGTAGTTCTCACTTTTTTGAGACATCTTTATGTGGTTTTGGTATCAGGGTGATGCTGGCTTCATAGAATGAATTTGGAAGTTTTCCTTCCTCTTCTATTTATTGGAAGTTTGAGAAGGACAGGCAGAAACTCTTTAAATGTTTGGTAGAATTTGCCAGTGAAGCTATCTGGTCCTGGACTTTTGTTTTTTGGGAGTTTTTTTGATTACTGATTCAATTTCATTGCTAGTAATCAGTCTGTTCAAATTTTCTATTTCTTCCTGCTTCAGTTTTGGTAGATTATATGTTTGCAGGAATTTATCCATTTCTTCTAAGTTGTCCAATTTGTTGGCATATAAGTTTTCATAATACTCTGTTATGATTATTGTATTTCTGTGATATTGGTTGTTATTTATCTTCTTTCATTAGTAATTTTGCTTATTTGGGTCCTCTCTTTTTTAAAAAGGAGTCTGGCTAGAGGTTTAACAATTTTATTGATCTTTTCAAAGAAGCAGCTCCTGGTTTCATTGATCTGCTCTATTACATTTTAGTTTCTACATCATTTATTTCTGCTTGAATCTTTATTATTTTCTTCCTTCTGCTGGGCTTGGGTTTTGTTTGTTCTTCTTTTTCTAGCTCCTTCAGGTGTAAGATTAGGTTGTTTGAGATTTTCTTGCTTCTTGAGGCAGGCCTGTGTTGCTATAAATCTCCCTCTTAGAACTGCTTTTGCTGCACCCCAGAGATTTTTGGGCCATTGTGTTTTCATTTTCATTTGTTTCCATGTACTTTTTGATTTCTCCTTTGATTTCTTGGTTGACCCATTCATTGTTTAGAAACATGTTCTTTAACCTCCATGTACTTGTGCTCTTTCCAGATTTTCTCTAGTGGTTGATTTCTAGTTGCCTGGCATTGTGGTCGGAAAAGATGCATGGTACGACTTCGATCTTGAATTTGTTGAGGCTGGTTTTGTGGCCTAATATGTGATCTATTTGGAGAGTGTTCCTCTTCTGCAGCTTTTATTACATGCTTGGGTTCTTTTCACTCAAGCTTTACCTGAATTAAAAATCAGTTCTTTAAGGTTGGGCTTAACATCAGCTCCTTCATTTATTTCCTCTTTGCACAAATGTTTGTTGCATGCTTGTGTGTCCTTGGGAATTCGAGGGACAAAGCGTGGACTCCGCTCTCCTAGGTCCTTAGTTTCCCTGGTCTCGGTCTGAAACTCCTGAATCAGAACAGTAGCCTCGCAGATATGCGTGATGTCCCGTTAAAATAACCTCTGGGGAGGCAATTTCAAAGACAGCCTTCCCTTTGTGGACCAAGTAATGCTTTGATTTGCTCTACTCTGGGCTTGCTGTTTCATCTGTGAGGGCAACAGAGAGGGGCCACAGGGCATGTACGTGGTAACCCCGTTAGAGCAAATCCAGATCTCATATTTCAAGGTCATGCTCATAATAACAGGGTAGGACATTTCCCATAAATGAGTGAAGATGCCAAAATCATTTCAATTCAGAAAGTGACCTCAATTTGCAAGAGTTCTTCTATTTAAAGACGTTTTTCTCTTCCTTCCAGGGTGGTTGTGCTGGCTCTGGCTGCGGGAAGTGTGACTGCCATGGAGTGAAGGGACAGAAGGTAAGTGGCCAAAGCTTAAGAAATAACGGTTCGTTTTGAATTGCCATCAACATGGAAATCATTAGAAATGACATTAAACCTAACCCAGTAATCAGCAATTTGTGTTAAAGCCTTATTACTATTTTAATAATTTCCCCAAAATGATATAAATGAAGCAAAACCAGGCTTAACGTATCTAGGAAATCTCAACAGCAGTTCCCCAAAGACTGATAATTAGTGGCAAGCAATGTGGAAAAAGGGATTCGGTTTATTTCCTTTTTTGACTCAAGAAAGGACATGTGTGTTGGCAGAAAATCTGTTGAGCCAATAGTATTCTTTGGACTCCATGTATAAGAATAAAGTTTAGCATTTTTCTCAGAAAAAAAGTTTCTATTGCACCTGAGGGCCTTTATTCAAATTAGTATTTTTAACCAATTTTTAATTCATAACATACTTGTCCAGATTTATTTACAAAAACAGTAAATATTTATTGTTCCCCAAGTGTCAAATTAAAATATTTTTTTCCTAAGCAAGTGGTCCTCCCTCCCCTTTGAGAATCATGGATCTGGATAAATCATTTTCATTGGAGGGCGATCGTGTGTGCATTTTAGTTTTTTGCGAGAGAGGGTGCGTGCCTGGTTTTCCCCAGCAGCAGTGCAGGATCCTGAAAGTGCCTGGAGTGGCCCTGGAAACCAGGTGTGGCAGTGAGAGGACATGGCCCATAAGCCAGTTGGCCTGTCACAGGTGGGGTCCTGAGGCAGGTAGAGGTGGGGGAGAACCCTGCTCGCCAGGCGTGGGGGCTGTCAGCCCAGCCAGGATGCCCCTTCTCTTGCTCGTGGCCTGCTGGAGGCCTGTCAGGTTGCAGACTCACTCTCTCAAAATGCAGAGAATTCTGTACAGAAAATGGTTTTGTTTCTTTTTAGCCACTTGCGGAAGTACCAACATTATTTTTTTTAAAAAAGATATGCTCCTAGTTGGTGACACCAGTATTACCTGGATCATTTTTGAATACATGCAGTATATGAAAATATATTGATACCTTTCATTACCAACCGTATCAACCGTAAGTCACCTTTGTGCTCTGTTCATCTTACTTGGCAAGTTCTCCTGGCTGGTTCTGGTGTGCATTCATGAGTATTTCACAGTAGGGGCAAGTATGTCCATACCACAGAGGGTCTTTTTTTTTTTTTTCCTTTTGGTCTAACTTGAATTATACACATAAGCACACTGAACTAACAAAGAAATTCTTGAAACTATAAAAAGTAGAACCTATGTCAACAAATGGGAAATGAAGGCCTGTATCAACACCATCGTGTTTTTCTTGTAACTTAAAGCATCAGGGTTGGAGGGGCAGGGGTCGTGTGACTCACTCTCAAAGAGAACAAGGTCTATTCCAGTGACTTCCAGGGTTCCCCCCACCCCCCACCATCCAGCAGCTGCAGACCCTGGTGGCACTCCCCCCACGGCTCTGGTTTTTCAGACTTTCTATTCTGTGCATATGCTTTCTAGCCTGCTTCATTTTCATTTTTAACAAAAATCCACCCGTTAATATGTAACCAGGTAGATTGATCTAGGTAGAGCTTTCCAGGTATTTTTGGCTGCGTTTAACACGATTTGTGAACGGCTAGTCAGGGTCTTAGTTCAAACGTCATTAGAGGAGGCAGGGCCACCTCTGAGTCACGGGCAACATCTACACTAACCCTGCAAGGAAAGGGTCTTGAAACATTTCTTTTTCAAAACTGGGCATTGAGGGAACCCTTGTGGCGGCCGCACAGGTCTGTGTTTATCTCAACCAGGAAACATGCTGTAGGGCCAGCTTCCCACTTCGGTGCTGGAAGGTCTAGGGCACACTGAGGGTGAAGACTTGCCATTAGATTGTGCCCCCTTCCTTGTGATTGGGGCTGAGGCCAGCCTCACACCGTGACCAACCAACCTGAGCCTTGAAATTGGAAAGCCCCAGTGCTCCTGCTGGGATTGGGTGGAAGGAGTAGGATTCTGCTCTCCCCCTTGCTAAGCCTCGAGAAGATTTCCCAGCAAGTGGACCAGACATCTGGGATCCAGGCCCTCTGTGACCTTTCCTGGGTGACTCTACTCCCTCAGCACCCAGGCCCACCCACTTTGGATTTTCTACGTTATTCTTAAAGAAAGAGTATTTAAAATAAAATACCTGTAAGCTGTAGGTTAAACCATTCTGAATTTTGTTTTAAAAGACTGTGATTGTCAAATGAATTCAGAAGACCTTTTGAAATCAAGGAGAATAGCTAAATGGTTTAGTATTATGTCCTTTCAACAAAACGTGAAGATCTGTCTTCTCTTGAGCAGAAATATTTCAGGTCCCATGGTTCACGTAGCATGCATGACCAAGGAAGAGGTCCTTTCCCCCCACGGAAAGAGGACATTTTAAACTTCCACTAATTGTCTTGGAACCGATGTTAAAGTAATCAGTTCAATGGCCTGAGATACTGGAGCACAGCTGAGCTGGGATTTCCGACGTGGGGCCCCCTCTCATCCCAGGGTCAGAGAACAGACATTGATTCTCGGCCAGCACATCAGTGAGAGACACTGGTCCTTCTCCACTGCCATCCATTCTCAGAGCGAGGCCTGGCGTGCTGCTAACCAGGTGTAAATGCAAAATGAACTGAGGGTTTAGAATCACAGAACGTAACTCTGGTGATTCGGGTCACGGGCCTGCTTTTGAGCTCCTGCTGGATGCCTACGGTTCTCCTAGGAGCGGTTCTGCTATATTCTCTAATGTCTACAAGTTAAATGACTTTTGACCTCTTTTCAAAAGTAGGAGAACAGGAACCACATAACTCAGAAAGAGTTGAAGTTACCTAAGTGGGACAGAGTGTCAGCTGCTTTAGAAATGTGGAAATCATGGCTTCTGAGACATGTCTTTTCCACATCTCCTTGAGGGACACTTTCACAGATTGGCTGTTTAGAATCCACCGACGGACACTGGAACGTCTCCAGTTATCAACTGCCAAATCTTTTTTGGCTAAGTTCTGTTTTCCATGGAGATGTTATTAATTGGCAGAATGTCTTCTACTCTCCAGATACCATAAGTGTTACTGCCGCAGATCTGTGGTCATGTTACAATCCCATAGTTATCGATCTAACCCTGGGTGTCTTGCTCTGAGTTCAACAGTTGAATTCATGAGGCTTTCACAGGACTTCAGGGTCTGGCAGAATTGTTTGTTTTCCCACTTTCCTGGCTGGCGCTCATATCTTCAGATGTTTTCTCTTAGGTAATTAATTTGGTTTGTACACAATGGCTTTGTGTTCTTCCAGAGACCTTAGCACTGTGGGAATGTTATCTACTTAAACTGATTAGTGTTTTGAATGCTTGCTTATGCAGAAATAGCCAAAAGTTAAGCTCTTCTTTTGCTTGATAACCTGATTTTTTCAACTATGTGAGATAGGAGGAAAGGCAACGCATTCCCAAGTTACTGCTATATGCTTGGGAATTGGCCATTTACATTTTGCTGAAATGGAGTTTATTTAAGAAGTCTTTCAGATATTTTCACAATGGGAGCCCACATTTATGTAAAGCTAGCATTCTATTCTGCAGTGTTCAAAACAAGGAACTCCAGGTTAAACTAGAGAGGAAAGGTATGCTTGTGAAATAAATAACAAAATTAATTAAGGGCAAATGATGGCATTGCAGGAGAAACAGTAGAAAGAACAGATGGTACAGTAGTTCTGAGAAAGGAGTGGCTCTGAGGCCCAGAGCCCTAAAAAAGGGGGATGGCTTCCCAGATGAAGTAGGGTGCAGGCGTATTGTGTCCACTAATGCCCCCGACTTGCCTGGATATAGAGTAGGGTTACCTGTCACTCATGGGCATAAGGACGCACACAGAATTTCACCACACCAATCTGAGAAAACAGCTCTTGTGGCCAGTTGATCAGTGTATTCTAGAAAAGATTTGGTGGTTCCTAATAAAGTAACTCTGGAAAGGGACATTCCTAGCCATGGTCTTGGGAGTGGAGTCTTTGTTAGACAGAATTATAGTATTTCTGTTACATAACGAGAACTGCGTGGGTATCTCATAACTTTTCAGTGTACTTGAACCTGCTGGTACCCCGATCCTTGCCAGCGACGTGGGGGAGAAGCTCACTGTGCTGTTACTGCTGAGTATGCTGTCTGCTCCCCACGCAGGGTCCGCACGGTGCTGCTCGGTGATCAGATAGGCCAGTCCCAGATCGCTCGCCAAGCAGAGAACTTTGAAAATGGAATTTGTTTTTGTCTAAAATCTGTGCCTTATCTGATTTGGAAGGGTGGAGAAGTCTGGCCAATCTGGAAATGGTTCTGTTTTGGGCCCTGGAAATCTGGGAAGAAGTTCATGTCACTCTTTGTGCGAGATACTCTTTTCTCTTATTACGGTGGATGGTTTGCAGCTTCACCAGCCAGTTGGTTCCTGTATACATTTGCCACAATCAATAACCATCCCACACCAGACCTCCGTATAAACTTGTCTGTCTGCATCTTAACATTAAATTGTAGCTTCTGCTAATTCACAACAGATCTCGGCACGACAGGGAAATCCTGGATTTGGGGTGTCAGAGTAAGAAAGAAAAAAGAGTTGATGTGTATTGAACATCTACCTTGGGTCAGGCAGAGTGCTGAATTTTTAAATGCATATTATAATTATAATTAATATATAAATTATATTAACACATTATATAATTATATAATAAATATTATATAATAATAATTATTAATGGGCATTATTATTATACCCATTTTCTAGTTGAAGAAACCAACTAGTCCAGGGGTTCTGAGTCTTGGCACCCCTGACATCTTGGCTGGGCTGGGTTTTGTTGTGGGGGGTTCCTAAGCATTACAGGCTTAGCGGCATCGCTGGCCTCCGCCCGTCAGATGCTAAGAGCACCTTTCCCCCATTTGTGGCAACCAAAATGTCTGAAGATTTGGCCAGATGTGCCCTGGGGGCAGGGGAGATAGGGGAGCAAAATCGACTAGGACTGCGAGCCACGGAAGTAGCCTCATCTCTTATAGGGAATAGGAAGTAAGCAACAGGATTGCCATTATTCAGGATAAGAAGACCCTGATC
Source organism: Ursus americanus (assembly GCF_024610735.1). Lineage (NCBI taxonomy): Eukaryota > Metazoa > Chordata > Mammalia > Carnivora > Ursidae > Ursus > Ursus americanus. Next base: position 2,851,987 of record NC_142136.1, read on the forward strand.
TGGGAGAGCCCAAGGGGATGAACTCATGTTCAGAATATCCTAAAGTCTTGGGCAAGGTCCCGTTGCTCTAAAACTGAATCCACGGGGTATACGCCACGCTGCTGGCCACCTGCCAAGGAAAGCAAAGCCTTTCTCTAAGTGGGTAGTGATGGAAGGGATTGTTGGAAGACCGCAAAGAAATGAACCTATTCCTTTGGGGCCGCAGGCAGACCTCCCAGTTCCTGTTCCAGATGAGCGTCCACTAGGTTAAACAAATAACCACAGGGAGCCACCTTGTCTGTGACACAGAGCAGGTCAGAGGTCGTGCGTCCACGTCAGAGCCGCACTCCCCACCTGAGGCAGGTTAGGGGAAACCCAGCCCAAGTAATCCGCATTCGCTCACGTTCGAGGATGTTCTTTCCATACAGCTTTCAGAATAAAGCCTTGGGGGAGGGTTTCTCGGGCCAGTGTCAGAAGATGCACGAGCACCTCTGTAGCCGGGATCGTGGCACCCCCACCCCTTCCTCCAGGAAGTCCCGGCAGATGCTCTGTCCTGGAGGAAATCCATCACTCTGGTCAAGAGGGAGTCACTCGGTTACTGACATACTGGGCATACCTCCTTGATTTCCCAGGAGGCGAATATGGTCACGTTTCTTACGCACTCTGGACATGGTCAGAGACTAGGGCCATCGGCTTGTTCCTCAGCCTCGTCTACAGCTGGACAGACGCACCGTCTTTTTCCACAGGCTGTTCAGAATTCCGTGTGACAGTGAGTCCATCCACGTGCACTTGTCAGCCTTTATGCGCCAGGCGCCTTGAGAGATAACAAACAAGTATTTTTAGGCTCTTTCTCTCAAGGGCACAAGACATAAGAAAGAAAGTGCAAAGAATGCTGTAAATCTAAGCATTTCTAAAGACAAGAGAAGAGGCAAAACTTCCCTCTAATTCTGTGTGCCATTTTACACTGGCAGTTTTCCACCAGCTGCTCTTGGCAGAGACCGTGCGGAGCCTGGTGGATGGAGTGTAGGCGTCAGCCCGCGTGTCTTACGATGGTGCTCAGAAAGGCCTTAGGATCTGACGTTGCTTTAACGATAAAGCATCTTGCTTTCTCCTATGACCATCGATACAGAGCACACTCATACTCCTCTTTCAAGCGAAATTCCATTTTTGAGACAGGGACTACAATGAATGGGTATTTTTTGAGAATTCAATAGCCTTCAATTTATTCACGTATTTATTTCATTGCTCTTTTAAATTTGCTCATGGCTAATAATAATTTTTAGCCATGATTATGAAATAACAAATACTAGAGTACTTTATATATTATACTTTATATAATAACTAGTTACTCTCTTTTCACTCTTAGTATAGAATTACATATACATACTATATATTACTATTTTTTGTCAGGGTATTGAAAATCTCTTTCCATAAATTAAATAGTAATCATTGTTCTAAATATTAAAGGTGTCATATTTATCCCTAGAGAGTTAATGTTTTCCTCAAGTAAATGAAAGTAAATATTCTTTGTGTAAATTCTTTGAAACTTCGGGTAATTAACTGATTTGGACTAATAATAATGAATCATTAATAATGACGATAATCTATTTACTAAAGCCCTTACTCTGTGAGAGGCACCACACTGCATATGAATTAGGGAGAATTTCAAAATCTAGTATATTTAAAAATAAATTCCATTTTTCTACTAGTAGGATTTGAAATATATAGTCAAAATGCAGAAGAAAGTGCTACTTACCACAAAATATTAGGTTTAGTTAATAAAATCAAAATTTGTTTAGCATATTTGAAATTACTTCTGCTATTTTTGATACTGATTAGATATCTTTATCTTTAGAAGTGTTTTTGAGCATTTCTGAAAGGCAATAGTTTGTAGTTTGGCCTTTCCCCAAAGAATGATCCTAGGAGCATCTTGAGATCTTAATAGATGTTTCCTTTGGGATGGAATAAGGAAGAATGTTCCAAGGACAAATGAGTTTGGGGAACACTGAGTTATGGTTTAGTGGTTGTTTGTTGTTTCCATGTTGGGGCATCTCAGAATCTTTAATAAGCTTCTGAGCGTTCGAGGCATGGTATAGCATGTACTGTTCTCCAGATGCATTTGGTCATAGACCCCTTCACCTCTCAGGTCAGGGAGAGCCTTCAGGGAAGAATGTCTTGTTGGATCAAAGCCTTGATTCTCATATGAGCTCCACTATCTACCAGCTGAGGATGTCTCATCAAGTCATGTCAACCAAGTTACCCTAAGAAAGAGGAAGGTGGCTTTGACCTGCAGTTTCCCAGAGCTGCTAAAAGGGTCAAGTGGAAGGCATTGTGCCTAAAAGCATTCGGGAAATTGAAAATGTCATATATGGGTACGTGTCAGTTTAGCACTAGCTGAATTTTAAAGTTCTGTGAATGTGGGGACAGACTTTGCTGGCTGGTCTGGCTGTAGGCAGGTTCTTGGATGTAAAGACAGAGGTGGAGACCGCCTGGTGGAGTCCCAGTTCCCATGTGAAGTCTGCAAGACCGGACACAGGGACTGGTTACACCTGTGGCAGAAGCTCTCCCAGGACCTCAATTAAAGAGATGTTAGGATGTTTTCACAACCACAGAACCATTGTTAGGAAGCATGTTTATAGCTTTTGGACGCTTTTGGTGCAGGAAAATGAGATGCACTCACTTGGGAGGTCTGTCTGGAAACACCATCCAATTTCTAGTCAGTGTTGTGATTTTATTATCCATTTTCAGAATCCTTATCCCTTAAAATATAAGGGGAACCAGCTTTCCCTTTATGCATTCCAAATACCCCTGCAGGCTTTTGTGAGCTGCTTTTCCTGACATGCGTGTAATTCCCGGTGTTGCCTGAGCCCCTTTCCTCCCCCAGCCAGCTGTCCCTGTTCTAGAGATTTTGAAAGGGGAACCTCTGAGAAATGTCCTTTATTTTTGCCATAGGAGGGATCAAGCACTCACTTTGGGAGCAATTGGTGTTCATTGCAGGGCCCAATGGCATGTTCCTTCTCTGCCTGTTGGCGGATCCTGTGGGCTAATACACCCTCTTTTCCTTTTCCATGTTTTTTTCTGGTGTCTTGTAATGCCAAGATTTTTTCCAGATGTCTCCTATTTCCTATTTCCACATATTACACATGACTCATCATCTGGCAGAGTCCTCATGAGAATCAACATGGGTTCCCACATTCACCTACTTTTGTCTTTTTTATAGTTCTTTGGAAACAAAGAATGTTTAAAAATCTGCTTGAACCCAAGGGTTACGATGGTAACAATATGCTGTAGGGAAGCCACTATGAACAGACCCATGTTCAGTGGGTTTATCTTATTCTACACACAAGCCCCACATGGATGTGTCACTTAGACTCTGGACACCATAGCGATACCCACTGTCCCCTAGCCCAGGAGGGACCATGGGCTGTGCTGCCCCACTTGTGTCCCTCTGCCTGTTTCTCTCCACTCCATAAAATCTGCCCCTTGTCATGTGCTTCTGAGACATGTTACACTCGTGACACATGACAATCATAAAAAACTGACATTTTTTGATTTGCAGCTGTATTTGGAACACGTCTCATCCAGGGCAGCTTTAAAAATAGTGACTTGATCTTGTTTCCATGTTTAGAAGGAGTAGCAGAAAATTAAATTTCCTGAATGGAATATTGTGTCCTGTGATTTTAAAGCCCACAACACCTCATGGGAGTGGACAGTGTCATCATGGTGCTGGACCCCAGCAGCCCTCATCTTAATGATGGATGGGAAGAAAAAATTTTTTTTTGGTAAATAGGATCTTGAGAAAACATTGCTTGTCAGGAATATAGCTTTCTTTTAGACAGAGCAACATGCAACTGTGTGTTTTAATTCAAGATCAGAGACAAATGAACATGGTGCGTTTGGGTTTTCCTCCTGTTTGTTGGTAGAGCGTCACGAACATTGAAAACATGTTTCCAGACGGCACGTAATGAGGCGAAGGAGTTATGTTGTGCGGGCGTGGAGAGCTGCACCCACAAGATGGTATTAGCAGAACCCTCATCCTTGTGAAGTGGCTCAGCACAATGCGCCATCAAACAAAGGAAGATTAGTCAGCGGTAACGAGCAAACCAGATGCCGGGGGGAAGTGGTGCCCCCTGTCTTCTTTCCCCTTTGGCAAATCCATTAGAAATGTTAAAGGTGCAGTTGAACACGGTCTGGTCTCCACGGTGAGCTGAGCCCGCCTCCACTGCTTGACCACACGGTTTTATAAAAGTACAATGCTTATCGGGCCTGAAGATTTTAAATGGCTCCTCCCTTTCTTCACAGGAGAATGTGAGGAGCTAACAATGAATGGTTCTTGGCTGGTTGCTACTGTGCCACCATGAAATCGTTCCTGGCTTTAAGTCCTTCGGTAGGGGTTCTCCTTCCTTGCATGAGGGGGTGCCAACCCGCAGTCTTACAGACCAGCCTACAAAAAGCTGAAACGTGCTTCTGGTAATGAAGGATAGACACGAATCTCTTACATATGCCTTGTGTGAAGTTCTATCCAAATGCTATTTGACGGATGTCCCATCGTAGCACGCAAGGGCCATCTGTGACTTCACTGATTCTAGGTCAGAAATCCATTCTGTAAGTTGATGTGAATTCTGAGACTTCTAGTATCGGGCTAATGGCTTGATTTTGAAATGGCTTTCCCTAGAAGATTGGTGAAGGAATGAAGTCTATCCGTAGCAAATCCAGTGAACTGTTGGAGCCAGAAAAACGATGTCACCCACCCTACCCCACCTGCCTTTCATTCTGGGGGTCTTTCGCTTCTGCTCTGTGTGGTGCTGTGCTGATGGCCGTAGGCAGTGGTTAGCAGGACTGGCGTGACACCTGCCCTCATGGCTCTCACGGCAGAGGAAAACATTAAAGGAGTAATGGCACCAATAAACTCCAGACTGGACACTCTGCCATCAGCTCAGAGAGCGACAGTGCTGTGAGAGTGAGCCTCGCAGGGCCCAGAGTTGAGCTGGAGTCTTGGGCCAGGGAAGGGCAAGCCAAACTTTCCATGAGGAGGCACCTAAAATTTAGGCAGCACGCTCAATGCACATGAGTTAGACCCCCCCAATTCTATTTCCCTGTTTTCATGTTTGCCCTGATTTGGGGTGGAAAATTGGACACTTTGGTAAACTTCCATGGATGACAAACCCCCTGCACCCCTCCCCCTTATAGTCTTACTTCCACATGAGACCCCAAATCATTAAAGGACATATTTTTATGAAAGTGAAGTTGTCTGGCAAAAATCAGAGTGTCTTTCTGTAAGGCCCTGAGCTGGGCCTCCTGCCTCTGGTCTGGTCATGGACCAGGGTGGAAGGTACCAAGGCAGTATTGTTACCAGACAGTCTGTTTCCTAACCCAAGAAGCCAGGGGATGCTGTATGCTGTCCTGCATTGGGAGATAGCACCGTGTCTCCTGGTCCGTGCAGAAATCCTCCCACTCTGGCTGGTGCGTGTTTGGTGATTCCTCTCCCCTGTAAGGAGCTGGAGCACCGGGGATTTGGTGTCTCAGTACTGCACAGAGGCACTTGGTGAAGAGCAGCACCTCCTCTGATTCTAAACCACACAGGCTGAGCCCGGGGAGCCCAGCAGGGAGGCTGTGACCCACCCTACAGTCTCAGGGGGGCCCTGTGGCGGCATCCTGGCTCCCGGGCTTGCGTCCCTCTGCCTGTGGGACATGCAGTTCTTTACAAGAGCCGGAGACCTGACAGCTCATCCAATGCCTGGTCTGCCAGGGCAGAAGTAATCTATGGCTGGGGGAAAACCTTCCAGCAAAAGCTAAGAATAACGTTCTGAGTATGGTTTGCAGTCATGAAGTGGAGCAGTGTTGGTTTTCCTATGGACAGGAGATTGCTGACCTGCACCGAGCAACCCCGTTCTTCGGGCCCCTGTGGGTCCGGGGCCATGAGGCCAGGAGCCGAAGCCCCAAAGGGTGTTCGCTCCCTCTGGGGACCCTGAACACGTGACAGTGGGGGGGGGGGGAGATAACACAACCTTCGCTGTGTAGGCACCAGCACCTCTTTTTCTTCCCTTTTTAGATATTTGGCTCTTCACCTCCCTCCCACCTCAAGTTTCTAGTCCTTTCTCGTTGCTTACTTGCTTCCGTTCTGCTCCCAGCACAGACGCACCCCGTTTACCTTCCCAAGCCTCACGGCTCGCCTCCCTGGGACCTGTCTGCCGCTCACCCGCCGTGTTCTGTGCACGTGAGTGCACAAGGCACGCATGCGCACACACGCGCAGATACACGCATGCGCGTGCGCACACACGCCCGCCCTGCCAAAGATGGCGATGTCTGGCACTTGTGGCTATCCAGTGTTCTTGTGATTGAGTGCGCATTTCTCAATCAGATGGTCACTCTGATTCAAAGTTGAAATCTCCAAGGGGAAGGATGGGGCTCCGGGCGTGAAAGCACTTCCGGGTCGAGGTGCCGGAAGGCCCTCCCTGTGAAGCCCGGAAGGGGCCTCGGCGCTGGGACGTTCCTGACCTTTCTGGAATGAAACAATGTTTTATCGGAAGGAGCGCTGTGCTAAGCTGCATCCCGGGAAGGTCAGGCCCAGGATGGGCTCCTGCTTCCCCAGCCGGCGTTCGCTGGCCGGACGCTTGCTCGCTGAGGTGCGCTGAGGACGGGACGCGGATGCCGGCGCGCCCTCAGCCCTGGCCTGTCCAGCCTGCCCCTGTGAAGCTCTGAGTTCGCGGCTGCTGCTTGTCCCGATGCTCTGCTTTGGAAGATCTCCACATCCCTGTGCGAGACGCCCCGTGGCGGGGAAAACGTGCCGGGCCTTCCTCACTGGCTCGGCTTCCCCTCTGCGAATCTGTTCGAGATTTTCCTGGGGGCGGGGGGGGGGGGGGCTCGAGTGTGAAATGACCTGAGAGAGCGGCTCCGGGGGTCGCCCACCTGGCCGCCATTGCTCGGGTGTGGCCTCCAGGTCTCGGGGAAGCAGCGAGCACCGAAGGGGAGAGGGAGAGAGGCGCGGGAATTATGGAAACATTCATGGGAGCCGTCATCAGTGCCTTTCATGCTTCTCTCACTTGCCTTTATAAAGTTATATTCTTAACCCAACTGTGACATTAAAGTTACCCACCTTGGGGGCAGCTCCTGCCCTGAGGACAGCGTCCCTTCCAGGCTTTCTGCTTTGGTGAGGGACACGGAATGCAGCAGAGTGAAGCAGGTGTCTTCACGGCCTGAACCTAAGGACCATTCTACAGGTCAAGTGATGCTTCACACAAAGGGATCTCTACTCGGTGGGGGAGGTTTAAAATTCTTGTTTTTTTTAAGATTTTATTTATTTGAGAGAATGAGCACAAGCAGGGGGAGTGGCAGCAGAGGGAGAGAGAAAAGCAGGCTCCCCGCTGAGCAGAGGGTCCCATGAGGGTCTTGATCCCGAGACCCTGGAATCAAGACCTGAGCCAAAGGCAGATGCTTAACTGACTGAGCCACCCAGGCACCCCTAAAATTCTGTTGTTTAAAAGGAATCTGCTTCATTCAGTGACAGATGAGAGCACACACATGTCCTCTTGTGTCCTGTCAAATACTTGGTTCCTGGCACAGCCCCTTGTGTGTTCCAGCACATAGTTAAGTAGAAGTTCTAGGAGGCTGTAGGCAGTCTTATTTCAGAAGCAAATCATTTGTCATTTACTCAGCAGTTATTCCATTCAGCTGTGATGGTGGAGCTCCATCAGGAGCAGCGTCTGTTTCCTAACTTACGACTTCAGAGGGGTGGGCGCCAGGAGGCCCAGGTGGATTTAGGGGCCTGGGAGGGGCGGGTGAGCTCCTTGTCATGACTGAGTTTGTTATTCTGAAATTCTGGACCCAGATAAGCATCTACAGTATTTTTGCATGGATTATCAAACAGTCTTCATCTGTTTCAAAACCCAAGGTTCTCATTCTCCCTGTGGGGAAGCATTGACTTTGGAGCCTACTTATTCTTTCAGAGATGCCCGGTGGGATCCCGCTGGTTGGAATTCCCATGGAAGCTCAGAAATCTTAGAAAATAAGCACTTTTATATCTGGGGCAGGGGACAAGGGAAGCCCACTTCAGGGTATTTGGCTGATCAGCCTCCTCTTGCCAGAGAGAAGTCGCCTTGGTCATTGTGTGGGATGGTTAGAGTGGGGAGCAGAGGAGCATGGCTACAGGTGTGGCCGGACCTTCCCCTTCATGCACCTCCCCGCCCTCACACATCTACACTGTGGGTCATCTGTCCTCTAACTGATTTTTTAAAAAAAATTTAAATGCAGAGTACATAAAATGTCACACATTGAACTCTACAATCAGTAATCTATTTTTTATGAGAATATTAATCTCTCCAGATTACAAACTGTAATGCAATTAAGGCAAATTTCTGCACCTTATCTCCTAGCCAAAAAACATAATATTTTAGTCTTTTAGCATTAAGTAATTAAGAATAAAAAAGCAAGAAACTATCTTGTAAATTGAACCTTTGAAACCTCTACAAAATATATATAGTAAAAATGGCATTAAATAAGATCCTACTAACTTAAATTTTTAAAATAATTTGGCCAAACCTTGGGTTAAAATATATCTCCACATTATCTTTTGGGAATAGGCTTGCCAATTCTGTGAACAACATTGTGGTGAAGGGACCCTACCCTCTAAGGGAAGGCGGCTTTAAGTGTTTAAGAAGTAGTTACTGTGTTCATTTATGCACCATGATTTTGTATTGATTGTGCAATTGTATGCTTTACTTAGCTATTCAGGTGTAAAATCAGAGTCTTGATCCACGAAACCCCTTCAGTATCTTGCTTAATTCCTTTCCTTGAGTGACTGTATATGTTTTAAGAGAATGAATGGTGTTTACTGAGAATAGGTTAAAATTCAGTTATTAATTCGGATTGGTGGTGTTTGACCACAACTTTTTCACATTACCTATGTTAAGCGAGTCGTGGGTTTTGTACAACCTCACGGGCTCCCAGAATTGCACTGTAGTGTACGGGCAAAACTGATTTGTCATGTTTCAGCTCTTTGGAACTATTCTTATCTCTTGGGTTCTGAGCATGATTAACGATGTCTTGAAATTATTGCGGCACGCTGAGGGAGAATGTTCTTAGCAGTACAGTGTAGTCAAGTCCCTGTGTCAGAGGGAGAGGAAACAAGACCTGTCTGTCATTGGACACCTGCGGGCTACAGAGAGGGCCCCGGGGCCGTGGATGTGAACGAGTTGGTGACCATGTGGCCCCACAGACTCAGGCCCATGTGGGGGTATAAACGATATTCCGAGCTGGGAAAGAATTAATATCAGGTGTATTCATTAAGGGAAAAAAAACCACAAAAAAACCTTCTGTGTCAGGTAAATGAGGAATTTCTTTAAAAGAGAAAACCTGTCCTATCTTTTCAATACCCAAGAATCCTTTTTTGCATTGTCAAATTTAGTCTCAGAAACAAGATTGAGATAATTATGGGTCATGACCGCTGAGAAGGGAAAAAAGTGACACTGCATTTTCTTTCTAAGATATTCTGTGGCTTTATAGGAAATGCAGTTGACTTGATAGACTGAGAAATCTTGATGGTAAATGCAGACTGTCTGTATGTAAATACACGTGGTCCATGATCACATGCTCAGTGTCTGATGCAGCACGAAGTAGGGGAATAATCAGACTTGATCCTTCACGAAATCCCGTGTGAGGCAGGTAGAGTCGTCCCATCTCCCAGACGGCAAACTGGATCCTCAGAGAGTCTCAGTGGCTAGTGCTGGGGCTACATAGTCTCTTGGTTCTGAGGCCAAGGTTCTCCCCACCCCGCAGCATTACCTGTGCCTTCACTGAGACAAGAAGGTAGGAAGTAAGATCCCCTCCATTTGCTAACCCACAGCAAGGATGCCTATTTTGCAGTTAAGTTTGAAAATAGGATCTCCAACTCTGCATCCTCTTGGTGGGCTTATATTATTTCCTTGGAATCTTTAACACTTTGTGTTTCTGGATTCACTCCTGAAAATATTTAGTGAGCACCTACTGTGCTGTCCGTGTTAGGTGCTAGGGAGCAGGGAATGCCCCCTGGCAGGACACCCGTAAAACCTTATTTTGATGTATAGTAGCATCGAACGCTCATTTTAAAAAGAAAAACAAAAAACAAAAAATTTTTCTCTTAATTGCCAATTGGCAGTTTTTCTCAAGGTTAAACCTGAAGGATATCTCGCATGCTTTTTGTATTATTCATTATAATTACTATTGTCAGGATATTTCTTTTGCATTTTTCTTATTTACTGTTAACACAGAGCCCAGAAAAATCCCTGACCTAGATTGTGGCACTTCCTGACTTTTATGTGTCCTAATTTTGTTCAGGATGCACGCATTTCCAGGCTCTCATCACACACCCACAGACGTTTCCAAGTTCAGGTGAATAACATCCTCAGTTATGGTCTATTTAGGGGCTGTGCACTGATTGCTCAAATTGTTTCTCAAATTCACTGATCACATAGAACACGCGCCTCTTTAAATCCCAGGGTTGTTGGCCATAGTGAAACCAGAGCAAACTGTCTTTTTGAGAAAAAGATGTATTTTTTTTTCTGTCCAAACTCAGAGTCGCTAACCTCTTGCTTTTTGTTAATGACCTTGTTATTTTGTTGTCCATTAGTTATTTTCCTGCAGCCTCTCCCCTCCCCCCAAATCTTCAGGTTATGACATAGAATTGTGACAAATCTCATGGAACTTAAAAAAAAAGCGCCCATGCTGGTGAGTGGAAGTGTAGCTCTTCTCAGGCATGATCATTCCCCTCCCCACCCCGTGCAACGTAGTAAGCATTCATTCATAAATAGACCCCCTGTGTAGGGTCCCTTTCTAGCTGGGTGGCTTTGCTGCTCCTGCACTTTGCTCAGCTCTGTGTGTGTTAGACCACTGCCCCCTCCCCCCGCTGGGCCAGTGCTGAGCTGCAGCTGCATTTTGCCCCCTACTTACTGCAGTGTGCAACATAAACAACGTGCCACAGCCGCAGGCAGGGTATGAGCTGCTGTATAGCACCTTTTCTGTCTGTACTGTTTTTCTGCTTTAAAACACAGTCTTTAAGTATATTTATGAGAAGCAAAATACGAGGTGATAGGATTAGGTAGAGGTATTCGTAATTCTGATTTTCATGAGAACTCCATGTCATGAAATTAAGTTTTTAGCAAGGGGGACGTTAATCATCTTTTTTTGGAAGCTTACATTAAAAATTGGATGGATTTTTTTTCTTCACAGATGACAAAAGTCAGGAGAATGGGTAAATTTCCTTATGTATATGTTTCCTATAAACTTGAAGTAGAAGGAACCAGAGAGAAGCCTTTAAATAAATTCTCCTGGCAGTTGGGTAGTTAATAATACTTTCTTAGAGACCTTCCTGCTGTCCTGTCTGTACCCGTTTCATGAGTGTTTTGTAGGACTTAACATTTTTCAGTGTGTACTATTTCTGTGCAATCATTTAGAAAACCGAATTTAATTTTTTTCCTGTATTATTGTTAGATTCAGATACTCTCAGTTTATAAAATGAGTGGACAAAGCAATCGGAGAAATAGCCATAATACATATTACTGATGGGATCATTGGCGTTCACCTGCTACTCAATAGCCTTGATGTTCAGGTTACTAGTTTCATATTTTATTCTGATTAAAATTCTTTCTTTCCCTGGGTGTTCTATCTGTTAGGCCTTACCAAACTGATTTCTCCGAGATGTACCCATGCTAATATCTTCAATGGCACTGAATAGTTAATATATTAATATAATGAATATTAAGAAAAAAGGCTGAAGGCTTCAGGTTCCACGGGGTGTAATTTGAAAAAAGTGTAGTCCCTTAGCGTCCCCTAGTGGTGGGAAGCCAGAGCCGTGGGGGGGGCTTTCCTTGCAGGAGCCTCTAAAAGCCCATTTACCCTTTACCTATTGCCCCTTGATTGAACTGGGTCAGTTACATGTCATAGTGTTCTTCAGATCGCCTGTGTGTAGGAGGTGTTCCCTGAGGAAGGGTTGTTTAGCTGAGATTCTGGGGCTGTGCCTGGGTGCTAGGGGATGGGAAAGGGTGGAGGAGGAATACAGACATTTCAGGCGGGATCATCCCCCTCTGATCCCGGCTGGATGATGCCTTGGGGGTGGGGACCCCGGCCCTGGGAGGTGGTGGACAGCCAGGTGTAGTGCAGAGCAGGATGGGTGGGTGGGGGTCTGCAGGAAAACCCATCAAGAGATGTGAACCTTCTCATCGAAGTGTGAATGTGTTTAATAGAGTGTGAGGCCAGGAAATACAAATGATGCTGGAGAACAAACTGCATTTGGTTGTGGTTTGATGGGAAAGTGGAAATAAGCTATTGATTAGGTTACCCTTTTCAGGAAACATATACACGGGATTTGATTGAATACATCCATGAGACTTTGGAAAAACGTTACCACAGTATTTTTCTTATTTCCAATTTGGGAAGCAGCCTCCTTCAGGAGAATTACTTAAAATATTTATACTTAGAAATATTTTGAGCAAATTACGGCTTCAGAGGAAGAATTAATAAAGGTGTGTTAGGCTGCTTTTTCAGAAATAGCGTAACAGACACATGAGCGAAGCGAACACTTCCTGCTAAGACCACAGTCCTCGGCTTCAACTAGGGAGAAATGTCAGGAACTGTAAGTCCTTAGGACCTTGGAAGATTTTCAGGTGGGATTTTCTTTTTTTCCCCCGTCCAACAATTTGTCAGCACTCAAGTGTGCCTTTCACTTTAGAAAGTTTATTCCACTAGATCAGTGAAGTTGAACAGTTTGCTCTCAGATGGCTTTAGGGGAACAGTTTTAGATTTATATTAAGATGGTAGTTAGAGCTCTTTCGAGTTTTTGTGTTGGATGACAGTTCTTTAGGAAGTATTTTGTAAAGAACTCTTTGCAATTCTTTTTTTCTCACAAGTGGATGTACAAAGTGGATTTTTGTAGATCAGAAAGTATCTAGGGTTCTGTTCTTTGCAAATGCCCAGTAACCAGAATTAAATTCCAGCACCTGCCTCCTCTGTACTGTCGCTCTGTTAGTTTTGTGTTATGCATGATTTGAGCCCTTAGCTCTACCAGCCAGCTTCATAGCAATGCTGAGATTCCAGGAATTGTGCTAGAATTTACTGTGGGCTCAAGTGTTTCAATATTGGGATTTTTCCAAAGGAAGTCTGTCCTTGAACATGGAGACTTGGAGAAGGTTCTGTGTTAAGTGCTGTCTCTGTGGGCCGTGTGAGGCTGACAAGCTATCAGCTGGGCATGGCTGGGCCTTATCTATGAGATGGATCTTCGTTGCCGGGAGAACGTTTCCGCCCTGGAGCCCTGCAGCAGAATGGCCAGCATGAAGCTGCGGTCTGGTCTGTGCAGGTGGGCAGAGGGAAAGAAAAGCTTTCCCGCCCGCTCCCATGGCTTAGCACGCAGGTTGGCCCCATTCTCCCTGCAAACTTGGCCACCTGCTGCCCCAGAAGTCACAGCAAGTCTGGCGGTGTTCACGTGGTGAGAGGTAGGGTGGGGTCTGCTTGCCCAGACCAACCCTGGTGGGTTAGCAAGGCAGGATGGGTCCAGAGTGCTCCTTAGAAGAGAGCGGATCTGACAGCACATCAGGTCATGAGCTCGAAAGTCATGGGTTGGGGGATTTTTTTTTTCTTTTTAACACCTTTCTGATTCTTCTCTTCCCTTGGATTTGTAAAGGTGGGAATGTCCTCATTTCTAGGAACAATCTCTTAAACACTCATCTTTTCTCCCGCTCCGTATATAATTGCTAAAGCTCTTAACACATATTTGCTGGAGAGCGTCAACATAAGATTCCGAATATTGGCTTTCAAGCTGAACATCTCCAGGGCTTGAGAGAGAAAATCAGAGTTTGGGGAAGAAAGTAGATAGCCATGGGAAGAAAGTAGATAGCCATGCTTTTTGACCATGATTATTTCACTCTTCCCTGCTTTAATATTAAAATAGTCAATGCAAGAAACAATAGTAATGATAGAGTGGTTATGTGAAACAATGTTCATGTTATATTTAATGTATCAAAGAAGCATGGTATACTTTACATTAACATATATACATTCTTTTCGGAATCCACGTTCATGTCTCATAGCACAAAGGAGAATCAGTATATACGTCCTCCTCTTAGGAAAGCGTGTTCAGGGCTCCAGCTGCATATCCCCCTCCCGCCTCTCCTCGGCGGCCTGCCAGCAGTGCCGCCATGATGTCAGGCTTTGCGGTGTGGATGGAGCTCCCAGCGGGGCCCTGTCACACAGTTTTTCCAGGACCCCGTGACACTTCCCACCACTTTCCCAGCAGTGTCGGCATTCAGGAAATGGTCCTGCAGATGTCTGATGGCTGTTGGGCTCAAAGAATTGCTCTTGTGGAATTTTTGGCCGAGTCCCCACATCACCCATTGACTGACTGTGACCCATCATTTGAAATCATTTCCCCATCACTGAATTCTTGGTGAGCTCTGGCTCCAAAAGCAAATGCTTTCATTCCTTCAATCTTTTGCAGCTTTGCTTGGAAATTGAAATCTCTAGGCACCAGTGACAGAAACAGATGATCCAGTGTCACGTCCTGACCACGGCTTGCTCTCCCTGCAGCTGCTTCGGCCACATGCCGATGTGTCTGCCGGGCTCTGATGGTGCCCATGGGGCTCTAAACCAGGGAGGGGGCCCCAGCTGCCCGGTCACCGTACTGTACCATGCTGTCAGTTTCCAGGACTGACATCCACACGCGAATTTTATCCATTTCAAAGATTGTGCCAAACACTGAGTGAATAAAACTATATCCCTGCCTTCAAAGTATTTACTTCCACGAGGTAGAAACCCAGCCACAGAATCTAGTTAACATTGCTTGTTGGGTCTGTTTTGCTTTGTAATGGATGAACCCAGGCACACGCAGATGTAAATGGCTCTGCCCACTACAGTCGGCCCGCCGGGGGCAGGGAAACATTTCTGCTTGTGCTTCTGTCCATTGTAAAGACCTATGGTCGTATTATTTTAGATGTGGAAAATTAAAATTTAAAAGAATGTGATCCCATGCTGACCATTGAAACAGGCATAATAGGCCTCTGATAGTAAGACTTGATGACTGCTTATTCTAGATGTATTTTTTGTTAACTTCAGTGTTTGTTGTTGGTAATTACGTTATCCTTCAAAGTTGGAAGCTTCACATCAATTTCAGCCATCCCGGGAGCTTCATTGGAATTTGGATTTCTGACTTAGACAGGAAGCGGTAATGTTTTAGCATTTGATTTCCATTATGAACTTGTTTCCATAAGCATTTTAAGAGGAAGGGAAATAATTGATATTATAACAGAATCTTTTGTTCCCATATTCTCTGGATTTTTTTTTAAAGTATGTCCTTGCTTTAGATAATACATATTTTATGCAAAATTTTTAAGTTACTCCATCCATGAAACTCTATTTCGTGCCTAATTTAGACTGGCTAATTTTGATGCCAAGATTATTCTCCATGGCTGTATTCTTTCATCTTTATAATGATGGCATTTTGGTTTTCCTCTTTAAATTCTGAATTCCAACATTTGAGGATGCAGTGGTAATCACTTCACTGTTGCGGGTACATAAACTTTTTTTAAAAATTAGTATAATACATTGCACTGATGTTGAAGAATAGAACTGTGAAATGCAATTGCATCAAAACTCTTGTGTAATATTTTACCAACTTCTCTTTTCTTTCCTCCATTGAAATGTTCATGACTGATGAACACTGGTGGTGGGTTCCATTTGTGCCTGGCACGATTATGTGGCCGCCGTGTCCTTTTGGACCTTGCCTTTAACACGTCATGGGAACTAGATGACTCGGGGGCCTATTCCTCGGGGGTTCGGACTGTGCGCATCCTGCCTTGAGCTCCAGCACGTGGGAGGCCCCCATTGCGGTCTCGCTGTTGCAGCTGTGTAGTCTGGCTTCCACACGACCAGCACAACCAGCTCTGCTCTTCCTGCCATGGCGGTGGAGATCTGCTACTGGCTCAGAGGAGTAATGCGGCCTGCATGCAGTCTACGCTGTTTGCCAGCTAACCGTGTAGCTGTTTGAACCTTTATCCTGTCTGCTGGCTCTGCTCTGGTGCCCGTAATCACCTCGGACAGGGCATGGGATATTAGATTGTTCATGTGCACTTTTGTCTGAACAAAAGAGTGGGAAAGTTAAATATGTGGGAGATAACCAGAACCATGTTGGTGGAGGAGTGACTTCCTTTTTAGCTACTTAATTTCAAAACTCTTGGGATCTATGGATTGCTTAAGCGTTCCGGTGACATTTGGGAAAGAATGTGTTCTTGTGTGCAAGCAAGGACTGGGAATCAGATTTCTGAGTTCTGTTCCCAGCGGCATGCAGGGGTCACCCGGTGACATGTGACGAGTCAGTTAAGCGTCAGAATCCTGATGCCCCTATCTGTGAAATGGACATAAAAGGGGATAAGATAATGTTGGTGAATTGTTTAACAGTTTGCTGGGAACCAGTTTGCTCTAGTGACCTAGAAAAACCATGGACTGTGGTGCAGGCTGACCTCATTTCTATTTTTGGCTTTAGCGCTGACTCAATGAGAAACTTGTAGAAATCAGCTAATCTGGCTCCCGGCCTCCATGCATTCCACGGTTAAAATGAGAATTATAAAGTCTTATCTGCACTGGGTCTCATAGTGATATAGCCAAATACTAATTAAGTACTAAAAATACGCCACCAATTGCACTGGAAACTCTTACATTGATGTGCCTCTCGCATTTCCTTCCGGTGTCATGTTAGGCTATTTGGGGAGACACAATTCAGTGTTCATTTTGTTTTTCTAGCCAGCTGTTTGCAGTTCAGA
Source organism: Ursus americanus (assembly GCF_024610735.1). Taxonomy (NCBI): domain Eukaryota; kingdom Metazoa; phylum Chordata; class Mammalia; order Carnivora; family Ursidae; genus Ursus; species Ursus americanus. The sequence continues at coordinate 2,868,744 of NC_142136.1, forward strand.
TCTCTTCTGTTTCGGGTAGAATTTTCCCACATCCGAGTATTAGGGAGGAGGCGGACACGATGGCGGAGTGCGGTGTGTCTCTGCGGTCAGCGTTCTCTGCAGTTGTAACACACTCTCTTACTAGTTCAGGTTAAGAATGAGTATGTGTGAGTAGCTTTCCAGTTGAACCAGTCTTGGTCTGAGGGTGCTTTTCTTCCCCAGCTGTCACGGGCCTTTGGGAGAAGGAGCGGGCATTCTGTGTCAGATCCTGTGCTGCGGGCTCTGGGATGTCAGCCCCTGCTCTTCTGGCTCAGTTCTCTGCATGCTGCTGTCCAGAGGGGTGTGCCAAGCTGCAGGGCTTACTTTTCTTTAGTCCACTTTACTATTTTATTATACCCCCTGGAGTTTGCAATAATCTCCACATTTATTCACACGCTGTTTCTGCACATTTGACTTACACCTCCAGTGAATCCTGCAGTCCGTGCAAACGCAGTGGTTGGAGTCCCACACGCAGAACCACATTCTGCATTTTTAAAAATGCAACAGGCAGTGAATTTGCCAGCACGTGCCAGGGCTGGCTGAGCGCTTCAGAAAGAAGGGCGGGTTCTAGAGGCCTTGCCCTGTCTCCCTCCATCTGTGCCATGAGCAGTGCTCCTCGGTGACCCGTGGTGACCTGCTTTTCTGGGGGTACATGTGGCTGTTATGTGATGTTGGTTTATTTTTACTTTGAGCTAACGTAACTGAGAAAGTACTGGGTGCTACGTCATCAGAGGACCTTCTTCTGCTTTTCAAAGTCAGCTGGGGATGGCTGGTTCATCTGCCCCCTTACATCATAAGGTTGCATGAAAGTCCACAGGCTGTAAAGAAAGTGGGTTTTCTTGATTTTGTATCGCGATGGTGGGTGATCTTCTGTTGGCAGTCTAACTATGGCAGTCTTCCTTAAATATCGTGTCACCAGGTCACGGGCTCGCTGATGCCTCTGGGAGAAATGCTGTTTCCAGGGTCAGGCGTGGACACCACTTCCTTCCATGCTCTGTGCTGGTTGTATTTTTGCTGAATTTCTTGTGCTTATGTGGCCTCGGTCGACCTTGTAGCCGTCTGCTCTCCACCACTTGGCCTCATTGACTCCTCTCTTCTCCTCACGTACTTATTTTACTTTCGCCCCTCAAGGGCCAGCTGGGGCTCAGAACCCCAGCCTTCCAGACTGTCCTTTCTCCTTTTTGAGTGTGTTATAGCTACGTGTGTGTATTCAGGTGTACAGCCACCTGAATAATAGTATTTTAAAGATAATGTTTCTTATTTTTTTTTTTGCTCCACAAGGGCAGAAACAATAATTAAATTTGGATCATACCTTTGCAAAAAGCATGTTTTAAGGACACTTTTGAAAGCCCATCATCAGATTGCGGATTGCACGGAGAAGTCTCTGCATCTCGCGCTGAAGCTCACGCTGTGAGCTCTGTCTACACAGCTCCTAGGAATCTGAAGGAAGAACGTGACTGACGGTCTGCTTTCAGAGTCTTAGCGCTGTGCCTGCTGGTAATACGATCCCACCAGTTGAATGAGCATGGAATCAATTCAGTGAAAAAAACCCAACTCTTTGTTATTTTATTTACCCAATGAATTATTTAGCATTTAGCATATAGTACATGGAAAGCATTATGCCAGGTGTTGTGTAGGAAGATTCCTGTCCTCAGAGAGCTTGAAATGCAGAAGAGAAAAGCCTCCAGAAATAGGAGTTAGTTTGCCGCGTGGGCTTTCAGGTGCCCACATAGACTTGCGCGGTGCTGGGTGGCACGTGGAAGGGTGAGTACCGATTCATTTCCCCCGTTTCTTCCAACGTGCCTTCGGTCTGACCTGCCGCTGCTCCTTCACAGGGCGAGAGAGGCCTCCCAGGGTTGCAAGGTGTCATCGGGTTTCCCGGGATGCAAGGACCTGAGGGGCCCCACGGGCCACCAGGACAAAAGGTAAGCTTGACTGTGTCATCAGGGGGAGGAGGGAGTGGGTTTAAGGTGATCCGCATTCTCGTCATGGTGGCGTTTCTGTTTGGTTCCAGGGTGACACTGGAGAACCCGGGCTGCCTGGAACGAAGGGGACAAGAGTGAGTATAAGTGTGACTTAAGTCTGTGATGCTGCGGTGAGACGTGATCCAGGGATGCCTCCCAGAGAGGGCTCTCTACCCCTTCCTGCCTCCCAGCAGTCCTGACGGGCGTCCCCCTCTGTCTCTTCTCTTTGCCCGTCCCGTCCCCTGCCTCCCTGCCTGGAACTGCGACCATGCGTGGCCCGCTGAGGGCGGATGTGAGCGCTGGCCATGGCTCCAGCCCCATCCTTGTGGTGGCTTCTCTCACCCATGCCGCTCCCATTTGTTCTTGCTTGCGGGTTCTCATGGACACGTTTTAATTTGGGGGAGGGGAGATGATAGGTGAAGAGAAGGGCTTCCTTTATTGTGAAAAGCGATAAAATTTTGAGAGCTCCCCTTGCTCTTCTTCTTTTTTTTTTTTTTAAGGTTTTATTTATTTATTTGACAGAGATAGAGACAGCCAGCGAGAGAGGGAACACAAGCAGGGGGAGTGGGAGAGGAAGAAGCAGACTCATAGCAGAAGAGCCTGATGTGGGGCTCGATCCCATAACGCCGGGATCACGCCCTGAGCCGAAGGCAGACGCTTAACCGCTGTGCCACCCAGGCACCCCATCCCCTTGCTCTTCTTTACCCTCTGCTTCTGTGTTGTACTTCCATTCCTGGGAAATGCATAGATGAAGACCTTGGAAAGCACGTTTTGAAAGTAGAGAAACAGAAAGACACTGTCAACATTTCCTTCTGCTGTTGTTACCCAGTTGGGGGGAACGTTGTTGGCTCCCCTGAGCCCTTGGGCAGGAGCAGGGGAAATGGCCCCGGAGCTGTCTGCAGGCGGGGGGAGAGGATCCAGAAGGGGTGACTTGGTTTTCTTCCCCCAGTGAGATGATTTCTCTTACAAGCTCTTCTCCCCAACAATTTGAGATTTTAACGTAAATTATATATATATTTATATGAATATGTAACATATGTATTTACATGTATACAATGTATATAGTATTTATACATGTAATAGAAATATATTTTACCTAGAAATTGGAAAGTATGAAGTGAGGACAGAGTTATTTTGTGAGGGTGCAGCCGTGATTTTAGAAGTGACCAGAGTCAGCTTTGGATGTAGACTTGCCCCCTCCATGGGCGGGGTCCTCGGCTGCCTGCCCTGCAGAATGCCCTGTGTGCTGGCTGTGGGTGCTGTGGGCACGGCAGCTAGGTTATGGCGCCCTTAGCTGGGTGGGTGCCGTGGGAGGAGATGAGGGTGAGGGTCCCAGCTCTCAGTGCATTCTCTCATTTCTATCCTTACAGGGACCCCCAGGAGCATCGGGTTACCCTGGAAACCCAGGACTGCCTGTATGTATATAAAACGCACATACTTCCTTGGCGAGACGTTTGGTGGGGGTGATAGCACCATCGGGTGATCCTGGTTTGGCAACCTTTTCACTTTATTGATTGCAGGGTATTCCTGGCCAAGACGGTCCCCCCGGTCCTCCAGGAATCCCCGGATGCAATGGAACAAAGGTAAATCTGGGACAAAGACCCCTCCCTCGTGCTCTGGCTACCCCACTTCCCGTGTTGAGAAGCCGGACAGTGCTGTCCTGAGAACACAGCTTTACTTGCCCCAGTTGGAAGGTTACTTGCCTCAGAGCGCTCTTTATTTGATGAGGAGATACAGTTTCCCCATATTTAATATTCAGGAAAAATGTAATCGTGCCTTCCTTTTTTGTGGACTCTTATCCTGCAATGGCTTTAAACACGAAATTTCTCACCTATCATCTGTTACTAAAGCAGATAAGAAAATGCTGTTATTAATCCTCGTCCCTATTAATTATATTCTCAAGTGGATTTTTTCCGTCATGAAGTAGCACTGAGCAGTAAAGCTGGTAACAGATAATTTTCAGGCTATGATTTTAACCAGCACCTGAAGTATCTCTGAAGGGGAGGACAGAGTAACTGCTGAGGGCGTCTGCACTGATGTCCCGCATGCCTTGCACCCGACTGACTCTCTGCTGTCCTCTCAGGGCGAGCCAGGGCCTCTGGGGCCCCCGGGTTTACCTGGATTCGCCGGAAATCCTGTGAGTATAGCGCTGTTTCCTTTAGAATTTCCTTCTCTGGTTGTAATTCTTCTCTTCTTGTTCCATTTCCTTTCCTCTCCTTTTCTTGGACTTGTATCTTAGCGCTAATGATAGTTTGAGAGAAACAAAACTCATGCCAACCTTGTCTTTTCCAGGGACCGCCAGGATTACCAGGAATGAAGGTACGTACTTAACACGTTGCTGGGTTTGTTGCAGGAGTAAAGCAGGTGCCAGACAAACACATTTACTTCAGGTCACCTTGGTTGATTGATGGCCTGTTAACATGCTCGTCTAAACTCTGTTACACGAGTATCTAAGTCATAGGCACAAACTTCAGTTTTAGGTGTAAACTGAGACACTGGGGGCAATTTCTGAATAGGAAATAAGCAGAAATAGGAAGCAGGGTGTGATGGTGAGTCATAGATGTGAGTCCAGTCCAGATTAGTTCTCTGCATAGACAGTGCATAGATGCCCTTTTCCTGAGCCATGGGACAGAGCACTCGACCTGTGACCAAGTTTAATCTGTATGGTTTCACTTAAGTGCAGCCGTCTTGTCGTGGTGCCTGTAGTCTAGAGTCGCTGTCTATTGTAAATTCTGTAATTCCTGCAGGGAAACCCCAGTTCCTTTAGGTTAGATCCTGGGTGTCCTGCCACCACCCCTCCTTATTCAGAGGAAATCCATGGCCTTTCTCAGCTCGACTGTCCTTTTGTGTCAGGGTGGGACCCAGGACCCTCTGCCCGTGGTGAGGAAGGGAAGTTGGGAGCCCCTCCTGCCATGGCACCTGGAGTGATGGGGCCCCGCTCCCAGCCCAGTGGGAGCAGGTCCTCCATCCGTGCTTGCACCATGAGCCGGTGAGGGGTGGATCCATGCAGGTGCTCGGCCCTGCCTGGCCCCTCCGGCGTTCTTCCCTGGGCCTGGGGGAGCAGAGAACTCCGCCCACTAGTCTTTCCCTGGTGGATGGGCACCGGTGTTGCGGGGCTCCACGGCTCTCGCTGACCTGACTCAGAGTGCACGCCCCGTGCCACACAGCAGTTCGGAGGGCGGGGGCGTCTGGGTGTTCAGAGCAGTCCTGCAAAAGGACTTTCAGTTTCTCAACAGACACACTAGAGGCAACCACCTATCTGAGTGAGGTCGCGTGTTCAAGTGTCCTTGGATGTAAGAACACCTGAGAAACAGCATCCTCGTGATCGTCCCGTATTTTAGTCAGGGCTCTGTGGAGAACCAGGACCAGTAGGGTGTGTGGGTGTGTATGTACATGTGTGTGTACAGACATAGGCATATGTCTCGATAGATTTATTCTAAGGAATCACATGATTGTGGGGCCTGGCAACTCCAAAATCTATAGAGCAGGGTGGCGGGCTGGAGACCCAAGGAAGAGCCAGGGCCCCAGTTCAAAGGCTGTCTGGGGGCAAAATTCTCTCTTCCTTGAGGGAGGTCAGGTTTTGTTTTTGTTTTTGTTTTTGTTTCACCTCTTGAGGCCTTCAACTGATTGGACAAGGCCCACCCACATAGTGGAGAATAATCTACTCTACTGAGAGGCTACCAATTTAAATGTTTATCTTTTTTTTTTTTAAGATTTTATTTATTATTTATTTGACAGAGAGACAGCCAGCGAGAGAGGGAACACAAGCAGGGGGAGTGGGAGAGGAAGAAGCAGGCTCCCAGTGGAGGGGCCTGATGCGGGGCTTGATCCCATAACGCCGGGACCACGCCCTGAGCCGAAGGCAGACGCTTAACAACTGAGCCACCCAGTCTCCCCCTAAATGTTTATCTTATCTTAAAAATACCTTCACAGCGACAGCCAGACTGGGGCTTAACCAAATATCTGGGTATTGTGGCCTGGCCAAGTAGACACAGAAAATTTACCACCACAGCCTGCTTTTATAAAATTGCTCATCCTGGGTCTTTCTGTGAAAGATAATCTTTATTGCCTGAGAACACTCGGAGCCTGTGGCCCTGATCCGCACCCTGTCTGTGTGTGTGGGATGGCCACGTGCAAGTGCTGTGCTCCTTTCACCAGCACCTCCACGTCCAGTCCCGCTGAGTTGAGCCTGCAGCCCTTGATGCTGGGCAGTAAGGTCCTAGTGGTGAACGGGAGGTGGCCAGTGTGTATATTCCAGGTGCTGACAGAGCCTAAGTCCCAGATTCCATTATCAGTAATGCACGCCTCCTATTCAACGGGTTCTCAGTTTCTTTATAGAAATATCAGTGTTTGTGACTTTTTTTCTTTTCTTTTTTCATCCCCTAGGGGGATCCAGGTGAAATCATTGGCCATGTGCCTGGGACCCTGTTGAAAGGTGAAAGAGGATTTCCTGGACCCCCAGGAACACCAGTAAGCATTTGCTAGATAACTATATGCACGGAGAGTCTCTCCTAGTTCCCTTCTAATTCTTGCTCTTTCAATAATTTACAGGGCTCGCCAGGACTGCCGGGCCTGCAAGGTCCTGTTGGCCCTCCAGGATTTGCCGGACCACCGGTAAGTGTTGGGGGGATGCCTCTCGGAGTCACTCATTGAAAGAACAACTGATTGAGGCATGAAAGTAAATCCAGTGTAATGAGTTTACATAGTTGTGCTCTCTCTTCATTTGGATTGGGAGAACGAGCTTCTTTCTTGGGAGAGTGTTTGACGGGCACTTACGGTGCACATACCGCAGAGCCCTGGGGAGAAGGCTAGTGACAGCGGTGCATGCCAAGACATCCCACACAGATAACACATTCATTACTGGAGGCACTGGGCGGCTGCCAGCGATACTGTGGCCCAAGGAGGCCAAGTTCAGAGATGGACAAGGCCGGCTGTGCATGGAGATGGACATGTAGAAACAGTCCTCCCCAGAGGGCCTGGCTCTGTTGGGCTGTGGACGTAGACCAGTCAGCAGCGGGAAGCTGTGCTGTATTTGTGATAAGGACTGAGCACCAGAACATAACCCCCTCGGAGATTCCTCCCCACCCCCATCCCGGACGCTCCCCTCTCTCACTGGCCTCCTGCACAGCCAGTAATTCCCAGGAGGAGGAGGGCCCATCCGCTCCCTCTCGCACATTTTGAGAGCACAAGAGAGTTAATATTAACGAAACTTACCCGTTTGTCAAGTGCCCTGTTGACTGGCAAAGAATACTGTACCCAGACTGTGGCATCTCATGCTCGCCGGCCTGACGGTCCTTGAGAGATTTTCAGGCCTCCTTTCCTCTCCCTCCTTCCCTTCCTTCCTCTCAGATCCATCAGTTCTTCTGTCCTTTCTTGCAGATGTAATCTCTTTTATATTCTTATAAATAAATGGACTCATTTTTGTGAAAAATGAATGACTAGTTGGTTTTTTTTTTATTATTGAAAAACACTCTGAAATTTTGTTGCAAACACAGGAAGGTTTTTACTTCACTATAGCCTATGCACTTGAAGAAATCATTCAACATTTTTGATAAACAGTTATATCCGAAGTGGACGAACGCCATTTCCAAACTGGTAACTAGGGCTCTCAGAGAGTTTGGCTGCAAATCGCATTCAGCATCTGTGTCCCTGGCACGTTCTTGGATCAGTGGATTTCACAGGGCAGTGCCTAAGATTTTGAGGCGTTTCATCCTGTTAATTATTGTCCTGGACTAAATCCTAGTTACTTTCCAAATTTTATAGATCCAAAGCACGGGAATAAAATTTAAATATTTAACAAATATATTATAACATTAATCATGGGAACCTTAAGATAAGTCCAGTAAAAAGGAGCATGTAAAGCTTGCCAGGGTTGTGAACGATGTTCAATTAAACTGCTTTCTCTTACAGGGTCCTCCAGGCCCTCCTGGCCCTCCAGGCGAAAAGGTAAAGATATTTTTCATTTGACTTTCTTTGGCATTTGTATAAGACTACCATGAAATCACCATAACTTACTCTTTAAAGTCTCTTTAAACAGTTTTGGAAAATTATATATTTTTTTCTATCTCTGTTTAACATCTGTCCACCCACCTGTCCATCTATCCATGCATCTGTCTATCCATCTGTCATACATCCTCATCCATCTATCCCCATCCATCCATCCATCCATCCATCCATCCATCCATCCATCCATCCCCATTCATCATCCATCTATCCGTTCATCCCATCCATCCGTCCATCTATCCATCCATCCATCCCCATCCATTCATCTCATTAATAGACATTGAATGTAGTGTGATCACAACTTTGTTGAAAATTTTATTATGATTGTTGGAAGAAGCTCTTTCCTTAACTCTACCCTATTATTACATTTTATATGATATTTTATGTAATATTTATTAGATGATTTTGAGTAAAGTAGACAACTCTAATAATGAAAGCCTAATTTTTCATCAACAGGGGCAAATGGGCTTAAGTTTTCAAGGGCCGAAAGGCGACAAGGTGAGTACACACGGCTTTGGAGTATTTTCATGTTTAAAAACACAGTTCTAAGTATAATGGAATTTCAGCCTCTGGACCCCCTCTTGGACCCGTACAACCACAATTACCCTTTTCTGTATGTTCTTTGTTAGTGTTTTCCCTAAATTAGACAGCTAGAATTCACTGACATTTTCTACCTGCGATCTGACCAGCAGAGAATACAATGAGGCCATTAATTCTCTTTCTCTGTACATCGAGTACAATCAGAATGTTCTCAGGCAGTGATAAAGCCAGACCTAGACTTTATTATAAAAGAGTTAGTTGGCTGTTAGTAGCATAACTCTACTAAACCTGGCAAAAATGGAAGGCCGTCGTACCTACATGGAGAGGAAGTGAGCCACAGAGGCAGGGAGAGACAGACTGGAGCAGGGGAGAAGGGAGGCCAGCGGTGGTTCCCTGCTCCTCTGCTGATCTCCCCACTAGTTTCCCTGGATCAGACCAGTGAAACGGGCCCGAGCCCAGTGGGGATTCTGGGGATTGTGGCCGCCCCTGCCCCAGGGCCCACGTTCTCCATCGGTGTCCGCGCCGGTGGTGTAGAGACCTCCACCGGCAGGCGTCAGGTGCAGCGGAGGCCTGGGCAGGTCTGGACTGACTCTTGGCCTCTGTGTTCCACTCCCAATTTGGTCCAGTCTTTCCATAAACCTCACTGTAAGATGACCCTGCAAATTATGTCATTGAACTGTTTGGATCTCACTCATGGTGCTGTTGCTGGGATTCTGTACTTCCAGTTGCACCCGGCAGTTAGGACGTCTGAGCAAGAAAATTCTTAACGGTTCTCTTCCTTTTGGGGTACCTAAAGAGACCTCCTTTCTTCCCAGGCTCTATTGGGCAGTTTGTGCCCCTTTCCTCTGTCCAGATGTGATAGGACAGTGCATGTGTCCTGCTCTGGACACATAAACTGCATAAACATAGGCAAGGTCCACACGTGGATGCGTGTGGCCACACTAGAGCTGTGTCTAGTAGATGTGGAGTTCTGCTGTTCTTACTTGACGTAGTGGCTTTCCTGACTCTGAGGGGGGAAAGTCTCCTGGCTTCGTGTCCTTCCTGCTGAAACTCAACTTTCTCCTGAGACAGGGATAGATTAGAATAGAGTATAATTTACATTTTAAAGAAAATAGACGTTTTGCTTTTTCCTGCCTCTGCATTTTCTTCTTTGTATACTTATTTTTATGCCTAATTCATTCCCATTGTTTGGATCGACAGGGTGACCAAGGCGTCAGTGGGCCTCCCGGAGTGCCAGGACAAGCTCAAGTTCAAGAGAAAGGAGACTTTGCCACTAAAGGAGAGAAGGTATGAGATGGATTTTGTCCGATGAAGGCTGGCTTTCTAATTTTGGACAAATTGAAGGGATATAGAGAAACTGTTGCATTCACTAGTGATCTACAAAACGGGTTTATAGACTACCCATCCCACAAAATACAAGCATCTTGAAAGCAGAGGCAGCTGGAACTGGGTTGGAGCAGGGTTGACCCCCCCCAAGTGAGGGCTTCTTAGATGCACCAGGTTGGGGCAAGGCTGGGGCAGCGGCAGGGAGGCCGGTTGGGGGTGGGGGGTCACAGCTGCCACAGACCGAGCATAATTAACTGCCTGTCTTAGATCTACAACCTTGTCAGTGTTGAGATGTGAGTATTGGGGACCAAAGAGGATTTCCCTGTTAATATATCAGGAAAATGAATTTTTTTCCTTTTACATGGTCAGTGTAGTATATAAAAGTCAATATAGCCATTAGTACTGACGGCTCACTCTCTTGGTCTTTTAAAAAAAATTCTAGGGTCAAAAAGGTGAACCTGGATTTCAGGTAAGTACTAAATTCTTTTTTATCACTTCTTATGTGTACGTTCATAAAGTATTGGATTTAAGTTGCAAGCTTATTCATCTTCAATGTAATATTTACATAATTTAATGTTTTACTTAAATATCCTAATGAATCACTTTTTGTTCTTTCAAGGGAATGCCGGGGCTCGGAGAGAAAGGGGAGCCCGGAAAACCAGGGCCCCGAGTAAGTGCCTCCAAAGTCCTTTGGCTCCTTGCCATAAAATCACGTTCCTTCCTTTCCTGGAGCCCCACGTTTACAGAAACATGAGTGGAAGAGGCGGGTAGGGCTCGTCGGTTTTTCCCTGTCCTCCCCGAAGGGCTTTCCTGAAGCTCTTGCGAGCAGGAATGAGGAGGCCGCCTCTATCTGAAAGTCCTCCCGGGGAGGTTGGGGCTGGGGTCTGTCTGAAGAGCCCCCCTGCCTGCTGGCTCCTCACTGAGAGCCTGCATCCCATGCATAGAGCACGTGGTGCCCTTCTCTGCTGCTTCCTGAGCGGCCAAGAGCTGAGATGCTCTGATGGCTCCCACCCCGTGAAGTCTGGTGACAGGAGCCCCACCCGCTGGTTTCTGGCTCCCACCCTGCAGTGATTCGGGAAACCTCCCTTAAAACAAATCCTCTGCATGTCATCTGCCCGACCATTGCCATTCGGGAAACTTCTCTGCTGTTCATGGTGCGGCCAAATGGAACGCTTTTTAGGAGATTTGGAGCTCATCAGGCTCCGTTTACACGTTGGAAAGTCCTCTTCCGCTCTTCCGTTTTCGTAGTTGTTCTGTGTAGACTGCCTTTCTCATTCCTGTGGTATTGTCAGCCCACGCAGAGGTTCCCGGCCTGGGTGTGGGGAGTGTTTACTGTTGCTTTCATGAAATACTGATGTCTCCGTCTTTACTGTATAGGGAAAACCTGGAAAAGATGGCGAAAAAGGAGAGAAAGGGAGTCCGGTAAGTAGTTTTCTTTAATTTTTAAGAGCAAACTGTTGCCTTGGCTGTAGCTTACGAGGGGTGCTCTCCGTGTCCCACTGCAGGGCTTTCCAGGTGACGCGGGGTACCCGGGACTGCCAGGCCGCGAAGGTTTCAAGGTAAGCAGTGACTCTACGGAAGCCTTCCCTTCAGTCTGCTGTTCAGTTTCCTGAAGCACTGTGGACTCAAATAGTAAAAATTACTGATGTCCCTGTGAGCAACACATGACTGAATTGTGTGGTTTTATTTATGCGTGCCATTTTTAAAAAAGAGGCACATAAAATGTTCCGCTCACTCAAGTTTTTATGTCTCTTTTGTAGTAGATGACTTTTATTTGGTTACAAAACAATAACAAATGCAGATAGAGTGAAGAGAAGCTGGCTTGTCTAATTTTCCCGTTACCGACTCAGAACTGTCAGGATGCACAACTGTCCTGTGTGAGTGCGCACCCCTCTAAGACAGCGGGGATTGTGGGTGCGTCCTGCTTCCCCACGTAATGACATGGTGTGGATGCATTTGAGCGTCTGCACGCAGCCGCATGGGATGTCCTGTGTCCATGCCTCGTGCTGCGGGTGTGGGGCACACCCACGCGTTTACAAGTACAAATTTGTGTTCGTTTGTCCGATCATTTCCATGTCATGGATTCCTACGATGGGGTCAAAGTTTAGGATTTTTTTTTTTTTTTTTGAGATTTTCACCATATGCTGCCAAATTGTCCCTGGAAAAGACCATCATTCTGTCCGGGTGCCCTTTTTTGGAGCAACTGCTTGTTATCAAAGTTCACAAAATATTTGTCAACGTGATAGGCAGAAAAAACTCATTGGTACTTTTTCTCTTTTAATCATGAGGTAACATAAATCTTTGCTAACGTAAATAGCTTTGGAATAGCATCTCCAGCAGTGACTCATAAACCAGGGAGCGGACCTCAGAGCTTGTTCGTGAAGGCCAGGGACGAAGGGAAAGAGCCTTTACTGATACTGTAACTTCTTTGAGAAAGTCAAATCTCGTAGATTTTAAAAGGTAAATATGTTTAGGCTGTATGAGCTAAGATACTCTTTAAGTCCCATAGAAATTTCTAAAGTCTCATATTCAAATCAGAAAAATCAAAACATCTAATGCTGGTTTACTGCTAAGTTTATTGCTTTGGTTTAAAGGGTAAAAAGTGCATTCATGGAATTATGTGCAGATCTTAGGACTTTTAAAGGTATTGTTATGATGGCTTATATAAAACAGACATACCAGGATTAATGCCTTTGGGTTTTTCTTCCACTACGAATGAAATTAAGCCTCAAAGTGATTAGACTTTATCCACCCAATGTTTTCAGGTAGTGCTGGATTTTAAGGGGAAAGACAAAACCATAAATATCCTTTTATTATGATTTCCAGTGCAGGTTTAGACAACCTAACATAAAAACCTCTAGTAAAATGATTTCTTTAAGAAAATATATTTAGAAATCAAAAGCTTTCATTCCATTTATTTTCATTTTATTGAAAATCTACCAGATACTAATTCAACTTAGGAATGATTCTGTTCGCATTGCCCAAGGGAGCGTGCAAACACAGCAAACATCGTGAGCTGCTTTGTCATGTGAACAATTAGACTCCCCGTTACAATTTGCAGAAATCTTTCTTTCCGTGCGTCATGCTTACACAAAGCAGGGGGACGTGCATTCATTTTTGGTGTAATAGGTAGTGAGGGCTACTTAGGAGAGGAGAATAATTTTAGTGTAAGTGGTCACAATCTTTATTTTTCCAGGATAAAAAGTTGAGCCATGCCTCCTACAAGACAATCTGTCTAAGCAAAAAATACAAGTATTTCTTCTTTTGTAGGGAGACAAAGGTGAAGCAGGTCCTCCAGGCCCACCTGGAATTGTGAGTAAAAGTGCTGTTTGGTAGTCTGTCCGGGGCTGGGGCCACGTGCCCCACGGCATCCCGAGAATGACGTTTGTGTATGAAGAGGATGCATGTTATTTAAAATCATAAATTTATGTTCTGTATTGTGTGGCGTTTGGTACTTACTTTTTATTATATTTCGATAATTTCTGCATTTCCTTGGCCAGTGACAATGAAAAGATTTGCCCATGGATAACGATAGGAGCAAAACATTTTGAAACTTTTTTTTTTCAAGTGGTCCATTAAGGAAAATGTTAAAAGAAACTGATCACCCCTAATCTGACTCTCCCTAGCAAAACAGTTTTTATGTCTGCAAATAGCATTTTACTTCTTGCCCCGTGCATATGTTTACATGTGGGCAATCAGTGTCTGCAGTGGGTTTTTTTTTTTTTTTTTCCTTTTAAAACCTGAACCTTCTTCATGTTTGCAAGTTATTTTGGAGCGACCCTTTCAGTGTCCTGTCAGAGAGGGGTGCTGGCTCTGGTTGGCCCATTTTGTCCTGAGTCTCCTTCGGCACAGTGAAAATGTTACCCGTGTTTCGCCGGCTGCGGTGCCAGCGTGGCTGCTGACGGTGTGGGCTTGGTGGTTCGCGACTGCGCTGTGTGTGCGCAGCAGTGAATGGTTTCTTCTTGGGGTGCACTTCCAGGACTGGGATGACTGCGGTGAAGCCCAGGCCCTCCTTCCCTGCAGACTCAGGACCCCCTTTCCGTATCTGTGATCTCACAGCCACGGTCGAGCGGCCTGTTTTAACGTAACCGCATCAGCAGATTTTAGTGACATCTGTTAATGTAATTGCTACAAAGGAACTATATTTTAAGGGCAATCTGCAATATTTGATTTTGCCATTTTCCTTAAATTTCTGTGATTGAGAGTTGTGCTGACCTAATTCACCCCTTTGTAGTGTGTTTTTGGCCTGTATCCTTATGTCCTTGAGGAAGTCCCCACTTTGGACCATTTAAAAAAAAAAACAAACCCAACACAACAGAAAACCTCTTCCGGTGAAAAATTTGCACGTTCCTGTTACTTATTGCCTGGGGAAGTGTGAGGGTGTTGTGATGGTCCTCCTTAAAGTAGACTGTTCATTTTATGACTCGTGTGGACAGTTAGAAGTTCTAAACCCAAACCTCAGAGTTAGTACTTTTCTCACTTTACTTCATGGGTAAAGCTGCTGGGAGGCCAGTCATGAAAGGAGGAGGCAGGACCGCCAGCAGAGGGCTCTGTGTGTGTGTGTGGGGGGGGGGGGGGGGTGTCTGTTTTCCGAGTTCTCACGACCCGCCCCCCCCCCACTACTATTTCTTTACTCTCGCCTTGCTTGAGATGATTTGGAGATATGTTAGTCTCTTCATCTGCTGTAATGTACAGCCCAGCCGCTCCCCTGCACCACCATGATCTCTTCTATAATTCAGGCGATCGGCCCAGGACCCTCTGGAGAAAAAGGAGAGCGGGGGTACCCGGGCACCCCAGGGTTGAGAGGAGAGCCAGGCCCCAAAGGTACATTCCGTTTTCCCTCCTTCTCCCTCCCCACTCCTCCCTCCCTCCCCACTCCTCCCTCCCTCCCCACTCCTCCTCCCTCCTTCCTTCTGTCCTCTTATCCTTCACCTTCCTTCCGTTTTCAACCTGCACTCTCATGGTTTGGTAACACCGACAGGCCTGGCAGGACCGTGTGGTGACTAAGGCCTGTCTCAGACTCAGGTCTGTCTTCTGTCTTGGCACTGGGGCTCCTGGAGCCTGACTCCATAGAGCTCTGTAGGGCCGGGGTGCTACATTTCCACCTGTGCCCTTCCCTCACCCTGCTGACCAGGGCCTCATGGGGACAGACACACAGGCTCGGTTTGTCTGACTCTCCCCTCTCTTTTAAGGTTTCCCAGGATTACAAGGCCAGCCAGGCCCTCCAGGTAAGCACCCTTGGTGGGTTGTGTTGGAATAGTCCTACAGCATCTATGTGGCTCGTAGGAATAGTCCTACAGCATCTATGTGGCTTGCATCCTGAGTGCTCTTGGTGGGTTGTGTTGGAATAGTCCTACAGCATCTATGTGGCTCGTAGGAATAGTCCTACAGCATCTATGTGGCTCGTAGGAATAGTCCTACAGCATCTATGTGGCTCGTAGGAATAGTCCTACAGCATCTGTGTGGCTCGCATCCTGAGTGTCACGTACATTAGCTTTCCTCAAGAAACGGCTGCCAGTTCTGTCGCATGTTTTTCTAGTAATGACAGCAAGGTGTGTTCACAGCTGTCGTTGTTTACTTTGGAAGTCACAGGTGGCCATGGGGTTGTGTGTGTTCCTGGGGGTTCTCATTTGTCTCCTCTAGTCCTACCTTCTCTCTCTGGCTCAGACCTGCCCCCCAGCCTCCTTGCCCCCCGCCCAAGGAAGCAGGTCCCCAGTGTCCTGCAGGCCCCTCACTGTCAGTACCCACACTCCTTGTCTCCAGGGAGCCTTTGTTTCTCCCTTGGAACCAGACTCAGCCGAAACCCGATAACTGATCTTATCGCCTCTGATCTCGCTTCTCCGTGGGAGTGCATGTGGCTCGCTTGTACTTAGTGTGTGATTATGTCATGCCTGCTGCTTAGCGGTGGGATTCCTGTGTGTGCACATGTGCAAATGTCTGTGTGCACACACCTTTGTGCGTGTGCGCAAACGTCTGTGTGTCTGTACACGTGCTCCCCCGTCCCTGGAGCGGATCAGAAAGGCTATGAGGGAAACCCGCACGTGCCCTAGAATCCACACCACAGTTGAGTGCCCACAATCCTTATGTTCTTGCTTTTGTATGTTTTTTATTTATTTTTGTGTTTTATTCTTTTTATTATTTCCCTTTCCCTTTCCGACAGCTCTTCAGCTGTAATTTCTCCCAGAGCTCTTTCCTTTTTGCTGGAACACACTAACCCCGAGCCGGTCCCGCGTTGAGGACGTGCTCCAGCTGCGGCGCGGGCACCTCGCTGCCTGCCTTCCTGCTAAAGCTTGTGGCTCTCGCTTTAAAATCACCCTTCTCTGTTTTCGTCCACTTTCTTCTCTGCGGTCATGAAAATGCTGACCTTCCAGCCATCCTGGTGGACACATCACTCCATGTCTCCCCTCGGCGTCTGCGGCGTTGACTTCTAACGTCTTTTATCTGCCAGATCGCCCCTTCACTTTCAGTGTTTACCAGTGTCTGTGAACTGCTCTGGCCTTACCTTATCTGCTCTCCTGGCTCAAAGCCCGGCTGCCGGCCCAGCAAGCGCCGTGCTCTGGGAGCCGTGGGGTCCCCTCCTGGGGCCGAGCTGGATACTTCTTTCCCTCCCCTTGCGGGGTCTTCAGCCCAAGCCCAGGGGCCGCCTTCAGTCCGTGCTGACCAGTGTGTGTGAGGGTTACTGGCGTAGCACTTCTTCACCCGTGCCTGCAGCTCAGACTCTGGGATCCGTCGTCTTCCTGGCTGCTCCCTTGTCCTCTGTGCTCTGCTCTTTGTTCACGGCTGCAGACACGGTCCTGCTGCTGGTGGCCGGGGCCTGGAGCAGAGGCGGCTCCCCAGGGGCAGCCCGAGGCTGGTGCTCCTGCCGGCATTAGTGGGCGCTCTTCTCCACACCCGCCTGGCATGGGGGCCCTGCCGTCTTATCCCCCAATTCGGCCTTCCGTGTTCAGACCTAACTTCACGCTCCTCCCAGAACATCTTCTTTGTCCTTAAGTTTACTTCTTGGCTGTTCCATTATGATTGCCAGCCCAGTTGCCGTCCCCTGGACCTCATGTCCACTTTTCTTTGGTTGGTGACATTTTTATTCCCTATTCTCTAAGTGGAAATGAAATCGACCCTCAGTGGCCTTTTCATTCATGCAGTGGGAATACTATTTGCACCAAAAGAAATGCACAGATTTCTGGGGTAGTGAGTCCCTTTTCCTTAATGTTAACTCGTAGGAGGCGTTTGACTGCCAACATTTATAGGGTAAGAAGCCTGACAGTTCAGTTTGTTTTTACTTCTGTAGAGCTGTTCCCCTTCCAGGGACGGTCACTAGTCATTTTACCTTGAACAGAGTTAAGAAAGTTAGTCTGCGCTGTGGACATTGACCTTGCACTGTGGTTATGTTCATGAGATTTTGTTCTGGTTTCAGGCTTTCCAGTACCAGGGCAGGCTGGTGCTCCTGGCTTCCCTGGTGAAAGAGGCGAGAAAGGTGACCAAGGGTTTCCAGGCACATCTTTGCCAGGACCAAGTGGAAGGGATGGGCTCCCTGGCCCCCCTGGGCCTCCTGGGCCCCCTGGACAGCCGGGCCACACAAGTAAGTGCTCTCGGGGACCATGGCACGTGGTGTCTCGCGTAGAACAGGTGTCGGGCCAGAGCTAACGGGATATGGGGAGGGTGCTCAGAGTTTGAGTGATACAGAAGACTGGGTGTCTGAGGATTGGTGAGTCATTCATATCCCACTGAGGTATCTTTGCAAAATTAGTCATGCTGCAGAAAGCAATAGTAAAAATAAAACAGTAAAGCTGGTTAAAGGAATAAAAGCCATGTTAAGCAGGTCTGAGTCTCCTGGCATTAAATGGAAAAGACAAGGCAGTTGAGTCCTGTGGTTCTTCCAGAAAACAGAACACATTCTTGCTCCTCTAAGACACACACACACACACACACACACACACACAGAAGGAAGGGACTGCAGAGGATAGTCTGTGTGGTGACCGTTGCGAGGATGGGTCTCACGTCTGTTCTGAGCACAGAACATTAAACTCTTGATTCAGTTATGGGGGTCCTGTGACTCTAAAGTGATAGCAGGGCAAAATGTAAGACAATTTCAGACAAGCTCATTCCAGTGGGAATATGTTCAGGTTTTCAAGGCAGGTCCTGCTGTGTCACTAGCAGCGTGTGGCCCGTGAGCGCCTGAAACCCTAGTCTTCTGTGGGGCTGATGGAAGGGGGTCCATGCGCGGCAAGTCCCAGACAGTTTATCTGCTAGAATTCAGACACATCGTTAAGAAAGGGAGTTCTCATGGGGGGGACAGTGGATTCTAGGTTTGAAGCTTCGCTGGGAAGGGCTCAGCATGAATTTTCTTTTTTCTTTTTTTAAAGATTTTTTATTTATTCATTTGAGAGAGAGTGAGTGTGTGCACGAGCAAGGGGGAGGGGTGGAGGGAGAGGGAGAAGCAGACTCTCCTCGGAGCAGTGAGCCCGATGCGGGGCTTGATCCCAGGACACTGAGATCACGACCTGAGCTGAAGGCAGACACCCAACCGACTGAGCCACGCAGGGGTCCCCGACCTAGTTTTTTCGTGTGTAAAATAAGGACGATGGTGTGTGCTTCACGAGGTAGGAAGGGAGTGAGATACGGGACAGGACTGCTGAGCTGAAACGTGCCTTAGGGTCGTCAAATAGATGTTTTGTCAGTGACAGCTTGTGGTGGCGAGTGGCCGCGTGGGTGCTGTGTGAGTCTTGTTTTCAAGTTAATATTCTAGGACTGTTTTGAAGCAAGCTAAAGCTGGGTTTCTAGCACTTAAAAATAGCCTAAAAGCGTTTTGGTCTTACAGTAGACGTTGAATAAGCAAGGATGCAAATCCTAGCTTTGGGTGGTGGGAATGGTCCTGTAACTTTTAAAAATCCATTTCAGATGGAATTGTGGAATGCCAGCCTGGACCGCCAGGGGATCAGGGTCCCCCCGGAATCCCGGGGCAGCCAGGGCTGACGGGAGAGGTTGGAGAAAAAGGTAAGAGATGCATCATTTTAAAAAATGATGACTGTGCTTGGGAATGGGATATTTTTCTGCATGTGGGTGGGTGTGAGTGCGTCCTTCCTGTATCTGGAACTCTTGGCCAAGTCCGTTCCTAGGGTGTGGCTCCTTACATGAACTCTGCCAGGTGTCCTGTCGTTGGGCTTCCGGGGGGGGGGGGAAAGAGAGAGCGTATGCCACCTGGGAGGCAACATGGGGCCGTAGCGTGGCCCTGACACGTTATTGCTCTTTACTGTCTACACGGCCAGCAGATTAAACCCTCAGACTGATATTTTAGTGTGAGCTTTCATCTCAGAGTTTGAGCGGGCCCTTCTCAAAGAGCGAAGGTCTTTCGAGCCGAGTCACAGATGTGTGCCTGGAACACTCTCCACCCGTCCAAGCCCTGTTCTCACAGTCGGTGTGAGCAGATGAGCTCCCTGGGACTGGCCCCCTCCCGCCTCACTCTCAGCATTATCGTTACTGATCTCCCACATTTGCTGTAACCCCAGCCCAGGACACATGGTCCTCTCTTCACTGTCATGCCCATAGTGGGTTCTCACAGCGGCTGCAGTCCTGTCTGAGCGTGTCCTACCCCTTGGACAGTCCAACATTGATGTGTCTCTTAATAGAGAGTAGAGTGACCAGGAGGCTGCCCCCAAAACCCACCCTGTTGTGCACCATGGCTGGCTTTGGATTGCAAAGAATTCTTCCTCTTCCAAAGTCTACAACACAAATGCTGCATGAAAACAGGTGCAGCTAACACCTTAGAATTTTAGATTTCGGAGGCCCCAGTGGGCGTGATCTCAGAAGTCATCCAGAAGTGCCGGTGAGCCTCCGTGTCAGTGACACTCTCTAGTTACCAGCTGCTTAGTCCTTCCTGAGCTGGGCTGTCCCATGTTATGACACGGGGTCAGCAGCTCCTCTGTGTGGAGACCTCCGTCTTCCTGCTGTGGCCCTGCCAGCCCGCCCAGCCTGTGGTCGGCGGTGCGTCTCCCCACGAGTGAATGCTGTGGGGCCCAGCACTCATCTGGCTGCCAGCCGACTTGGACTGTCCCCATCCCAAGGGTGGGCTCCTGTTCTGCCATGCCCGCACTTCAGGGACTCGGGCTGTCGGCAGGGGTCCCGCGTCTGTTCCCGGCACTGGGCTCTGCCAGAGTGCCACACGGGAGCAGAGCCCGGGCCTGTTCACATGTGCGTGTGCACCCCTGTGTTCCCTTTGTAGGTCAGAAAGGCGAGAGCTGCCTCATCTGTGACACATCGGGACTGCGTGGGCCTCCAGGGCCGCAGGGCCCCCCAGGAGAAATAGGTAAGAGCCTGACATGAACGGGACCAGGCCGGAATTTGCTTCCATGGGTTGGAGACTTCACAGTGAAACACATCTCGTGCCACGAGAGACCTCAGTTTCTCCATTCAAATCAAAGCCTAATAATGAGCATTTTAAATCAGACTTCAGGATCTGTCCACTTGGTGGAAAATCATCAAGCTGACCTAAGATTTGGCGCCGTAACAATTTCCCAGTAGAAGGTCAACAACATACGGTTCCCTCAGCTCCACAAGCTTCGTTCCCTCAACCGGAGTAGAGCTGTTTCTGGTGGCAGCGGTCCCTGGGCGCGGGGTCGGGGGGCTCTTGTCACTGGCTGCTTCAGTGGTGCTTGTCCGGATTTGGGGTCACTGCTTCCCTTCTGGAGCCCACTGTGAGCATTTCTGGTATTACTCTGTGGAGAGTCCTCAGACCCCGTCCACTTGTGTAAAGATCTCTGTGCTCTCGAATCTCGAAAACGAAAGGTTTGGGGTTTTGAGGACATGTCTCGGCAGTAACATGCTGCATCTCCCTTGTCTTCTGAAAGGTTTCCCAGGACAGCCAGGGGCCAAGGGCGACAGAGGCTTACCTGGCAGAGATGGTCTGGAAGGATTGCCTGTAAGTAAACCTGTCTGCGTTTGCGTGCTTACTAGAAGTTGCCTCCAAGCCAACTAACAAGGTGTATATTGTTGCGTTTGCAAACACAGCTTCTGCTGTGTGATCTGGGCACTGGTCAAGTGTGGCTCTGTCGCACAGTTACAGTTACTCCCCGTGTCCTTTGCCCGAGGACGAGCAGGGCTGTTGAGTCTGGAATCCGCGTCTCACCTGCCTCTCTCCTCACCTGGTCGGAATTCAGCAACCACGTACCTGTGTCCAGGTGCAGCCGGATGCTGTGTTTCACCTTCCCACAGGGTCTCGGGGGCTCTTGAACCAGGTGGTGCCACTAGGAGCCACCTGTAAGCAGCTCCGCGGTCGAGTCACACCCGACACTTAGAAGCATGGTAGTAAGTTCAGCGCCAGCGTCCCTGTGGAGAGACGAGGAACGCTGTCCGGCCTGCTGCCGTCGAGGAATCTGACATTTGTTTATTCTTCTCTCACAGAGACGTATTTTGAAAATTCCTGTCAACCAATATCTATTGTGAAGGTGCTTCTCTGAATTTATAAATGAAATCGTCTCAGATTGACGTGACACCTTTCAGTTAAATGAAAATCAGCTCCCTAACTTTCCCAGTTTGTTTAAAAAAGAAGCCATTGACTAGAAGAGAATAGTTATAATCCCAGACATTGAAGGGCGTTTTATTGCACATAATCAGCTCTGTGTCTAAAGCACGTAAACCTTGGGGCCTGGTTCTCGCATTTTCTCTGTTCTTCTCAGCTCTGTAAGCGTCAGCCACTTTCCACACTCTCTTTCATTGCTGCTTTCCCTTTTGCTTTCCCTTTTTCTTCTGTCCCAGAATGAAAGTCAAATCTTTAGCATTTTATTCCTTTTTGATGTAGCTCTTTAACATTTGCAATGTTTGAAAATATTGCTGGCAGCTTCTGTAAAAGCGGGTCAGGGCAGAAGTGAGTTGAAATGGCACTGATGCAGCTGGGATTGAGCAATCGCTTCCTCCTTTGAAGTGAGATCTCGGGATTCTGCTTCCAGAACTTCCCTGGTGCCTGGGGAGCTCAGTTACAAGTCGCAATTGTTTAAAATATTTCCAAATAAATGAGAAGTTCACATAACTGGGAAGCCCTGACTCTGGTGAGGATCAAAGCAGAAGTGCTTTGAAGAAGTAGCGGAGGGTGCCTTTAACCTCTGGACATGGTCTTTATCTACTTGGCCTTCCTGGAAACTTCCTGCCTCGGCTCTGCCTGAAACCCCATCCAGACACCAGCCCCCCAGCCCCAAATCTAATAAAAATGGGACAAGAGGAAGGAGGGAGAAGGACAGTTGAAGACAAGTCCTGATGAAGAAGAAAATAAAGCCAGTGCACAGCAGCACTTCTAACCCCTGCCTTCCCCATCAGGAGCTCCTTTCTCTGCAGGGCCAAGTTTCTAAAAACCGTTTTCTGGGTAAATAATTTAATTGAGCAGGTAGTAATTTTTCTTATATTTGAGGCTGTCCCGTAGCTCCACGGTTTAACTGGCTCCCAGGTGGGGCCTCTCATTTGGAATGAGGCTGGGGCTGCAAGAGGTGCCCGTGAACCCGCGGAGCGTCCTGGAAAGTAGATGATGATGAAAAGAGACGAAATGCTCGGATTTCCTGTTTGATTTGGATCGCGTTTCTGTGACATGTCCTTTTGAAGGCCAAGGGTTGGATTTTGGGAAAGAGGGACAGGCACAAGAGGCTGGCTCCACACGGGGACCTGAGCGGGTTTCGGGGCCATCGGGACGGTCAGTTGAAAGGAGCTGTGACACCCCGCGGTGGCCGCGCTTTTTAGAAGCAGACCGTGTAGTCGTTGGATCTCCTCCAATTTACGGCTCCAAGGCGAAGTGTTCAAGGCAGCGTTTGATTCCTCCTCATTTATGTCAAGAGATGCGGATCCAAAGACCTTTGAGTCGCTTAAGATTAAGACGTTCTGTGGCAGAGAAGCCACAGGAGGTGTCCGTCAAGTTGTCCCCTTTCAAAAAAAGGATCTAGATTTCTTCCTTGAATGATAGGTGGCAAGGTCACCATTAGCAAGATAAAAAATGATATTTCCTCACTGTATGCGCACAGTCCTAGAAAACTGTATTTCTAGGTTATGAGTAATCACCGTAAAGTAACCCTGATCCTTCCAGGTTGAGAAAAATATACATTGGTTGTCATTTCTTACATTGGGGTTTATTTGTTATGGGTGAATATTGCCAGTTCAACTTCTGCTTCCCGCAGAAGTACCTGCCTAGCTGCAGATGTTCGGGGCACAAAGTTAGAAAGCCTTAGGCCTGCCCTCAATACTCCCGAAGATCCGTGGAGAGAAAGATGTGCAAGGAGAAGAGTTTCTGTAAGGAGGACCGTTCGCTCCACCGTGGAAACCCAGCACATGCGTCAGGGAGGGCTTCACGGAGGAGTCACAGTTGAGCTGGGATTTAAGGATGCGTGGGAGCTAATGATACCTCGAGAGAGAAAGCTACAGAATACCATACCACCTTTGAACTTTTCCATGACCGCCCGCCAAGGTTCTTGGAGGGTCCGCTCCCTCACCTGCTAGAAGGTGCTTCTGGCATTTTGCCGGCACAGCGGGGCTCTGCGTCAGGAGTGGTGTGCCAAAGGCCGTGATGCACGGTGGCGCATGATTCATAAATGGTGCCCACTCTAAAATCTGCAGATTGTGTGAATTTTGGTCTGTCCCTTGTCTGCCAGCTCCTTCCTGTCTGTGTTACACACCCACACAGAAGTGTGTGGACACATGTGGCTCGCACACATCAAGAGTGGCTTCAGAAGGAGTGTGTGAGAAGGAATTCAAATTAAGTGAGTTGTCCAAGAGTCTGAATCCTGCCAAGTCAGCAGGGAGGCTGAGAGATTTCTTTCTCAGGCCTAAGGGAACAAGTACTTGAGACAAGTATCTGAAAACCTTGTGAACCCCAATTCTGAGAGGCTGGAGGAGAGACCATCTGTGGGTGTGGGCGTTCCTTGAAGATTTAACTTTCCAGGAACTGGAAAATGTGCTAGGGTGTGTCTCCTGGGAAAGTCCGATCTTTTTTGCTGACTGCTCAAAACAGCGGTGATGGAGCTGGCCAGCGCTTGCTCCCCAGACTCTCACTGTTGCCATCCTGCCCTCAGACGCTTCACCTGTCTGCACCTGGAACCCCTTTCCCTAGTGTCTGGGCCCCAGAGGTGACACACTCAGCAGCTTCCAGCACTTGCTAGAATGTTCTTGTGAACATTAGCAGTTGTAAGGGACAAGCAGGTTCTCTGACAACTGTCCTACAGGCTGGGAGCCTGGTACCACACTCTCATTCCCCCCATCATAGCCTGGCCTGTTTGTAATACCTCGGGAAGACTTTTTTTCAGGTGTTTTTAGGAGAAACACAAGAAGTGAGAGGACAGATCATGGCTTTGTCACAGACTTATTGGCTTGCTTCTAGGAAATAAACAAGATTGAACATACTGCAGTTATTCAAGGAGGTGGCTTCTTAATATTGTTGGATGTGTAATGATCATGCTGGCTCATTTTGTGGACTGATGTCTTCCACTTTGTGCTTGTAGGGCCCGCAAGGCTCACCAGGGCTGATGGGCCAGCCAGGAGCCAAGGGAGAGCCTGGTGAGATTTACTTCGACGCACGGCTCAAAGGAGACAAAGGAGACCCAGGCTTTCCAGGACAGCCCGGGATGCCAGGCAGAGCAGGGTCTCCTGGGAGAGATGGCCATCCGGGTCTGCCCGGCCCCAAAGGCTCCCCGGTATGTCTATTTTCAGACTTGGAACACACACTTTATAAGTGGATCTGCGAAAAATGAAGAAACGAATGATTTGAATCGTAGCTACGTATTTTCATTTGGGTGGTGATTATTACACATGATGTTCAGTGGTCCTTGGGGAGACTTAAATCTGCAAACGTAGGTGTCGATGCTGTTGACGGGAACAATAGGACAGCGCACCGATGTCTTCTGACGCATTTCGGGGCATCCAGAAGGCGTCTGTGTGTTGGACGTTTGGATGGCAGATGGGAGGTGAAGTTTGGAGTTGGTGGCCTGCAAGTTATCCTTGAAAAGATGGTTCCAGATACAAATACTTCCCTCTTTGAAGTGCGTCCTGTGTGGAGGGCGGGTGCCTGCCTGGCTTAGACAGGAATGCTGGCATCATCTATTAACCTCCAGTTGACCTTTGTGGAGGGTCGAAGTCAGTAAGTGGCATGAGCCAGTTAAACTCTGGTACTTATTTACTACAGATGGCGGAAGAATGTGAGATGAGCACGTGTTGGTTTGTCTGCTGATAACGTTTCTTTTTCTCTTTGCATGTCAGGGTTCAGTAGGATTGAAAGGAGAGCGTGGACCCCCCGGGGGAGTCGGATTCCCCGGCAGTCGCGGTGACATCGGCCCTCCTGGGCCTCCAGGGTTTGGCCCTATTGGCCCCGTTGGTGACAAAGGACAAGCGGGTTTTCCAGGGACCCCTGGATCCCCAGGCCAGCCAGGTGAGGCCTGAGGACCTCGGGTGCACAGGGCACTGGGCTCCGTGACGTAGGGCAGGAGTCTGGTGTCCGTTCTTCCAGGAGGTGGCCTGGCCGGGGCCCTACTGTGGCAATACTGTACCTTGTGGACTCGTGTCAGAAGGGCCAGATTCACGTGTAGAATCTGGCTGCAAAGCACCTGAATCGATAGGTTCTTTTTCTTCTGATAAGGATACAGTGCCTTCCAGTTCCAGCTGGCCTTTCCTGTGGAAGGGATGCCTACGCGAGCCTGTTTTTTTCTCTTTACCTATTTTCTGTGTCTCCCTGGGGGACAGTCCATGTGGGCTTCTGTATGTTCCAAGCCAGGTAGTCTCACCTCTCCATGGACGGGCAGGGGCCTGTGGGCTGATTCCGGGTGGTCTCTGCCTCGCCTTGCTGTTCAGGGCTGTGCTGGCTTTGGTCATTTGTGCCGCATGTCTCCCTTGGGTCCGTGTGCCGCGTGCTGCACCGAGTGGAGAGGCGGCAGCGGCCAGACAGGCGTGGCCAGCCCTCCCTGTGCGCACCGTCTGGCCTTTGGCAGAGCACGTGGAGTGAGGTGCGCACAAGGCTTTCCCATGGACATGCTCACCGCAACCTCCCCCCCCCCCGCACCCTGCATGTTATTGGGGACAGAAGTGGTCAAGGGGTGTCCCCCAGCCTGGCAAGCGGCAGGCTCGCGGGAGGGGTCGTGGAATACGCTTCAGGCTAGAAACAGAGCACTCCGGTCATTTCCTAGAACCCCCCTGGGGCTGTGAGAGCAGAGGCCAGGAAAGGCGTGGGCACGGAGGAGGAGGGAAGGAAGAGTGCAGGACCAAGAAATGTCCTAGAAGTTGTGAAAATGAACGGAAGGCCTTTGGATGATTACCGTTGTGTGATTGGTGAAGCTTGGACCACGTAGTGACTAGCTGTGTGACCACAGCAGCCGACGAGGACTGTGGAGGAAGAATTAGATGACAGGTGCCCCCCCATATTTGGGGGACACATTCCAGGACTCCCGTGGAAGCCTGAAGCCAGGACAGTACCGAACTGCACATACGCTAATTTTCTCCCGTGCATACAGACCTGGGACAAAGTTTAGTATGTAAATTAGGCCCAGGAAGCGATTACCGGGAACGACCAGGATGTAATAGAACGCTCATAACCACACAGTGCAATGAAGATTGTGTGGATGTGTGTCTCTCGCAACATACCTTCTCGTCCTGTGTGCACCCCCCTTCTTGTGACGAGGGGATGTGACAGAATGCCCATGTGGTGAGGCGACGCGAGGAGAATGACGTGGGCACATACGCAGCGTCAGGTTTTCATAGACGTTCTGAGCTGCGCCACGGTTGACCGCGGGGAAGAGACAAAGTGGAGCGTTGATAAGTGGGGACAACTGCATGGCTTTCATGCTCACCGATCCGTCGATTCTGTCCCAAGCCATATGTCCAGCCCGAGTTGTATCAGTTCCTATCCTACCGGGAACTATGACTTTCTTATTACATCACAGTGTCAAATTCATAAGCTCTCCAACACAGGGCACGTTAGCCTGTCTTTGTTGGAAGTGCAAGCATAGCGCCCTGATGTAGTTCTTACTGCCTTTCTCACTGGTTGTGTGGCCAGTGATTACCTAGCACCCAATTATGACTGCCTCGATGATTGTTCTTGGTGTAGCAAGGATCCCAGAAATGTCTCTTTTGTGACTCCTTCGGGGCAGAGAAATACTGGGTTTGACCTAGGAAGACCGCCCTACCCCCCATCTTGGAAAAGGGACCTCTGATCTCTTCCCCCATAGCTCCTGACTCCAAAATCAGCATCTCGAGTGTTCTTTGAATCTGAAAACTTGCAGAGCTGTAAAAAGGAATCAGGCACTTCTTGGCCAGGAGCTACCATCAGAAAGACCAACTGGGGCACACACAGATGCATCTGAGCAGAAGGGAAGGAAGAAGGTTCCTGAAGGAGGTGTTGACAGTGCTGTTGGTCAGCTGTCTGCATTCTGTATACTTGCTTGGCCATCCAGACCCAGGCAGCTTTTGGATTAGAAACGCAGGCTGCTTTGATCTGCCAGAGCCGTGTTTACTCTGGTGACATTAAAGCCTTGTTCCCAGGGAGGAACTGATAGCAAGTATGTGTTGGGGTGAGTCGGTTGGCATTTCTCAGAGTCTACAGTGAAAGAATGTGTTGGCTGTTCCTGGGAGGCCCCCTATGTCCTGCATTCATATAGGGTGTGTGAAGAGTCCCTGCACACGTCCTGGAGGTGACGCTTTGGTCTTGTGCTAGCAGCTAAATCCTGACCCCCGGTGGATGTCCCAGGCACGAGCGCCCGCGGCCGGGCTGCACCTCCTGCCCGGGCTGCTCCAGACCCGCTGCATGTGTTTGGATTGTGCTGAGTCACCCACTTAGCACGTCCTGAAGATAATTTAGCACCAGATGAACATAATTTAGGTCTGCCTCAAAGCAGTGTAGAATTGGTATTGTCTGATACACTGAGGGAGAACACTAAATGGTTTGACTTTTCCAGACAGGCTAATTAAGAAATTACTCAGGGTCATCTCACCTCTTGTTGTTACAGATTTTCTAGTTTTTTGTGACTCTTATTTTAGACTCTTAGGGAATTCATGTGTCAAACATCTAGGTCCTTTTGGCCATAAACTTTGGGGAAAAGAGGAAGAACTCTCTGTGAAAGATTCTAGAAAAGTAGAAGCAGAAAGTGGAGGCATGCAGGTGGGCTGCTCTGTAGGTAGACAGTGTGCTGGGGTCAGGATGCGGGCTCACTCGCTGTGTCCTTGCTTGGGATGGGATGTGGGCTCCGTCACTGTGTCCTTGCTCGGGACGGGATGCGGGCTCCCTTGCCACGTCTTCGTTCAGGATGGGGTGCGTGCTCATGACGGGATGCTGGCTCCCTCGGGATGGGACGCGGACTCCGTCACTGTGTCCTTGCTTGGGTTGGGATGCGGGCTCTTACACAGTGTCTTTGCTCTTCCCCTAGGTCCCAAGGGTGAAGCAGGAAAAGCCGTGCCCCTACCTGGTCCCCCTGGAACACAAGGACTTCCGGGATCCCCAGGTTTCCCGGGGCCACAAGGTACTTTGAGTGCGCTCGTTTGCCCCAAGATAACAATCAGAATAGTTGCAGGTTTTTCTCACCCTGACTGTTGGTCTTGCTCACAACAGGTGACCGAGGTTTTCCTGGAACCCCAGGAAGGCCGGGCCTGCCAGGAGAGAAGGGCACTGTTGGCCAGCCCGGAATCGGATTTCCAGGGCCCCCTGGCCCCAAAGGTAAGCCTGCAGGACAAGCCGGCACCCGAGTGGGGCCATTGCTCTGCCCACAGCCCACTCAGGCCCCCGCTGTCACCTCCGTTCCCTGGCTGGTTGTCACTGAGGGCCGTGGCCGTTCTGTTCCTTCTCATAAATCATAGCAGGGAGGAGGCTATGCATGTAAACACACTATTTGAGTTAGTGACTAGTCCTTCAGGGGAGCTTGCGGAAGCCTGGAGGACAGTGAATGCCGTCGCCAATGCGGTGGGAGTCAGCCGGGAGGGGTTGCGACGTCAGGACCCGGCAGCCGCCCGGGAAGCTAGCAGAAGCCACATTTCAGGGCTCTCTCCTCATCAGTGCAGGAGACACACAGAGCAGCCAGGACCTGTGCCAGGCTGGGTGTGGATTAGAGGGAAGGGAGCTGGGGAATATGAGGGAGGGGGCTTCTCTCTCAGGGGGTGAAGTCTCTGGCCCCTGCACTGCAGAGCCTGGACCTGTGCAAGGTGCTGACATGTTAAAGCCAGAACTTCTTTCTGGAAAGAGTAAGGCGATCAGGAGGACAGTTTCACTGTCTGTTGCTCTCGTGGGTCTGTCCTTCCTGCGGGTGGGTCCTGACGTAGACTTGCCATCGTAGACCTCCGTCCAGGACTGAGCCCACGCTGTGCACAAAAGGGGCTTCTCTTTCCTGCTTGGGCCTGCATCCTGGCCCCAGTTTTACTGGCCGTGTGTGCAAAACCTAGTGGAAAGAGCTCTCCAGGCTCCCAGCTTCTTTTCCAGAGGCTGAGCCTGTGTCGCCCCTGTTGGCAGAGTTATAGGCCTGCACACCCCTCCGGGCACTGCGTCACACCCGCACACGCACGTGGCCACGTCCGTCCGGCTTACAGGGCAGAAGGCCCTCGGCGACCCTCCCGGTTCACAGGGACGGTGCTTAGGCTTTCTGCCTCTTCCTGAGCCCTACCCCCTCCCCTGCGAGTGCCGTCTCGCCATCCTGAGAGGTAGAAGTTAGCTGCTAAGGTCTGCTCATCGGGGACTGGCTGCCCACTCACACAAAGCTTGGCGATGCGGACGCGGGTGGGTGGTCAGGTCCACTCTCTGACGAGACCCCTCAGTACCGCAGCCCCCAGCACGTGTGATGGGGTTTATACCTCTGCACACTTACAAATTACTGTGCATCATGGACCCCTGCATCCCACGGGGGACCTTCGTGCACGGTAGAGCCACGGGTGTCCGTTAGCCCATCGGGCCCTCTAGGATTGGGACCCAGACGGTCTCTAAATGCCCCACGCACCCCCAGTGAGGTGCAGCCGTGTTCGAGAGCCCGTGGTCTGCAGCGGTGCTGCTCCCACCAGCGCACGTCTGGGAAGCCAGGGGCATCTCATGAAAATGCCGGTCTGCTCCAGTGGGTCTGGGTGCGCTCTTGAACGAGGGGCCATGCTCAGAGCCGCAGAGCGGGAGGGCCACCCCAGGTGCACGTGCCATGGTGGTCTTTGTTTTGTTTGCGGGGTAGGATGGGAGGAAATGCTGAGCGGAAGAGAAGGAAGAGGGGATGGTGGGGGAGAGACCAGGAGGGCGACAGGCACTGCGTGCAGTCTGTCGTACCCAGGCTGCCCCGGCTGGCGCCGGTGGCTCCGCCGATGGCTAGCGAGGCCTCACGCTCTATTTAGAACCACCTTGAAGGGCTCCTTGTTGTTGGCCAGTCCAGTGAGTTCGGGGGCATCTGAGCAAGTGTGAGGGAAGCGAGGAAAGTAGAGACTGGCATTAGCACCTTAGTGATTTCTGTGACCCTTCCTAACAGGTGTTGATGGCTTACCCGGAGACGTGGGACCTCCTGGCAGTCCAGGCCGCCCGGGATTTAATGGCTTACCTGGCAACCCAGGTGTGCCTGGCCAAAAGGTGGGTGCTGAGTGTTCCCTGGATTGCTGTTTCCTCATCCTGGTTATTAATTAGACACATAAAATGTGGCTGACTCGTGTCATGGTTATGTTGGAGCAGCATGCTTTGTTGGTTAAAGAAATAGCACAGAGTAGAAAAGAAGGAAGTGCATGGTACCTGGTAGTTGGTGTTTTGCGGGGAATCGTTTGTTCCAGCTTTCTGAGTACGTGCTTGCCTACGTGTGTACCGCATGTTGGGGTCCAGGGTAGGTCGTACTGGGAGTGGCAGGAGAAAGCTGTGTGCAAGCCACCCGGGAGAGTCTCGTTTTACTGACATTCTGGCCCAGTAATTCTTTGTAGCGGGGGCTGCCTGGGACATGGTGGGGCTTTAGCCACCCCCTCCGTGGCCTCTACCCACAGATACCAGAGGAACACCCTGCATCCATCTCCAGTCGTGACACCCAAAACTATCTCTGGACATTACCAAATGTCACCCAGGGGGGAAATGACCCTAGTTGGGGACCCCTGGGCTAGTGTGACTTTGGGACTCTCCTTGCCTTAAACATCTCTCTGCCTTTTGCTGATACTTGAAATTCCACGCAGCAAGTATAGCTGACCAACGGATAGATCTTTTCCTGTTCTGATTTTGCTAGAGGGCATCGTGTGAAATAGGAGAAAAGGCCAAGGGCAGTAGTTTCACTTTGCCAGTGAAAGAGCTAGCCTGGAGTATTCCCTTTCTGTTGTGAGGGCAGTTAGCGGCTATGGGTATTGGGCAGGTGCGCACGGGCAGGTAGCAGCCGTGGGCATCGGGCAGGTGCACATGGAGGCAGCTGTGTCTCAGTGATTCCAAGGAAGCATCCTCCTCAAAAACATCTAACTTCATGGTGTCCCTGCTCCCTGTGGCTGAGACGGCTTCCCCCTGTAACCTGCACTTGATCTGAAGCACTAGTCCGTGGTGGTGCTGTGCGGATCACCTTAAACACGTGAGGCTTGTGCGTTAGGAAATGCAGATGGGATTGGATCAGAATTTGGTTTATGATTTAAAATACGGTACTTTTTCAAAAATCCGTTGGATTTGGTTCCTTCCATTTTGTGAATTTGCTGCTGGGACACGTAGAGGAGTCACCAGTGCCCACAGATTAGTCTTCATCTGTAGGTTGTCGCTCCCAGTGGACAGCAGAGGGTCACTGTGACGCAGCGTGCACCTGCCGCCTGGCACGGCCTGTGTCCCGGACCTCGGGCCTTCAGAATGCTTTGTTTTCAATCGTCTGCCTTTATCAAAGCCCTTAGATTCATGACACTGTTTTACGTGTTTAATTTGATGTGAAAGCCTTTGTTTAAAGAAAAACCTCAGTAGATGTGTGCTGGTCCAGTCCTGGAGTGCTTCCGGCTTCTCAGAAGGTGTCCGTGTGCCAGTCACAAATCACATGTGGCTTTGCTCTCAGCTCCTCACAGACACAAAGCTGAGCAGAGGGCTGGGGCCCCGGGTGGGAATCCTGCCTCTGTGACTTGGACAAGGCATTCAGCTGTGGGGACCTTGATTTTCCTTGGGAAAAGGACCTTGTTGTGGGGAGCCTCGATTTTCCTCCTTTGTAGAATTAAACTGATAAAAATGAGCCACCTCCGACGTGTCATGAGATTGGAAGGGAACGATCATCTGTGTCAGGGCTTCGCAAGCTGGAGGGTTGTTGGACTCATGTCCTTATTGACCGTCTGTACCTGTGCCCTGATGAGCTCATGGGCTGTGCTTGTGAACTGGCTTCTCTGTGCTTCGGGAATTTCCAGGGAGAGCCCGGAGTTGGTCTACCAGGACTCAAAGGATTGCCAGGTCTTCCTGGCGTTCCTGGCACACCTGGGGAGAAGGGGAACATCGGGGGACCAGGTGTTCCGGGAGAGCATGGTGCTATTGGCCCCCCAGGCCTTCAGGGAATCAGAGGTAACTTTTTTTTTTTAAAGATTTTTATTTATTTATTTATTTAGAGAGAGAGCAAGAGCAAGGGGAGGACAAGAGGGAGAGGGAGAATCTCAAGCAGACTCCTCACTGAGCGGGGAACCTAATGCGGGGCTCAATCCCACAACCCTGGGATCATGACCTGAGCTGAAATCTGGAGTCCGACGCTCACCTGACTGAGCCACCCGAGGCCCCGAGGTGACTTCTTACAGACAAGTCTAGATGGCGGCAGGGGCTGGGCCCGTTTCTCTGGTGTCCACGAAGGCCCTGTCAGGTGCTCTGTAAATGTGTGTTGAGTGAATGATGGAAATTGTAGGAGGCTAGAGCTTACGGTATTGTGTTGTTGTGGTTTATCGTGTGGGTGGGGAGAGTATGTTATGAGACGTGCTATGGTCTGAATGCAATTTATTTACAATTTCTCCCCATCCAGGTGACCCAGGACCGCCTGGATTACAAGGTCCCAAAGGAGCTCCAGGAGCTCCTGGAATTGGCCCCCCCGGAGCGATGGGCCCCCCTGGAGGACAGGGACCACCCGGGTCCTCAGGTGATGGGACACTCTGCTACAGTTACTGCTTGCCCAGAGCACACTAACGGAGGGGACAGGCCATCAGGAGGCTGCGTGGAGTGGGGACAGTTACTGCTTGCCCAGAGCACACTAACGGAGGGGACGGGCCGCCAGCAGGCTGCGTGGAGTGGGGACTAGTGCTCCCTCGTGAATAAAAGGGGGAAAGGGTGATTCTGCTTTGTGGAAACCGGTCTAATTGTTCACTGAAATGAAAAGTGGTAGGTGTCTTTTTCTTCCTCCCACTGAACTTGGTTTATGGGCCAGAGAGCCTCCCCTTTATGTATCTACAGTGACATTTTCATTTAATTCAAAATGACTGGCGTCCCCATCTTACTTTTCCATGGGGGGTTATTAGTAAGTTGTGGATACTGTAAACTGACTGGTCCACGGCTAGGAGCTGCCTTTGCCTTTAGTGACCGGTCCTAGAACTAAGACCATGCTGGTGGGCCAACAAGACGATCCCCAAACACGGTTGAAAAGTAGCTAACGTTGGGTACAAACACTGCAGACAGGCCTGGGGGTGCTGGCAGTGGTGACTGCCGCCCCCTGATGGCAGAGAGGTGGGCTTGGTCTCCAAGCCTTGTCCCCCCAGGACTGCCTCATGGCTCCAGACGCCGTCACCTGGGATGGTGGGAGCATCCCGGCCCCCAGCGCGGGCATGCATGCTCATGTGCCTCCTGCAGAAAGCTCCAGCGGACCCCGGGAGGGTGCCCTGCAGAGCTCCCGGAAGATCCTGCTAACTGCTCTTGCTCTTCGCCCCCCAGGCCCTCCCGGAGTGAAAGGAGAGAAGGGCTTCCCCGGATTTCCAGGCCTGGACATGCCAGGTCCCAAAGGAGATAAAGGGTCCCAAGGGCTGCCTGGCCTGACGGGACAGTCGGGGCATCCTGGTCTTCCTGGACAGCAGGGCACACCTGGGGTTCCTGGGTTTCCAGGTAAATGATTTGTGAACTCCAGCCCTTGTCTGTTCGTGACCCGTAGCATCTGTAGTCAGCATTCACAGTCCTTCCGTCTGGCCACAGGTCCCAAGGGAGAGATGGGCGTCATGGGGACCCCAGGGCAGCCTGGCTCACCGGGACCAGCGGGCCTGCCAGGATTACCAGGAGAAAAAGGTAGGGAGCGGGCATCTCTAGAAGAGCCCGTCTTATGGCTATGTCTCCGTGTCTCTTGGGAACTCTGGAGTGGTTGTAGTCACATTTCATTGTAAGAGGTGGAGGAAAGAAGTCAAGAAGGTCCCATAAGGGTTGAGAAGACCTGCTCCTCCGGTGGGAGCTCCTGGTGTGCAGTGCATGTGGGAGCAGGGCCTGTACTCTGCCCAAACCTGACAGAGGACAGGTTTTCAGCTGTTCCTTATGGTGCATTTGAGTTTGTTTGTTTTTATAGAATTGGTGGGAATCTTCAGTCCTACAAGATCACAGGAACCGAGTCCTTAGAATCAAATTAGCAAACTGGGCAAATTTACAATTCTTAATTTTTATTTCTCACCTTGTTATTTGAAATTGGTCCAAAATATGTTTTTTTAACAAATTGATTTTGTGAGACATAGAAATAGTCATTTGTTTAGTAGAATAAGAAAATCCCATTTTATTGTTTTGTATCAAACAGACACGATGAAGTTCCTTAGGAAAGAGAAAGTGTAAAGTATTTAAACCGATAATAAGCAGAGTGACATATATAATAGAGTCATTAGCAAATAATGAATTCTGAAAAATGGCTCTACTGTTCCCTTCCCGGGGCCAGATTCTGATGGGTAGCTCGACACTCGCCGTGTACCGCTACTTTGTGCTGCCTGTGGACAGGCCGTGCGTCTTCCTACCTCCCTTAGCAGAAGTGCACACCGCGTCGCTGCCTCTGAGACCTTGGCCATATTTCACCGGCGCCTTCTCTTTCCTGTGCAGGGGACCACGGCTTCCCGGGCTCCTCAGGGCCCAGGGGAGACCCCGGCTTCAAGGGGGACAAAGGAGACGTGGGTCTCCCTGGCAAGCCTGGCTCCATGGATAAGGTGGACATGGGCAGCATGAAGGGTCAGAAGGGAGACCAAGGAGAGAAAGGTGAGTGGACGGCGGGTCGGTGGGGGGCGGGGTAGAGCTGCGTGTCTGACCAGTGGTATAGCTCTGCACGGGAATATGAACCCAGCCTGTGTTTCTGCGACAGTTGGCTGTATACGCAGACGTGGGTCCTCATCACCTTTTTTCTGTGATATGCAGGACAAATTGGACCGACTGGTGATAAAGGATCCCGGGGAGATCCTGGAACCCCAGGAGTGCCTGGAAAGGATGGCCAGGCGGGACATCCTGGGCAGCCAGGTATGGGGTGAAGTTCAAGTTCCCCACACAGCAGGAGCTCGTGCTAAGGACGTGTCACCTGGCACTTTTCATAGGCATTAATCTGGTGGGTTTTTCTCTGTTATCCTAGGACCTAAAGGTGACCCAGGCATAGGTGGAACCCCGGGTGCCCCAGGACTCCCTGGACCCAAAGGATCGGTTGGTGGAATGGGCCTGCCAGGTACATTGGATTCGGATAAGGGGTCTTGTTTCTAAAGAAAAGACCGTGCCTGGACTGGTGGGACAGGCCTGTTGGAGGGTACGCATCTCCCGAGGGCATAATCCAGGCACACGTGTCTTTTACCCCAATGCACAGCTCCAGTTCTGTGTGGTCTCCTGCCTCAGGATCAATGGCACTTGGCTGACACAGTGACCACTGCTAGAAAAAAAATCACAGTTCAGTAAAATAAAACAAGGGCTGCCTACCGTCCCCTTTCGATTACCTCCAGGTGACTGTCGACCTGGCCACCATCTCCCGGTGCAGTCTGGTTCCCTACACGTCTGGGCCAGCCGCTAGCACCCTGTGGTGCCAGCCTGGACGAGTCCTCTGGGCTCCTCTGCCCCAATCCTGAACTGGCCCCAACTCTGCCAGCAGCTCCCGTGAGGAGGCGGGTGAGAGAGAGTGCTGGCCTCAGGTGGGTCCTGGGCTAGCACCTCTCAGAACCCGCTGGGAAGGGAGAGCCAAGGCAGGAAGCCGGCCTCTCTAGCCCTACCAATGCCTTCACGAGGGGCCTGCTCGCCCCCATTTGACACAGAGACATCTAGCTTGCTGTTTACACCTGTTTGTAAATAGGTCTGCATACCAGCGTGTTATGAGACCAGGTATGCATTTCCCCTCGACAGCCCGCCTCACGGCCCCTCTGATTCTTCTGGGTAATGTGCACTGATTGTAGAATAAAGAACGTGAAGACGTTTGTTATACTGCTGCCAAAGTAAATATGCCAAGGAGTTCATGCATTTCTTCTCTCTCTGTAAAATGATGGTCTCTAGAAGACAGGACAGACACTTCTGGTGTGGCACTAACGTGCTGTGGGCACCTGGTGTCTGCCTGCCTAACTGAGAGTTGGATAAATCAAGGGAAACAGGTTCTTTTACCTTGTTCTTGCCGGCCATCAAGGTGCCTTGTTATTTGGAATATTAGCGCCTGCTAATACATTCAAGTTTCAATTGTCTGCGTTTATAGGGACACCTGGAGAAAAAGGTGTGCCTGGAATCCCCGGCCCGCAGGGCGTCCCTGGCTTACCGGGGGAGAAAGGAGCAAAAGGAGAGAAAGGGCAGGCGGGCCTACCTGGCATTGGAATTCCGGGCCGTCCCGGGGACAAGGTAACAGCCTCCTGCTTGGAAACACCCCCTCCCGGCCATCTGAGTAGCTCAGCACATTAAATCACTCATAACACAGAACAGTGTCCCCCAACTTACTCTAAGTTGTTCCTCCTGCCTTCTGTCCACCACCCTTCCTTGGGAAGAATCGAGAGACTGTTGGAGAGGCAGGGTAGCAAGCTCTCATGGGCTGGAAAGGAAGGGTGAAGAGGACCGTGGAAAGTAGAAACAGATAATTGGCTCTTTTGTTCCAGGTTTCCCATTTGTCCTCGTTTTTCAGACGTGGACTTTGACTCTTTGTTAGAAAGCTGGAAATGGAATTCTCCAGTGTAGCATTAATGGCATCAAAATGCGTACTGTGATCCAGAAGGGGCCCCCAGACCTATGTCCGGGGACAGATATAAAATGAGTGGGCCCAATGTCTCCTCACAGGGAGATCAAGGGATCACAGGCTTTCCGGGGAGTCCTGGAGAGAAGGGAGAAAAAGGAAGTGCTGGCATCCCAGGGGTCCCTGGCTCCCCAGGCCCCAAAGGATCACCAGGGACTGTTGGCTATCCAGGTAGGTGAGCCGGGCCTCCTCCCGAGCTTGGGTTCGAAGGTGATGGAAAGACTCAAACTGATGGCATTCTGGTGTCTTATGTTTCCCATTAGGAAGCCCCGGGTTGCCTGGAGAAAAAGGTGACAAAGGTCTCCCAGGATCGGATGGCATTCCCGGCATCAAAGGAGAAGCAGGTAGAGACCACTTTTCAGAATGCAGACAGGGGCCTGTGGGACGAGGCCAGGGGCCCTCCCTCACGGTGGCGCATCGTGGACCCCAGAGTGTCCCCGGGTGGCCCAGCCCTCCTCGTTTCAGATGAACAAACCATGCGTAGGGGGTTCGCGGGGTCTTTCTGAGGTCTGGCCACCAGTTAGGAGCTAGGACCAGTCGCTGAGCTGACTGTACAGCTAGGTCCAGTTGGTTCTAGAATCGGTTTGTGTGTCGGCCCATGTACATTCCTCGGGGTTGATGTACATTCCTCGGGGACACCAGGAGTGCTGTGGGTAATGGCTCCCTGAAGGAATGTCCGGAACGAGCATCTTGTGTGCAGAGCCGGTGCCATGAGAGCATCTGTGCCTGACTGACTGATGTGACTCTTCTCTCTTAGGTCTTCCTGGGAAGCCTGGCCCCACGGGCCCAGCCGGCCAGAAAGGGGAGCCCGGCAGTGACGGAATCCCAGGGTCGGCGGGAGAGAAGGGTGAACCAGGTATGCCCTGCTCCTGCTCCCTTTCAGGACCAGATGCTCCCCTGGGGTCAGCATGTCTCAGACTTCCAGTCCGTGCTGTGTGACTGGGGCTGGGCACAAGGTGGTCACCGCATGCATCCTTACGGCTCTTTGAACACTGATGTGGACAAGGGGAGAGGCTTGGATAAGAAGAGGGGCAGGGGAGGGAATTTATCCCAGCAGTAGTCATGGCCACCTGCCCTGAGCTCCCAGTGGCACATGAGAGAAAGCCAGAAAAAGCCCAGGCTCTCCCTCCT
Organism: Ursus americanus; assembly: GCF_024610735.1. Taxonomy (NCBI): domain Eukaryota; kingdom Metazoa; phylum Chordata; class Mammalia; order Carnivora; family Ursidae; genus Ursus; species Ursus americanus. The sequence goes on from NC_142136.1 coordinate 2,906,779, forward strand.
CTGCCTGGCATTCCCCTCGTTAGAGAGATGGTCCTGGGAACATTGCCTGTCCCCCAAATCTGCTCCTGTCACTCACAGTGAGGGGGGGCCCACAAGCTCTGACGATGAGAATCAGGTACATGGTAGTACTTGTGTGTAGCAAGAGGGTGACCCTGAGTCAGGGGGCCAGACGTGCGGAATGTCGCTGGAGAGGGGCATGCGGGGGATTTCCTGCGGTCAGGGCTGACCTCTTTCTAAAGTTCATTGTTTCGTTCTGTACACATTACATTTATATTGCGTGCCTTCATTTCCTTACAGCAACAATTCATGAAATGCCTCCACACCTCCTTTCCCCCACTTTCATCTTCCTTCACGCCCCTTGCTCACGTGTGTGGGCTTCCCAGCGTTTACTGTCCGAAATGTCTCGGACTCTCCCTGCCTCTCTCGAGAATGGCTGTTAGTTGGACGGTCATCTGAGAAAAGCTAATTTGTTAGTCTCTAGACAAAAGGGGAAAATACGTACTTATTTGTACAGATCGTTTTTGTGCTGACAGGTACTTAAGAAAAATGCTAAATGATACATACCCAGTCCAGGGCCTCTCAGCACAACTGTGGGAATGGGATTTTCCTCGCACGCACGTGTGATGAACTGATTTCCACATATCCTATAAAGAGCATATGGTATTGGCACACACAGTTGGCGGTGTTTTGTGCTGTACGTGCAGATCAACTGTTTTAGGAAAGGTGGATGTGACTTGTTACCCTTAACTTACAGGTCTGCCTGGAAGAGGATTCCCAGGGTTTCCAGGGGCCAAAGGAGAGAAAGGTAACATTTGTGAAACACGTTCTTCCTTTCCCACTAAAGGCTGACGCACGCGGTGCCAGCAGAGTGGATCTCGCGGTTGCAAGGAGCGGGTGACAGGTGCTGGCCCTGGGTCAGTCTCATCCGTGCCTGCTTCTGGCCCCGACAAACCACCATCTGGTACATTGCCCTTCGATTCACTGTCTTCTGAAAAAGCAAGACAAGAATCACAAGGAGGGGCTTGCGGTCAGTTTGGGCAATGACTCTGTTTCATTCCCTTCTTACTTTTTCTTAATAACCTTGAAATCATCCTGGAATTTTGGTATTTAATTAGCAACTTTGGAGTAATATGTTGGAGACTACATTTCAGGGATTTTTTTCCCCTACGAGTTCTTACCTTAAAATACTTAAAAAAACAGCCTATTACCGTGTTTCTATCATTGACATACAATGAAGTACACATATGTAGAGTGTGCCATTTGGTAAGTCTTGGTACACACACACACCTGCGGAAGTACCCCCACATTCAGGAGCGTGAACGCGTCCATCACCCCAAAAATGTCCTAGGCTGCTCTGTCGTGCCCGGCTTGCCCTTCCTGCCCCGCTGCTGTCCCCAGCCACCCACTGGTCTGTCTTCCGGCCCTGTAGATTCGCTTGCATTTTCTAGAATTCTGTATCGACAGAATCCTCTGTGTTTTACTCTGTTTAGTCTGACTTTTTCCGCACGGCATCGTTAGCTTAAGAGTCACTGGGGCGGCAGCCTGTGCCGGTCCCTCACTCCTGTCTCTCGCTGAGCTCTGTGGTGTGGCTGTAACGTCGCTCGGTTAGTCACTCACCTGTCGGCCGGACCGGCCCTTCACTTCGCAGTGCGGCTGCCTGTGCTTGCTGCTGGGCTGGCCTTCCAGTGACGCTGCGGCAAAGCGCTTCTGGAAGAAGTGTAGAGGGGGCGCCTGGGTGGCTCAGTCCGTGAGGCATCTGCCTTCGGCTCAGGTCCTGATCCCAGGGGCCCGGGATCAAGCCCTGAGTCGAGCTCCCTGCTCAGCGGGGGTTCTGCTTCTCCCTCTGCCCTTCCCCTCGCCCCTCGTACTCGCTCACTCTCTCGCTCAAATAAATAAATAAAATCTTTTAAAAAATGTTAGAAGTATAAAGAATGATAGTTGGGCTCTTGTATTCTAAGCTTACTTTTTTCCAGACCGACCGTGATTGGAGTCTGGTCTGTTACTTAGTAAGGCAGAGGGAGGGCACACGGCTCTGTTGTCCCTCCGATGCCTTCCGGAAGCCGCTCGGTCCTCGTTGCTGTACCGTGGTTTCTCTTTCCCTGCCTTTCACCACCGTCTCAAACTGTTGTTGTTGTTTAGGTTCAAAGGGCGACGTGGGTTTCCCGGGACAAGCCGGCAGTCCAGGCATCCCCGGATCCAAAGGAGAGCAAGGATTCATGGGTCCCCCGGGGCCGCAAGGACAGCCGGGCTTACCTGGAACTCCAGGCCATGCTGTGGAGGGGCCCAAAGGAGACCGGGGCCCACAGGGTCAACCTGGCCTACCAGGTAAGGGTGTCTCACCAGGGTCAGAGCCAGGACCGACACAGAAGGCACAGACACGCACGAGTGTGAAAGAGGTGGACATACTTCAGTCCTCAGTGGAGTTCTTTCCTTAGAGGTCTGCAGTATTGGCTGCAGCTGAAACCGCTTCAGATATCTGGGGACCTTGTTGTTTGGCCTCCGCTGGGTCACTGCCCCGGCCCCAGGTCCTTTCTGTCAAGGAATAGTAGGTATGACAAGTGATTAGAGGTAGACTAGACATTATTGGGAGAGACTGGAGCACAGATGTCACCCATGGTGGCTTTACGCCCAGTAACGTCCTGGCACTCCCCGCCCCCGCCCAAGACAACTGTGTGGCAGGATTGTTTGCTGAGGTTGGGGCGTCCCTATCAGCGCTTGCTGCCCGTCGAGCACATTCTCCCTTCTGGGGCCGGCAGGGTTTCCGCAGGCTCTCACGGTGCTCTACAGTGTTGTTGCCCCTGGTGGGGACAGTTGGGTGGAGATGATGACAGCCAAGCCCGATGATGCCTGCCCATAAAATCACCCTCTAACCCCACATGTGTGACTTTTGTCTCTCCCATTAGGGCTTCCGGGACCTATGGGGCCTGCGGGGCTCCCTGGGCTCGATGGACTCAAAGGTGACAAAGGAAACCCAGGTTGGCCGGGGGCTCCTGGAGCTCCAGGGCCCAAGGGAGAGCCAGGATTCCAGGGCCTGCCTGTGAGTTGTCCATGTGTCCGTCTTGTGCATGAACAGGATCACAGAGCCGTGCGTGTGCATGTGTGTGTGCGTGTGTGTGTGTGCGCATGTGCATACATGGGTGTTCCACTCTTGAATCCTCTCCGGAGGGGCTGCTGCTCATTGCTGGTCGTTGGCCGTCTTCCCTGACATCACAGCAGCCTATGAGCACATTCTTTCCAGTTCAGATTTGTAAGACCCATTACAGGGAACGTTACAGGGCTGGGGCTTGCGGCTCAGGGCCTGGGCTAGAAAATCTGTGTACGCCCTTGATGCGAACAGCAAGCCTCAGCAAGAGAAGTCCACGTCCTGTTTCTGGTGCTATAAGCGGCTGTGTCCGTGTACCCGTCCAAATGTGTACGCACATCGATGTTGGTGCGTGTTTTCATTGTGACACCTTTTCATAAGGTGAAGCAAAGAAACAAACACAGGTGAGAAACAGTACGACGAGAAAGGAGCTAGAGGTGGAAGTATTTTGAAATAGCCAGAAAATGAGATAATATGTTTAAAATACATGAGTGACGCCATATTTATAAAGAAAAATAGTCCTCCTTTGGTTATGGGTTTCCTTCTCTCCATATTTAAAATCACTTTTCGGATAAGATATCAAGCTAACTCTAAAGAAAATGCATTATGCCTGAGTGTTTGGAGGAGAGTTTCCAGAAGGTAGTTTGGCGCTGAAAGATTGATATGCGTGCACCTGCTCTGGGAGCCGACTGTGTAGATGGACAAGGGGAGGAGGCGCTGGGAAGGAAGCAAGTTGTTCCAACTTCCAGCTTCCTAGTGTAGACATGCATAGGGATTTCTCATTCGTTTTGCATCGCTCAAGAAAGCACAGGCACCGTTGGTTCACAGAGCTCCTTTGTGGAACGCTGAGGGTCTGCCCCAGCCTCCTGACTAGCAGGTTACTTGACAGACTTACCATTTCCTGAGCATTTCCCAGGTGACATTCTCCTTGTGTGTCTAGGGGATTGGTGGCTCGCCAGGGATCACGGGCTCCAAGGGTGATATGGGGCCTCCAGGAGTGCCGGGATTTCAAGGTAAGACTGTAAAGGAGGTGCTGCTTGAAGGCAGAACCTGACCACTGGGCCTTTCACATAGTTAGGCCGGCCTGGTTACGGTGCAAGACATTGTTCTCTTCCAGTTAAACGTGCTATTTCGTGCTACGGCAGCCCGATTTGTATCATCCTATGAATGGCTGTATATAGACGCTGATTTTCTTATTAAGAATCAGCGGATCATTTGCACCTTGATTGTGTATCAGTAAGAAATCATGGATTTGGGGCATTCGTTAATTTATTAATGTAATAAGTGAACATTTATTGGGTGCCTCTCAGCTTCTGGGCACGGTGAGTTTTACTGCTGAATGAGATATATGTTAATGACAGGTGAATAAAACCAGTTCTCAGCCTGCAGGCATCTTGGGGTCTCTTTGGGGACATGTGTGAACCGGATTGTGGCCAAAAACAGGATCATGTGCCCCTCCACTGTTTGTGATCATTTTGTAGTTTGTTGTATGTTTGGAAAAATGTGATTTCTAGGTTCTAGAAAGAAGAGTTTCATTGAAAGTATTATGCAGCTGACCAGAAGTAATGTTGTTTTCTTCCCCGAGAACAAACTGGAAATATGTTCGCTGTGTGTGTATATGTGTATACATGGGTACATATGTACCTAGGTATGCGCGTATGTGGACACACATGTAATGGGCACACGCCCATGCACGTGTGCAGGTATATGTGTGTGCCGCCCTGCATATGTGTACCCATACTTGCATATCGTTGGGAATTCTGTGCAAACGATGTTCTTCTTTCCTCCAGGTCAGAAAGGCCTCCCTGGCCTGCAGGGAACGAAGGGGGATCAAGGTGACCAGGGCTTCCCTGGAAGTAAAGGTAGGAGCGTTTGCTGTGCTGGTGGGGCCTTACTGAAGCTTTGAACTCACGGAGTTAGGGAGTTTGGTTTTACAGATGTGTAAGGCTTGAGTATCATTAGGAAACAGTTGATTAAAAATTCGTTGGTAGTTTGTCAGGACATTTATGCGACGTGTCTTGAAAGTCAAGCTTGTTAAATCTAGGCGGTAAATCGAGAGGAGAGAGGAGGACAGACTCCAGATTCACGGCCCGCAGGCTCTGGAGGCGTACAGCCTGACCACTTAGCTGTCCTCGGGAGGAGCTCGGTCTTGCGTGGACAGGCTGCACGGGAGCTGGGCAGCAAGGAGTCCTGCACGGGGAAGACTCTTCCTCGGCTTCTCCACCGTTGCGGTGTGCGGCGGATCCCACACCCCAGGGCAGTCTCGGGGGGAAATGGTTTAAGTACAGCCAGCAACCCGTTCTAGCTTCTGCCGGGCCAACCATATTTGCAGGGCCATGTTTAATTTTCAGAATCATGCTTCGAGAGAGACTGAGTAGTGCAATGTCAGGAACAAAAGAAATGGGGAAGATGTGTGGAGGGCAGGAGAGGACTGGGGATGTTTGTCTGAAGCGGGCGGGGCTGGTGCCGACCCAGGGCCTCCGCACACTCCTAGCTGCTGGGGCCGACCCAGGGCCTCCGCACACTCCTAGCTGCTGGGGCCGACCCAGGGCCTCCGCACACTCCTAGCTGCTGGGGCCGACCCAGGGCCTCCGCACACTCCTAGCTGCTACTCACCTTTCAAGGGCTGTCGTGCAGAAAGGTTAAATTTATGTGCCATTGGAGAATGAAGGCCCATGGTTGTCATGTACGTAAGGCCGATTTCAGAGAAGTGCAGGAAGAAACCTTCTAACTGCGTACGTTGCAGCCCTCCTTGTGCGGGTGGGCTCCCTGGGAGGGACGGAGCTTCACCTGGTGGGCTGTACAGGTGAGGGCCGCACGGTGGCTGTCGGGGATTCCAAAACTGAGCGGCCAGTTTATACTAATGACCCTCAGCCTGAGGAGTCAGGATTTTACGTTAAATACTAGAAGTATGTACGTACATGTATGTCTTACAAAGATCTGTGACTTGTGTTTTTGATACTGATTCTGAGAATTTCTGAGAAACATTGTGTTGGGATTGGGTTTCATGTTGGGCTCTTCGCCCATGAGCGTTGACAGTGGAATTGATCAATGGCACCCCTGATTTCCGCAGGCCTTCCCGGTCCCCCGGGCCCCCCAGGACCCTATGACATCATCAAAGGGGAGCCAGGACTTCCTGGTCCTGAGGGTCCCGCAGGTCTGAAGGGTCTCCCAGGACCTCCAGGCCCCAAAGGACAGCAAGGTAAGAATAGCTGAGCTGCAAAGGGGAGGTGTGGGGGTCAGGCGGGCTTTCCTTCTCACGTGTGGGGCCTCTGGGTGGTGACTGTGTAGACACATATTTGAATATGACTTTCTTACTTTCCTTCAATGGATATCAAAACCTAATGGAATTTTTGAAGGGACTGAAAAAGCCAGGACAAAATACAGGAGAAGCTAGAGGAATGTACAGTTCAACACATCTGTGCTCGCTGGGGAACCCATGGGCTGCAGACACAGAGATCACCTTTTCCAGCGAGAAGATAAGGGATGGCGGGAGGCATCAGTCTAGAACCATGAGAGTGGGCCCTGGCAGTGGCCCAGAGGCCCCAGCCAGCTGGCAGTTCATGCCTGGGGTTCCCAGACACCTGACCTAGAGCTTTCTGCCTGCCTAGGCTGAACACTCCCTATTGCGAAAGCTACCGGTGAGGGTGGCTGGACGATAAAGGGGAAGGGAAACTCTTCAGCTGAGAGGACGCATCCACAAAAATAAGTTTAAGACCCGCGAGTAAAAGGTGCACATGAAAACAAAAATCTATCCACATGGGCATATCTGCTGCATAAGAATTACTTGAGATGCGGGAATATGGCCTGGGGGAGATGCTTGAGAACACGAAAATGTGTCCCAGCCCTCCCCCTCCCCCTCCCCCCACGAATCTGCCTCTCCCAAAAATGTGCGCCAGACAGTAGAAGCGAGCACCCTGGGGAGCTCTGGAGCAGAGGGCGGAACGCACGGCCTGGGAATGCGGGTTCGGCCCACGCCCTGGGGGTGCGAACAAGGTCCCGGGAGGAGCTCTTGGCTGTCTGGGAGAACTTTGTCACTCAGCTGACTGCCCTAGGCTGGCCGCCCCGGAGGCTAAAGACATTCCAAAAGGGAAGAAAAAGATACAGCCTGCGGCGCTGCAGGACCAGGGCGCTGCAGGACCAGGTTGCGATTCCCTTCCCTTTCTTGTAGGTGTGACGGGATCTGTGGGCTTACCTGGACCGCCAGGTAGTCCCGGTTTTGACGGCGCCCCGGGCCAGAAAGGAGAGACGGGACCCTTCGGCCCTCCTGGTAGGTTTGCTGTGGCCTTGACCCAGTCGCCCTCTACCTGCATCCTCAGGTTTGAAGCAGGAGGCTCCGGTGTGCAGAACCCTGCAGAGTGGACTTGAAAACGTTACTTGTTTTTTGATTTCCTTTTTTTAAAGAGGAAATAAGGTCTTATAGGGGAGCTAAAGGGTTGTCATCATTTTTTTCTGTGTGGAGAGACAGATGCTGGTGCAGCACAGTGTTTCCAGATGTTGTTGAAAGATGCCAGCAGGGCTGGTCTGTGGTCTTCTGAGCGGGGAGCAGTCCATGGCTACAGAAATTCCGTGTCGGCAGCAGACGAGAGGAAGTAGATATGATGCCAGTGCTGGCCACAAGGCTGCTGTCCAGCACGGGATGCAGTGGATCTGCTCCCCGAGGAAGCCAAAACTCAGCTACCCCATAATGACTGAGATGCTGAAGGCTGAGGGCATCGACTGGAGGGGCTGGGGGCCCAGCCCAGCAGAAGGGCCGCAAGCAGCTTTGCACGCAGTGTAGTGACCCAGGGGACAGCAGGACTCAGTGCCCGCACCCAGCCCTTAACCGCCCTGTTTCCATGCGCCATGCTGGGTGGCCTGCCGTGGAAGGGAATACACCTTAAAAGGAGGTTTTGTTCTAAAAATTCTGTGATCTTTCTCCCTTAGAGAGCCCCAAATGTTGTCTGAGTGACACGGTGTTGAATGATGTCATTTATTCTACTTACTCGTGTATCCCTTCTCACGTTTCATTTACCCATTGGACTCAATTTTCTGAGCATCTGCTCTGCACCCAGCACTGTGTTTATAAAGCATCTCGGTGGTCTTTAGAAAGCAGAAGCTGGGGCAGCACAGAGGCGGGTTGCCGTACTCAGTCCTCCTCGAAGCCTTTCCAGGGAGCCTCTCTGCAGCCAGGGAAGCTCATTTCTCTCCTGTCTTCCAGGTCCGCGAGGGTTTCCGGGCCCGCCAGGCCCTGATGGGCTGCCAGGATCCATGGGTCCCCCAGGCACCCCGTCTGTTGATCATGGCTTCCTTGTGACCAGGCACAGTCAAACAACGGATGACCCACAATGTCCTCCTGGGACCAAAATTCTTTACCACGGGTACTCCTTGCTCTACGTGCAAGGCAACGAACGAGCCCACGGCCAGGACTTGGGTGAGATGCTGGGGACGCTTGTGTTCATGAGACACAGAGTTGTGGCGGCCCAGGCGGCAGAGCTGTATTCAGCCCCGGTCCTGTGTTCAGGGTGCCACAGTTAGTGCAAAGGGCGCCTGATTCTGTTTCCTTCCCTCCTTACAAAACGAACCAGCAAGTTCAGCAGCTACCACGTTACTAAGGGAAGCCAAGAAAATGTAAAGAATCTTTGAAACCTTTTAAATTCATATAACTTTTGATCTCTTCTTCAAATTATCAAGTAGGTCAAGATTTCTGGAGTACATACTTCACAGTTAGCGTTGAGATTCTTAAAATAGGGCATTTTTACTGGTGCTCTTTCTAAACAATGTGCACGTTACCCTGTCCAGCATTTCTCTGCACCCTCCAAGCTCCGTCCCTCTGTTTCCTTCAGAAGGCGGCCGCTGGCTGTCATTTCTCCAGTCCCCTCCAGACATCCTTCACCGAATTTGCTTAATGACACATGCACCTAACTGACGTGGAGCTCGGAAACAAGCAGCCCTAGAAAGGGAATCTCGGCATTTTTGGCAAAATAGTCGTTAAAGACCTCGTCCAGGTGGTTACCGGCCATCGTACAAGGAGCCACCTGGTCAATTCCTCTTGGAATTCAGTTTTATAAAAAAGTTCTCTCCTTTAATCAAAATATCCTACATAATTCTTTATAGTTTTCCTTTTTGCCTTGATCACTTTAAATGTAATCTAGTGCTTATTTACAATCACACTAGTCTGCATGTGTATTTACTTCCTCCTTTCTCTTTATAATGGAAAACATTCTTATTTCCATTGTGATGGGTACATTGCATGAAGGCAGGCTGATTATAAAGCTAGCTCCTGACGCTGTCTCCCCCCGGCTCTAGGCACGGCCGGGAGCTGCCTGCGCAAGTTCAGTACGATGCCCTTCCTCTTCTGCAACATCAACAACGTGTGTAACTTCGCCTCCCGAAACGACTACTCCTACTGGCTGTCCACACCCGAGCCCATGCCCATGTCCATGGCGCCCATCGCCGGGGACAATATCAGACCATTTATTAGCAGGTGAGTCGGACACTTGTCAGAGCAGACGTATAATTGAAGGAGAAAGAGCGATCGTAGTCCAGGCAGAGGTCGTTGCTGTTTTTCTTTCATTTTTGTCCCCAAAACATCAACCCATTGCTATTCAGTGTATTGATTGTGATGTCAGGCTTTTGTAATGCAAGTCAGCCATAAAATCATTTGATATGAAGGTTAGCTCTCGTCTTTAAAATGCCAGTGCAGTGCCTTGGAGAGGTCATGCCCAGCTTTGGGGCAGAATTCCTGCTCCATGTGAGTCACGGGGGTAGCACCTTTCCTCCCGTGAAGGGATGCCCCTGGGGTCCTTGGCAGCCACTCGAACCGTGTTCTCAACTTTGTTTTATCAAGTAATTCTCTCCTTTAGGAGCCTTTTCAGGTTTTTTCCTTCTGAATTGCCCACCACCATGAAATTTAAGAATTTTTTTGTTATTTTTAATTGTAGTAAAATAGACATCACATAAAATGAATCATCTTAACCATTTCTAAGTGCACAGTTCAGTGGTATTTAATGCAGGAACTCAACTATGCGTGTGAGGTGGTCTCGATGAAATTGTAATACCATAGACATGCTGTATATCTGTGCCTTATACACAAAAAGATGATACCGATTTACTGTATACAAAGAAATATATACATATTAAGATTTCTCTTATACTCTCCCACCTCCACCACCTTCTGCTCCCTTAGGATGAAGTCTCACTGATGCTCTTGTGTCTGACCGAGCAGCTTCCCAAATCAAGTGCTTTCCACACTAATTAATGTCTGGAGTATGTTTTCAGGTCTGCCTGGTAGGAAATAAGGGGGGAAATTGAAATTATTATGACTGAGAAATACACGAGTGTCCTATTTTTGCTTCATTCCTTCCAATTAAAAACTGATTCCTTAGCTCTACTCTAATGGAAAAGTGGCAACGCTGTGAATTCCTCTAAGAAGCTCTTCTGTAGTTGTACTTTCTGACGCATAAGATCATAAGGAATGAACAGAATAACAAAGCAGACGAGTTTGCCCCAGGGAAGTGAGAGTGAGGACTCACTTTAGCCTTTCTGCATTCCCTCCAAAGAACCAAGCGGCTTTTGACTAGGAAGAAAGAGCTGGCAGGGTCCTGTGGTCAGAGGGCAGAGGGAGCAGGAAGTGCGTGCCGAAGCCGGCCTGGGGCTCTGACCGCTCTGGCTCCGCGTGCACACGCGGGGGCCGCAGGTCCCGGTAGATCCCGTTCATACTGAGGAACGGGTACCACAGAGGAGGACCCGGGGCGGAAGGGCGGGGAGATGCCCTGATAAATAGGAAAACCATAGGTTTTCTATGGATTTACACGAAAATATCTCCTGATAGCTTTCTTTGATGTTTCTTTTGAGCTATAAGAAAATTCACTTTATGGATCTTAAAATGGGAAGAATGGTTCCTTACACTTTCGAGTGGCCCCTTTCCAAACAGTTATTTATGTGTGTCAGTGAGTGTCTGAGACTTTCTGTGCGGAGCCTGTCCTCGTGCAGAACCCTGTTGGCTGCACCAGAAGGAAAACTAACCACCTTTGTGTTTTTCTTCAGCTTCCCTTGGATACCAGGTAGAAAATTATTATTCGTGTCTGTCTTGCTGTTTACCTCCTTGATAAAACTGCCCTTTGACCTTGATTTGGTTGAGGGAGGGCCTGTGGCATGTGTTTGCAATATCCCCAGATCAGGTCCCTGAGAAGCCTGTGTCTGAGATTTGCTGTTCCCTGTGGACCCCTTACTTGCTTTCAGTAAGACCCCCAGCCCGGAAGCAGGGGCTGCGTCAATGTCAGCGTTGTACAGTTTGGCTTTTCACGTCTCTGGTAACTGACTCACAGCGGCTCAGTGTGGAGGGACCTTACCAGTCATGTCCCCCAGCCCACTGCTCCCGAAGCCACACTGTCCGTCTCTCCCTCCCTTTGGAATAGTGCTGCCCACTTCCGGTCTCTGAGCATGTGGGTTTCCATGGTTACTGCCACTCCCTGGTTGCACAAGGTCTCAGGACTTCTGGGTTACTTTACTTGGGGGAGCTCTGAAAGCTTCACCTTTAGAGTTAATAACACAAAATCCTTCCTGTGAAACAGAAAAGCTGGCAACTTCTCTCCCTTCATCCTGAGAACAGGGCAGACATTTCTGGCTTTCTGCACACATGAGTTTGCACAAGCTGCTGATTGTTTCATTGTCCTGGTGGCAAGACCACCGTCGTGAGAGCAGGGGAGCCGCGTTGTGGCTCCGGCTCTCGCTGGGCTCTCTGTGGCCTCAGACTTTTCAGGAATAGCTTGGGCGGGGGTTGACTGTCTGAATTTCAAGGGGCCGTCCGGCTCTTCCCCTCCGTGTCCGTGTGACCGGCTGGTGTCAGGAGCACTTTCTCGACAAGCCCCTGGCCTGGAGAGCGCCTGACATCAAGCACCGTCCGCCACGCTCTATTTCTGGCTTCTGTGTCTAGCAGACAGATGGTGGCAGATGTATAAGGCCAATTTCAGTAACTGTTGTTTAACTGAGGCTTTTAATTCATCCGCACTTGTGTGAATAAAATAGAAAATTGCACACACACACACACACACACACACACACACACATCTACGGAAAATCGGATGACTAATTTAGGCCTCTACCCGTTCCCCATCCATTTTCATGCAAATGTTCCAACATAACTAGGTGTAATTATTAACACCATTTATAGTCATTTATCAGCATTGCTAACACTCTGTTCATTTTGTGACTTGAATGTAATTATGTGACTGCTGGTGTTTAATTTTTTTTTCTTTTATAAAACGTTATCCTGCCATCAAAGGGTTCCCGGGCCGGTGGCAGGTCTGAGTCAGAAGAGTGTGTGTTGCTTTAGCTGGTTGCTGGGTGTGGGTCCGCCTGGCTCCGGAGGCACCCATCCTGGAGGGGGTTCTATGGGAGGTGCTCCCGCCGTGTCCCACTGAGCGCCCTGCCCAGGCCAGGGTCCCGCCGCGGCTCTGCTGGCTGCGAGTCTGCTGTGAGTCCAGAGCGGGCTCACAGGGACATCCAAGCCCAGATGCAGTGTTTGTTCCTTACTCCGTCACCATGTAGTTCTTCTGCTGAAGATGATTCTCAGCTGAAAACAAATGGCTGAATTCCGGAAGTGGTGGCACTTGGGTTTCACCTCTTGTGCCTCTTGTGTTAATTCTTGTGTCTCAAGTGTTAATTGTGTTTGCTGAAATCCATGCTCCCTGTTGAAAAATCGGAAAACACTGGAATGCACAGAGGAGGAAACGCATGTCTTCAGTCCCCCAGCCCCTCTGGGAGACGGCCACGGTTACAGCCTGGCCTTCTGATGGCCCCCTTCCCACAAAGCAAGTCCCCCAGCCCCTCTGGGAGATGGCCACGGTTACAGCCTGGCCTTCTGATGGCCCCCTTCCCGCAAAGCAAGTCCCCCAGCCCCTCTGGGAGATGGCCGCGGTTACAGCCTGGCCTTCTGATGTCCCCCTTCCCACAAAGCAAGTCCCCCAGCCCCTCTGGGAGATGGCCACGGTTACAGCCTGGCCTTCTGATGGCCCCCTTCCCGCAAAGCAAGTCCCCCAGCCCCTCTGGGAGATGGCCACGGCTACAGCCTTGCCTTCTGATGTCCCCCTTCCCGCAAAGCCGATGGTTCAACAAGTGTTGGATGTGGGTATTCTAGCACTGAGGGGGGCTTACACAATCAGCGACAGGGCTCCACACCGCCGGGTCTGTCATAAGCACGAAGCTGGATCAGACCACGCGTGCGCAGAGGACGGGTGGGAGCACGGAGAAGAGGAACGACAGGCACAGGCTTCGTCCCACGCTGTCCCTGCGGCCGTGCTCAGGGCGTGTGCTCTGTACCTTCCAGGTGCGCGGTGTGTGAGGCGCCAGCCATGGTGATGGCCGTGCACAGCCAGACCATTCAGATCCCGCAGTGCCCCAGCGGCTGGTCCTCCCTCTGGATTGGCTATTCCTTCGTGATGGTGAGCATTTGAGGAAACTCCCCGCGCCCCTGACAGAGCCGCCTGCTAAGGCCCCCACCTCCTCCCTCTGCGCCCAACTGTCAGTTCTCGGGCTCCCGACCAAAGCCTCTCCAGGAGCCTGGCCTGCTCCGCTGCAGACAGCAGCTGTTCCAGCGCCTGGCCAGAGCCCGCCTCCTGCCTCTGGAGCGGCTGCTCTGGAACTGGGTGGTGGGGACGCCATGTGAGCTTTCCCGGAGTCAGAGCATCTCCCCAGGAGGAGAGGAGATGTGTGCACATTCAAGCAGCTCGCATATGCCCGAAGCAGAAGCATTGGGGTGTGGGGGGTGGGGGTGGGGGCTCGCCAGTGTGCGGGAGTGCGAGGGCCCACCCCCTCCTGCGGGGAGATGCTGCACTCCTACCACTCGGCTGTCCCGGACACCAGGTCCCCGATGTTCCCACCCCAGAAATGCCAGTTAAAATAGGAAACATGACACCTGTTTGAGACCCCACGGTAGCTGCTTATTTGACCTTACTGCCCCGGTTTAAAGTAGCGATTGCCTGTGTGAAGGCTCTGTACCCGCAAGGCCAGGTCATAGTGGGTGACCCCCAGTAAGCGGCCCGCGGGGCTCCTTCTGGCTCACCACAGACCCCGCCCATCCTCACCATCTCAGGTGCGGTCACATGGACGTTTGGGCCCCTGGAGGATCTTTAGTCCACTCTGTTGACAGGGAGAGGGGCTTCATAAGTTCTGCCCTTAGTCATCGCGAGTGCAGGAGGAATAGCACAGCCAGGAGAGCAGTTCTCGAAGTGCTCGTGTCTGCACGCCAGTTTGGTTGTGAGGTTTCCTGGGCGGACGAGGCTTCAGGTAGACTCTTCAGCAGGGCCAGAGACTTGGCGGCCACCCAGAGATGCAACAAGTGCTTCCATAACTCTAAAGAATGCGTGGTGGCTGCTTTGTCAAGAAGCCGGAGATCAGGACACCAGCAATGGTGACGTAGATTGAATTTTTTAACTCCATAATCATAAGAAAAACTAGACGGAACCTCATTACGACAAAAGTGGCCCCTGGCCCAAGGAGTAAAGGAAAGCATTTTGTCACCATGACAAAGATCTGAAACAATGATTGCCCCTAATTTCCCCAAATCAAGAGGAAAGCAAAGTAATGGTGTCCAAGAGAATGAGTGCTCCATCCCTTCCGAGTCATTGGGGGCCTTGTGGGGATGTGGAGGGGCTCTGGGCTGGCAGTCTGGAGACCCCTGTACTTATTTCAGCTTTGCCTTGAAACTGGGACCATGGTCAGATCCAGAATGTTCTAACTAGCATTCTCCAGTCCTCATCTGGGAATGGAGGGTGTTAGCTTTGTCCTCAAAGGGCTCTTGTGGCTCTGAAATTCTCGCATCTGAAACAATAGTCATGGCGATTTTGGAGTGTCTTGTCTCATTTTGGATTGTTCCTCTCGGTCCTGGTTTCTGAGCACAGGTTGACCCTCCTCGAGCCCATTAGACCCAACTGCATTTCAACAGTTACAATAATGGTTACCCTTTTCTTTCTCTGGTTTAAATTGTTTCTCTTTTCAAGGAAAAGGAACCGATGATTGTTCTTTACCTTATAAAGGAACACATAGCATCTAATACAGGATTTTAATTATCCTCTCTAATTTTGATTAGAAAGTTTGATTTCACATCTCTTGGTTCCAACATCATGTACACATTTTGGCTATTTCGTCTGTCCCAAGTTAGAGGAGGTTTCAGCATCTCAAACATAGTGAATAGCGAGGACAGCATTTCTTTAAATCCTGATGCGCCTGGGCTGGCCATATCCTGTTAGGGGAGGACCGGTGGCGGAGTTCTGGTGTGGGGTCGCGGGCTGCCGTGCTCTGCGTGTGGCGCAGGGACCGGCTTGCAGGTGGAGGGTGGTGTGGGCACGAGTGTGTTTCACGGTGACCTGCCCGAGGCTTCTCCGCGGGGCTACCCTGGTTTCTCGCCGGGCACCACGAGGCCCCGTCTGTGTGGCGGGTGGAGACCTGACTCACGGCTCACGTCTGCTCCGCAGCACACCAGTGCCGGTGCTGAAGGTTCTGGCCAAGCCCTCGCGTCCCCCGGGTCTTGTCTGGAAGAGTTCAGGAGCGCGCCATTCATCGAGTGCCATGGCCGTGGGACTTGCAACTACTATGCGAACGCTTACAGCTTTTGGCTTGCCACCATCGAGAGAAGCGAGATGTTCAAGTAAGTCGGGAGGGCCCCTGTGCGGCGTCCGGATCCGTGTTCCTTCCGGTACAGAGTGTTAAAGAGGGTTCTGAAACGCTAATTAGGAATGCATCTTCCACAGGCAGTGACGAGGATTCGGTTCTGTTCTGTGTGGACAGATAACTGCGGTGCACTTCAAAGGCAGATCTCAGGTCACAGGTTCAATTCTTTCATTGGCTGAAGGACTACGAAAGAAAAAAGGCCATTTTTCATTTTTGTAGATGGATTCTCTACAGTGTAGTTGGAACACCTGGCTCTTCCAACAGAGCATTTAAAAATACGTACTTAACAGTCGGCGAGGGAGGGGAGAGCATGTGCTCTCATAGCAGTTGTGATGCTGACTCTCGTGTGTGTGTTGGGTCAGTTCTGAGGGACGTGACCAGACTATTTGTGAGACCCATGAAAATAAAAATTAATTTCAGCCCAAATGCACCGGAATCGATAGGGAAGACCTTCCCCTTCTTTTCCATCACGATTTCACTGTTGAGACAACTGCCCTGGGTGACTGCTGACCTTGCTGACCTTGCCGCGGAGCCCAGTGCGGTCGGGATGGAGAGGAGTGCGTGACGAGCCCTCTGTCCTTTGTGCAGCCCCTGCTGGGCCGGCGCAGGGGCCCACGAGCCCGAGCAGTGACTGTCACTCCCCAAATACGTACCGCTCCCCCTGGAGATGCACCTTTCTGTCTTTGCCTTTTCAGAGAGAGTTTTGTGGAACTCTTCTGTCAGCCTGTCTCTCTCTTTTTTTTATAATAATATTTTTTTTATTGTTAGTCACCATATAGTACATCCCTGGTTTCTGATGTAAGGCTCGATGATTCATTAGTTGCATACAACACCCAGTGCACCATGCAATACGTGTCCTCCTTACTACCCATCACCAGCCTATCCCATCAGCCTGTCTCTTCTTAAGTTAGATCATAAAAGGCAAAGCAACACTCTCTCAACTCGTAATATTTTAAGCACCAAAAAGTACCAGGTACTTAATGGGTAGCTTACAGGAGACTTTTCAGGCAACTGGAAACTTGACATCAACTCTCGGGTTAGAACTTAACCATCAGCTCCTAACTGAGCACTTGGGTGTATCAGGTCCTGGGCCTTCCTTTATAGGGTTAATAGGTAATAATGGGTTGGTTTTCTGGTTTTTGTTTTTGTTTTTTTTTTTGAACCAGCAGCCTGGCACAATGGACTAAAACAAAAATTAGATAAGATTTCATTATTTCAAAAAATTAATTTGGGGGTAATAAGATTTTCACAGAAGTTGCTAAAATCAGCAGCCCTAATTTTAGGATGTTACTCTTATTATATGGCTGCTTTAATTTAATAGAATTTGGTTAGAGCCAACTTCAGTTTAGTCTTCACCGCTCTAATAGTCAAATTACGGTAGATTATCTAGGATCAAGGAAGCATTTGGGGCACTAAATGTCTCCCTCTCTGGCCTCCAATCAGACTACCTGCATATAATCCAGCAAAAGCTTATAGAAGTATTTCCAGGTCTAGTTAATTATCCTGGATTCCTCATTTATTACCCCATTCAGCCAGTGTGTAATGAGCACTTACTCTGTGTGTGAGGGGTTGCAGGGAAGATATCGTCTTCCGCTGAGGAGTTTATGATCTGGTTGAGGAGAGAGGATGAGGGGGAGATGACAGTCGTAGGAGGTGGGGTGGCGCAGGGGGCGAGGCTCAGCCTTTGGAGCCCAGCAGATGCGGGATGGCTGTTTCTGTGCCCTCCCCGGCGTGCACTTGCGCTGCCACCAACCTCACGGCCAGGGATGGGGGTGCACGTGATCGCGTGCCTCGCTCCCCTGCTGTGAGGGCGGCTGACACCCAGCACCGTGTCCGCTCAGTCGGGGCGAGCCGGGGTCGCTGTTCGTCCCGGGCTGGGGCCCCCTCCCATCCAAGCCCTCGGAGATCTCTGGGGCGGGGGGAGGCCCGAGGAACTGGGCCACCTCGCTGAGCCGTGGGGCTGACGGCCGGTTTCTGTGTCGTCCCGTAGGAAGCCCACGCCGTCCACCTTGAAGGCCGGGGAGCTGCGCACGCACGTCAGTCGCTGTCAAGTCTGTATGAGAAGAACGTAATGAAGCCCGGCCCTCCGCTAACGTACAACATGGTGCTACTCCCTCCTCTTCCCATTCTTTTTTTTAACAGCAACGAACCCTAGAAATATATCCTGTACCTCACTGTCCAGTATGAAAACCGTAAAGTGCCTTATAGGAATTGCGTAACTAACACACCCTGCTTCGGTGGCCTCGACTTGCTGAAGGAGAAACAAAGGCCGTGATAAGCTGTCATAGTGACATACCAAATGGCACTTGTGATGAAATAAAAGTCTAAGTCTGTCCTACGATCCAGTGCACTGATGCGTAACATGAGACCTCCATCAGGAGACCAAGGGTGCTAGGAGGTGTGCGGGGCCTTCCGTTCTGTTTGAATGCCCGTTTCACTCTTGTGTTATAACAGATGCAATTTCACCCCCGGATGGGATGTCTGTCTGTGTCACTGTCGAGCTGGGTCTGTACAAACGGCAGTCATGTAACCACGGTGTTTTGGAGCTGTGCGTGGAATGGCGGGCTCAGCAGCCGTATCTTCCAACCCCCAAGTATAAATTTAGGTCTTTCTGCTCTGTGTGGTACTATGCAGCTGCTTTTGCAGAAATCACGAATTTCCTGTGGAATAAAGATGGTCCAAAAGTAGGCAGAAATTAAATATATATATATTTTAGTAATTTATATAGATGTCAGCAATTAGGCAGGTCAAGTTTCCGTTTCATTTCCACTGTTAAAATAAAGCTTACATAGTTTCTTCCTCGAAAAGACTGTGTTGTCCTTTCACGTAGATTTTTAAACACTCGGGTGTTGGATGGAAACATCCGTTCTCACTGTTCACCTCCAGACCCAGACTCGTGTATCGCCAAAGCCAAACCCAGGTTCATGAGCGCGGTGTCTATTACAGTGAAGCGTGTACTTTGAGCTGTGTTGTTTTTATTCTGTGTTGATATCTTCAGGGTTTTAAACACTAATCACAACTGAATGACTTGACTTCAAAACCAGCAACCGTAAAAGGCCTTCGTTATATTTGTATTCCTCATTCTGCAGCCTGGTGCGGAAAACAGCTCTGTAGGACCTTAGTGTCAGTGTCCCGCACAGAAGCGCCTTCGCGTGGCTTCCTCGTTCTCGCGAGCGCTGTGCAGATGTCAGCAGGGAACGGATGGATTGCAGGAGAGCAGAGTTGACCACTATGCCTGAAATGACATTTCACCCAAAGTCTCCAAAACGTTTTTAAGACTACTAAGGCCTTTTATGTAATTTCTTTCAATGTGTATTTCTTATAAATTCAAATTTGTAATAAAACTATTTGTATAAAAATTAAGCTTTTATTAATTTGTTGCTAGTGTTGCCACAGAAACATTAAAAGTTACTGCACAAGCCACTAATAAATTTGTAAGCTTTGCCTACCTTAGATTAAATTTATTTTGCAGTTCTTCCAAATGAGAGCCAGACTGGGCATAATTTACAGAAATTACTGCAAAGGAAAACGATTGCTCGTCTTCTTCCGCCCTCCCTCCCACCCCTCTGTCCATCCAGGCAACCATCATCCATCAGTCATCCGTCCATCATCCATCTTCCATCCATCCATCATCCATCCATCCATCCATCCATCCATCCATCCATCATCCGTCCATCCATCCATCCATCCATCCATCCATCCATCCATTGTATGTATACAAAGGATTTGCAACTTTTCAAGTTCTGCTTAGACACAAGATAAACAGAGATGAACAACATACACATGCAACCATCAGAAGCAGGTTCAGGGGTGCCTGGGTGGCTCAGTCGGTTAGGCGTCTGCCTTCAGCTCAGGTCATGATCCCAGGGTCCTGAGATTGAGTCCTGTGTCAGGCTCCTTGCTCACTGGGGAGGCCGCTTCTCCCTCTGCCTGCCGCTCCCCCTGCTTGCTCTCTCTCTCTCAAATAAAAACTAATAAAATATTAAGAATAAGTAAAAGCAGATTCAATGGGGGGGGACAGAGGTTAGAACCGAGATTACGGCTACGCGATGTCTGGGGGGAGGGTTGGAGTCCAAATCTTAACGTAGGAAAGAAGATGACAGATTCTTTTTCCCTGGTGATCTCAGTTTCAGTTTACACTTAATCAAAACACGATCCCTGGGGAATGAGTGTGACACTGCGTATTCAGGAAAAAGCTCTAAATCGTGCCATGTTTTTGGTTACCGCACCCGACCGAGCTGTAGTGAGGACGGAATGGGGCAGTGGTTGAACGTGACCTCACGTGCTTAATCAGGAAGCCTCAGTCAAGGTCTAGTTTCGGCCCCTCCCACCCATCCGTGATAAAACCGAGGGAAAGGGCTCATTTGCCTGTCTTACTATATGGGAGTGGATAGGAGGAGCGAATACTGAATCATCAGGCTTGGCTCTTCCGAAGTCACAGGTGGAGCCCCTCCATGTGGCAGCCACATGGGAGCATTTCGTTTCTATGTATAAAACTGATTTATGAGAAATCATTAGTTACTAGATACAGGCTGATATATCCAGGAAAGTGCAAAGAGGGTGATGATACCTTGAATCCCAACATTCAGATCCTGTGCGTTTTGTATTATTAGAGCGGGTTTTATGTTTTATTTTTTAAATTCTGCTACAGTAAAATTGATTTATGTAATGGACAGTTCTATGAATTGTAACATATGTACAGGTTCATGTAAGCCTGATCAGAATCAGTCCACAGGGGCTCCTGGGTGGCTCAGTCGTTAAGCGTCTGCCTTCGGCTCAGGGCGGGATCCCGGCGTTCCGGAGTCGAGTCCCACATCGGGCTCCTCCGCTGGGAGCCTGCTTCTTCCTCTCCCACTCTCCCTGCTTGTGTTCCCTCTCTTGCTGGCTGTCTCTCCTTGTCAAATAAATAAATAAAATCTTAAAAAAAAAAGAATCAGTCCACAGAAGGGTTAGAGCACCTGAAACACCCCCTCGACCTCTCGCTTCCCCCCACACCCCCGCCCTGGCGCCTGACCGCCGTACTCCGTCTCTATGACTGGTCTCTTCAAGAACGGAATTACAGAGTGTGTAACCTTTGAGACTGTCCTGCACTCAACGTGATGCGTTTGACAGTCCTCCAGAATTATTGCGTGCGTCACCGGTTTACTCCCTCTTACTGCTGAGTGGGATTGTGGAAATGTACCGCACGTCATCTGTTCACCTGGCGAAGGACATTGGGGCTACTTCCAGTTTTTGGTGATTATGAGTAGAGAATGAACATTCATCTTCAGGTTTTTGTGTGAATGTAAGTTTTTATTTCTTCAGGGTAAATACCCAGGACTAGGATTCCTGGGTCATAGGGTAATTGTATGTTTGGCAGTATGAAAACTGCCCGACCGTTTCTGCAGGGGGCTGTACTGTTTGGCATTTCCTCCAGCAACGTACCAGAGCCCCAAGTGCACCACATTCTCCCCAGCGTGTAGAATTGTATTTTTTTGTGAGTCATTGTGACCTGCAGTGTCATTTAGCCATGCTTTCAGTTTGCCTTTCCCAGATGGCTCCGTGTTGACGATCTTCATGCATTTTTTGGCCATCGACGCCTCCTCTTCTTTGAAGTATCTATGAGGTTTTGCTCATTTACAAAAATCGTTTCCTATGCTATTGAGTTTGAAGGTTCTTTGATACCCTGCTTACAGATCACTTGCTAGAGAAGTGGTTTGCAAATTCATGCTCTTAACAGCATCTTTCACCGCCGTGCTAGAGTTTTGCATTCTGATGGTGTCCGGTTTATCCATATCTTTTCTGTGGGACATGCTTTTGGTATTATGTTTAAGAACTTTCTGATTACCCCTCGGTCATCAAGATTTTCTCCTGTTTTCTTCTAAAAGCTTAATGGTTTTACTGACTTCATTTAGATCTGTTATCCATTTAAAATTGTTTTTAATTGATGAAATTCACATAACTTTAAACTCACCACCATACAGTCAACAATTCAGTAGCATTTAGTACATTTACAACGTGAATTTACTATATCTATTTCCAAAACCAGATGTATTTTCATCATCCCCAATCCAGAGCCCATGCAGTAGTGACTCCCAACCCCTGGCCACCCGTGGTCTGCTTTTTCACTATGGATTTTCCTACTCTGGTTTCATGCAATGGGGTAATTCACGTGTGACTGCTGGGTCCGATTTCTTCTACCCAGCCTAATGTTTCTGGCGTTCATCCACACTGTAGTACCCGTCAGTACTTCATTTTTATGTCTGAAAAATTTCCATTAGATGGATATACACAGTGTTCATCCATTCATCCACCGCTGGGTGTTTGGGCTGCTGGGACTTCCGGCTACTGTGAACAGTGCTGCTCTGAACATGTGTGCACATGTATTTAAGTCCCCGTTCTCACTTCTTTGGAGAATGAATCAAGGACTGAAATTGATGAGTCCTCTGGTTACTCTAACTTTTTGTGGAGACATCCGATTATTTTCCACAGAGGCTGGACCATTCTCCACCCCCACCAACACCATGCCATGCCTCCAGTCTCACATCCCCACCAACCCTTACTATTTTCTGAGTTTTGATTATAGAAATTCTCCTGGGTGTGAGGTGGTATCTCATTGTGGTTTTGATTTGCATTTCCCTGATTTCTAATCATGTTGCGCATCTTTTCATCTGCTTATTGGCCATTTATGTATCTTCTTTGAAGAAAGAGCTTCAAGTTCTTTGCCCTTTGAAAAAATATTTTTTTTGGTAAGCGTTCTTTATTCTGTATACTAGACCCTTCTCAGATACGTGATTTGCAGATATACTCTTCCATCCTGTGGGTTGTATTTTTACTTTCTTGATAATGTCTTTCGATGCACAAAATTTTACAATTTCGACTAATTACAATTTATTTTTCTTTTGTTGCTCGTGCTCGTGTCATATCAAAGAACGCATTGGGAAATCCAAGGGTGTGAACATTTATCCGTATGTTCTCCTAAAGCATTTTATGATTTTAGCTCTTATATCGGGTCATTGGTCCACTTTGAGTTAAGTTTTGTACATGGCATGAGGTTGGGGACCAACTCCACTCTTTTGCTGGTGTATATCCAGTTGTCTTACACCATTTATTAAAGAAACGACCTTTTCCCCATTGGATAAGCTTGACACTTGTCAAAAATCAGTTGGCTGTAGATACATGTGTTCTATAATCCATTTTGACTTATTTTTTAGATGACATGTAAGTTTTAGATGAAGGTTTATTATTTCGCATATAGATATCCAATTGTTCAGTTATTGAAAAAGGCTACCATTTCTTCACTTAATTGATTTTACATCTTTGTCAAAACGAATTGCCAGTGCTTTGTATGGGCCTCTTTCTTGGACTCCCATGGAGGTAACCAAGCATTTATTAAGCACCCCTACTCTCCAGACCCCCCTGGAGGAGACAAAGCAGTACAACACATCTCCCCTTAGAAGTTCAGATCACCTGGAAGGTAAGCTCTGGGTGCAGGAAATAGTCAATAATTGGGGCCCTGAAGGATGACAAGTGAACTTTCAGACTTGGAGCCCCTCCTCTCTCGCTTGAAACCACAGCCGCTCATGGCAGATACGAGATGGTCTCTTAAGGACGTCGAGGGAAAGTATTTCGTGAGCCTATTTGGTAACTTCCAGAATACAAGTTTTCCTGTTTGTGCTCCATCTTTTGGAGGCTGCCTGAAAGGGCTTTCCCTCCTGCCCTGTCCAAGGCCTCTCCCAGCTCTCTGGGTACAGAAACAGATACGGTCCATTGCCGAATTTAAAACCTGCATTTATCACCTGCCCTCCACCCAGCTCTGCTCAGAACAAGTTTTGAAAGGACTCTGATTCCAGGACCGTTTCCTCCTGGGTCCATCACTGAACTGTCTCTGGTCGTCCTTATACCTTGGCACAGGTGGACACCTGCCCCTAGAGGTGGGATGAAGAGGGGATGCCCCCGGGATCCCCCTGGGCACTGCTCCCAGCGTAGGCATGTCCACTCAGCGCCCTGCCCTACCCTGCACACCTCTGGGTCCTTCAGCCTCAAGGGCACTGTTCCCCTGCTACTCAGGAATTTCACATGTATTTGTAATTTATTAGTTTAAAACTTAACATTTTCTCTCTAGGTTAAAAATGAAGCTCTGGAATCGGGAAGCAAGCTAGCCAAGTTTGACAGCTGAGTGCTTCAGGAGCTCCGTGGATGCTGGAGGGAGGCTTGTCCCCCGTGGTGGGACTCCCGGGGGCCAGCCTGACCAGCAGCAGCGCCAGCGCCTGCGGGCTGGGGGACAGGGTCACCCTGACACAGCCCTCCCAGAGCTGGCTTGCCGCACCCCTGCAGGGGGGCTTGGCCGCCCCTCCCTGCCGGCCCTGCCGTGCTGTGTGCGGGGACAGGTTGGTCCTGGCAGCTCTGAATCATCCCCACGCTCCTTGTGGGGAGTGTTTCCTCTCATTAACGCCCTGTTTGTACTTCCTGAGCTCCCCCGTCCCTTTGCCTGGCCTGAAATAGCTGCGCGTTCCCAGGCCCTCGCCTCCGGGCCGCCTGCCGCCCCAGCATCTGGCCGGCCTCCCGCTCCCCGCCCGAGCCCCCAGAAGCCGCGCTGAGTCACCGTGGACCTGAGTCACCCAGCCTCCGTCAGGAAATGCCTGTTCTAGCCTTCTGCCTGGAAGCAGGTGACTTCGGAGCTTCGGCTATGCATTGTGCCATCCCTCCCCCGCCCCCAGACAGTCCTCCCAGCTTGCTTTGAGCAGAAAATTTTCTTGCACGATTTCACACAGAAGGTACCAGGCGCTCTGCATTCAGGGGTACTTACTTCTCTGATGCGGATGTGGGAATGCTGCCTCTGCGGGCGGGTCCAGGGAAGCACAGCCGCTCTCTTCCCACGCAGGAAATCCGACCCCCCGCCCCAATTGCGGGGCCCCTCCCGGGGGGTCTGAGGCAGCACTGTGCCTTTCTCTTCCATGTTTAAGGAGGTGACTCGGGAGCAAATCGCCAGGTGCCCAGTAGACTCTGTGACCAGGTCCCTTCATGTTTTTAATGCAACTGAGTAAGAGAGAAAGTGTATGGAGAGTTATTCCAAATGTGCAGTGTGCATCGTAAGAGTGAAAATACATGAAAACACACGTGTTTAAAGAATCAGGAACGGACCTTGCTTGCCCTGCATGCATCTCATGTTGGGTGATTGCCTTGCTTGGTATATAGGAAATCCCGTCCCTAACGCCTGTGTCTCCTTCTGTCACTGCCCAGGGCTGTCTCTGTGCTCCCGCCAAGTGCAGGAGTGACAGGGGCCGAGCCCTACGGCGCAGCAGGCGAGGCTCTGGGAAGCCTCTCCTGAAGTTGGGGGTTTGTGAGAAGCCTCACCTCCGGAAGCAACGTGGCAGCTGGCTCTTCGGAGGAGCGGTGCGTGGTCCGGGCTGTGGCAGCAGGGGGCTGAGTGAATGGGACTTGTCCTGCCACACTCACGAGGAGCTGGAACCCCCAGCAAGAAAAGAGGCTTTGAGAGTCACATATCCTGAAAACAGCTGCCGATAATTGGGGGTGGGGTGGTAAATTCCCATCCAGTTGAAACAGTCCGACTCCCTCAGCCCCACCCGCCGCACCCCCATCCCCTGGCACCCCGCAGCACCCCTGCCAGGAGGAGGAGAACCAGGGGAGTGTGAGCCATCAGTCTGCGGGGGGGGGGGGGGGGGGCGCTGTGCTTGCCCCGTACTCTTGGCGAGGCCTGCCCCCATGCCTGGACACCAAGGGGATTTTGCAGACTTGTGCCCTGGTTGGGGAAGGAGGAACGGTGGGGCTTGGGGCAGGAGCTGCAGGACGCGACCTCACACCCGTAGGTGTGTCTGGAGGCGTGAGCTCCACACAGGGGCCTGAGGGAAGGGAACTGGCTTGTGCTGTTCCGGCCCTTTCCAAAGAGGGTTGCCTCTGGGGAGCCAGAGTTGGCTCTCCAGGGTCAAAGAGAGGGAGGTACGGAAACTCGTTCACGGGCCCCAGGAGAGCCAGCCTCCGAAGGCGTGGAACAGAAGCCGGGCTGAGAGGAAGGCTGTGGGCTGTCCTCATCCCGCCTGGTCCCCAGCCCCGAGGGCCAGGACGGGAAGAGCAGGAGAGAGTAGGGAGGACCCCATCTTCGGCTCTTCAGGTGAGCCCCCACCAGCCCTTGTTTGTTGTTCATTTTCTGTGCTATGGACCCTTGGCCACTCCGACGAAGCCCACGGAACCTTTCCCAGAAAAAATTTATTTAAAAATGTATATAGCACAATACATATAGAGCATTGTCTAGAAACTTAGGATATTAAATGCACTTATCAAAATACTTGAAAAATTTGAGTATAGTAATACATGTACTTTTTAAAAGATTTATGTATTTATTCGAGAGAGAGAGAAAGAAAGAGAGAGAGCACTTGCAAGGCCATGAGCTAGCATGAGCTGGGGGAGGGGCAGAGGAGGAGGGGGAGGGAGAGGGAGAAGCAGACTCCCCAGTGAGCGTGTAGCCCTACGCGGGGCTCCTTCCCTTGACCCCGACATCATGACCTGAGCCGAAATCAGGAGTCCGAGGCTTAATCGACTGAGCCACCCAGGCGTCCCCATGTACTTCTTTGTAAGCACGTGAATTAGGTGATCTAGAGGCTGGTATAATTACATCTTAACGTTCTGGTGAACACAAATGATGTTTCATAACATGCGAAGTTACTAAGGAAGGACTGTAATGTGATAATATCTGTTTTTTCTTTTGGTGACCAAGTCACAGATCCTGATAATCCCATAGTGGTTTTTAGGGATAGTCATAACTGAGAGAAATGCTATGTTTCAGGAGAGGCTGGTGAAAGATAAATGCGGGCTCTTTTCCTATCTAACTAAGTTCATGGATTCTGAATTCCACGGAGCCAGATGGAAGGACCGCTGGGAGAAAGGACGGCCACCCAGCAGCAGGCCGCAGAGCAGGGCACCCGACCGTGCAGGAGGACCGTGTTTATCCTGCAGGACAGACGTCCCTTTGTCGCTGGAGGGAACCCAAAGGTCCCATGTTGGCCCAGGTTACTATGGACGGACAGGCGACTGCACCCAAGCATTGTTTGGACCGTCGAGAGGAAGCGGAAACCTTTTCACTTACATTCTCTGGGGGTTCACTTGGAAATACTGGACTTTTGTTCCGTTGTGTCCAGGAGGAATGTACGGGCTTTGAGACTAGACTGCCTGGGTTCGAATTCTCGACAATCACTCTTCACCCTGGCTTGTTTCCTGATCCGCAGGACTTCGTACGTAGGGTTGGGGGTGGGGGGAGTTGGCTGATCGGTGTGAAGTGCTGAGAACAGAACGTGGCAGGTGCCTGGGCACCTCCTGGGTCTTTCCTTGGTGCTTTCCTGGGCTGCCTGATCCTATCCATCTGTGGGTTTAAAGAATCAAGACGATCCTAACCCTTTCCAGCACATTCCTCGATCCATTTCTCTTCACTCAGCCGTTGCTAGCAAACTGGCTATAAATAGAAGCGTGTGCGTGCAGTCCTCTCGCTGCCGTGTGAGCCCCGGATGGCTCAGATGACACGGTGTCCCAGGGCCAGCCTTCGTCACCGCAAAATAACCTCCTCACTAGGCCAGCAGACATGGGCAGTGCTCTAGTAAGTTCCATAGGTTAAGGCTTG
The DNA here is from genome assembly GCF_024610735.1 of Ursus americanus. Lineage (NCBI taxonomy): Eukaryota > Metazoa > Chordata > Mammalia > Carnivora > Ursidae > Ursus > Ursus americanus. Next base: position 2,934,123 of record NC_142136.1, read on the forward strand.
CTTTATCAGGTAGTATTTGGGAGCTGTGTGTGATATAATTCAAACATAATCAACATAGCAACCATCCACTTTAAATTCCTTAATGTCCTGCTTTATAATTTCAGATTTATGGGAACATGACAATAAACCTTCATGGCCTTTCCATTTTCCCAACTGTCTTAGATGAATTGTACTAAGGGAAGTCTCTCTTAAAATACAGAGGCCGCTGCCCTTGCTGGTCTGTTCACGCTCTCTCTGGGGTTCGTGCAGGAACACAGTAATGGCAAGAGCTGCAAGCAGGAACCTCGGCCTCCAATACAAACCCTTACCAAATACAGAGCCCTCGGTTACGCTTCCTGTCATTTAGTTGTTTTAATGATAGATCCTCCTGTCCCATGTGTGTGTTTCCTCCGTTCTTTCCCAATGGGACACTTGTATGAGTGGAACACAATTGTATAGGAGTTTATTGCTTCTAAAATATTGATAAGGCAATTTCAAATAGTCTGCTTTTCAATCATATCGAAACTCATTTGCTGAGTAAGACCCATCCTTCCGGATCTCCCAAATCCAACCACACGTTGTGACCCCTTCCTGAGCGTCTGGGCACCCTGCACGGTCACGGGAAAGCAAAGAGCCAAATTCTGCGTGTAGTGTTTCATGCTCCTCGTCAGACTTGGCGTCTATCATTTGACCTTCCTGCTGTGCTCCCTCGCCAAGGACAGCATGGAAGAGATGTGTATCAGTTAGCTATGGCCGAATAACAAACCACTCCAAGCATGACTTACGCCCGTGAATTGGCTGACACGCCCGTGGGCGGACAGCATGTGCTTGATCGCCCACTCGGCTCCCTCCCCCGGCCCGGCCCCATCAGGCGTCTGCTGCCAGTGCCGTTGGCTGGGGTTGGAGGAATGTGTCACTCTTCATCCTCAAGGTTCTCCCTGGTGCATTCTGAGCTCCCAGAGCCCCAGGAGACAGAAGCCCAGCGCACGGGCACCTCGCAAGCGGTTGCTAACGCTCCATGTGCTGATGGTTCTGGACTGTTTGTGTCCCCCCCACCCCCAAATCCATATGTTGGAACCGAACCTGGTCACACATTCCTGCTGGTATTAGGAGGTGGGGCCTTTGGGAGCTGTTAGCTCATGAGCGTGGAACCCTCCCCACCGGGATTAGTGCCTTATGAGAAGCAGAGCTGCGTCGCCGCTCCCACACGTGAGCCCAGGGTGAGAAGCCCTGAACCGGCCAGGAGAGGGCCCTCAACAGACCCCGGAGCTACTGAGCCTTGATCTTGGACTTCCAGCCTCTAGAGCTCTGACAAACACGCCTGATGTGTTTCTGTGTGAGTGCACGGGCGTTTTGTTGTCTGCCCTAAGATCCTTATGTGGTATGATGTCAAACACTGGTCACAGGACCCTAACAGAGAAGTCGGACTATGTGACCCTCATCCTTTTACAGTCTTACTGATGTGAATACCTACGTTTCTGGACATAAGATGAAATTCTCATTCCCCAAGAGTTTTCCCCATTATTTAAGATTCCGTTTTGGCTAGTTTTCCCTCTGACTCCCCTCTCCTTTACTAACATTATTGAACCTTTTGGAAACACAAAGAAGAGGAAACGAGGCATTCTCGTGGGATGCTGGGAAAGCAACCTTCTCTGCCATCAGGACACACGTCAGAGATCTGTTCAGCGTGTGCTGCTGGCATTCCCATCATCACGGCCCTTGCTTCTAAAGCCGTCTTACTGTGAGCTTTCAAACAGGGCGGGAAAGAAGAGGCACAGGCCAGGTCTCCTGCGTCCGCTGAAGGTGCTTCCCCTTCTGGGCGGTGGGCAGACTCAGGGCTCTAGAGCTTCTGCGTAGACTCCGGGGCTGCTGTCAGAGGCGGCCCTCCCCGCAGGCCCGCTCCCCCAGGGCCCCTGCTTGTCCAGCGGCAAGTACGGTGTGAGCCTGTGGTCCAGGAGGGGCTGGGGGGCTGTCCCGTTGGGTCTCCAGCCCTCCCCACAGAGGAGCCCCACGCGTGTTGCTCTTTTCCTGAACAGAGGACGCATCTTTTGAAAAGCAGAGCGATTGAGCCAAGGATGACACCGAGTGTGAATGAACCCTTAGCAAGTGCAACGTCTGGGAGGCAGATCGGCCGTGTCAAGGAGGTTACACTAGCAGTGGGGCGGAGGGGACACACTTCTGGGCCCTGAGTGACTGACAGGATTGTGGGTATAAGCAGGGGTCCCTCTGCTCCCCACTCCTGTCTGTTCCTGTGTGTGAACAGCAGCCTGCCCCCGCTGGGGGCCACCACGTGGCTCTGCTCCAGGTGACGGCTCTCCGCTCTCTGTCCCGTGAGGACCGAAGTGGCCACTCCTTCACCTGCTCCTTCTTGGCTGGTTGCCCTGACCTGGGAGACCGCGTCTGCCCCTGGACACCCCTTTCAGGAGATGGCATTCTTCTGTGCTTTCCTGGAGGCCTGCGGTTCGTGGAGTGGTATTCAGGGTGATGGACTGCAGGCTTTCCTGAGATGCTCAAAATTCCCAACGTAAGTGAAAAGCCCACCTGTGAGTCCCTGGTACATTCTGGTTTGCTAGATGCCACCTCATTCTGCAGAGGACCAGAGGGGTGTTTTAGAAGCTCGTTCAGCAGGATTCCTTTGTTTGCACCTGCGACCCAGCCCCCCTCCCACCCTGAGCTGTGCCCAGGAGGCCCATCCGAGCTGGTCCACGGACACACTGCCCCCAGCCTGGCTTCTGTCACAGGAGATGGGAGCACGGGGGGCAGGGGAGGGGGTGGGGGGTAGGTAGGGGTGCTGTGTTGATCTTCCGAAGGCTGCAGCTCCGCGTTCTGGGACTTTGGGCACCGTCCCTCCCCTGTCCCCCAGCGCCAACGCCGGAGGCCCCGCTGTTACTGCTCACTTGAATCCAGCCTCATCCTGACCACCAGTGTCCGGGTCAAATCCCCCTCTACGCCACCTGCTCGCTTGTGCCGCCTGGGTCCTGCAGCACCTTGACTGGTACACGTTTGAGACCAAAGTCTGAAGTGAAGACGGGGGAGTCAGAAACAAGCCACAGTGGCATCGTTTAAAAGGCCACAGTTATGGGGCGCCTGGGTGGCACAGCGGTTAAGCGTCTGCCTTCGGCTCAGGGCGTGATCCCGGCGTTATGGGATCGAGCCCCACATCAGGCTCCTCCGCTGGGAGCCTGCTTCTTCCTCTCCCACTCCCCCTGCTTGTGTTCCCTCTCTCGCTGGCTGTCTCTCTCTCTGTCAAATAAATAAATAAAATCTTTAAAAAAAAAAAAGGCCACAGTTATGATTTGCACGAAACACTAGGTATCCCCTGCTGCGGGCTGACTTGTGTCCCCTCCCAAGTTCCTATGTCGAAGTCCTAACCCCCTGTGTGATTGCAGTTGGAGACGGGGTTTGGGGAGGTAATTGGGTTAAATGAGGTCGTGGGATGGATCCTAATCTGATAGGGTGGGTGCCTTCTAAGGAGAGGAAGAGAGAGAACGTGTGTGCACAGAGTTTGAGGAGAGGCTGTGTGGGGCAGTGACAGGTGGCCATCTGATGCCAGGCAGGAGGCTCTCATCAGAACCCGGCTGTGTGGGCTTCCTGATATCAGGCCTCCAGCCCCAGAAGTGTGAGAAACAGAGGTCTGATGTTTAAGCCCCAGACCGTGGTCCTTCATTATGGCAGCCCGAGCGAAGACACCCCCAGTTCCATACAGGTCCCCAAGGTGGGCCACGAATTTGACTCCAAGGTTCTAGAGTAAATGATATACAAGATTTGTTACCGACTTTCTACTATAGTTACCGTGCAATGTAATTTTTAAGTGGCTCTCTGTGTCCCTAGTTTTAAACGATCTTCAGTGGAGAGAGAGAGAGTGTGTGTGAGTGTGCGTGTGCACATTAATGCTTCTTGGAACATCCTCTTAACCCATGGCTTTCATTTATACACATAGCACCTGTTACATACATGTCATCTGTCATAGACACATCGCCTGTTGCACACATATCACCTGTTACATACATAGCTCCTGGTTAAGCGGTTAAGACTGAGCACAGATGGGCCAGAGTTGGCTTCAGCCAGATCCCTAATTAGAAAGTGGCAGAGTAGAAATATATCTGATCAAGGAAGGGACGCGCCTACACGTATGCAGCCTGGACCACGTTCAGTACACGTGGAAAGAAGCAAACAGGAAAGGTCTTTGGAAGAAGCAAGGGGCAGTGGAGGGCGGGGCCCTTCCCTCTCCCTGTTGCGCATCTCCCCGGACGTGCTGGTGTGTGGGGGGGTGCTGAACACACTTACAAGGGCAGCCCAACCACCCCAGATGAGTGTCGGTGGGCAGGGGGCCAAGGGAGATCCAGTCTTCATCGTGCTGACCATCTGGGGAAATGACAGTGGGAAGGGCAGGGACGGCGCCTACTGAACGAAGTCCAGGTGTGCTGGGGACTCGGAGCGCCCAGGTGCACGGAGAAACTGTGCTGGAAACTTCAACCACGCCAGGCCCCGTGGTCAAGGCCTGCAAGGAAGGCAGCAGGGATCCACCAAGGGGGCGAGGGTGCTGTAGAAGGAGCCACTGCGGGGACCGCAGAAGCTGGAGCACCTCCTCACGGCCAACAGCGCCCCCTGTGCATCCGCGAGTGTCTGAGAGCCGGTTCGCATCCGTGCCTGGAGACCAACCTTCCGTGATACTGATGTCACGTGTGTGCCTGTTTTGGTTTCCTGGGGCTGGAAACAAATGATTTATTGTCTCACCGCGCTGGAGGCCAGAACTCTGAAATCCAGGTGTCTGCAGGGCTTTCCCCCCGAGACTCCGGGTGGAGTCGTTCCTTCCTTACCTCTTCCCAGTGGTGATTGTCCACCCGTGGCCTTCCTTAACTTCTGGAAGCATTGCTCCAACCTTGGCTTCTGTAGTCACATGATGCTCTCCTCGTCTTAGGAGGACAGCAGCCACGTGGGACCAGGGCCACCCTATAGCATGACCTCATCTTAACTAATCACATCCCCAACGACCCTGTTCCCAAATAAGGTCACGTTCTCAGGGGTTGGGGTTAGGACTGCAACCTGTCATGTTTGGGGGACAATCCAAACCTCAATGATGCCCCGATAAAATGCTTTTATTGGCGCAGTGGGCCCTCGAGCTCTCTCTCCGGGGCATCTTTCTCCAAGGATCTGCAGTGCCGGTTCATGCTGTAGCTTGAGCTTATTTTTCACTATAACGATTTTAGAAATGTCAAGGCTGCGGCCCGACGATATGGTGCCTTTGTTTTTATCCTCAGGAAGGACTCCGTGCTGCTCTCAGATGTTGGCAACTTCATATTTAAGAGGACAGGAAGCGGATCTGACACGCGCACTTCCTCGCGGGCTGTCCTTCCCTGGAGGAGGCTGGTGCCAGAACAGCACGTTAGGTTTGGGGGGGACTTTGGGTGAGTGCCACACAAGTGTGAGTTATAATTATACTGCTCCCTGCAGCACGTTTTCCCAAACACCCTTTCTGCTCATCGGAATTCAAACCCTTCCAGATAACGGTTCTGTGAGTTATTCACAATTTGACAGCATAGCTACTGCCTTTGAGTTGCCTTTAAATGAGAGGTCAGGAGGTTTGATTCTCCCTCAGGTTGAACTGAAGGCGGCGTGTCACAGGGGTAAGCTATAGAGTGCGCGGCTGTGGCCTCCCGATGCCAGCGCCATTCCTGTCTGCTGAAGCCAACCGTCCACTTATTTTAGGGGGAGGGAGATCATTCATTCAAGATCTTGCCTGTGTTTTTTATTTTTTATTTATTTTTATTATAATATTTTAAAATTATATTATGTTAGTCACCATACAGTACCTCTCTGGTTTTTGATGTAAAGTTCGATGATTCATTAGTTGCGTATAACACCCAGTGCACCATGCAATACGTGCCCTCCTTACTACCCATCACCGGCCTATCCCATTCCCCCACCTCCCTCCCCTCTGAAGCCCTCAGTTTGTTTTTTATTGTCTTAGCAAAGGGTGTATGGTTTGGAGCAGTTTGGTTCTGAAGAAGAGGGGCCTACCCTGGACAGACAGCTTCTGGTTAAAGCTGGCGCTAGGATGGCCAGTGTTTCAGAAGAGAGCAAGGCAAGCCCCCCCGGCTCCGTGGCGAGGGTGATGCGAGGTCCAGGAAGCCACGGCGCGCTCCTCCTGCATAGTGCCCGCCCCGCGGGGTTTACCTGGTGGGGCAGCTGGTGACGGCCCCTCAGCCCTTCTTGGTATGCTGGCCTTGAGAAACATTTTTTGGAGGGATATCTGTTTCTCCATCCTCTTCTTTAAAAGCTATCTGTCCGAACAAAAGTAAGCCAAGCTAAAACCCTCTCACTCCCCAAACCAAACCGTTAGCCTCCAGTTGAAGCAATATTTAAGGAATTGTGGACTGAGGACAGGTTGCCTTTTTCCCTATGACCAGACAATTGGTTTCAACAAGTAGCCTAGATTTCTCTCCGTCCTTTTTTTTTTTTTTTAATTTATTTACTTGACAGAGAGACAGAGAGCACGAGCAGGGGGAGCAGCAGGCAGAGGGAGAAGCAGGATCCCCGCTGAGCAGGGAGCCCGATACGGGACTCGATTCCAGGACTCTGGGATCACGACCTGAGCCCAAGGCACACACTTCATGGACGGAGCCGCCCAGGCGCCCTTTCCGCTCTGTCTCGGGTGGCAGTTATGGGAACCTCAACCTTCCATGTTGGTAGGGAAGCTCTCAGATTCGCTATGTGCTCGATGGCTGCCGAGTGCCGGGAGTGTACCACGGGTTTTGCGGACACTGTCTCATGTACGCCTTACAACTGGGTGAGGTAGATGCCGGTGTCTGATTCGCCTCCGCTGAGGGGCCAAGAGATTGTCCTGAGACCGTCAACGAACGTCTGTGCTGAGGGTCTAGGTTCTCCTCTTTGCACGAGGCCACGACTTTCTTGGGCGCAGGTGAGGAGCCTGCCTTATTCCTCGGGCTTCCTGCAAGGACCCAAGCTTGGACTACTAGGACCCCAGCTTCGCTCTTTCCCTTTCAGGGAGGCAGCTTCCTGTACCAGACGGACCCCATGACGCCGGAGCAGCTCCAAGGGAGCTCCCCTCCCATATTTAGGAGCGCCACCATCACCAGAACCCAGGGCCACTTCAGGGGACCCCCGAATCCTCTGCTCTTGCTTTAGCGTCTCTGCCTTCCCCCCGCCCCCGCTCCCCAGACTCAAGAATAACCCCGAGTGGGTGGCCTGCCCTGCTCCACTGGGAATGATCTTGAAAAATCCCCTCCGGACGGGCACACCACAGGAGGAAGCTGTGTCTCGTCCTCACCGGCCTTCTGCTCGGCGCAGGGCACAGCCCCTCCGGGGACAGCGGTCGGGAGCTTGTTTATGTCGTGATGATTGCTCACGTGATCGGCAAAGACAGACTCTGGGGGCCGAAGCAGGATGTGCCCCTCCACATTTTAATTGCTTCCAAGAATGATCAGATAATTGCATTCCTTTGAAAGATCCATGAGAATATGCTGAAGTGTCCCAGCAAAACAAAGACAGGCTCTGCGCGGTTTCTATTCTCGTCTGGCGTTGTGGCTGGGAACTGAAGGCCCGGGAAGGAGCAGGCTGATGGGGGGACGGGCCCCTGAGGGAACGTGTCCCTGAGCGAGGGATGCTAGCGAGCTGTGCTAATTAAGAAGGGCATGTGCCGCCCCCCCACACCAGCTGAGCCCCTCCTCCAGTCACACCTGTTGAAGGCATGAGAAAATGCGAGGAGGGGGGTCTCGAACCCAGGGCTGGCGCTTCCGGGAGCTTGGACACAATTCACATCCATCCTCTTACAGAGATCCCTGCCTGTGGAAATCTGAAAGGCGAGGCTAGTTTTCCACGGAGATGTTTAAAGGCTCGGGGCGCCTGGGTGGCTCAGTCGTTAACGTCTGCCTTCGGCTCAGGGCGTGACCCCAGGGTCCTGGGATCGAGCCCCACATCGGGCTCCCTTCTCCGCTGGGAGCCTGCTTCTTCCTCTCCCGCTCCCCCTGCTGTGTTCCCTCTCTCGCTGGCTGTCTCTCTGTTAAATAAATAAATACAATCTTGAAAAAAACAAATAAAGGCTTAACCACTTTTGTGAATCAGATGTGACTCATTCCGGCCTGTCCTTGTGACCCACTGGTCCGAACAAGTAGATGCTTTTGTAAGGGAGAAAAAGGAAAGGAAACAAAGACGAGAATGCTCTCTCATCATCTACGTTTTTCAGTGCTTTCTGTGTTTTTCTGTCAAAAGGACGGGGGAGCGTAGACAAAGCGAGATTTTCTGATGTGACTGTGGCATCCGGCTGGGTTCGGGTGTTTGCGTTTGTATTTTCAAAGGAGAAGAGATTTCTTCTTGCGTCCAGCAGTCAAGGGTGCCGGGCATGGCCGTCGGGGTCGAATGCTCAGGCCACAAATGCTGACATAAGAAGGACCTTGGCTTTGGGCTCTAGACTCCTAGGGGCCAGGGCGGGAGCCGCAGGCCTGAGACTCACCCAGTGTGCCCCCAGGGAATGCAGCCTCTGGAGGGAGGTCATCAGTCCCTTATTTCGGGGTGTTACACAGGTCATGGGGCCAGCACAGACATTCAGAGGATGAAAACAGTGGTGTCTGAGTGTTTTGACGAGGCCAAGTCAAGGTGCTGAGCTCTGGGAGGGAGGCAGTTGGCTTCGCGAGGCAAGTGTCTTTAAGGCAAAGCCCCCACCGCTGTCTGAGGCTCTCGGGCCTTAGTTCTGTGGAGACCTGTCTGTTGGATTTGTGTTCCCGAGAGTGTAGCGGTCCTGTTGTAAGGAGTAGAGGGTCTGGGGTGGGTTCCATGGCTGCTCCCAAGTTCTCACACCCTCTCTGGACTAGACCCGTGATCATGGGACCGTGCCACACCCCCTACTCCCGTGGGTGGGCCCCCACTGGTGCTGGGATTGGCCCCATGACACCTCGAGACTGCGGGCGGCTCTGTGTGCTTCTGTCCCCTTCTCTTGCTCTTCTGAGCTTGGCCCGGAGAAGGTGTTTCAAGTAGCCACGGGTCAGGGAGGCTGACGCCTCGTGGAGCCGACTGAACGCGCCCCAGCCGACCCCCCGCCAAGCAGGACTGCTCCAGGCACCCACGGGCCCGTGAACGTGATAAACAAGGACAAAGAAGCCTCGTATTTTCAGAACTCCTTTTATTACGCAGCGCACACCGGCGAATTCAGGATCTTTGGGTGCATAGTGAGCCGTCCTGGGTGAGCCTGTCCCACGTGGAGGGTCGGCTGGGATGGCACGAAGGACTTTAGCGCTCAGGGACTGGGCTCGAGAACAGCAGAGCGCGGCTGCGGAGACTGTGGCCCCAGAGGTGAGGGCTCTCCCGAGACCACCGGGGCCCAGGGTCAGCTCCCTGCGAATCATTTTCCTCCCTAAGCCCGGTGAGAAGAGCACGCACACACGCGGCATCGTTCTTAGGGAGCTCCCCCCAAAGGAGCCCCCGCGACGCAGGGGCTGGTGTCATTTGGGTGGTACGTGCCCTATTAATATTAATCATCCGGTGGAATCCGAGTAACCTCCCCACATCGCCGTCCCTTTCAAGGATCCCTGTTGGATGTCTCTCTTTGAAGTGGAATTTGAAAACAAATTGACAGCATCATTTGGGTGACTGGCCCAGCTATTGTAGAAAGGTTTAAGAAGATTAGCTCAGCTCCTCGACAAGATGGGTGGACCGCACTTCTCCTTGGTGCCCCGTCATTAATCTGCACTGAGAGCCCCTTCTAGAAGTGTTGGGGCCTGGGAGCTGGCCCGCCAGTCCCTTTGTCAGACCCACATTCTCTGCCACAATCAGCCTCCATCTGCACGACGTTCATTTTCCTGAACGATGAGAGGCAAGGACCATTCCATGCAAAACTGCAGCGCTGGAATGGGTTTCAGTTTCCTGGGCGGCAGTGCTCGTGATCACAGACCTCACGAACTTCCGAATGGGGGCTGGACAGCCAGTCCTGGGTTTCCTGGCGGACACTAACGGACCTCCGTTGTGCTGGGGCACATCACCGCCCTGTCACGCCACCACGCCGTGGCCGTCCCTTTCAGTGCAAAACACATGCTTCCCAGGGGACACAGGGGTTCCTCCTCCAAGCCTGATTCTCACCTGGGGGAATCGGCGTGCCCACATGGGTAAGATGTCTACACCACACAAGGACACCACACAGATGAGCTGTGTTTCAAAACGGCTTTGGTAAGCCAGTGTTTCAGAACCCACAACGCGAAGCACTCTCTTAATAGACCAAGTCCAGCAGGGTGTTTGCCGCCCTCGGCCTGCGACCGCAGGCTGGGTGAGGCACGGTGCGGGGTCAGGATGCCAGCCGTCCTGCAGAAACCAGCCCTGTGCTTCGTAACTTCTGTCCATGGAGAGAGGGACTGGGGACCAGGAGGATATGTGGGACAGAGGTTCCAAACATTAGAAATCGCTGGCCGTGACTGGCGGCCTCCCACCCCCGTGGGCAGGGGCTTTCCCAGAAGTGGGATTGCATGTTTGTAGCTTTTGCCTGTCGCTGTTGGCTGAGGGGATCTGCTGACGCTGAGAAATGCTGCGGACCTGGAATCCTCAGCCCTTTGTCACAGAGTCCACACAGCGGGGATCCTTCAGTTCTGGGCCAAGTGCTCCCCTCTGGCGCCCCCAGGCAAAGCTATTCAGGTCCTGGCTTCACCAACTCTTTCCTGGAAGAGCTCCTGCAGTTTCTACTGACCCTTTTTTCTGCCTAAGACCCAACTGCGTGCCCCCAGGCTGGGCCAGCGTGGGTGTCGGAGGCCAGCTTCCCTGAAGAGTCTTTGTGACCAGTCCAGCTTACTTGGCTTTCAGTCTTAGAAAATGTGGTCTCCCAGGAGTCCGGACAGCCCCTGGAAGCATGCCTTGCTGGGCCATCCCACCCCCGGCTGGGCGGCCGCGGGCTTCCTGGAACCCGTGTGATTTAGCCTCACCTGGGTCTGTGCTGGGAATGCGATCTGGGCTCACAGTTCAGTTACTCTTTTCAGCTTCTGTGGGGAAATCCGCAGCCTCGTCCTGCCCACGAGCACGAGGGAAGGCTTCTCATCACATATCACGTACCGCCCTCGGTTTAGATATTCTTTGAAATTAGCATTATAGATTAGTGCCAGGATAATTTAAGGACTCAGCATTGCAGATTCTTATCTGAACCAGACGACACAGAACTTTCAGCCCTTTATTCTGTTCTGTTAGGGGTTGAAGAGTATCTCCCAGTAAGGTTTTTACACCCTCAATCTGGTTGCCCGTGGTTGCGACCTTATTTGGAAATAAGGTTGTTGCAGATGTCATTTGGTAAGACGGGGTCTTGCTGGAAGACGGTGGCCCGAATCCTATACGCCTGGGGTTGACACACCCCGTGCGGACGGGGGCACACAGGGAGAATGCCAGGGGACGATGCAGGCAGAGATGGGAGCTGTGCAGCTGCCAGGCCGGGAGCGCCAGGGATCGCTGCGGGGCCGCCAGGGGTGGAGAAGGGGCGAGGAAGGGTTCTCCTGAGTGCTGGAGGAGCACTGCCGCAGACACCTTGCTCCGGAACCAGGGACAGTACATTCCTGTTGTACGTCAACGTACAACGTACAACGTACAACGTACAACGTCAGCCCTGGGAGTCGAATACGTGGCTTACCGAACACGCTCATCCTGCTTGGCAGGTTGTTACCTGTGTGACAGGGAGAACTCGGCTTCAGAGAGGTCGAGCATGTCCCCGGTGTCACACAGCTTGCGTCTCCGAGCAGCACTGGTACTTGGGCTTTTGCTGTCGCTCTGACCTCTCTGTTTTGTGTTGTTTTCTGGTTGCCAAAAGATGCCATGCCTCCAGTTGGTAAAGGATGTGATGGAAACTATCACAAAACGATTCAACAACTTTCTTGGGGCATGTTTTACAGACGTGAAGCTTCACAGTGAGTTTTGACAAGTGCAGACGCCGGCATATCCCCAATCATATCAAGATCCGGAACGTTCCGTCACGCAGAGGGTTCCCTCATTCCACTTCTCGGTGAGCTCCACTCCCCCCCACTCCCCCGCCCAGGCACCTGTCACGTGATCTCGGTCACCACGGCACAGTTCCAGAGCTGTGTGGAGGAGGTACTCTTGCCGAGTGTCTTCTCTTGTTCTGCGTGCGTTTCAGATCCCTCCACGCCCTGGGAGCCCCAGTGGTTGGGCTCCTTGTTATTGTTGGTGGCGCGTCACCGTGCGCACGTCTTCATCCGTTCTCGATGGTGGACATTTGGCTGGTTCCAGTTTGCAACCAATATAATTAAAGCGCTGTAATTATTCATGTAGCCTTGCGGATAGTGTTTCTTTTCTGTTGGGTGAACAGCTAGGAGGGAACTTGCTGGGTCGTACACCCAAGGCACGTCTGACTTCGCAAGCACCTGAGAGGCCGCTCTTGAAGGGATTTGTGAAGTGCAGGAGGTGAGGGCGTTGCCTGGCCGCTGCGCTGTGGCGACAGGACGGGGTGGCAGCCTGTGTGCTTGCCGTGGCAGGTTGCCGACCAGCAGCCACACGCACACCCGGGTCCGGCACACTCTGTTCTCACGGCCGCGAGACCGTCACCGCAGTCCTGCAGAACCTTATGCACCGACACACTTTGTTCTGCTTAAATCCAGAATTCATTTGCTGGATTTCACAAATAGTTGCCTCCGTTCCAGGTAAGTCGAATATCCTGGGAGGTACAGCTAGAAAGCAATATGGGTTTCCGGCGTGTCTCGGAGCTTCGGTTCATCAGGACACGCACGGAGTGTCCCCCTGATGCCGCACTCAACTCTGCGCGAGGCTGTGGGGACTGAGAAGGAAGAGGGGCTGCCCCTGCCCCCCGAGCTCCCCACCCCCTTCTGGGGACAGAACAGAGCTGACCGTGCAGAGGGAGAACCTGAGAGCTGGAGATGCCCACCGCAGGGGTGGCAGAGACCGGTTTTGTGCGCGAGTGCATGAGAAGACAGGCGCCATTTCCAAGGAGCAGGGTCTGGTGCAGCATCCGGGGGTGAGCTGCTGGGCCGGGTGGGTTCTGCTGGTATTCGCAGACACGGCCTCTCACATCGGCACCTGCAGCCTCTCAGAGGAGCTGGGTGGAGCTGATGACTGCTTCTGGATCTCCAAACTACAGCCTCTCCTCAAAACGCACAGAGCTCCCACCGTGATGCGTCTCAGGCCACGTGGGCTGGGGTCCCTTGGGTCAACCACGTGCCCTGGGGGAAGACAGGGCACAAGGCTTCATGGCAGCCTTGACCTGGGAGTGAGTGATCTGGAGACGGATCTGAACACCTGCTCCTCACTGAGCAAGTGTGTGAACTTGACCAGAGTCTCCGACTCTCTATGCCTCAGTAGATGCTTCCATGAAATGCGCTTGCGATATGATATAATCGTAGAGTAGCTGATGTGCAAACTGTGCAGCCCGGGGCCCCGTGTGTAACACGTGTTCCACAGAGCCCGCCCGACGATCCATGCTTCCCCCGCTATCGTGTCTGGAGGGAAGGACCAGGAAGGACCTGACCCTGAGCTAGAAAGCGCTATTTCTGTCTTCACGGAGGTTGCGCGGGTCAGGGTGTGTGCGGACCAGGTCTGCAACTGGCCAGCTGAGATCCAGAGAGACCTGTTTAGCCCATTATTAAAAAAAATTTAATATACATTTTTGAATACGTAACATATTCACTTGGTTTGCAAATATCTATAAACACTGAGAAATCTCTCCTGCACCGTTTCCCTCCCCTCACGCCCCCCACGCTGCCCCAAAAACACGATCAGTGACTGCTTATATGCTCCCAGCACTTACCAGCGGGCAAAACAGAAAATGAAAACCATACATTTGAATTTTCCCCTCTTGTGTTTTTAGACAAAAGTTTGTGTAATATGCCCACTTCTGAATGTTGCTTTTTAAAAATTATTAACTTGACCTGCTCTGGCGATCTTTAAACACCACCGAGCGGGCAGCTCCTCATCCTTTCCCACAGTGGCGCGTGCCCCGTGAAATGGCTGCGCCGTAATCCACTTAAGCAGAGCCCAGTTATGCACCTGTGCATTGTTTCCTAACAGGTCACCAACACCCTGCCGTAATCACCCACTGGAGGTGTATCTCCAGGGTAACTGCCCAGGAACTGGGGGCTTGGTCAGAGTATCAGCACTTTGCCTTCTTCTGAGAGACGCTGTCGTGGTCCATCTGTGAGGTCCGGCCTCCGTCCCCGCCAGCCCCGCGTCAGGCTCCAAGGGGAGCACTGAATGTGTTGGGGAAGGAGACGGCGGAGGAAAGGTTGACCTTAGAATGTGACCAATTGTTGGATTTTTTCACATCTTACTTTATCCTACTTGGGGGCTGCCTAGTTGTACCTTGACGTTCAGACAAGTGGGACCAGGGAGGCGGCCGGGCGAGAAGCATTTGCAAGCGTTAGCAGGCCTGGAGCCATCCCTCTCCCCTGCTGCTTGTCCACGGGGCTGGAGCGGCAGGGGTGCCCTTCCCCTTCTTCCTCGTGCTCGCCAGGGACTGCCCTGTGGTGCGGTTTCTCTTCATATTCTGTTTAGGCTGAATTCCTCATGAACACGTGTCGGGGTGGAGGCAGTCGCTGCTAGTGTGATGTTCTTGGGGACCCGAGTTGTCATCTCAGCAAAAATTTTTAAAAAGATTTACTTATTTATTTGAGAGAGAGAGAGAGAGAGATGGAGAGAGAGAATCTTAAGCAGACTCCCCAGTGAGCTTGGAGCCCGACCCGGGGCTCGATTCCAGGACCCTGAGATCACGACCTGACCCAGACCCAGCGTTGAGGGTTAAACCGACAGTGCCCCCCAGGTGTCCCACCTCAGAAAGATTTTATAAAAGAATTCAGTTAATTCTCATAAAAATGGCCTTTTACTTGTGTTCCCATGCAGAAAGCATTGCCCCCTCTTTGAATTTTTTCCTTTCCTCCACTGGAAACATGTCAGACCTTCACAGGAACTTTCCTACAAGAACCCCCACCATTGAAGGCGCTGCCGCACCCGGGGCAGCCAGTGGGGCTGCTGTGGCCTCTCTGACTGTCTTCTGCTCGTCCTCTCTGTCCACCCGGGGACCGTCCCTCATCTGCCAGTCTGAACACACGTCCCGTCTCTGCAGTGCCCATCCCCCGCCCGGCCTTCTCGTAAGCTGAGGGGCTGTCAGTGCGACGCCCACTGCACGTCTGCTCATCCCGCGGGGGCACCGACCACGTCCCGCTGCCGCTCTCGCCGCGTGTGTCACACGGCCTCTTCTACTATATTATCAACTTCTTGAGGAAGGGAGAAAATTAAAAAAAAATTTTTTTTTGAATTTCCTTTGATTCTAGCTTAGTGCACAACACTTTACATGAACGGTTACTAACCGAGTAACTACACGAACGCGTGCCCACACAGACGACCTTTGCGAGCGGGGAGAAAACAGAAGGAAAAGGAATTAATTTGCCACAAATTCCCTTCATTTAAAAATTTGAGGTAATGCCCGTAAATCTGTTTGGTCTTTCCCTGTGTTTTCTCCCTCTCTTGTGAGCCTTTGTCTCCCTAGGATCTCAAGAAAACATATTCCGCAGGGGTAAGCCTGGCGTTGGGTTCCCATCGCTGCCGCAACAGGTCACCGCCCAGGCAGCAGCTAGAACACACGGCTGTTCTCTTACAGCTCTGACCGCTGGGGGTCTGAGCGGAGGGCAAGGTGTCTGCAGCCTGGGGTCTGAGCGGAGGGCAAGGTGTCTGCAGCCTGGGGTCTGAGCGGAGGCGAAGGTGTCTGCAGCCTGGGGGTCTGAGCGGAGGTGAAGGTGTCTGCAGCCTGGGGTCTGAGCGGAGGGCAAGGTGTCTGCAGCCTGGGGTCTGAGCGGAGGGCAAGGTGTCTGCAGCCTGGGGTCTGAGCGGAGGGCAAGGTGTCTGCAGCCTGGGGTCTGAGCGGAGGCGAAGGTGTCTGCAGCCTGGGGTCTGAGCGGAGGGCAAGGTGTCTGCAGCCTGGGGTCTGAGCGGAGGGCAAGGTGTCTGCAGCCTGGGGTCTGAGTGGAGGCGAAGGTGTCTGCAGCCTGGGGGTCTGAGCGGAGGGCAAGGTGTCTGCAGCCTGGGGTCTGAGCGGAGGGCAAGGTGTCTGCAGCCTGGGGGTCTGAGCGGAGGGCAAGGTGTCTGCAGCCTGGGGGTCTGAGCGGAGGGCAAGGTGTCTGCAGCCTGGGGTCTGAGCGGAGGGCAAGGTGTCTGCAGCCTGGGGGTCTGAGCAGAGGCGAAGGTGTCTGCAGCCTGGGGTCTGAGCGGAGGGCAAGGTGTCTGCAGCCTGGGGGTCTGAGCAGAGGCGAAGGTGTCTGCAGCCTGGGGGTCTGAGCGGAGGGCAAGGTGTCTGCAGCCTGGGGTCTGAGCGGAGGGCAAGGTGTCTGCAGCCTGGGGGTCTGAGCGGAGGGCAAGGTGTCTGCAGCCTGGGGGTCTGAGCGGAGGGCAAGGTGTCTGCAGCCTGGGGGTCTGAGCGGAGGGCAAGGTGTCTGCAGCCTGGGGGTCTGAGCGGAGGCGAAGGTGTCTGCAGCCTGGGGTCTGAGCGGAGGGCAAGGTGTCTGCAGCCTGGGGGTCTGAGCGGAGGCGAAGGTGTCTGCAGCCTGGGGGTCTGAGCGGAGGGCAAGGTGTCTGCAGCCTGGGGGTCTGAGCGGAGGCGAAGGTGTCTGCAGCCTGGGGGTCTGAGCGGAGGGCAAGGTGTCTGCAGCCTGGGGTCTGAGCGGAGGGCAAGGTGTCTGCAGGCCGGGGGTCTGAGCGGAGGGCAAGCTGTCTGCAGCCTCGGGGTCTGAGCAGACAGCAAGGTATCTGCAGCCTGGGGGTCTTAGCAGAGGCGAAGGTGTCTGCAGGCTGGGGGTCTGAGCAGAGAGCAAGGTGTCTGCAGGCCGGGGGTCTGAGCGGAGGGCAAGGTGTCCACAGCCTGGGGTCTGAGCGGAGGGCAAGGTGTCTGCAGGCTGGGCTACTTCCTTCTGGAGGCTCCAGTGGAGAATTGGTGCCCTTCCCTGTTCTAGCGTCCAGAGGCTGCCGAGTTCCTGGGCAGGAACTTCGTCTCCTTCTTCGTCTCCTACGTGAGCAAGGACTGGTCGGGTTCCTCTCCATCTCTCCACGCTGACTCTGTCTCTGTCGTCACATCTCCCTCTGACTCTCCTGTCTTCCACTTCCACTTTTAAGGACCCTTATGGCTCTGTCTTGGGTCCATGCAGAATAACACCCTAACTCCGTTTTTAAATCTTTGTTGTTCTTTGGTAGGTAAGGGAACACGTGCGGGGGTCCCTGGGACAAGCACATGGACATCCTTCGGGGGTCACTGCTCTGTCCAGCACAGAGCCTACAGACCTGGTGTGCTGCTTCTGGCAAAGCTCAAGAACGCACCGTGCAGTGTGCCTGTGCCACCACAGGGCATCACTGACTACGGCTGGACACTTGTGCAAGCCTTACACACAGGCGTGGGATATGAATTTGGAAGAGTGGTACAACAACTCTTCACTGCTGTGTATCTTCACCTGCATTTCCACGGAACCATGGAGAACAAGAACAAAGGACCGTGTTTGCTAAGTTTAGATGCAGAACTGGAGGTGGGAAGTTGGGTGTAGCCCGGGGACCATGGCTCTCAGAAAGCTTGACGCCATTCACCTACCCGGATCCCCACTTCCCAGAAGAAAACGATTTCAGTGATACTAACAGTGTTGCATTGTTGTTTTTTTTGGGGGGGGTGATGAATTATTCAATTATTTGAGCAGTGGGACAGTGGGTGCAACTTGTATGACCCATAAAGAAATGAATTTCTCAGGTCCACATTGGTAAACTCTACACCAAAAATACCGTCCGTGTGACTTTGAATCACTAACCACCGTAGAGTTTGACAGGTTCCCCACGAGCACGTTTACAAGTAAGGGCCATGTGATCCTGTGAATGCAGGACTGGAGCAGAGGGACGGCTCTGTCCTCCTGCCGCGGGATCCCGACACCTGCTTGAATTCTAGAACCTGTCCAATGGGACGGTGGAGCCAGACTCTCTAGTTAAACGCTGAAGCAGCATCTTCGGGGCGCTCTGGAACGGTGGGAACTTTTATTAACGCATTTCCACTGAAGGAACTCTTTGTTTCGTCTCATGAGGTTACTAGCGAGGGGCCCTCGGTCACGTGTAAAGTGAGGATGTACATATGTGGGCGTCTTTTACCGGAGCCATGGAAGAGATGATTAGTTCCTGGCTTTGCAGAAAGACGTTCTTGCCCGTAGGTGGGCCGTGGACACATTTAGAAAGGAATCAAACCATAAAACTGTAGAATTGAAGTGATGGATGAGACCTAGGAGTGTGCTTGCTCCAGGAGCCCTTCAGCTGAGCCCGCGGGGACTTTTCAGCTGGCAGCCATCAGGCAGCGGCAGGAAAATGCAGGAGGAAAAGCAGGAGAGGGACAGTAGTTTCATTAAAAAGTTTCTCCATTTTCCTTTAAGTCTTTGGTGCCGCTTCTTTTCCACCAACAGCACTTTCCACAACTTTACTCATCACAGACACGTGTGCGTTGCTGTGATGTGCAGGCACGTGCCAGCACATACATGCGGGCGTGTTTCACGCGGTGGAGATTACGTGTAGATTACGTGTACTAGTTCAACCCTCCGCAGCATTCTGAACCATTCCGTGCACTCTGCCATTTTCACGAGTTCGAGAACGTAGATCAGATCCAGCGGCTTCTCCTAGGCTTCGTCGGCAGGTCTTCTGATGGGTGAACTGCGGGGAGCACCGACTTAAATGCTAAACGCCACACCTGCCTTCGGTACAGGCGGCCTCGTTCATCACCGGTCAAGCCGTATTTGCAGGATGTTCTCTTCTGTTGGCCAGCCTTGCCCTTCCTATGTGTTTCTGCTCTTGGTCATGCCTTACAGAGCACAGAGTACATCTA
This sequence comes from Ursus americanus, assembly GCF_024610735.1. Classification (NCBI taxonomy): domain Eukaryota; kingdom Metazoa; phylum Chordata; class Mammalia; order Carnivora; family Ursidae; genus Ursus; species Ursus americanus. The sequence continues at coordinate 2,952,940 of NC_142136.1, forward strand.
CTCCTCACGATTTGCCAGGACGTCCTCCCCGTCCCTGTAGACACTGCAAATGTCTTCCTTTCGACTGCTTTTCCTCAGGCCAAATAGAGGCCATGAGGGAGTGAAGGAAAGAAAAGGGTCCACTTATGGCCTAAGCAGGGACCTCAATTCATCCGTCCTGCCTAACTCATAGTATGACGTGACTGCCTGAGGGGATGGACATAAAACACGGAGCCCTTCTTCAAAGAGACACGTGAACCGGGACCTGGGCTCTCCCGGGCTCTGGCACCGTTCCTAATGGCACCCGCAACTGAACTCATGACGTTCGTGAGAAGCTGCCATCCAGAATATAGCGGGACATCATCCCCCACACTTAGGACATCCCGCATCTGAGCTGCTCTTGAAAAGGGCAAGAACTCTATGCTGTTGGAATCAATCTTTGCAGATAGAAGTGTGTTGCTCTAAGAGGTGAACGTGCTGGAAGCATTCATCAGCTCACGCGCACAGTTGCTGAATGCTTGGTGACAAAGCAACAAAGCCCAGACGGGCGGAAGGCACAGTCTTGTTCTCAGGAGTTGACGAACAGTCGAGAGACGAGCACATGAGATGAGACAATATAAGAGGCTACCCAAGGACGTCATCCAGGGAACACTGGTTCAGGCCTGGCGGTGGCGAGTTGAGCTGGAAGACACAGAGGGTCAAGTTTCCAAGAGAAATGAGACTGGCTCGTAACAGGACAAGGGACCAACACCTTGAATCACAGCAGGCAAGTGCCTGGAGAGCTCATATGCGGTCTTGACAGAAGCCCATGGTTGCAGGAAGCAGGATGTTTAGGGATACAGCTCACGCTTGGGAGGGAAACCTGCCTTTTCCTGAAACGTGTCCTAGGGTTGCTTTCAGAGACTGACCACTTGCTTTTCCCCCAGTCATTCATTTAGCCAGAATAAGGGGACTGTGCCCCATGGGACAGATGCTGCGGACGCTGGTGTAAATGTGTCCGTGTCCCCCTCGGTCTAGCTCTAAGGAAAAGCACACCCTCTCTGAAGTCATCATCACGTGCTCCGGGCCTCATGGGAGGTATGTCCAGGGGGATCCTGGGACACCGATAGGGAGCGGTTCCTCGTGTGCCAGGCAAGGGCTCTGGGAGGGGTTCGCCTAGCAGGTGGCACTGAAGCTGGCTGAGGATGGGAATAAAGTGTTCCTGAGATGCTGTGGACAGAGGGCACGGCAGACCCAGAGAGCTTCTCAAGAAGCCCGTGGACGTGCCCTGTGCCCAGCCTCCGGGGGCAGAGCAGACCTCGACTTGGCCCCAGGGTGGTTTGCACGGTCAGTCAGTGCGTCCTGGGCATGTAGATTGAAAGCAACCTTCCTTGGTGCTTCTGATGTGAGCCCTTGGTGGAAAAGAAAGGAATGGGGCTGAGGGTCTTGGGCGGGGGGTGGGTGGGAATAGAGTCTGGCTCAGCCCTTGTAGTGGCTTTAAATTATATCCACAGATTCCGTCCCCTCCCTTCAAGAGCTGGAGCTCAGGTACCCTCCCCTGAGGGTGGGCTGGACTCGGTGATGTGCCTCTAACACACAGAAACAGGTGGAGGGGATGGTGTGTGATTTCAGGGACGAGGTCATAAGAAGTCCCCACGGTTCCTGGCTGTCGCTCTGGGGTCACGCACGCTGCAGGGAGCCAGGCGCATGCTGTACAGACACTCAAGCAGCCCTAGGAGAGACCATGTGATGGGGACCTGAGCCCTCCAGCCACCTGCTGTGGGAACGGAGTTAGAGACAGGTCATCCGCTCTCCCCAGCCATGAGCCAGAAACACCCTTGTTAATCATACTGTGTGTTTTCTGTCTTTCCTGATGTTTTGACATCAGGGGCCTTGCTGACCCTGGAGAGTTGGTCCCCTGCCACAGGGCTGGCCAATTCCTAGAGGGTGCAAATGTCAATCCATTCTGGCAGCTGCAACAGAAAGCCCCCGACAGGGGCTTGTAAACAACAGAATGTAATTCTAGCAGATGTGGAGGCTGGGAAGTCCGAGACCTGGCTGGCAGTTTCAGTGTCCTGGGGCTTCCTCCGTGGCCCTGCACGGCTTGGATCGGGTGGCTCTCCTCTCGGGGCCTCTGAGTATAACTTCCCAGTGGTGGTGGCTGTCCCCTGATCTGCGGGCCTCACCGCACCTGAATACAACTAACCCTGCATTCTGACACACACACAGCTCACCTCTCCTCGAATCCCTGACCCCTGGAAACCGTGAGATGGTCCCTGTTTGTTGTTTGAAGTGGCGAGTTTTGCAGCCGTGTGCTATCCGCAATGGAGCGCTAACTCGGCCCGTGAAGGCCTGCAGGATTAAAGTCAGGGACTGCCAGGGGTTTTAAGGAGAACAACATGCCGCGTTTCTATGAGACACGGTGGCTCTGGTAGCAGTCAGAGACGGTGGGAGAGCGTGCAGGAGCCCCCCTCCTCCGCCCCGCCACGTGGCTAGTCTGGCCCTTTAGCTTGTTACTAGCACATCCTAAACCCTGTGGTCTGAGTCTATAACTTGGAAAAGAATGTAGGGAGGGTTTGGCTTATTTTATCTGCAACTCTCCGAAGTGTTCTGTCTCGTCAGTGCCTCTACGGTGAGGTTTATTTTCCCTCGGCCGCAGTCCCAAGAAAGACCCAGTGCTGGCGAATGTCCTTTCTCACCTGGTTTTCCCCATCACTCTGAAGAGTCCAAACACCTTGTGACTTTTTCCTTCCCTGTGGCCTTTGCCTTGTTTGTTTAGGTTAGTGACACGAGAAGGCCTGACCCGAGGGTCAGTGCTAAAAGCATGTGCGGGGATGGGGGGACCGTGTTCAGAAAGTCTCAGTGGTTGGACGTCAGGAGCATAGAGCCCGGGTGTGCTGTGCTGGGAAGGGGAGGCTTGCGGGTGAGTGGGCAGCCCCTTCCCGTGTCCCGTGGGGCCTCCCCCTGGAGGACAGGGCTGGGGGCGGCTGGGTATGTTCGCAGAAGGCGGCACAGGGCCGGAGGGCCGTCCCCAGCACGTGGGACAGGGCTGTCCACCAGGATGGCTCAGCACTGGCGCTCGCTCGTCTGAGGGCACTGCCTACGTGCTCTTAACTTCTTAGCTCCTGCACTGTGGTGTGTGAGACGGTACCCGAGCAGATCGTTCTCGTAAGGATAACTGGACCGTCGTCGATGGCGGAAGCGCCGTGTGGAGGCGGGGAGAAGTATGCTGTTGGAATTAACTGGGCTTAGAAAAGACACAATGCTATTTCTTGGACTCAGAGGAAGATGGAAGTGTGAGGTGTGTGAATGGTCTCTCTGGCTGAGCCCAAGGCCCCGAGGGGCCCAGGAGACCTCCGGGGAGGCCCTCAGTGGGCTTCCCGATTCCCCTGAGGGCTCCCGTGAGGTCCGGTGCGGGGTGGGGCGCGGTGATGTGACGGGGCTGCTGGGGACAGAACAGCTAGACCGGGCTGAGCGCCGACCCATCCTTGCTGCCTGGAGCACAGCTGGGGAAGGATCTGTCCCCCAAGATGGCCCAGAGCGGATGCCAGAAGCCACAGAGCCAGGGGGCGGCCACACCAGGCCCTGGCAACCTGCCTCCCTCTCCCAGAACGACTGCTTGGGGATAAATAACCCGGCAGGCTCTTCTGAGCGAGGCCTCGGGCTCCCGGCTCCTGCCCGCCTCCCCGCCCCACACATCTTCCTTGTCCTGGTGCAGGGAGGGACAAAACCCCTGGTGGGGACACAGCCTCCCTGGGCTGGGGCGGAGACCACGTCCTTCTGCGGGACTGCCAGCTGTCGCCCTCCCGCTAGGTGGCAGCACACTCCGCGGAAACCGGCCGAGGCTTCCGCTGGCCAGGGCCCTTCCCCGGGAGGCCGCTCTGCAGAGGGAAGGCCTGGCCTCTGTTGGCCTCTGCGCTCCTCCAGCCACTCCTCTGCCTGGCGGCTGCCGCAGCCCAGCTCCCACCCTCCACACGCGTGGAGACGTAGGCACACACGGGGACGTACACACGCACACACATTCCCACACGCACCGAAGCACAGAGTAGGACATACATGTTTGCACACACACGCGCGCACAGGCACGCCATCATGGTCTGAATGCTTGTGTCCTGCGAACGTCCCCATGTTGAAATCCCCACCCTCCATGTGCCGGTGTTGGGAGGTGGGCCTTCGGGAGCTGATTCAGGTCAGATGGGGTCATGAGGGTGAGACTCCCATGATAGGATTAGCATTCCTATAAAGGAGACCCCAAAGAGCCCCCGGGGCCCGTCCACAGCGTGTGCCCAGGGCCACAGGAGGCCCTCTCCGACCGGGACCGCCACCCACCCTGGACGCCAGCCCCCAGGACTGTGAGAAATATGTCTCCGCTGTTCATGAGCCCCCCTGCCTGTGGAACGGGCCAGGCCCTCGCAGGCACACGCTCACACACGCGTGCACACCCACAGACTCACACGTGCACGGGGGCACAGCCGCATGCCCCTGCCGGCACCTCCCTTGGGCCGCCCTGTGCTTGTCACTGTAAAGGTCAGAGAAATGGTGGCTCCGGCTGCCCTGCCCTTGGGTCGGTCTCCGAGGTTGGTCAACAGCTCGTTCATGACCTCTGAGCGCATTAAGTGACAGGGAAGTGCCCTTCGCTTCCCCGAGTCATGCCCGGGCCAGAGGGCTCCAGCCTGTCAGAGCGACCAGAGGTGCTGACCGCAGCTGCTGGCCTCGAGCCGCACGCCGGGGCTATGTTAGGGGACGCGGCGGTGCTGAGGCAGGCGCCCCACCCCCACCCCCTGACATTCCCCGGGGGGACGCCTCTCTGGTGACTCACCCGGCATCCACGGAGAGTAGCCAGGGACGCCAGAAATGCTAACGAGCCGGTCAGGGCACTTGGCACGAGCCTCTGGACCTGCAGATATCCGAAGCGTGTGACCATGGGGCTCCGGATCCTAACTCTTACAGCCTCTTCTTGGGTGGCCGCCGGGCCCGTGATCAGGTGAGCCTCAGTGCCGGGCCAGGCGCGGGCCTGGACGCGAGATGCGAGTGAGGCCCCATGAGCCTGGCCCCCCGTCTGGCGGTGCCGCCTCTGTGTGGAGTGATGCCATGCTCTGGGCCCCACTGTCCTCACTCGGAAAACCGGGGTCACAATGGTTTCAGTTTCCTGGGGCGGCCGAAGCATATGCCACAGATGGGGCAGCCCTGGGACAAGAGAAGCTGATTGTCTCAGCCCGGGAGGCGGGAAGCCCGAAGTCAAGGAGTTGGCGGGGACACGTGCCCTCTGAAGGGGCCGGGGCTCTTCTTCCGTTCACGGGGGCTGCTGGTGGCCTGGGTCCTCCTTGGCTTGCGGCTGCCGCCTCACCCGGTCTGTGCCTCTGCTCACATGGCCTTCTCCCTGCGTGGGAGCCCCTCTACTCCAGTACGCCCCCTCTGAATGTGCTGGCCTCTGCAAAGACTCAGTTTCCAAACAAGGCCACACCGTAGGCACAGGGCTGGGACTTGGGCATCCCCTCTGGGACCTGAGTCAACAGGATGGTGAGGCCTGGAGAGTATGCGTCACTGGAGGTTAACGCTGAGCTGCCCCCCAACAATCCTGATGTCCCATAACTTGCAATCCATGGTGTAAATGAAAGACGCACAGCTTCGGGGGTGGCCCGCCAGCATGCACCCTGAGGCCCTGAGGATGCGCCTGAGCCGGCTGGAGACCCCGTGGGGCAGCCTAGCACCTCTCCTGGTCTCCCGCTGCTCACGCACCTCAGTCCCCTGCTGGGGTCCGCTCGGCTCCCGTTTCTCAGGGACCCTCAGAGGCCTGGCATCCTTCACAAGGGCCGAGGGCCCCGAAGAGGGTGTTGGTGCCGCACCTGCTTCCTTCCTGGGGGTCGCTGCCCCGTCGCCGGGAGCTGGCCCACGGCCCTGTCCAGCTGCACGCACTTGCCGTCTAGCGCCCGTCACCTGCTGACTCTGCGGCCACAGGCCAGCGCGCAAACCCCCACAGCCCGTCTGACCACAGGCACGGAGGGAGGGCCTGTGTCCTAAGCCGGTGCCCTGAGGTAACCCGGGTCGGATTTCCTACCTGTCACCTGGTACATAGAAGTCCCTGGTTACAAATCACCACACTCATTGACAGAAGCAGGGGGAGCCCGTGAGACAAATGGTAGAAAAGCCCAGAATGGGTAGAAAGTGAAGGATTTGAAAGGGAGCCTTTCACTCTCCAGCTGGGTTTCCTCAGAAGGAATTGTCCAACTCCCTGCCACGTCAGGCATAGCGTCTCTCACGTGGGACAACGGCGTGCCACGAGCTTCCAGTGAGCGAGGAGACGTGGAAATCTTGCTCCAGTACAGCTTATAATTAAAGAACGTCAGCGTCTGTTATGTCCATGAGACGCAGAATGAACAAGGCTGACGTGTGCCAAGCTTTCCACGACGTAAGGTCCCACGAAAGTCACTGAAGGAGGGAGCGGAGGAGGGGTCGTCCCAGTGAGCTGGCGGGCGGGTCCTGAAAAGGAGCGGAGGCTGGCGGAGCCTCGGGACTTAGTACTTGAGTTTAAGTGGCTTATTCTTCTCAAGTAAGTGTACAAAGAGTAGTTGTGTTCCAGGCATGGGGGGACTTTGGGTCGACTTCCTCTGAACCCTCTTGATGAGTGTTCAAGGGACCGAGTACCCCGCGACCCTGAGTCCTTGTCCCTTCCACCCACGGCTCCTGTCCTGTTGGGTAGGATGTGACATGTTGGAAATGCAAACGAGCAGGTATGTCTTGGCGCCTGTCCGTCGTGGCCGCAGCCTGGGCCGGCTGTGATGGCTGTTCATAGGGAGCTGAACAGGGCACTGAGGGAGGTAGCCCTGCCCTACTGGGGGGGAGGAGGAGGAATTTTTCTAAAGTATCATGGGAACCGTGCGCAAGGAAGGCGGGACATCTTGTGGTGGCAGCAGTGGGAGAAAGCCATCTTGAGCCTCGTTAAAAAGGTGTGCAGAGGAATGCCCGAGGGGCCTGCTCGGTATCCCCAGACTCCGTGAGGTGCTGGCCAGCTTCCGAGAAGGAGTGGGCGCAGCGCGGGGGCTTGAAGGGCAGGAGTGCCGGGGCACAGTGCGGGGAGCGGTGGGCTCCTCCCTGGGACCCGCCTTCCTTTCCGCTCACCCTGGCGGGAGCAGGGCCAGGAAACCCAGTGCATTCTGGAAAGAGAGGACGCCAACTCTGGCTCCCAGAGGTCAAACGACTTCCTTTTTCTGACTCTGCGGCTTGGCAAGTGTGGTCCCCGGACCAGCGTCAGCATCGGCCGGGGTCTCGTCACTGACGTGGGTTCCAGGACCCTCAGGGTGCCCTGACCTTCCAGATCGGCGTCTCCGAGGATGTCCCAGACATCTGCTTAGCGCACAGTTTGGGTGGTTGGCATGTGAGAACTTGTGTTTCTCTGAAATATCGGCCCGAACATGAATATTTACTCAAAACTGAGTAAAATGAAACTGCCCTTTTATCCAGTCATTCCCTCTCCGGGGATTTATTTTCATGTCTAGGAGCTTATTCCATGGACACACTCACAGAAGCGTGCAAGGATATGGGCATGAGTTCTATGAGAGATGGAAATATCATGAAGCTGGTCCCACGGAGCCGAGGGAAGGACAAGGGGCACGCCCGTCCGTGGGAGTCTCCTGGGCCAAATGAGGGAGCTGTCCGGGCGCTGGTCTGTGACGGTGCCTAATAGAGGTGGTTAAAGGAAAAAGCAAGGGGTGCCTGGGGGGCTCTGTCGGTTGAGCGATGCCTTCAGCTCAGGTCATGATCCCTGGGATCCTGGGATCGAGTCCCACATCAGGCTCCCTGCTCAGCGGGGGTCTGCTTCTCCCTCTCCCTCTCCTGTGCTCTCTCTCTCTCAAATGAAGAAATAAAATCTTGAAAAAAAAGGCAGAAAGCAAGTAGCACGACAGTGTAGAATGAATCCCGTGTGTGTTTGTAGAAGGAGGGAACTCGCATGCACCCGAACACCCTCGTTTGTGGCTGGAAAATAGACAACGTGAGTGTGTATTTAGTAATTTTAAAACTACCAAGTGAGAAGAAATAAAACCCAAACACGACACAAGAGAGAGAGTGTGAGAGCCCACGTATTCGTCAGGGCCCGGGCCTTTCTCTGTGGGACCCGGCCGCTCCTGCTCTCCTCCTCCGGCTAATGCGTACGCTCAGTGCCTCGCATGTCTTCCGTGCGAACCGCGCTCTAAGCCTGCACGATGCTTGAAGATACTAAGCAGCTTCACTGCATTTATTTTCAGACCAAATAGTTTAATGTCCATCTAATTTCTCCTCAGAGAACCTGAGTCATCCGAGCGCTGTCTGTAGTTGTGCCCTTTGGAGATGTTGGGCAAAGGCATCGTTAGGGTCCCCGGCTAGGTTCCTTTGGCTACGGAGGCCGTGGATCGGCAGTCAGCCACCACTGCCGTGCTCGCGGCAATCACTGGCCGAGGGTGATACTCGACTGACAAAGAGAAGTGAATTTTAAAATACGGCATGAATGATAGAATGTGAGAAATTAAGACACAGAGAGACAGACAGACTAGATAGAGGGACAGAGAGACAGAGGGAGGCGAATGCAGGGATTTTGGTGATCAGCCCTTGGCCCTGAAATGTGCCTGAAACTGTACCCGACACACCCCGGCTGTACTTTCTGGGATTCTGTGGGGCGGGCGGGACGGCCGAGGACAGGGGCGTTGAGGGGTTGCCCGGACGTGGGGTGGGCCTGCTGGCCGCAGGGACAGAGCTGCCTGGCGGGAGGGAAGGACGGCCTTTGCACACCGGACGCTCCCAGGAGGCTAAAGACTGAGGAACAGTGGAGGAGATTATGATGGGAGAGGGAGATTTCTCTCTCTCTCTCTTTTTTTTTTTTGAAGATTTTACTTACATATATATTTATTTATGTATGTATTTATTTAGAAAGCAGGGGGAGGGGCAGGGGGAGAGGGAGAAAGAGAATCTCAAGCAGACTCCCCGCTAAGTGGGGAGCTCCACGCGGGGCTCCATCCCAGACCCTGAGGTCATGACTGAGCTGAAATCAAGAGTCAGACGCTTCACCAGCCGAGCCCCGGAGCACCCCGGGGAGGGAGGTTTCTGTGTGGGAATCCCTGGAGTCCAGGGGGCAGCGGACTTTGGAGGGGCAGGGGAATAGGGGGTGGTGATGAGGGAAGTGACCGAGCTGCCCATGGCACGAGGTGAGGGGGCTGAGGCTGAGGCTGCCTGGGAGCCCCGCGGGGGAGGGAGCATAAGCCCTGTGCAGCTCTGCTCCCTGGAATGTGCTGGAAGACCGTGCGGCGGCCGCAGCGGGCATCATGACCTTAGTCCAGCAGGGAAGGGACTAGGGGACGGAGGCTCCCCGCGGCCCAGCAGCAGGCTCTCCCAAGAGTCCCCCGTTTGTGCCTTGGCTGGGGCTTCGTCCCAGTCCCGGGGCGCCCACCCACAGGGGCCACTGTCTATGGCTCCTTTGCTCGCGGTCTCTTTGGCACTTTGGCTCTGTGAGGCCGTGCCTTGGGACCGGGTAAAGCAGAAAGCACATTTCACCAGGCCCAGCTCTGTTGCTGTTGTGGTTTTCCTGAAGCAAAATTACTATCTAGTGAACTCACTTTCTCAGATTGTATTGTTTCTAGTGCCAATTTTAAATTTGCACAGAAATCCCCCAGTTACTTCGAGTTAAAATAACAAGAAAGCCCAAACAACCAGACCATTATTTGTGGGAACTCTCCCGTCTCCCTGTCCTTGTCTTGGTACGACTCCTGTTTTTATGTTACTGTTGAGGCGTCAGATGCCAGGTCTTAGGGTGCGAGGGTCCCAGACAGGGCAGGGCCCCCCCTATAGCATGCACCCCAGCCCCTGAAGTAAGTCACACTGGGCCACTCAGGAGGTGGGGGAGGAAGAGAGTCAGACAGACAGAGGGACAGGGAAAGAGACAGAAAGAGGCAGAGGGAGGGTGGGAGGGAGAGAGTGCACAGGGAGGGAGGAAAAGAGAGACAGACATAGAGACGGAGGGAGGGAGACAGACACCGGGACAGAGGGAAGGGGGGAGGGGGGTGGGCGGGAAGGGCCAGCGTCTGCAGCAGAAGGACAGCTCTAAGGAGGGTGCCTGGGCGGGACCTGAGGGTCGAGCCCCCAGCCGCACAGAAAGAACTTCCTCTGTGCCCTGCGCCAATGCCCTGCACTTTCGGGGTCCTGTTTTCTTTCCTTCATGTATAACGAGGAGGAGCTGAATAGAGGAGCTGATTCTGTTCCAACCGTGTTTGTGTAAATGCAGGGCAGGAAGGGTTCCTGCCGTAGAGGGACGTTTCCAGCTCTGTTTTTCCTCCTCACGGGAGCACTTCCAGCTCTCCTTAGAAGTATTGTGAAATTCTAAGGAACAAATCACCCCATACATGACTAAATTTAAAAGGTAGGGTTTGAAAAAGAGAACCGTAAATCAACATTGAACTCTCACTAAGGATCTGCATGTGAAAGCGTTTAGGGGCAAAGCGGGCTGATGTCCGGAACTTATTCTGAAATAGATGAAAATGAAAGCAGGTGGAGAGCGGGTACTCGCTAGAGAGGGGGGAGGCGGATCGGTGTGTGAGAAATTCGGACTGGCTGATCTGGGCGGCGAGTGTGCATGTCTGCCCCACAGTGCCTTCTGTGTCTCTGGAGTCTGAGGACTGTCACGGTAAGACGTCGGGGAACGAGTCGTGTCTACGCGACCTGTTTGTGGGCGGGAGGAAAGGCGGGTGCACGGGGACAGGACGTGCACACAAAGCAGAGGTGTAGGGGGCCCCGTGGCTCCCTGCCCTGGGCACACCAGCTCTGAGGCTGCTGTTGCTCCAGGAGGCAGTGGATTCCCGAGCTGTCATTTGTCAAACACGGCGGGCATTCTAGCAGGCATGTCCAGGAAGGTGTCACGGTCCTGTGTGCAGGACTGTGTCCTCTCTTTCTCCTCGCGCATGATGGGGACCCAGCCAAAGTGCAGGCGGCTTCCGGCTCTGACACCGTCCTCCTTTTGGGGTGGCGATCAGCCCAAGGGTGCAGGCTTCGGACACAACCCCCGTCCCCAGAGCCCAGGACGGAGCAGAGAGGAGGGTGACCGGGCACAGCCCAGATGCTGTGAAGTGGTGGTGACTGCCCGGCAGATGGGGGCAGGGGTGACGAGGGGCAGGCACTTCCGTCTGGTCCGGCACAGCCACGCCTTATTCCTGGGAGCTCTGGGCTCACCTTTGAGCTTTCAGAGAGCTCTCAGTGCCCAGGGCACTGGAAGGTTCTGAGAAAGAGCAGGAGGGAGAGAAGAGTCACTATTATGTGGGGCTGGGGTTCGTTTGCTGTTTCCAACAGACCTGGCCGGTCCTGTGGAGGGCTCAGCAGACAAAGCACCATGTCACCTGGCCAGCACTGAGGGGGTGGGGCTGGCGGGGGGCAGGGGCCACTGTGTGCAGGGACAGGGCTGGCTGGCCATGCGAGCCAGACGTCAGCAAACTGCAGCTTTCAACCCTGCAGCAGCGTCCCTTCGGCTGGGGGTCCCGGGTCCCGGTGCGGGGCAGGAGCGGTTCATGCCTCAGTTTGCAGACCGCTGCCTTCTCCCCGGGTCCTCCCGTGGCCGTCCCCTCTGTGTATGTTTGTGTCCTCATCTGCTTTTCTTACGAGGATGCCAGTCATTCTCAACTCAGGCCAGCCCATGTGAACTCAGTTTACCTCAATTGCCTCTTTGAAGGCCATACCTCCAAACTCAGTCACCGTCTGGGGTGCTGGGGTAAGGACATCTGCCCATGAATTTGGGGGGGGACACACTGTAGCTCAGGGACACACTGACAGTCCCCAGATCATCCTCACCATTGCTAACATGCCGCAAACACGCCCCGAGCGGGGAGCGACTGGCATCGGGCATCTAAGAACACAGCTCACAGACGTGGCCCCTCGGGCCTCAGAGACGCTGTGTTTCAGTCAGCTCCGTCACCGATGCAGGGACGGACGTGTGGACAGGGCTGAGGGCAGCACTGAAGGCTGTCGGGGACGTGGAGCCGCGGCAGGAGGCTGTGTCCCTGAGGCTGGGATGCCGCCTGACGCAGGAGCTCGGGAGGGCAGGGGCAGTCGCCTACAGAGGCAAAGCTCTTCTTCCGTCACTCCCAGCCAGCACACTCCCGGTGTTTGCCCAGAGGAGACAAGTTCTACCAAATATTAAGATGTCCTAGGAGATTTCAAAAATGAGCCAATTTGAAATAGCTAAAGAGAAAACCCGTGCTTGTTGTGGATCTTCCCCCATATTCGTGCGTTTTCTTAGTCCTTGTGTTGTTTTTAAAAGGATTTCGCAGATATTTAGAATCTGCTCATTATCAGGGTTCACAAACAAACACATTTCCTAATAGACAGTGTTTACAGCTAAAATGAAACGTCAAGTCCACAAGGACACACACAGAATGACACGTCAGTGAATGGCATTGTCTCGTCTTAGGACTAAGCGTATGTTTTTGGTGGAAAGCACACAGGACACTCGCGAGTCGCACAACATGTAAGCCGTGGGCAGGCCGGTCTCGGGGGCACAGGAGGCAAGGGGGAAAGTGCAGAGGTGTGTTGAGCGAAAGCCAGCGAATGCCGCATGGAAAGCCCATGGTGTCTCATCCACACGCAGCCACGCAAGAGTCCGCTGTCGAGGTGTCCGCCTCGTGCTTCTGCCCACCATCCGGTACCAGCAGGCATGTTACTCGCGGACGCCATGGGGGGAGGCGCTGCACAGCCCAGCATCACGCTCTGGGAAGGTGACCCGCGTGGGAATGTCAGGTGCTGAAATCCCATCTGTGGGAAAGTGGGGTGTAAGTTGTTGGGACCCCATCTAAAGGAGCAGAAACTGGGGTTCCCCTGCCCTCCAAAGACCCACTCTTCCTCCGCGCTGAGTTTATGGAATGAAGAGCTGAATAAAGAGAATACGGAAGCCGGCGCAACCATTCTGGCGGGTCTGAAAAAGCAGGCGGTGGTCTCTGACCTCCGAAGTGGCCCACTGTGCGTGCACAGCAAGCCCTTGGGCCCTTGCACAGGGCGGCTTCTCGGTCGGCGTCGGGTTAGATGCCCCAAGCTGCTTCGGGCCGAGGGATGCTTATCCACGTGGAAGGTTTGTTTCTGGGAGCTTTTCTAGCGCAGTGTGAACGTTACCTCAAATGCCCCTGTTGCTCCGAGATGTGGGCTCTGAATGTGGGTGCGGTACCTGGATTTCTCATGAGTTCTGGGAACACTTGAGCGTCTCTGAAAACAACCCCAGAGAGAAGGCATCTGAGAGGCATGGGGATTTTGTTGCTGAAGCTGCCCTGCCTTAATGAGCCGTGTGGCCTGGACCGGCCCCTTCATCTCTCGGGCACTCAGGCGTAGCTCTCTACCGGCAGGGGACGGTATCGGACTCTGGTTCCCGAGATCCTTTCCGGGACAGAGATGGAGGGGCCCTGCGGTGAGGCAGAGAGAGGTAACGAGCAGCTGGAAGAAAACATATGAAGCTGAAGACGGGGTAGGAGCACGGCTGTCTGTGCAAGAAACAGGGAAGGAGGAAAGGACAGAGCTGCCCGGTCGTCCCAGCCGAGGCGAGGCTGTCGTGAGCACAGCAGGCACTGTGCCGAGTGCCCTGCGGGAAGCAGGCTTTATGTGAAATCTGGTGCTTGATCTTATAATAGGAACGGTATACTCTATGGCATAATGTATCCGGGTTACTCAAACGTAGAACAAAGTTGTCCCTCAGGTGTTTCAGAAAGCTGCCCCGTGTTTATCCTTCTGGCATTGAGTACAATATGCCCCGTTACCGACCACTAGGGTTTGAGGGTTTTGTAGTTTCCTGCTGAAGAGAAGTACAACTTGAAGTGAAATGTTGTGCTCTCATCCCCCTTCCTCTGGGGTAGACCAATGGCTGGTTTTTGGAAACATTGTCATAAATTGTTAATCAGGCCAAACACTGGAGCAACTGTTACCAGGTGAATGCTCTGTGGAGTTTTGTCTGTGAGTTTTTGTGTAGTGAGATTCTTGGAAGACATATAATCGCAAGGAAATCTATTGATTCTCAATGTCTCAGCATTGCCAGTGGCTTCAGGGAATCTTATTGAATTGGCTTGTATTTTTTTTTTTTAATGCCACCAGAAGCAACGACTGTTTTGCACATAGAACTTGGAAGTGTCTTTTACCAGATGACAATATCGGAAAGCAGGATTTTCTGGGTCTCCTTCGATTTTTTTCACAAACCCCATCATCTGGGCTCCCACGTGTTATCTGGACACCACCTCTCCCCTTGGCTGGAAGACCCCATGCCTTAGGGTGCCACCAGGGGCTCCTCCCAGGACAGGCACCCTTCTGTCCTGTTGTGTGGAGACAGAAGTGACCATGGGCCAGGTCCTCCTTGTCACCAGCCACCAGTCAAAGATGAGGCAGCTTCTTGCCTCCTGAGCATATGGCAGGAAAAGTTAGTGCTTGTCATAAAACCTACTTCCTTTGGTTTGCTTTTTTATAAAGCAAATTAAGTGTTCTAGTCACCATAAATTTAAACGAAGAATAGGGAACGAAGACCAAGCTGAAATTAATAAAAATATACTATAGTTATAGAATACAAACAGATAAAAGGTCAAGTATAAAAAACGAGAAACGGAGGAGACAGAAGTACGGGAGCATAGACAGAGGGACAAGCTGAGGCCGAGAAGCATCCGAGCGGACGGGCATACAGACACCAAGTCGCACTCAGGCGCCTGGTCAGTGGCGTCCACAGTGCATGTCACCCCGTCTGCTGTCCTCTGGGATGCGGGCAACAGGGACTTTGAAGATCAAGCTGCCTTCTCCCGATTCGAGAGATCAAGTCTCTGTCGGCACCTGCTCCCCGTTTGGAAGGCGGGTTCAGTCCGTCAGCAGAGTTCCCGTCGCTACCTTGGGGGGTCGGAGGAAGAAACAAGCCGAAAAGCTACCGAGCTGGGAGTCAGTAACTGGGAGGCCATCAGCTGAGGCTCATCAACGACCCAGGCGCTCGTCCTGCAGGTGAAAGACGCACATCATTACAGAAATAATTTGAAGAGAGAAAAGCATACGAGCACGTGGACGCTCACGTCTGGGGGCATCCTTGGGAAACGGCGAGGCTTCCTACGGCTTCCGGCCGGCTGGATCTCCTACAGCACGCTTCTCTGATACTGCCCCCTCCGTGCCACGCTGTGCTGGGGGTCCCTCACGCCGCAGGCTGTCCTGCTCAGAGGCTACCGCGTCAGGGCAAACCTTCTGACCTTCCTTCAGCTCACCCCCAGACGCCAGAGTGTTTCACGGCAGACACACCCAGACCTCCTACGTGGATCATGCTGCTTCTACTGGTGCCTCGGTCTTCCCTTGCAAACTCCAGCAAACGTCTCCTCTGTGAGGCTCATGTTCTTGCCTTTACAGTCCTTCTGGCGAATCACTTTTTCCATGCACATCCCAGCACGATCTCACCCTGAAATCCTCCAGCAATCTGTCTCACGTCTAGACAGTGACACGCACCTGCCTCCTCTAGAGGCCGGATTCCTGGGGCCAAGGAGCACAGCTTGCGGAGTCAGGGAGCGTGGGCTTGAGTCTCTGCTCTGACACCTGCTAGCTGGTGGCCTTGGGCTGGTTGCATGGCTTCTGCTTTTCCCCCCACGAAGGGGGATTACACTCCTACCTTTGAGAGGTAGCGGCCTGGCAACCCTCTTCCCCACCTCCACCCCTGCCCTGCATCACTTCCCTGCTCACCCTGTTTATGCCCGTTTCCGGGGTTCTAGCTTCAGCTGTATAACCGGGGCACATCTTTGGGAGGGGTCCCACGGGCGAGCGTTCCCGGAACAAGGCAGTGCTAGGCACGTGCGTCTGCTGGCAATGCCCCTAGAAGGCCTCTCGTCCACTCAGTTAGGATCTCTCTTCGGCTGACTCTGGGCCAGAACTGAATGGGAAAGGAGACCCCAGGAAGGCAGTCTGGCTCTTCCGCAAGGGTGTGGACGGGGTGTGGCGAGGTCAGGAGGCAGCCATCTGGCCCGGGGCTCAGGGCGCTGGTGAGATCATGCCGTCCTGATGTCCTTTGGTTATAACCTGCCTGAGACCCGGGCCTCTCAAATGCATCCACGTGTAGAGTCCTTTCCACGCTGTGCGTGCATGCGCACACACACACACACACACACACAGTGTTACTTTCTGTCCAAGTTAACACATGCACTTGTTTAACAAAAATAGGAAAGGAGAAGTTCTAAAAATCAGGTCCGCAGCTCTGTGGCACAGGACATTTAAAAAAGACAACATTCTTCAGGACGTGCACGATTAAACCATAAAGTGTCATCATAAAAATGCAATTAGTCACTGACCATACTTTGGAAAATAAAACAGAAAATACTCGGCTTTGTCAGCGGGACTGAGAAGCATCCACGTTTTGCTGATTCTCAGCAAGCCCAGCGTTCGGACACATGCTCTGCTTGTTGTCAGGAGAAGCAGGTAGTCAGAGCTCCGCGTGCGAGCACCACCAGGTGAGCGGGGAGATCGGGAATTGTCGCAAGTGGCTGACGTGTCCCAACACCCCGTCCAGAGGTGACGTGCTGCAGAAGGCGCGGTTCTAATCCCTGCGAGGTTTCAACTCAGCTTCTGTCATGGAAGCCGTATCAGCTATCAGTGGAGAAGAGACTGTGTTTTGTTTTTAAAAAAGAATTAATAGGAACACCATCTTTTATTTTTTCTAGTGTCTTTTTTTAAAAAAAGATTTTATTTATTTATTTGACAGAGAGAGACAGCGAGAGAGGGAACACAAGCAAGGGGAGTGGGAGAGGGAGAAGCAGGCTTCCCGTCCAGCAGGGAGCCCGATGCGGGGCTCGATCCCAGGAATCTGGGATCACGACCTGAGCCGAAGGCAGATGCTTAATGGCTGAGCCACCCAGGCACCCCTCTAGTGTCTTGTATGTACCCATCATGACTGGAGTAGAGGGCAAGCAGCTGTTGCAAGGGCAGGGCGCTGGCTCCGAGGAGCGTGCTTTGCTCCCCTGTGTGTCCTTGAGCCGTTGGTCTGGGCAGAGTGCGGTCAGCCTGCCTACCCCGTCTCAGCCCCGGGAGTTCTTCCTCCACACGTGAGTCCGTGGTATCTCTTTGTTGGCTGCTTCATGTGCAAAGCATGTCAAGTTCCTAGGTCATGCTGTTTAAGATGAACTGCTGCCTAGACCTTAAACAGTCGGCCCTCCCTAACGTTCAGACTTGTTCCTGTCCCCTTTGCAGCCGGGGTGGTGGCCCCACTGCCCGCTGGAGGCACCCCTCTTCACCAGGCAGGTGCAAAGGGCCCAGGGAAGGGTCTGCTGATGGGATTTTATGGGGGACCGGGGTTGAATGGGAAAGCCTGGGGGCGGGCCCTGGAGAAGCTCCTTTTCCCCATGACCTGGCTAGCATCTGGGCATGAGGGCATTTAAGGCTTCAAGCCCAGACCCCGGGCACTTTCCAAAGGTTTGCTTGAATCTCTGGGGCTTAGAGAGGCCCTTTTGGATTCATTTCCTCCCATCTTTGGAAATAATAACAGCTCTGTGAAGGCGTGCAAGAGGCCAGGACCCCCTGAACTACATCGCCCTGTTAGACGGACGTCAATCCTACCTGAGTCCATGGAAAGATTAGACCCTGATCCTGTGGCTTTTCTGCATGGACGGTTGGGACGGGCCTGGGTTTTTCCACACCATTTACTCTTCCCCATGATAATTTGGGGATTGGGCTTGGCTTTTGGAATTGAGTTGTCAAGGATGAGGACAAGGGCGGGTGCTGTCGTAATTGGCATGTGTGTGAGAGGCGGACCAGAGGCTGTGCGGGTTTTCTCTGGTATTTCAGGAAGTTTGCGGGGCTCCGTTAGTATTCTCTTTGTGTCTTTCTCATCTCTGAATTAGGATCTCTCAAAGTCTAGTTTCCACTGAAGACCGCGAAGTCCATAATATCTTCAGACAATATTTTTATCAGAGTATTCTCAAGATCCTAGAACTTTTGTACTTATCTTTATGTAATCTGAGACTTAAAATCCAACATAACGAGAAGCCTCAGATACTTTCAATTTCTGTTGATTTTCGCAAAAATATTTTTAATATTGGGTTTCTAAAAAACAGATAAATCTGTACAATCAGCAAAAACAATACACTGTATTTGAAATATCTGTTAGAGATTTCCTTCTCCCTATGTCACTCTGGATGCTGTCCCCATCTTGGGGACAATCCCTTGGCTTTTCTCTTCTCCTTTGTTTTCACTACTTTTATGGACTTATCCCATTTTTGGAAGCAGGGAGGGCAAAGAGATGGTAGATTTTACTAGGCTAAGATGGCTCCTCAGAAGGTTAATGTCCTGGAAGATGAGGGCAAGGTGATTTACTTTTGGTTCCTCATGCTTAGAATGGGCACAAAAGATAGATCGTCGATTTGAACAGGAAGACCCCATCTGAGATTTCTGAAACTTACTCTCAAGTCGTGAACACCTCACGATGTTGTTAGGGCGGTAGAAGGGGAGTCTGTGTGTTTCTAAATATGACTTTAATTGAAAGAGGCATCCACAGTCAATCACATGAATGATTTTAAAACTGGTAATCTAAAGGACAACTATTGTGCTTTACAATTTCTTAGTTAATTGGCAAATATCATATAAAATACAGGGATGTTTTAGGGTTGGAGAAGGATGGTTAGCTGTCTTTATAGGATGAAATGAAGCAAATAACTAGCAATTTGGGGTTGAGGAAAGGTTTGGAGAGAGGAGGCAACTTTTTAGAGCAGTAAAATCACTCTTATAACCATGCTTTACCTGTCAAAAATACATGAACTCAGATACTTAACTTGAGAAATAGAAATCATGTTTCCGTCTTTTAAAAGCCCATTGATGTAACTTGCTTGGCACGTGCTTGCTTCTGCCCAGCTGACATCCTTCCCCCACTTATTCGTAGACCTCGGCTCTCGAGCAGCTTAGCATCACCTGGGAGGAGCATATCTCCATCTTCTCTGTCTTTTGCTATTTCTACTCGAAGTGTTATGGTTTCTTCTTGGTAAATATCATTATTTAGAAATAAAGTCAAAACCAATTTTGTGTTACTTTCTTTTTTCAAACAAAAATATTAAGTGTTCATCTAAAAGTCAAGCGACGTTATTAATCGTAACTGCGTTGCCTCACTGGGAATTCCTCTTCATGTGTCATTAGTCACTGAGCATCTGATGTTGGGCTATGCAGACCATGATGTAGTAACAGTCTAGAATCCTGAAAAATATATCAGAATAAAATTTAAAAAAATTTTTTTTTAAAGATTTTTTATTTATTTATTTGACAGAGATAGAGACAGCCAGCGAGAGAGGGAACACAAGCAGGGGGAGTGGGAGAGGAAGAAGCAGGCTCATAGAGGAGGAGCCTGACGTGGAGCTCGAACCCGGAACGCCGGGATCACGCCCTGAGCCGAAGGCAGACGCTTTAACCGCTGTGCCACCCAGGCGCCCCAAAATTTTTAAAAATTTAAGGAAAATTGTGAGGTCTTAGTGTCCCTTAGTATTAAGATTTTGATGGCCACAATGTAACCATGGCATTTGCTCTCAGGCTGTTTTTTTTCCGCCAGTAAGTGTTCAGAAATGGAGGAACTGGGCTACTTTCCTCTCCTCATCAATACCCAGTTGAAATGACAGAAAAAAATACTTCCTTAAATGAAGAAAACCATAACAGTACACTAAGAAATAAGACAGAAGAGAGTCAGGAGGCAAGAAATGGTGAGGGATTCCTGCAAGAGGGAAGGCATTTGGGATCAAGGACGGGGACATGCCACTCATGGCCACGGAGGAGGGAGGCACAGGCCTTCCCAGGATATCCTCGGAGAAGTTTCAAGGTGGGGATTGACTATCGAATAACAGAGGTGATTAGTGTAGAAATGCTTAGCACAGCTGGTCCATAGCTGGTCTTATCAGCTGGTGTTGGTACACTGTGGTCTGGAGAGAGCAGACCCCAAGCCTGGAAAGGCCTGGAGATGGAGAGTGGCCCTTACGGTTAGCCTAGTCCCTGTGGAATACAGAGAAGAGAGGAGATTGAAAAAAGACAGGTAGCTCCTTCCAAGACAGAAATACAGGGAACCAACATAACCCAGGGTCAGCTGGGGCTTAGGACGGCCACTGAGGATTCCCGGGGACCTGCTTCCCCACTGCCCGTCAGTGGGGCTCACCTGTTGGGATTCACAAGTGAGCAGCCAGGTGCCCTGGAAGAGCAGAAAGGGTACAACCACACAAGCCGCCCTCGCCAGCTGCCTGTGCTAGACGGCAGAAGCCTTCCTGGGACACATGCAAACACCCCAAGGATCACCAGCAAGCTGAAGAATTCAAGAGCTTGACAAAAAACAACCATGACCATCAAGCAAAAATTGTCAACCCTCGAGGAAGCGGAGGGACTTCACGGGACAGAAAAGAATGTAAAACTTTCTAATTAATGTTTAGTGAGCAACGAGAGGATAACTCCTCCCTAAAACATGAATAGGTTGCTTTGAAAGAGGAGCTATAGGAGAACAAAAAAGAGCTCTTATTAAATATGATTGTTGAAATGAAAGATGTCTGGATGGGCTAAATAGCAGAATGGGTTTGGCTGATGAGACAACTGTGAGCTGGAAAAGAATGTGAAGAGTTCAGCTCATCAAACAAAAGTAGGGAAACTAACAGCTATGTTTTGAGAGGTGGGAGATAGATTTAGGACTTTCAGAGAGGACAGTGAAGTTCAGGGAAGGAAAGGGTAGGTCAAAGAGAGAAAAGGGGAAAGAAGTCCTTGAGCTGGAAGAGATTCCAGTTTTCAGCTGGGAACAGCTAAGGAGAATAATTTACAAACAACGAGCCATCCTGGATGTATGACTTGTGGTTTAGAAGAGCGAGGGTGAAGAGACAAGCCTGAACGCTTATAGAGTGAGCCAAGTACACACACTGTCATCTGGGACACGACAAGGATGATGCCAACACCAGAGGTCTTACTTTTAGGGGACACTGGAAGACAGCAGGACTGTGGCTTCTCAGTTTCCTTATTCATCTAACAGATATTTATTCAGTGTTTTCTATGTGCCAAGTGTCTGGACAGAGAGCTCAGACCGACGATGCACAGATGGACAAGCAGAATACATCGACTATTAGACGGCGTTAAAGGCGTAAGAGAGAGAAAATAAAGAGGGAAAGGGGCTGGAGATGTTGCCCGGGGAGAGAGATGGTGGTGCAGGTAAGTGACCTGGCAAAGCCTCCCTCAGAAGCCACTCTCAAGTAAAGATCCCAAAGATCCAAGGAAGTAGGCATGCGGCTTCTGGAGGACGACCATTCTTGGCAGACACATCAGTGAGCATAGAGGCCACAAAGCAGGGGCTTGTCTGTCCAGCTCTGTGGCAAATGATTTTAAACTGAGAACTCCACGCTGAGCAAATAGCCAGAATAATTTTACACATGCCAATGCTGGGGGAGTTTTCCATCCTCACATGTGTATGTAGAAAGTTACCACGATATGCTTGAGTGACATTAAACAATGCAGGAAAGAACATGACCTGGAATATAGGAATAGTGATGGTGTAAGTTGGCTCAGGAGGAGGTGAAAGACGAACTCAAACAAAAACAAAAAACCAGCCAAACAAGTAAGAACATAAATTAATTTAATGTTAGTCCCCCGAATGTTTGATGCCATTCCCTGGCAATGATAAGTGATATATGATATGATTCATGATGTATGATGTGATGCATGATATATGTATGAGGTATGTATGAGGTGATGTGTGATGCAAGCATGTGATGTATGATGCATGTATGATGTGTGGCATATGTGATATATGATGCATGTATGATGCACACATGATGTATGCTTGATGGATACATGCATGATGTGTGATGTGATGTATGATGTATGCATTGATGTATGTTGTATGCATGTGATGCATGACATATGCATGCTGTGATGCATGATGTTTGTATGATGTAAGCATGCTATGCATGATGCATATATGGTGTGATGCATGGCGTGTGTATGGTGTATGTGTGTTGCACACATGTGATGTATGATGTACGTATGATATATGATGTGATGTATAGATGTACAATGTATGTATGGTGTGATGTGTGGTGCATGTATGTATGATGTATGTGTGATATATGCACAATGCATGCATGCGATGTATGACATGTATGCTGTGATGCGTGCTGTTTGTATGATGTATGCATGTGATGTATGATGTGTTCACATGATGTATCATATGACGTATGATGACATTTCTTGCTCAAGAGTCTGCATCATTCATTTCTGCAGTGGCAATATTTCTGTAATCCTAATATTATAAATGCCGTTTATAGTATTTTAGTTTTAAGACAGCCATTTAGAGAAAGTGTGGATGATTTATTGAGGGTTACAGAGTAGAATGTAATTGTTATACAGTAATGTAAACCTAATTTAACATCAAAAGTGTGATTCAATTGACATTGCCTAAAGCAATGTAGTTAAATGTGTAGTTTAAAAAATAATAGAGAGCACCAGAGAAATGGAAGATAAAAATGTGTACTTTTAAAACCATATGAATTCATTATTTTTATGATTAAAGAAAAATAAATTAATATTTGAATGCTCTGTAGTGGAGAAGTATAATTTAAAAAACCAGGCATTTCTAACTGTACAAAAGCCCTGATTAAAAAAAAATGAAATAGGGGCGCCTGGGTGGCTCAGTCGTTAAGCGTCTGCCTTCGGCTCAGGGCGTGATCCCAGGGTCCTGGGATCGAGCCCCACATTAGGCTCCTCTGCTGGGAGCCTGCTTCTTCTTCTCCCACTCCCCCTGCCTGTGTTCCTTCTCTCGCTGGCAGTCTCTCTCTGTCAAATAAATAAATAAATAAAATCTTTAAAAAAAAAGAAATAAAATGCACTCAAAACCACTTTAACTTTGCAATGTTTTGTGGAACACAGTTGCTGATAAATCTCAAAAGAGGCGAAAATAAATAGAAAAAAAATGTATCATTGGAAATTTTTTTCTTATTGGAAAAATGTCAATAGGAAAGCAGGACTAATCTATTACATTATCAAATAGTCATAATTTCTAAAATTCTTGGGAATTACATTGTAAGATACTTCAAAGTAATTTCTACAAAAACATGCCAATTCCAAATGAAGTAAATGTGATGCTAAGAACAAAATATCACAAGACCTGGAATAAAACTAGCATCTTATCAGATTTGTCCCTACACTGAAATGAGGGCAGTAAGATGACTAAGAGCTCTGATGAAAGACTGTTAATTTGTGGGTGACGCACGCAGAGATGTCAATACCGGTCTTAATTAGTGAGACGTTCTTGGATTTGTCAATGTGGAAGAGATGGCTGTGCCCAGTTTACGTCAGGTATAAACACCTGTTGGTTGCACCTCCTAGTTGATATCCATGCAATGGGTCCTGCGACGAAGGGTGGAGCCAGGGACACAAGTGGAAATTCTGACAGGGTTGCAGCACAATGGGAGGAGGAAGAGCCAAGGCTCGACGTGCACAATGTCACGTTCAGGGAGTGCCTGGAGTAAAATACCATCTAGCGACCAAAAGGCCAAGTGCTAGTGATGTTCAATTGTTGAGTGGCTATGAAAATGCACGGTGGTTTGTAAAAGCAGAGTTATGACTGCTGAGGTTTCCAAATATCAAAAGGGTATGTTTGCAACATCTCCCACCCCAACCCCAAGTCATCAGCTGTTTGATGGCAGAAATTATACGACAACACCACTTAGGACACTACAGTCGTGGGTACACTGCATTTACAATGGATTTTTCCAAAGTTCCCACTTGAAAGCATTCTGTGCTCTAATAATTATTTCTGTCAACATCAAAACACCATAGCAGTAGAAATGGCGTTCTGATAGCATGTTCCCATTAATTTATCTTGGGAACTTTTATTTTGTGGAACTTTGTAAGTATGGCAAGTCATTGCATGAGAATACTGTAAGAGACTTCCACCTGTGAACCCTCCTCGCACAGGTGTCCTTGACTGTTATCTGGGAAGCAATGAGAGCTTTGCTTCTCTATGTGTCCATTTTTTATGTTTTATGTCTTTTCAAGGAAATGAAAGACTGGATTTGAAAGACATCTCTCAGATAGAACAAGCAGATTTCAAAAACTTATTAAAAGTGTTTATTTTAGGAGAGAGAAGAATCTGGGTTGACAGCAAGGCTCTCATATTTGGTATCTTGAATGTATGATGATGATATTTCTAGCCAGGCTTGAGAATACGAAAGTTAAAATGAATTTTTGAGTAAGGAGTACAGAGAAAGTTCCATTTGGACATAAAAAGTGAGAGCCTGACGACTACCAGGGCACATATATGACTGAAGGACCCATGCAGATCCAGTGTGGAGATCCAGGCAGAACACGAATTAAGGACCAAGACAGCTGTGCCATCACTGCTTATGTCAACTGAATCATGGTGGATGCAATTACCTGGGGAAATAAATTCCCCAGACTGAGTGGGACTATGCACCATCTTCTAGAAACCATGAGGTCAGGCATTGGTGAAAGAGCCAAAAGAGAGAAAAAAAAAGTATAGTATGAAAGGGATTGAAGAAGGGCTTGTGCCATGTAAGTAGGAGGCTAAGACTCAAGATGTGGGAATGTGCTTGGGGGATGCTGAGAAGCCCAGCCAGCGTGGGATACTGCAGAGGGAGCGCACACATGAACACAGGCTTTTGCACTCTGTAACATGGTGGTCATTGGACTCCTCCTTGGCTCCTGTCAACTCTGAGGTTCTCTGGATAAAGACTATTCCTAATCTGTCCTGTTAAATATAGAGCAATAGTGGGATTAGATGTATGCTTTTTCCTCCCAAAGTATAGATCATAGGCAACTTGACTATTGTCTTAATATGAAAGAAAACCCCTGCTAATTTCAGACTGGGGGGGGAATTAGTAGAAATTTTATAGTGGTTGTGGTAGGCAGAATAATAGCCCTTCAAGATGTCCACACCCTAATCCTTGGACACTGTGAGTGCAGTGTACCACCTGACACGGCAGAGGGACTTCGCGGGTATGATTGAGGTTATGGACCTTGAGATGGGAAAGTCATTCTGGAGTACCCAGGTGGGCCCAAGATAATTGCAGGATTCCTTAAGATCTGAGAACCTTCCCCACTGGCGGAGAAACAGGGAGATGGCAGGATGAGAGGGCCTGACTTGCCCACACGCAGCTGCTCTGGAGATGGGTTTGGGGCTGTGAGCAAAGGAAGGGGGTGGCCCTGAGAACCCAGAAAAGGCAAGCAAGCTGATGTCCCCTCAGAGCCTCCAGAAGGACCTCAGTCCTGCTCACTCCATGACTTGAGCCCAGGAGATCCATTTTGAATGTCTGATCTCCACAATAGTAACATAGTAAAATTTGTATTGTTTAACAAATTACCAAGTCGATGGTAATTTGTTAGAACACAATAGTAAATTAGTAATGACTTTTTAAACACAGAGTGTGGTGACATTTGTATTCTTAGTTCATGTTTGGATACATGTGAAGGAACTGTACGTTTTTAAGCATAGAAGGGCCTGTTTAATCACACACAATGATTTATATACAATAAAAAAATATGGTCTCAGAAGTGGGAAAAAAAAGAAATTTTTGCAAAATAGGAGGAATTCTTATTCTTTTTTTCAAACAGACCTAGCACTTTGCTCCCAAGGAAAGAAACACAAAGCCTGCCCTGATTTTGGGCCACCTGTGTCACACTACGATCATGTGACGCTGAGAGTATTCCGGTTCCTGAGCTAAAAATAAGCTGATGACACCGTGTTCCATTAACGAGTACATGATCTTATCAGAGGACGCCCGGCTTTGATCTGGAGTTCATTCGCTTAAAATCTTCATAATTAGTGTTCCTCCGGAACTCTGCACGGCCTTTCTTCGTCCTTGTTTCTTCCCATTGCACGATCAGCAAGCACCGTTTAGTAGTGCATATGGTAGTTGTTTTTCAAAAAGAAACATTTTTTTCCTCTGAAGTCTTAAATGTAGTCATTCTTGTTCCTGTCTTACTTAAAACACTAACAATTCCCATCACTGTCGGAAAGAACTAGACCAGATTGTTTTCTTCACTGGGGTCAGAGCAGTACTCAGTACTCTCTTTTCCAGACAGCTCCAACTTGCAAATGGGTTGTGTCCCATAGTTCACGTTCAAGTCTGTTGTTTGGAATTTGGAACAGATTTCCCCAGACAAACAAGGTAATAAAAGATGATTTGGTCCCTGGACTGCTTTTTGTGGTGGATTTGACGGTCCCAATCGAAGTGCTAGGATCTGAGCACAGAGGCCATTCCCCGCAGAAGAGAGAAACAGGTGATTTCAGACTCCAGAACTGTGATATACAAATTCCTCTTGTTTATAAGGCACCCAGCCTGTGGTATTTTGTGATAGCAGGCCAAACGGACTCAGACACCAACACTCCAAGGACTTCTGTTGCATGGGACGTGTGTGGTCTCGCAAGTCTACGTGTTTGTTAGGGGATGGTGGCCAAATGCCTGTCAGTTACACGATCACCAGCTCAGTGTCCCCAGACTTCTGACCACATGCTCACCTCATCATAGACTGCTAGGTTTTACACTACGTGGCTCTGTCAACTTGGCCACAGCTGACCGGGCTGAGGGTGGACATCTGCCCAAAGGGGCCCTTGGTAGACTAGCTTATAAGCAGGAGAGAGCAGCCCTGCGAAGAAGAATCACACTTGGGCTGATCTGTGTGCTGCCCTCCCCAGGACAGCCCAAATGTGCCTCTTCTAACCCTGAATTATTGTCGAGTGTCCTTTTCATACCCAGAAGTGTTCCAATCCAGATGGTGGTCACCCTACCTACACTGCTGGGCGTTTGGCTGGACTGTGAGGATTGTAAGGTTTGAAGGGCAGCACCGGGAGAGAGTAGAGGGAGCCAGCACTGGGAGGGACCCTGGGGCAATTGTGGAAAAGCTGCAGAGCCAAGTCTAGTGGGGACCCTCAAGCATCCTCTTCTAAGTGATGGCCTCAAGACAGACGAGTCTACTCATTGAGTCAACCAATATCTGTTGAATCCCTCACACTTGGCAGACACTGCCAAAATCAGGGGGTCCTGCAGGGACTGGCGAGGGGTGGTCTGAAGGCCAAGCAAGTAGCAGACCCACCGATGTGACTGGTGCCCTGGGAGCAGAAGCCATCTGGTTTAAGGCAGCATGGAAGAGGAGCCCTTCCCCCAGACTTTGGTGTCAGGAAAGGCTTTCCAGGAGATAGCATACACACCGAGCCCAGGAAGGAGAGGTGGGAGCAAAGCAAGTGGCGTGGGGGCAAGGGCCAGGCCGGAGGAGGTGAGCACGGCAGATGTGAAGGACATGAGTGATGACCTAGTCTGAGGGGGACCCACGAGGGGCACCCAGACTGGGGTCCCTGGACCAGCAGTCCCAGCATCCTGGGCATGTGTAAGATGTGCACATTCTCATCCTTCCCCGGACTTCCTGAGTTGGAAACTCTGGAGCCGGGTTCCATTACCTGTGTTTCGGCAAGGCTCCTGGGGACTCGGATGCCCGCTTGGAAATGTGCACTCCTGCTGCAGCCTTCCACAGCCAGTGCTGCTCTCACTGGGGCCACTGCTTTGGGGAACCTGAGGATCTCTGTGTAGGAGGCTTCATAGTCTACCCGTCTGCATGAAGGTCTCTGCTCTCTGGGGAGTCCAGCTCCCGGGCACCCCGGCGTGCCTCCCGACCCCGGAGCCTCCAGCGCATGACACTCATGGCTTCGGATCTGAGAACTTCCAACTTTTGTATCACCTCTGAGACATCCTCTGGTCTACATTTGGCTGGATGACAGTGAAAACTCATCTTTACAGGCTTATAGGCTTAGCAGAAGGAGAGGGATGTGGTTCCATTTGGTCTGTACTACTGTCTTCCCCATGATGCTGACTCCTTGACACTTGGACTGTATGCTGGGTGGAGATGATCCACAGGACAGAGCGAGCTTGTGTCCTGTGGTGGGGGAGAGATGCTGGGATCAGACTGCCCGGCTTCCTGTCCTGACATCAGTGTTTGCGCGCCGTGCAGTGAAGGATGGGGCACTCAACCCCCTTCTGCTTCAGTTCCCTCCTCTATAAGATGGAGATGGTCTTTCCATCCATGTGGGATTATTGTGTGTCATATGTGGGTCCATAAATGTGAAGCCCTCGCCACAGGGCCAGGCGTTGAAGACATCGTGCAGGACTATTTTCTATTTTTTTCAGCTCTGTGGTGTCTCTCCATATCACAGGGTTATTGCCTCTTCCCCGAGCAGATTGTTGGAGCCACAGCCTTGCAGCCCTGCCTCTGGGAGGCTCTGTCGCTCAGGGACATAAGAACACTGAGACTTTCTGCCTTTTCCTGCCGTCTTGAGTGCAGACCTCCCCAGATCACTGAGATTGATGGGCCGCTCTGAGGAGGGTCCGCTGATGAGCTCATCGGCTCTAATACATAACGGCTGTCAGTGACTGGGCCCTCCCGGCCAGTTCGTGCTATTTATTAAGGTCATGCCCCATTCCTTGGCTGCCCCTTTGATCAGTTTTTGACAAAAAGTCAAATAACTTTGGAAAAGCTGCATGAAGGATTGCAGGTTCTTCCCAGCAGGACCTCCCACAACTTCTCCATATAAAGTTGGTGGCTGGAATACGCAACGTTTCCCACTTCTCTAATCTCCAAGCATTTTCGTTTCCGTGGGGCCGCACCTCAGAAACATGGCTTCCGTGGGCACAGGTGCAGGAGCAGGAAGCTGGTGGGGAGGGGCTGCCCCAGTCACGCGAGTAACTGTTCGTGGTCCTGAACCATCGCTGTGGGCTAGCACAGGGCTGGCTCCTGGAAATCCAGGATGCTTGAAAGCCTCCGTAGACTCTGCCAAGGAATCTGAATACAGGAGGGTGAAGATAGAGCTGGAAGGGAATGGAAGGAGGAGGGAATGAGAAATGGCCAAGCCCACTGGAGAAGCAGAGCCCTGAGAGGCTGGCAGGAAAAGAGCAATAAAGGGAGAACTTTGATGGTTGTTTCAGAACTTGTTACTTAGCAGGCCATCACCATGCACCATGACCAAAACCTTGAAGGACGAAGGGACAGTCGGAAACTAAGGTGCGAGGTGGTTTAGCCAGACAGGTGCAGAGGTGGACAGATAAGCTCTCCCATGCTGTTGGTGTCCCTGAGTTAGGACAAAGTGCTCATGGCTTTCGTTAGGATTTTTAACGTTGTGAAAAATTTGCAATTTAATGCAGGTTGAAGCATCTTTCCTTGTTGTAAAAAGTAAATAACGTTTTTCATGCTGTGGGGAATTGTGAGAGAATGTGTCCCACCTCAGCTCTCCTGGGCTTCAGACCAGGAGACACGCGTGGGGACACCCCGCAACTGCTCATGGGGTCCATGCATGTGCCCTTGGCGTGGGCCCATGATTAAGTCCGTTCTTTCTCATGTATGGCTTCCCAAGCAAACAAATCTCTACACCTTATTTCACACTGTGAGTTCTTCTAGGGTAACTCTGCGAAAGGGAAGAACATATTTCCATTTTTCCAAATCACCGGAGAAAAAATTAAGCCCAAAAATCCTTTTTAAGCTTATAATTAAAATTAGCTTATGAGATATCTGCAGCTTTTAAAATAAATGTTACTGTTAATGTTCTTCTGCTTATGATTGTGGTTCTCAGCCTGGGGGTGGGAGTGGGGTGGCTAAATGGGCCATTTCGAGCCCCCTTCCCAGAGCCTGTGTTTCTCCCTGGGGGTCGGATGGTGGACATTTGAATGAGCTCTCCATGGAATATTCTCTGGGATCTTTAATCTTCAGTAATACTTTGCAAACGAGATACCTTCAAAATGATATTTTATATTTTTAAGTGTCTGAAATACTGAATACTTGATGTCTTGTAAGGGACGAATTGGGTCATTGGTGGAGATTTTTCCTATTTTCTTTTTTTTCTAAAGATTTTCTTTATTTATTTGAGAGAGAGAGGGAGAGAGTGAGTCTCACAGCGAGTGAGCACACAAGCAGGGGGAGCGACAGGCAGAGGGAGAGGTGAAGTAGACTGCCCGCTGAGCAGGCAGCCCTGTAAGATGATGCAGGGCTCTGAGATCAGGACCTGAGCCGAAGGCAGGTGCTTCCCCGACTGAGCCACCCAGGTGTCCCTCCTATTTTCTATCTACTCCACTTTAAACTGTTTTTTTTAATATTTTTTAAAGATTTATTTATTTATTTATTTATTCGACAGAGATAGAGACAGCCAGCGAGAGAGGGAACACAAGCAGGGGGAGTGTGAGAGGAAGAAGCAGGCTCCTAGCGGAGGAGCCTGATGTGGGGCTCGATCCCGTAACGCCGGGATCACGCCCTGAGCCAAAGGCAGACGCTTAACGACTGTGCCACTCTGGCGCCCCTAAACTGTTTTCTGGTACTGGAGTAGAAGAAATAAAAGAGTGACCAACTGAGAAAAGAAATTAATTAATGAGTCTAAGTTTGGCAGTTGTGGGTGGACTGCAGATTAAACTCTGGCAATAAGCAGGAAACACAAGAGAAGATGACTATCTGAAAGAGGCATTGGTCTTAGACTCCTGCAAAGAACCATGGTCACCACTCGACAGCTGCTTCTTACTTATCAAGAAGTACAACACCATGGACTGGCCAGGTTAGGAACAGACCTTCAGGTCCAGGAGCAATGAACTGGACTCATCATCACAGAAGTCAACACAGGTACCCAAACTGTCTGAAGATACTCTGCACAGAAGAAAAGTCGACTACTTTCTAACTTTGCTTTGGATAAAAGGCTTGTGTTTGGCAAAACAAGAGAAATGTGAAGAGTATGTAACTTTTTCAAAGAGGGAATGGTAATGTGAAATTTCAGGTAAGGTGGTAGAATCAATTGTTGATTATTTATTGTCAGTAAATAACTAGACAGGTATCTTCCTTCAGGAGCGGAGAACTCTGCTGTGGGTGGAAAACAAGGCTTTACCAATGTGGTATGACGCAGCGTGCCAGGGCCGTATCATACCTTAGCTGCATATCCTAATTAAGAGCAGTGGGAACCTCATTTAACAAGAGAGCCTATAAAATATGTCAGCTGGGCTCTTCCACCCCATACCTTTTCCAAGCCAAGTCATCTCTGTAAATTCAGAGCACTAACATGTATCAGTATAGAAGGGCTATCTCAACACTTACATGTAACTTTTCTAATTTTTCAGTTAGTTTCTTACTATACAAGTGATGTATGCATGCTATGCCAGGAACAAAAATTTAAATGTTATTAAATGAAGCAAAAAGTAAAATTCCCCCTTTCTGCACCCCTATGAAAATTTTTGGGGTGTATTCTTCCAGAAATTTTTACCCAAATGCTATTACATCATGCATTCTCTTCTGTAGTTTGCTCCCCTCCCGATGGAATATCACCTAGACTATCCTCATGTTTCTCTCTCTCTTTTCAAAAGCCTACATGTCGTTCTTTGGGAGGATATTCTTCAGTAGATCTAGCATACTTATCTTGTTTCTGGTGGGTTCTCCAGCTCCAAAGAAGGCGGAAGGGAAGTTCTAGAGGGTAGGTCTGCATGCCTGTTCCAGCAGGGGCTATGTTTTTGGAGGTGGGTTTGCTGGGACAAGGGGGACGAGCATCATTAGTTCTTTAATGCTGTGAAATGGCTCTCCAGGAAGACCACAGCCAGTCCTACCAAAGTATAAGGGTGTGTGTTTATTCCCGGCCTTACTAAAAATTGGGTTTATCAAGCTCTTTATTTTCTTTAGTCTGGCAGAAAAAAACTTATTATTGTGATTTAAATTCAGGAACCATGATGTTGAATATCTTTACATATTTTATGATTTGTGCATATTTTTAACTTTACATCCATTTTTATATGAGGTGGTTTACATGTCTCTTTATTGATTTGTGAGAAGTATTTGTGTAGAAAAGAAGTTAGGCCTTGAGATATTGTCTATGTTTTAAATATTTTTTCTAAAATGGTATTTTTCATCTGTTTATTGTATTTTTTAAAACATACATTAGTTTTAGGGTTGTGTGTGTGTGTGTGAGATCACATATACTAATCATTTCTTCACTTTATTACTGATGTCTGGCTTCTAGGAGATAATATATTTTTAAGGTTTATTTGAGTCTGGTCTCCCACCCTTTTCTCCTGCACAAATTTTGCACGTATTTCGATCCTATTTTGTTATTTGCAAACAAACCGACCAACCCAAGTTCATTGCCCATTTTTCTTCTATTTTTTATCCTCCACAGCTGATTTTAAGGAGCACAGTAGTGCTGTTGTGTGTGGTGGAGTGCTGTCCACGTTGCTTTCCATTTGCAATGGGCATAATTACCGTATTGGGACCCTGCAATTAGTATTTCCAGACCAGTGAGGTGGCAGCATCATTAGGGGTCAGAAGAGGAATGCCACTCAGGAACCCAGCAAGATTCTTACATCTCAGGTTGGCTTTTTATGCTTGCAGCTCACATAAAATTTAACATTTTCATGTGTGCTTTCTAGGCAAGTAGTCCTGCTGGAACAGCCTTAGAAATCAGTAGGGTGAGGGAAAGGACCCCATTCTTGCCCCTGCTTGTCCTAGGCTGTCTGTCCTCAAACACAGCCCCGCAGCAGCACCCCTACTTCTTAGGATGCTTCCCCGCCGACTCTAAGGGGTCAACCACATCCTTGCGTAGCTGGTTCTTTGTCTGCCTAGATGACGGAAATCATCCCTTGCCTTTTGAGATGGATTCAGATGCAGGAATGAGCTTATTTGACCCCTAATCAAGGCATGGGTAAGAAGCTTTGGATGAGATGCTGTTATGGAGAAGGTTCTTGATTGCTACTGTTAGATTGGGATGTTTGAGGCAGTCATGGTGCCTAAACACCCCAGACAACTTCTGAGTCAACTGGAAAAGTGAATGTAGCTGTGCTTAATAGCTACAATCAGTTTACTTTCAGCAAAAGAGAGGACACTCCATAATGTGGGTGGGCCTTATCCAATCAGTTGAAGGCCTTAAGAGCAAAAACAGTTTTCCCCAGAAGAAGGAATTCCTCCTCCTCTCCTCCTCCTCCTCCTCCTCCTCCTCCTCCTCCTCCTCCTCCTCCTCCTTCTTCTTCTTCTTCTTCTTCTTCTTCTTCTTCTTCTTCTTCTTCTTCTTCTTCCTCCTCTTCTTCTTCTTCTTCTTCTTCTTCTTCTTCTTCTTCTTCTTCCTCTTCCTCTTCCTCCTCCTCCTCCTCCTCCTCCTCCTCCTCCTCCTTCTCCTCCTCCTCCTCTTCTTCTTTTTAAAATGTGGAATGCTTCATGAATTTGCATGTCATCCTCACTCAGGGGTATATCATTCCAACTTTAGTATGTGTTGCCAAAGCGAGCACCCAGAAGAAATTCTGCCACAAGTCTGCAACACTAATCCCAGCCTGAGTTTCCAGCCTGCTGGCCTGTCTTATGAATTTCAGATTTGCCAGCCCCTACAACCAAGTCAGAAAATTCCTTAAAACCTATAAATCAATCAGTCCATCCTCTAACTGTCTGTCTATCTATCTATCATCTATCATCTCCTACTGGCTCTGTTTTTTTATTTTTGGAGAATCTAGCTGACACAATTATGGGCAAGGGTCAGCAGCCCCATGGCCCTTCCAGTCTGCCACAAGCACCAGGGGTTGGAGATGTCTTCCAATATTGGCACTAAAGCATGTCTCCTATTTCCTGCTCAAATCTTTGCTATCAACCAGCTGACTCCTTTGCTCAGAGAAACTACTCTAACTCCATGGCTACTCACTATTTTATAAGCTCAGAGAACAAAATGCTGCTGGGGTCCTAACCACTCCTGAAACTAAATTCAGGTCTGTCATTGCAAGAGAAAAATGGCCTGGATCTGCAGAAGGGGCAAGTATCGTGGTTCATAAGTTGAACATATCCCTTCTGTGGCCAATCCCAGGGACCCAGGGTCTAGACATCCAGCGCAGAATTTCAGCAAGGAGGAGCAGCTGCAAGAAACGCTTGCCTCCCCTGTGGCCTTTCCTTCATGGTCAGTCCCCTGTGGAACACAGTTGGTTGAGGTTCCCACTTGGAGATCAGGCCACCTATTTACCCATCCACGAGCGGAGGTGAGAGGCCCTGCTGGAGTGGAGTGAGCTCACTCCCCCCCATTTTGGTGAGACGGTGGTTTCCTCACTAAGACAGGGTTTAAATCTGAAGTCTGCCCTGTCACAACAGCGCCTTGAAGAAATATTCCCTGTCTGCCTGCCATGCAGCGGGAGCTGTGCTGGGCCCTGCAGAAGATGCCCCATCAGTCAGGCACGCAGAGCTCTCACACAGTTCTCGGCCTGGTAGACACCAGAGCAAAGATGAAACAGGCGTCTGTGCAGCTGAACTGAGTGGGAGCAGAGGCTCGGGAAGATCTGGTCGTCATAGTGAGACCATTTTGGACCGACAGGGCTGGGACGTAGGATGGCGACATAGGAATCAAATGGCCCAGTGAAAAACACACAGTTCATGAGGGCGGATAGATGAATGGCCAATACACGTAAGGAAACGCACCCAATACCACTAGCTGATCAGGTTGGAGACACTGGAAAGACTGGAATACCAGGACGAACCCACTGAAGTGGCTAATAACAAAAAGTCTCTGAGAACAGTCGCTGTTGGTGAGGATGTGGGCGGCAGGAGCGCTCCCAGTTCTGTGTCCAGCCCTGCCTGGACGGCACCCCGTGGGGGGGGAAGGGCGCCCTCGCTCCTCCTGGCAAGCCCAGCCTGTCCTGGGAAAGGCTCTCGAGGCCCATGGAAGAAGTGCCGCAGGAGCTCATCAGTGTGCTGCTGGCGTGTCTACGTGGAGCCCCCGCGGCCCCCCATTTTCATGCTGAGGTACATTGTTGTGACAGAGCCTTACACAGGGAGGTGCCCCAAGACAGCGTTGACTGGAGCACGCAGGCATTGGTTGGGGGCCGCCTGGGTGGCGCAGTCGGTGGATTTCCACTCAGGTCATGATCTCGGGGTCGTGAGATCAGGCCCTGCGTTCGGCTCTGCGCTCAGCATGAGTCAGCTTGGGATTCTCTCCCTCTCCGTTTGCCCCTCTTGCTCATTCTCTCTCTCTCTCTAAAATGAATAAGTAAATCTTAAAAAAAAAGAATTGGTTGGGACTGGAGGGGAGTGAGGCCAGAGGGAAATCCAGTCAGAGCCGGTAAGTGCAGTGAGCTGGGCTTGAGCAGGAATAGACCACGGATTGGAGAAGGTGCGTGAGGCTGCTGGCTCCACGGACTGCAGGCGCCGGGGCCAGGCCGTGCTGGGGCAGGGTGTGTGTGTGTGTTTGTGTGTGTGTGTGCGCGCGCGCCGGAAATGGTTCCCATGACAACTGTCTGTTTCCAGGAGGCCTGTCTGAGGCCTGAGCTTTCATCGGCTGTGGTCTTGAGTACTTCTGTCTACATGGCGTTTCTAAAGCTTGTAGTTATGAACCCTGTGTGCATGGGTTTTACCTTAAAATCTCAAGATCACAAGTATAAAACACTCCAACAAGTTTTTAAATCAAACTGGTCGCATGATTTCTGTGGAGAGCCCACGGAAAGGGCCTCTGATCGGGCGAGGGGCGCTCTACCTGTGGGTGACCGTCGTTCAGTTCCGACACAGGGACGAGGGTAAGACACAACCTCTTAGGTTGAAAGTAGGCTTGAAAAGTCGCTTTTGTTCGATTGATATCTCGGAAATCACTATGATACAAGATTGTGATATTTATGACTGCCTCGGGGAACATGTGAGTTGGGATGTGTTTGCCACGTGTGGCCAGCACAGGCCCTTCCATCAGTCCGAAGCCACTTGAGAACGTGGCCACTTGGGTCAAGTTGACAATTTGGGGAATCAAGCAGAGTCCAGGTTGCTGTCTCCGAAGCAGAGGCTCTAGGAGCAGCGTGGAGCCAGGATTGGGCACCTCTCGTACCTTCAGACCACGTGCTGCAACAGCATCTCGGTGTTGGAGCGTGCCGTTAGATGGCGAGGTCTTGCCTTGTTGGAAGAGCACCCTAGGGCCGCAGGGGCTGGGAGGGAGGCTACCTCCATGGGGGAGGCAAGGCTCCCAGGCCTCTTCTTCCATCTGTGTGCTGCAGACCGGTTTCGATCATTTCTTGTGCTTCACTTTATTTGCTCCTTACCCAGTGCCACAAATAAAATGCATCCTGCGTTGGTGTAGACGGATTCCAGAGTCATTCTTGGATTCCTAGAAAGCAGCGGGCCACCTGTGCATGCAGTAAAGCCAGGTAAATGCAAAGGTAACGTAGGTGGGCTCCCCATGGATGTTGCAGGACAGCCTTGGGGATAGTGCCTGGGGACGGGGCGGGGACCGGCCGGGACAGCTGCCATGCAGGGGGTGGCTCTCTGGCTCGGCTTGAGCTGGGTCTGGTCTGCCCTTGGTTACTACACTGTAGCTCAGATCCTCGTGCGGCGTGCCAGCAGGGGCAGCGCTGGCCAGAAGATGTTAGCACAGGTCTCTAAATCGTGAACTCAGCCTCTCATCAGGACCGCAGAGGTCAAGAGTTCTTCCCGCAACCCTGCTTTCAGAGCGGGGCCGGCTGTGATCCCATCAGGACACTCACGGAGTGTCCTTGGAGCACGGGTCAGACTTTCGATTTTATTCTCGCTCTCTCCCTTGGGCACAGAGACCCGGAGAAACCGGTTGTGGTCTCCGGCGTGAGTGACAGATACGGTGCGTCTTTCACTACCGCACATGGCGGGAGTGTAACGCAGCTTGGGAGACAGGCGAGCCGCCACCTGGGCCGTCTGAATACGGAATGTAGTGCGCTCTCACATGTCACCCACTCCTGCATCACGTACACCTGTGACGTGATGGAGGACCCCGTCCTGTGTCTTAGGAGATACCCGGGCCGCATGTCCCACCCACACGGCAGCAGTCTAGCTGAGCATTTTAAGTGAAACTGTCTTTGGTTAGATTTCATCTGACACCAGCAGTTCTATTTGGTTGGTAAAGTCAGTTACTATTTATCCGTTAATTAATTCAGTTATTTATGTAGACGTATTGCAGACACGCAGGGTCATATTAGTATCAGGTGCATGACACGGTGATGTACGACTTGTACCCAGTAAGCTACGTTCCCCGCGGTGCGTGTGGTCACCATCTGTCACGAGCATCACCTGCCGTTCCTGTCCATCCCCGTGACTATTTATAACTGGAAGTTTGTGCCTCTCAATCCCCTTCACCTGCTTCGACCCTCCCCTCTGGAGACCTGTTTCCTTGTTGGCTTTTTAGATTCCGCGTGTAAGTGAAATCCTCAAATAAGTGAAATGCTTAATGAAACTGGCATTTGCTTGTGAGTTAAGTTCTCTGCTGGTAACAAAGTCTCCTGGAAGGTTTTCCGTTGGGAGGGCTGGGGTGGGGGATGGGGAGGATGGCTAGGAGATGGGACGTGAAGCTGGAATCTGGGCTGGTCTGCACGGATGGTGCCTCTCGCTTCTGCACCCACACCGTGATGAGCTGCTTGGAAGTGAGGTCCCCAGATGATGCGTGATTGACTTCTAGAATGTCCCCAACTGCTACGTCCGTACATGCATTTTCTAAATGCTTAGCAACTTTATTTTATTTTATTTTTTTAAAGATTTTATTTATTTATTTGACAGACAGAGAGACAGCCAGCGAGAGAGGGAACACAAGCAGGGGGAGTGGGAGAGGAAGAAGCAGGCTCCTAGCGGAGGAGCCTGATGTGGGGCTCGATCCCAGAACACCGGGATCACGCCCTGAGCCAAAGGCAGACGCTTAACGACTGTGCCACCCAGGCGCCCCAAGGCTTAGCAACTTTAAAGGAAATACCCCTCAAATTTCACAATGATTAGCAAGGAGGGCAAGGGATAGAAAGAGAGATTTATTATTAATTTTCTTTTAATCATACAAAATGAAAAAGTACGTGATCACTGTGCTCAGATGTAAATTCGATTAAAAAGATTCCTATAAGAAAGGTAAGATGGCCCCATTTTTGTGTTTTGGCAAAGAGGTCCTAAGGTACTTCCCTCAGGGAAGAGGTGGGATTCACTCTTGCAATGCTGGGGAATAGATGGGGAGCCCTCAAATTTTGCTCCCACTCTCTTGGTGGCCTGGGGCAAACACGGAGGGCCGGGGAATAGAGGAGAAGCCTCAGTTTCACTATGCAAACACACATTTCCCACTATTTCTCACACATGTAGTTTTTAGGGTTTTGCTGACATTTACAGCTCATCTCTGCTGTTTGCCACACACCTCTCCCTTTGTAGCTAACGGGACGTGCTCATCCTTTAAGAATGCAAACAGTGTCTAAGCACAAACAGATGGGCTATTCCAGAATGTTTCTAAGAACCAGTGGGGCAAGAGTCTGGTCTGGTACTCAAGTTGGGGAGGGTCGCTGGAGGGGACGGGGTGGGGGTGGGGGATGGGCAGGAAGGAGGGCATGTGACAGACCAAGCACTGGGTGTTGTATGCAACTGATGAATCACTACATTCTACTCTGAAACTATAATATACTCGATGTTAACTAAATTTAATTTCAATAAAAAATTACCAAAAAAAACCCCATAGGTCTTCCCCTTGGACTTGTAAGTGTCCCACAGATGTGGGCTTCCTGACCTCCGCGGTCCCATGGAGGTGGAAAGGAGCTGCACCTTGCGTGCTCTCTAGAACTCTCTAGCAGGGCCCCTGGGTTGTGGGGGTCGGGCCGCCAGGCTCCCTTCTTTTCTCGGGAACTGGGGGTGGGGAGAACATGGAGAGGGTTCTGTGAGGTGTGTCGGTGGGAGCTGCTCACGGTGGTGCTGGACGCGGTGAGCGCAGACTCTGCGCGTGGCCAGCCTGTGACTTGGGGCCCCCAGCCGAGTCCCCCCTCTGCACTGATCTCCCGGCGGCCTCGGCAGAGCCACTCCCGCACCGGCCGCAGCTCCCGCACCTTGTTCTGAAGACAGCAGGACTGAGGCAGGCCGCCGCGGATGTCCTGGAAACACTGGCTTCCGCTTCTGTAAACAAGGATGTGAAGAGACATTCTGACTGTCAGCGCTGCTCCCTCCACATCCCACTGAGACTTTTCGACGTTTCCATCGTTTTTTTAAGCAGGTGCACATCATGGGAGCTGGACATGTATTTGTATTTATTTATGGGTATGAAGAACTGTTGTGTCAACGTAGAATGTTTTAAACGTCTACACTCTTATGAGGCTCGAGGACGGAACCGGGTTTTGACTATTACTGGCTTTTCTTCTTTCCTCTCAGACTTGGAGACACAGCGGCAACGGCGCAGAAGAGACGCTGTGGCTCGCGTGGCGAGACTCCATCCTATTTGGGGACTCTTGCAGCTCTGGTGGAACAGGTGGGCCAGCTTGCGTCCTGTTCAACCGCGCCCGAGCGCTTAGACGGCACTTGACTCACCTGGTGACTCAAGACAGGGGCACATTGATGGGCTCAATCCTGGAGGTGTTACTTCCCTAATTTTAAATCTAGCACAATGTCTTTGCCCACGGAGAGCCCCCACCTACCCTGAGTCATCAGCACTCCCGTGTCTAGCCAGGAGCACGTGTACCTTTGTGGCAAGGCCGTAGCGGACACTTGAACCCAGGACGTGTGTGTGTGTGTGTGTGTGTGTGTGTGTGTGTGTGTGTGTGTTTTATTTACATATTATTTAGAAAAGTCTTTTTAAGTCAACCCTTGAAAAAGCCTCAAAATAGATATTTCAGGTGTCCTCCCATAACAGTTCTCATCTAATACTGACCAGACCACTCTGACCAGGACATCATGATTTCCACTCAGTTCCCTGAGTGTCCATGTGCCTGGAACTTGTCTGTGGCTTTAGTGAGGCCAGGACACATGGTGTGTGTGGTCAGAGGCCCTCACTTCCCAGGGAGCCCTGGAATCTTCTTTTTTGGGGCGGGGGAGGGGTGGAGGCAAGAGAGAGAGAGAAAGAGAATCTTAAGTAGGCTTCACGCCCAGGGCAGTGCCTGATGCGGGGTTCTATCTCACGACCCTGAGATCATGACCTGAGCTGAAATCAAGAGTCAGACACTTAACCAACAGAGCCACCTGGGTGCCCAGGCCATGGAATCTTCTGTATGTGGCTCAGTGGATGGAAGCATGGCCGGTAGCAGCATCTTGGCTTGGCATGACCTAAACTCGCAGCAGTACTCGGATCAAAATTTACTGCAAATTCCTTCTAATGCTCAGCCTTGTAGAACGAAGCTCCATCTCTCAGGTCGTCTGTGCAGAGCTGCGTCCTTCCCCGTGCCCTCCCTCTCCCTGTGCTCGCGTAAACACCTGCTTCAGTGAACGGGCTCTGGGCAGTCGTCGGGGATTGCTCTGTGGACGCTGAGCTTTTGCCTCTGGTGCGCCTCCTCTCCCTCTGTCTTACCCGTGGCCTACCAAGTGGAGGTTCTAGAGTAACCTGCACGTTTATCTTCCAAACCAGTATACTTTGAGAGCGCTGGGCCCAACAGACCCCCAAAAAACAGCACGAGCTGGTGTGTGTGTCGCCCCAGCTTGAGAGCGCTGTAAACTGTACTTTAAATGGAATTTAATGACTGAAACAGTTAATTGACAATGAATATCCCTTGGATAGACTCAGAATTTTCTCATAGGACCAAATGAGGTAAAGAAAGCTGTTTATCCAAAGGCTCCGTCTCCTCAAGATCCTTTGAACTTTATAAAACAGTAAATATTCGCACTCGATTTCGTAAAAATAAAGCTTGATGAGAGAAGGGTTTGAAGTGGAATTCTGCCACTTTTTATGCAATATTTGATTTAAATTCAATTCCTAGAAATCTCAGATGAACGTGGTTCATGTATTAAAGCACCGAGTCTAATTTATTGTGGCCTTAGATACACAGCTAGCTTACATGTGAATGAATATATATATATATATCAGAAAAAAATCTGTTCCCTTAAAAGCAGTCAAGGGACACCACATATCACATTTCTTGGCATGTTGTGAATATTAATATCCCCAAAGCGCCCATGTCAAATTATTTGACTTGAACTCACACAACCGGAGTGTCTCACTGTTATTAAACAGGGTTCGGACGTCTTTTAATCTTGAATACCAGCAAGGTCTCAGACGTTAGCTGTTTATCGTTCCTTTCCTTTCTTTTTTTTTAAGTTCGAAACAAGCTCTTTTTCTTGACACAACGTACACTTAGAAACCTAATTTCTCTTTATCTGTGTATAAAGAATAAAAATAAAGAACAAAGAAAGTGAATAATCACCAAGAGAGCATTTTTGCCTTTAGAATTTCCTGGGGGCAGGAGGGGCAACAAACCGCCTTCGTGTTTGTCTGTTATTCTGCGCAGTGTCAAAGTGCGTTTGCAACGATGAACGGCAGGTGAATACGCTGGAGATGTGCCGTCTAGAAGTTCTCGTCGCCAACAATTGGGAGGAGGTGGTTATTACGGAAAATACCGAGCGCCGGTGACGAGGGCAGATGGCGCTTTCTCTGACTACCCTGCTGTTGGGACGCCCCCGATGTGTCCCATGTGAAGCTGGGGCCTGACCAAGCTCCCAGCAGGCTGGTGCTGGCTTCAAGGGGCTTCGAGGGGCGCACGGTCCTGCTCTCCCACTGCCTCCATTTGTCGGAAGATGTTTTAAGTGTCCCAGGAGGGAGGCTGCCCCTTATTCCAGCACTGACGGTTTCCTCTTACAGTGGTGAGATATATTCTAATGTTGCCATGGTTCCATTTGGGGTTAATATCCGGGGTTTGGTTGTTGAAATTTTGTACCTCAATTTGTTTACTTCTTTCTTTCTTTCGTTCTTTCTTTCTTTCTTTCTTTCTTTCTTTCTTTCTTTCTTTCTTTTTTTTAAAGGGGTATGAAATGAGTAGGTTTCTACCACAAGGAGGACTTTCCCTTTTCTCTATGACAACACCTGGAAACAAACATGCGTCTTTTTAAAAAGATATGGATTGTACATTAAGTAATTAAAAGTCTACATTATTCTCATTACGTTTTCACTTTTGCGAAGAGTGTCATCAATAAATTTGAGCTCTCGTTTTTGGGAGATTTGTCTTTCAAACTCTGAATTTGCATCATCTTATCTGTGCAATTTTTAGTGTTGGGGCAGATTCCCCCAAGGGACACACTTTTGCAATAGAATTTAATGGTCAGCAATGAATGAGCAATAGAGGAAACAGCAGGTTTATGGCTTTTTTTGTTGTCAAGGGAAAAAAATTAATGTCCTCCATCAAACTTCTCCTTTCTCCCTTCATCCTCCCCTCCACCCATCCTGCCTTCTCTGGGGATCTCAGCTGTGTGATTGGTTTGGTTTCTACACAAAGGAAGATTTATTACTTTAATGTCTTTGTGATTTAGTTGTATGTAATCTTACTTGGGACGCCAGGGAGCGCATTTGCCCCTTCCCGTGTGTGCTGTAATCCCCTTCGAAGCAAAAAGAAATGTACACGTGCCGGCTGGACAAAACAGCCCTCATCATCTTCCTGAATCTCATCTTTCTGAGTTAATCGTTTGGCATCAGAGGTGAAATAAGATCAAACATTCAGGACAACAGACATTGAACGCCAGGAACAGAGAAAACACAGTCAAAGCAAACTCACATCTTCTACATTCTTCTCCATGAACTCTGTGGCTTCCATGTCCAAAAATGTTTACCAAGTAGAAACATACCTCCATAAAAGGACAATTCCTAGTTTTCATTGCTTCCTGCCTTACTTAGATGTCAGACTGAATAATGTAGTTGTGACCTTGAACTCTGATTTGAGATTTAAAAAATACACAGAGAGGGAAGTAGTGGAGGCTGGGGCCGTTCAGCCACCTTTCTGAAAGTGGTTCCCCTGGGAGGTCTTGCCCCTTACCCCTTGTGTTGAGGAGTGAGAAGTGAGCTTGTCCTGGCGGCCACAGCTCTAGCTTACATGGCATATTTTTCGAAGTTATTGATGTTCTGCCAAATATAGCAATAATTTTGTGTAAATGGGTATGCTGGTTTTATCCTCCATTATTCCACGTAAGTGAGTATTGGCCCCGGTTGTTAACATCTCCCTTGTACCTCATACTTTATCCAAAGCCAAGCACATTCATTGCTGGGTGGAGTCCTCCCATCACACCCCAACTTTGAAACTTATGAATCTGAAGCTCAAAACGAATAAGCAACTTTTCAAGATTAAGTCTCCTAACAGGAAGTCCCAGACCATTCAACTCTTCAGAGGTCAGGTCCTCTCCATTCTTCCCTGGCGCAGAAGCTTCAAGTGCAGGCTTCTCAGCCCCATTGTCCTTCCAAAGACCAGGTTTTTGAAGGAAATTATACAAAATGTTATGAATCTCTTGGGACTTTCCTCCCATAGAGTGCATATCCGTTAGGACTCTGGATTCACAAATAACAGAGAAGCCAAATCTAACTGGTTGAGCGTCGCAGGTGATTCTTGTTTTGATCTCAGGAAACTGGAAGTGGAGTGGGGGCTGAGGCTCAGGGTTGGTTGATTGAGATGCCAGACGATGCCACTGAAATTCTGGTCAAGCTCTGCCTTCTGGGGCCCCACTTCATCCTGCTGCCTTTGAGTCAATGATGAAGTCCTGCCACTTTTAATAGCGATTGTTTAAAAAGAATGATTGGAACCAAGTCAGAAAGGACCCCTTGAGAACAAGAACATGAGTCTATACGTTGATGCCTTAACATGAACACTTGCTGTTGGTCACATCAAATACCAGGAGGAACGTCTCTTTCACCAGACTTATCTATGCCCAAATCATGTCTCTATTTCTTGGACCAAAAATAAATTAAACAGGGGCGCCTCAGTGGTGCAGTCGTTGGGCGTCTGCCTTTGGCTCAGGGTGTGATCCCGGCGTTGTGGGATTGAGCCCCACGTCAGGCTCCTCCGCTATGAGCCTGCTTCTTCCTCTCCCACTCCCCCTGCTTGTGTTCCCTCTCTCGCTGGCTGTCTCTCTCTGTCAAATAAATAAATAAATAA
This sequence comes from Ursus americanus, assembly GCF_024610735.1. NCBI lineage: Eukaryota > Metazoa > Chordata > Mammalia > Carnivora > Ursidae > Ursus > Ursus americanus. The sequence goes on from NC_142136.1 coordinate 2,996,676, forward strand.
ATAAAAAGGAAAAAAAAAAGAAAAAAAATAAATTAAATGTTTGTTTTTTTCCATATAAATAGGACATTTGGAAAACTGTGGTTTTCACTCTGGATTCATAAAATTTTATGGTTCGCTCATTATTGCATTTAGGTTCAGCATCGAAAATGGCTCAGATATTTTCCCCTGGTGCATCCAGAAAGTACGACGGAGGAACTTCTTTCACTGGTTGGAGAGAAGAACAGGAAATGCGCTCTATACCACCTCCAAAAAGATGCTCCTTCCATGTACATTGATTGTGCCCGTGAGTCAGGATGGGAAGAACCCTGTCTTTTGCCCCCTGGTTTCTTCGAAGTGTCCTTCAAGCCTGACCCGAGGTGTCACTGTCTGCACAGAGCCTGTCCAGACCACCAGACACCACGGACACGGCTTCTCCGGGTGCCGCACAACCGCTGACTATTTCTGTCGAGGTCTCGTACTTACCTGGTGAGGCGGCTGCCGTGGTCCCAGCTCCTCCACGAGCAGACGGAGCTGGCGGACACACGCAGCTCGTTTGTGTCAGGCTCCCCTCGGCGTGGGGATTTCTGCTATTATGTGTCAGCCAGAGTTGCCCACTTAGAGGTGCTTTGGCCAGGCCATTCTCGGTTATGCCCTGCCAAAGCTTCTGCGTGTGCCAAGATTCTGCTTTCTCTGAGAGGACTGAGGCCCATGTGGCCCTGTGCTGTTGGGCCGGGCAGGCGGGACGCAGACCGTCTTCCCCACTGTTTCTGAAAACAACTTAGAGCACAATTAGCCCCGTCAAGCCTTTCGCCGCTCTGCCATATATGGCTGCCAGCTTTCCAGGGCAGTTCAATAATCCCCAGGGTCTAGCTGCAGGGGCGGCGATGAACAGAGGTGTTTACATGTCTGAAAATGTACCAGGCTATAAATAGAAGCTATTTTCCCAGCATCCTGTGATACTGGGTTTGTTCTTTTCTTTTTCATATTCTTTCCCATTTGTCAGCTTTAATAAAGAAGAAAAGGAGCAAAGGGTGGGGGAGAATAACCTCCCCGCCAAACAGTTTCAGATTGACAGAGAGAGCATTCACTTCCCTTCTCAGAAAATCTGTGGCAGAGCTCCTGGCCTACAGAACAGGGAACTGCCAACGAAACCCAAGCCCTTCTGAGGAGCAGAGTGAGAAAGGAGTCCAGTGGGGCCAGGAGGCAGGTCCCCTGCATCCCCGAGGGGTGCCTCAGACAGTTCTCGGCTGTTTCTGGTAGATTCTGGAACTAGCACTTGACATACCTTTTCAGATCCCTCCGTCAGCTTTATTCCTTGGAGTCTAGGGTCCTAACTGTAGATGCTGTCTTTGTGCAGACTGGGATCCAGGAGGTGAAAGTATTGTGGGGTTTGCTCCATCCCTTTGCATCCGTTTTCCTACATAGGGCACTGAGGCCATTCTCTGGCTGGGAGTGGAATTCATTCCCGATGAGGGGATCGAGGCACCGGGGACCCCAAGGGGCACGAGTCCTCACTGATGTGGGCTGGCATTCCCGTTATGGGTAGATAACTGGTTCCTTACACTTCCTATATCCATGCGGGTAGGTGTTAAGATAAGAGCTCGTCGTGCATTATGTCCTTTTTCCTGACAACAAGCCAAGGAAGGAAGAACCAGTATTTTACCTAGTTTGAATGTGAAGAAATTAAGGCGAGAGCACCCGAGAAACTTACCTAAGGCGACATGTTAGTAAATGACATGGCCAGGTTTCGAACGTAGATGGTTTGCGGGCCTTGCTGACCGGCCATACAGTGTTGCATTGCCTTTCCAGTCCCTGGGGGCTGACCTTCTCCAAAGGGACACTGGAAAAATCAGGAATAAGAAAGCCCATGGTGAGACGGCCTTCCTCGGCGGTTTCCGATGTGTGGAACACAATGAGCACCATTACTTAGAACGTACGAAGGGCTGAGAATCCAGAACGGAGACATCAGTACTGATTATAGGGTCATTCGCAGACACACATACATGGCCCTCTGTTTGCAAAATCCTTCCCTCCACCCTACTCACCAGTGGGAGGGCTGCAGAGGGGTGAGGAAAACACGAGTAAATAAAAGAGAAATGATCTGCATTTGGTTCCCAAAGTGACCCATTTTGGTTAGGCCTAGGGACCCTGGTGGCTCACGGTCCTGGGCACCTCGGCTCTTACAAGTGGGCATTGAGTTGCTCCACACGAGGCAGGAGAGGCAGGGGCTTCTGCTTCCTGGGCACCAAACCCGGGTGAGGGGCTGTCTCCCTGGCATTCCTGAGGCCATCATTCTTCAGGCTCCTTCAATCTCTCCATCTGCTTATAGCCAAATCTATGCATGATGCTTCCTCAGAGGTCTGCCTTTCTTAGGCTGCTGGGTGGGAATGGCATGCAGATCTCAAGCATTCTGGAATCTTCTACCGCTGCTCCCTCCTTCCACCCCTGTGTTGGGGCCAGCCCTGCTCCAATCCCAGCTCTCCTCAAAGTAGCATATACTTCCAAGTCCCACGCTTGAGTGAAGGGTGAAGGTCTTTTGGGTGAGTCCCAACTGACCTTAAAGCACAGTCATTACTGACAGGCTTTAGACCAGGGAGGCCCTTGGGGAGGGAGGAACACCTTAAATTTATACCCGTAAGAGAGAAAAACAAACATAAATTAGTTTCTCCCTCAATTTCCTTGCCACAAATGTTTACACTACATTCAAGTATTACATCAACTCAGAATATATCAGATTAAGATACAGCCTTAAAACACCACTTGGCTCCAATTCTAAGCGTTTCTGCGTGTGCTTCTACTCCCTCTCGTTTCTTCTCACACTGGGCACACAGTGAGTCTTCCAGCCTGCAGTCCTGCTTTCTGGAATCGTCTTTCATTCTGTGGCTGGGGAGTTCTTAAGTCATGCGGGTATCATCCCCTTTCTTCCACATGAAGTATTTCTATGTCTCCTCCTTGTCCACAGGGTGAGATCCGGACTCCTTTGCCTGCTCTTTGGACCCTGATTCTCTGGCACCTCAGGGCCCACTGCCCTGATCTGCGTCTGACACCCTAGCTATAGAGCCCACGTGTCGCCCCCCCACCATAATTTACAAAAACCCTTTGTCTTTCCCCTTATACTCAGCGAGTGAATGATTGCTTACCCTCCATGCCCGGCCACACATCCGCTCTCCCAGGAAGTTCCCTTACTTCCCCAGAGGGATTCTATTGAGTCTTCTTTGTGGCCGTGCTGGAATTTGGGCTAATTCTCATGGCATCTATTACGCGACATTGCAATAATGTGTGTACAACTCAGCTTCTAGTTACCGAGAACTCCTGAGGGCAGAAGCCATTTGTTCATTCATATTTATTTCCCTGGTGCCTGGCACAAGTCTGGAAACATTTCACTTCTCAATGAATTGTGTGTTGAGTGAATGTGGACCCCTGAATGGGAGGGCTGTTGGTAGGGGAACCATTCTGCCCAGAGCTGGACAAACAGAAAGAAGGAGAGGGAAGAGACCATCCTCTTTGTTCCAAGACTCCTTTTTAAAAGAAAGTTGCCCTTTAACATCTTCAATGAATACAGTCACCTCGGAAGAACAATTTTTTTCACCTCGGACTGTGTCCTAGTGGGACATTGAAGTGGCAGTCAGAAAAGAAAACTGTCTTGGGCAAGCAGAAAATATGAGTTGGCAGACACTGAGCGTGAGCTTTAGAGACGTTATCCCCCTCCATTTCTGCTCCATAAAGACGATGATTACTTCTCACCATCATCATCACCGTAAATGGGGTTAACGGTCTGAGTTTCTTCATCACCACCATAGGTGCCACATTCATTAAATCCTCTGAAGACAGGAATGAAAATGTGATGCAAGGTAAATCTGCAAATGAAGTGCTCAGAGGAAAGGCTCTCGTCTACGGTGTGCAAAGCACTTTAGACAAATGCAAACAAAGAGAGTGACGTGAAGTGTCATCTGGAGAGAAACTGAGAGGTTTCTATTTGACTGGAACAAAATCTTGGGGTCGCATCTTGTGAGATAGTATAGGATCTAAAACATCAAGCTGGGCTTAAATTCTACCCTGATCCAGCGGCTACTGAAGGTCACATAGCCAAAGTCCTCATTGCAACGAATTGGTATCCACCAGTAGGCCACCCTGGGATCAAGGACATTTTGGGGACAGAGCACAATGCTGGTGTCAGCACGGTCTCAATCAGGAAGCGAGGGAGATACAATGAGAAGGGCACCAGGCATGGAATCCATTAGCTTCTCTGCAGCGACAAGTGTCTTCTGCTCCAGCAGCGATGTTGCGGACAAGGCCCTCCATCTCCTCCAGACTCCGGTTTCTGATCTGTATTGAGGTGTAGCCTTAGCAGTCCCCATGAGCCCTCCCAACCCAGAAGTCCATATTTTTGTGATTCCAGAGATAGATGTTGAGGCCAAGGTTGAAGGAAGAACCAATGGTGAGTTGGAGATATTGAGCCTGAATGAATGAGGGGATGGAGGTTGTCTCTGATAGAAGTGGGGATTTTTGCAAGGGACTGATATGTAATTATTCTAAATCAGTGCAATTTTAGGAAATGCAGTTTTGTGGAAATACCCTGTTCTGAAATGACAGACACTAGGTTGGCTTCACTTCCAAAGGCTTCTTGGAGGTGGATCCTTAACTGGATTTGGAAGGAAGGGAGGATTGTTTGGCGAGACCGTCAAGAAATGAAGCAAACCAGACAGCCGACGTCTCTGCATTAGAAGCTCACTTACTTGAGTTTTACTTGCTTTTTTGTTGCCAGAGGGCTGCTTCCAGTGATGAGGGTGCAGTGCTGTAGAAAAAAACTAAAGAAAATAGGGAGGGAGGTGGTTGCTGCTGCGGCGGGGGTAGGGGGCGTGCACTGCAGTAATTCATATTCGAGATGGCGAGAGCCCAGTCGAGAAGGGGGAGGCAGAGAGAAGTAGATCCAAGAAGCGCAGACTGTTGCCTCTGGGTCAGAAGCTGCTGGGTCGCATGTGGTCACTCAGCATGTGGTTGACGGTGGGCTCAGATTAGGTGTTCAGTCCAAGCTGATGATGTTGAGAAGTCATAGAACTTTCGGCCCCTTCTGTTGTATACCAGTGTAAAGGCTGATGCTGAGAAAGTGCTTGGCTGCAGGTGTGATGAGTGCCATATAAATAATGGAGTGGCACCAGCCAGGGAACCACCGCACGCGGCGCTCAGGGTAATGGCAATCCCCCAGTGTTCCCAGGTCTTGCTGGGCCCCATACATAATTTATGGAATACCTGAGCACTTGGATTTTTTTTTTTAAGGATGTTTGCCCAAATCACCTTACTTAGGCACTGTTGAAAAAAGTAAGAGAAATAATGTAATTTGACTTTCTGAGTTGAGTTATGCAACAGGTATTTTGTCTCCATTTATATAATAGAAAAGATCCTTTATGCTTTCCTTAACATTCACTGCAGAACTTCTTTGACAATACTAGACTAAAGTCCTGGGGAACGATCTCACTTTCTAATCTTCAAGGAGCCAAAAAACTTTTGCTGACATTGGCTACTTACGCCACCCTGCAAAGCCACACAGCTCTCAATTTATCTGGGGGAGGAACGGCCCCAGTCATGCTAGATGATGCAAACATTTCAGGAGAGGAGTGTGAGGGGAGCAGAAGTATTTGGAACCTCAGGAATGAGATACTGAAAAAGTGTACTGATTGCTTTTTATCTCTAAATCCTCAGGGAAATGTCCCCACTTCCCTGAAGAAGGGTCACAACTATCACATGGCCACCAGCAGCCTTGGCTTGGCCCAGAGGCAGCCCGAGAGCCTTCCCTCTGTAGAAAGCATCCCACATTTCCAGCTGAGATGGCTGGATTCACTTGGGACAAGTTACCACCTCAGCTGCTTATCAGCAACTGTTTTAGCCTGGCATGCTCTTACCCAGGATAGAAATTTCTAGCAGCCAAATGCATCTACTGAATGCTTAGCAATGGTCTTCATGTTTTCTCCTAATAATTCTTAACAATAGAAAGTCCCAGATTCATCTTACCATGAAAAATAACAGAAGAGACCATGCAAGTGATAAATTCACAGAAGAAGAAATACAAGTTCAACAAGACACTTGGAACCAAAATATACTTGAATTCATCAGTACACAAAGAAATCGAAATGAAAGCAACAAGGAAGTGCATTTATTCCTATGGAATTGTGTTGGGGAGGATGATATACAGTAGTGGTGGTGGCTAATGTGCGTTCTCATACCCAGCGGGTCAGAGTTAATATTGATAAAAACTTTCTGGGAACCAAATTGATGATAAGAATCTAAAGTTTATAAAATTGAACACCCTGAGATCTTGCTGTTCCACTTGGAGGATTTCATGTTTAGCAACTCTAAATGGATAGTATCATGGATAATACCACAGATAGTATCGTGTTCTGTTTTGTATAATAGAAAGTCAAAGAAAGCAGTGGCTCTCTTCGAATAGAAGCTTGTTTTTGTCGTTTAACATGAAATTTGGAGGCAAGGAGTCAGCACTAGACTGGTGGCCCCATGATGCCATTGAAATCCAGTTTTCTTCCTATTTCCCATCACTCCCTCTTAACAGGATGGTTTGCATGGTCCCAATATGGCTGCCCATCTCCACTCACTGCATCTGCCTCCCAGGCAAGAAAATAGGAGCAGACAAAGCAAAAGCACAAAACCATGCAAATGATGGGAGTTACCTGTGATCTTCATCAAGGGGCTGCCCCAGAAGTACCACTTAGCCTCTTCTGTTCGCACCGTATGGGTCGGACTTTGTCATATGGGAGAGAAAGTAATTAGCCAGGGATATTCTCATATTGAACAAAATCAAAATCATATTAGCAAGGAAGAAGAGAAAATAGATGTTGGGTAGGCAAGTTAGTATCTTCGACAATAATTACTAAAGATTGCACGTGTATTTTACACGTACAGTATTATAATATATATAACATTTATGAGATAAGTAGATAGATGATATATAGATGATAGATGTATAGATAGATAGATAGATAGAAGTGGGAAGCAACCAAAGGACTCCAAAATTAAGAGTGTTGTTCAGAGAAGCACCATGACAATGGAGCACCATGTAATCAATAAACATCAGGTGGGAGAGGGATATTCCAAACTTGGCAAAACTTTAGAAAGTATTGCTAAGGGAAAACTAGACCTCTTACAGTGTGTATGGAAAGACACCATTAGGGATGGAAAATTTGATATGCGCATGTGAGCCCTGAGAAATAACAGAAAGATGTACCAGTGTGAATGGTGATTATAGTGGTTGGGCATGGAATATTATGAGTATCAGATGATTATAAAAATATCTTCATGTTTTTATGAGTTTTCCAAGATTTCGGTGTTGAACAGATACTACTTTTGTCATGTAAAAATAGAAAAGCTATGAAAAAAAAAGGACTGAGTTTAACTTTTCCTGATGGAGTCCCAAGGAAATGAGTCGTTTCGTGGAATTGGGCCAAAGTAACAGAAAGCTGGTCTGGATTTGGACAGTTTATATTCAAGAAATTTGGGACTTATTTGTGGAAAGCAATCACATGGCTTCCTTCCAGACGTTCTCAAACCCCCACATTTGCTTTCAGGACAGGTAAACAGATGAAAATGAATGTGCTCGGGTTTGTTTTTCATTTAGTTTTACTTTCGTATCTCGTAGAAGGCTTAATTTTATTAATTTTAAAAACACTTGGTTAAAATAAAAAGAGACGTAGAATGCTACTATGCATTAATATTAAATTATATCGTTCCTCATGAAATGAAGTTTTCTTTTTTCAACTTTTCATTTGAGATCTTTTTCTTTGCAACTGTAATTGAAACTTCAAAAAAGTGACATTTCCTGGGGGACCGGGGAGGGGTGGTGGGCACCCTCTCTACTAAAATGAGTGAGCTCTTTCTCCCCGGGCAGAGAACACAGCACAGAGTGTGCTGTATGGGGATCTATATTTATGTGATGTACACATCTATATTTATATGATGCATCTCCTAATAAAGCATCCTATAGCTCCATGACCAGCTGGAGCCCTTCTGTCTGAATCTTTTACAGTGCTATGCAAACAATGAATCATGGAACACTACATCAAAAACTAATGAAGTACTGTATGGTGACTAACACAATGATAATTTAAAAAAAACTCAGTAATTCCAATTCTAGAAATTTACTGCAAAGAAATAATTAGAAATGTACATAATGATTAATGTACAATGATGTTTATTACATTTTATAGGCAAAATTGGTAACATGCAAAGTGTCCAGCAGCATACAATCATCTACCTAAATCTTGTTAGATCCATATGAAATATTAGGTAACGATACTATGTTTTCAAAGAATGCTAATGACATGGAAATATGTTATTTTCAAATGAAAAAAGATGGAGAACAACATATACAATATGATGTCAATTTTGTTTTTAAATCGTACACCTGAAATGAATAGAACACTGTATATGTACTAACTGGAATTAAAATAAAAACGTGAAGAAGAAAAATAAAGTGCTACGAGCGTCATGTTGAAAGGGACCACCTCACACGGGTCTAACAGGTGCTGCCAAGCTCTGGCACATGCACTATCGAATGCAGCCCTCCCATTGAGCAAACAGCCCTGAGACCAAAACAAGAGGGCCCTTCTCTGTCCTGCCTGCCCTGGCTGCTTACCCAGTACACAGAACAGCAGAGTGAAAACTCGCACTAGGGACCCATGTTCCCTGCCCTATGTTTTCAATGGAAAACCGTCATCTGGTTCATAGGTTAGGAAACAGAGTAAAAAGGGTGCAACTTTTCTAGTAAAATGCATGTAAACCATGTTGGGTTGATTTTCACATTCACTTCATTTTCAATTACAGCATATATCTCTCCATCTCATTCCTCATCGTACTCGTGGGACACTAAAGGGAAAGTGACCATAAGACATACAGGAAGACAAAAGGTTTGGTTGAGGCCCAAGATGAGACAACCTTTGTATCCAGGCTCCCTCTTATTAGCTGAAAGAGGCATGAAACAGAGGCAGAAAAATCCCATTTTAGGGGAAGCAGGAGACAGAACACTGGCTTTGGGAGTTCAAGATTCATTCACCCAGTGAATAATTGTGAGTACTTCCAGGATTTGGGGATGCAAGACAGATAAAGCCCTCCTCCCCCAGATTGTGGAACTAAGATGTGGCAGGGAGAAGCAGAAATAAAATACGGTGATTCTACATTCCAGCAAGGGTGACGCGGCAAGGAAGGTGCTGGGGCAGACCGAGGAGTGCAGGGAGTGAGTGCTGGCCCTGGCGAGATTGGGCAGAGCTGGCGTCTGGCAGATGTGACATTTAGGCAGAGAAGTTTACAACAGGATGTGGCCAGGCATGGAAAGATCTGGGGAGGAGCACCCCAGGCTGAGGGGAGAGCAAGGCAAAGGGTCTGTGGGGAGCAGAGGAGACGAACACGGACTGAAAGATGATGAGATAATTTTGGTGGTCCAAGAGCAGATGAGACTCAGAGAAAATACTAAAGGGGACCCTAAAATATTGGCATAGAAAAAAGGATACGGGGGGGGAGGGGCGGAAAATGGTGACTATTCTTATCACTGTCCGGCTTAGGGAAGATCCCAGTCCAGTGTATCTTTGGTAGTGTCCAGAATAAAAGTGCATTGAAATATTCTACACAATAGCTATTATAACAATAAGTATACTTTTTTTAAAAAGATTTTATTTATTTATTTGACAGACAGAGAGACAGCCAGCGAGAGAGGGAACACAAGCAGGGGGAGTGGGAGAGGAAGAAGCAGGCTCCTAGCAGAGGAGCCTGATGTAGGGCTCGATCCCAGAATGCCGGGATCACGCCCTGAGCTGAAGGCAGACGCTTAACGACTGAGCCACCCAGGCACCCCAACAATAAGTATACTTTACAAGCTAGTTATTAAAATAATTTATACAGAACTTTTGTACATATTATCTTACTAAATTAATTCAAACCATCCATCATCCATTCATCTAGTAATCCAAAAAATATTATTTTACTTTGGATCAGATTTGCTGGGATCATGGAACGAGTTCCCACTCTGGTCAGTTGCACGACCACACAGTAGAGCTGCTTCTCCCCAGGTCATTGTTCCATGGATGTGTGCTCATCTCAACTGGTTAGGTCTCTCAACGTTTACTACTGTTCCTTGGAGTCTTCAAAGCCTATCCTGCTGGTGGTGGATGATCTTTGGTTGTGAATAAGATCTGCCTTTTAATTTTTCTCAAGCCTTCTAGATTTATCTCCTAAGTTTGCTGTGAAGATAAATGACATCATAGGTGGGGCCACCTGTACTTTATTTTCATCCTCTTTAATCTTCCATGAGATTATATCACTGAGTGAATGAAAACAGTGTACTAGTTCCAAAAAGTTTCGTATTGTCATTTGGAGAATAGAGATTGTTATTATCCTGATTATAAATAATGCAGATTTGATGTGTTATTCACATAATCTCTTGAACAGTGAATATTGCTAAGTGTAGGCTTTAGATGGGCCCCATCATGGTGTCCTTTGCAGGCTCCACAAGGTTGGCTGTTGTTCTGTCAGAAATCAAGAAATGGAGTACTCCTCCAGGTGCTATTCATGTGAATGTGATTGTCATCTTCCTTCCCCACTCCTACACATCAAAGCAGAAAAGAAGCAATCATCAAAAACTAGGGATGTACTGTATGGTGACTAACATAACATAATAAAAATTATTATAAAAAAACAAAATTTAAATTTTAACTTTTTATTACTAGATATTTATCAAAAAAAAAAAAGAAGCAATCCTGTTACTTGAATACAATGATGAGAATGAGGATTAGATTTTCTTTTAATTCTTTTAGAAAGGATGGTACAAGTACTCGGTGCTGAAAAACCTCAAGAAGACACTTGGGAAAAAATGAGACAAGTTCTGACCAGGGGAAGGAGAATTGTGATGATATTGGCTTTCTTCCCCTTTAAAATTCCCTACTTTACACAGATGGAATGCTTTATGTTGTAAATAAAGCTACATTTAATCCCTTAAAAATGTGTCCCTGAGCCATTATTATGGGGTCATATTTGTCACGGATTCTACTGAGATGTGTTCATTTTACATCAAAAATATGAAACAGAGGATTTCATGGGCTTCAAATATTGGAATTCATTATCTGCATTAGGAAAGAAGAGGGCTGAGCCAAAGGTTTCAGGTTGTGACTAAAAACTCTGGAAGAAGAAAAGAGAACATATGATACCTTTTTCTTGACTTGCCCTTTCACTTCAACCACAGAAAGGGTTGCTAAGATTTCTTGAGCTGCCATCACTTAGTGGCTCATCTTGTGGGCCTATTGTTCTCTTTCACCTCCTCCTCCTTACTTCTTATGGCCACCTGAGACTGGAGGCTTAGGACAGACCAGCTACAGAGTGAGTGCTCTGGTGGCGTGGGAGTTAATTCATCTGCAGTGACAGTCAGAGCCTCTGGATGTGCCTCTTGGACACGCCTGAGAAACACGTAGTCTGTTGGTGGAACTGCTTGCTGAAAGGGCAAGAGATGGTGGCTTAGCTTGTGGTTTCTAGAGAAGTCCAAGCCCAGCCCATTTCCAAGGATGACAGTGTTTTAACCCCATTGGCTGTTGGTCCTAGAAGATTGATCTTCTTCACCATCTAGATAAACCTGTTGTTCACATTAAAACTCAGTGCCCCATGACATTTTGATTTATTTTGCTTCTTCTTATGACTTTCTTGGTGCTAACTACCTCTTTATTGTCAACGTCAGGGGAATGTCATGGCCACATCATGTTCCTCAGTGTCCCATCTTAATTGATCTGAGATTGATCCAAACCACCTTTATCAGAGGCAAATTCATTCCCCTCCAAATCACTTCTATCCCATATCGTTTTGTAAACTGAGATTGTAACATAGTTAAATGGTTTTATTCCTATTACCAAGTTTGAGACAATACCGGTGTCTCATTTTTAAATCACAAAACATTACCAGACATCTCATGAAGATTGCGCTCCGAATTATAGCCCTAATAGTAAAAGGTTTTTCAGCCACAATTTGTTTCATTACCTCCTTCAGTGTATTGATATGCTACTTAGGAAAAAAAATCTTCTCCTTCAAATGACTTGTTTCCTGAACATGAAGAATAACATTGGGACAGTCTGTCCTCACAATGTTTTTTGGACCAAAGCAATTCAAGATGAAAACAAGCTTTTGAAGAGAACAAACTGCCTCAGTCAATTGCATTACCATCGATTGAAGCAAGGGTACCAGTGAGGAGAAAGAGCACAACCGTTGAAACCTGGGAGCCGTTTGCACACAGGTCAGCATCAAGTGTGTAAAACAGCCTCCACGTGAGGGGAGAGGGAGGAAGTACATATTTCATTTTACTTAGAAGCTTGGCCCAGACCTTCCTCCTCGATGGTCCTATTTGGGTTTCCAGTGAATTGGTTTCACAATGGCTCCTGCCTCCTGCCTCCTGCCTGCTGCCTTGTTAAGCAGTTTGGTTGTTGCCGTTCTTGAAAATGTTCTTGAGTGGTTTTAAAGGCACCTGCTTTCCATTTGTGTGGGAGCTGAGCGCACTTCCTTTCACGTATCAGCAAGCTACTCGGAGGCCCCTGAAAACGCTTCTGTGAGGATTGTGGTGTGTGGATGCAGCGGCACCTTTTAAACAATGCCTCATAAACAGGTGCTCCCTGTATTAGGGGTGTCGCTGGAGTCCCCATCCTCGTGACTTGACATCTTCGGCCTCAGAGCAAAAGCTGAAGGAGTATGTTGGTGCTATTCTTTTGATGGAAAGACACAATAAATCAAGGTAGTTTCAGCATTCTTAAGGGACACCAGTAAAAGGGTTAGGAAAACATTGAAATAAATGAGTGCTTTTCAAAGCGGGAGATTAATAGCTCTGGAAATCCCAGAAATCATGTCAGGAAAAGTTCTCCAAATCAGTCTGTGAACCCGGCCCTCTTCTAATTGGCTCAGCCTCCAGCAGTCTGGTGCTGGTCCTTTGGTGGCAGCTTCTGCCTTGAATTCCCACAACGGAAATGTGCAGAAGCCCCTCCAAGCACATGGACATGAACAGAACTGAATTCCTATAAGCATTATGGAATTTACTTCTTGAAAGACTTCCCGTTGGTTCCTAAGTGGTGAGTACCAGTGACCATCACCAGGAAGTTTCCATCAACCAGGAATAGGACATGGTGGTTTCAGATTCCGTGATGTAGATCTCTGAGGGCTGATAAACCTCTTTCCGATATTTTCACTTCCTAAGAAAGCAATCTTTCCCTGTGGACCTCTCTTAATTATATGACTTTTACAGCTCAACCTCAGTTATGTCCTTGTATTATAAAAATGGCCAAATTTATCTTTAAAATGTCCCAAGTTCATAAGACGATGTAGCTTCAAGCATTTAAAATTAAAAGAAGAACCTATCCACTTTCTCTTTAGTAATTCATAAGCTGATTTTCACAGCTCTGACGTTGTACTGACTGATAAAGTGATACCACATTTAAATTTATATCATCCACATTTGAAATGTCTTTATTCTTTTCTTTCTTCATTAGGGTGATATGTCCATAGAATAATGACCTATTCACACAGTCACCAGAATGTTAGGAGAGTTGAGACCTCTAATTGGAACCAAGGCATATTCTCTTGATCCTAGGACAATCATAGCCACATAGAACTTCGGCTGGTGGCAGATGCAAAAGATGAGTGCTGAGCAAAGGCACCCGAATTCGGAAGTGGCTTTTTCTACACTTCATCTCAAGCCTGATCACTCCGAGCAACATTCCAATTCCAGAAGTCCTCAGAGGCCACTCCGGGACTGGGCTGACATATAAATAATAGAGTGGAGATAAAGCACAGTAACAACGATGGAAATGACGGGCAGGTAGCTTTTTGATCTATGGCTCTTAAGGAAAGGCTGAAACACAGACTCTCGTGAGGCCATGGAGAAATTCCCAATTAGACGATGTTGATGGATGGGTTGTACTTGGTGGCATATACACCTGCTTGGGATTTCTAGGGCTTTATTTCCTTATCCAAGGGCCGGAACTAGCTACTTCTTCCCTTATCAGCGATTACACATGACTAAACCCAGCACTGGATTTTCTGCTAACAGAGATTCCTATCAGTTGTTTATGAAGTTGAACATCGACAACGCTGAGTGATAATGAGGTTTTATTATGGATCATTAACTGAGTGTGCCGAAGACCCCGATAAAATGCCCCTTCTAAGAATGCAGGAATGAAATGTATTTTAAAAATTCAAAATATTACCTGTGTTTCAGGCATAAAGAAAAGCTACAAATCAGTCTGAAATTCCATGAGCAATGAGCCCTGGAATAGGGATATGCTTAGAAAACAGACGGCTTAGAACAAAATGTTACAGTAAAATATAACCCCGGTAATTTTTCATTGAAACTTTCCACCCACTACTTCTGAAAGGAACAAGTACTCTTGCGTCCTGTGTCACCCGTTGTGCGTTTACTCTTTCCTGACTCGTATTAGCTGTTCAGCAGGATGTTTCTGGGACTTCTCACCAGGCCTTCATCATTCCGTCTTTACTCTATGAAGTGGCATTCCTTGTTAGTTATGAAGTGGAAAATGCAGGTGTTGTAACTCACCATACTTGCTCATAGGAAATTTAACTAAAAAGAAATTAAACTATTTTTATGTGTATCTGAAAAAGCATTTTAATGATTAGCTAACCTCATTCAATTCGCAATTTACCACATTTAATTGGGATGATTTCTTAACTAATTATTAGTATAATCGAATAATTAAAATTAATGTGATACAAGTTGATGTCATCTGTTTTGAGTTGTTGGACTTCTATGAGAAGTTCAGGATATGTCATTGAAAAGATTCTTAGCAACCAGGCCATATTCCCCTTATTTGGTCTCCTGTTTGGAAAGACCCACATTCCTGTGCCTCTGACCTCTTATAATGCTTGTTGAAGAAAATAAGAAGACACTGGGAACCACAGAAAGATGTGACCTCCTAAGAATAAACCAGGGAGTGCACCATGGACTCTCTGGACACTATCTCCTTGGCGGTAGCTCTCTAGGACAATAGGTTTGTCACACTGTGTCGCATAAAGTTGAATAACTCCTTCTGTGGGTGATGCGAGGCCCCTCTCCCTCACCATACTACTCTTTCTCCTCTGACTAATAGAAGGAAAAAAAGAACAACAGAAAAGTAGCTGTGAATTTGCTTCATTTTTTATAGGGGTCAAAATTCGTGGTAGAATATTTGGGGGCTCCTGGGTGGCTCAGTCAGTTAAGTGTCAGACTCTTGGTTTTGGCGCAGGTCATGATCTCGGGGGTCCTGGGATTGAGCTCCGCATCAGGCTCCGTGCTCAGCAGGGAGTCTGCTTGAGATTCTCACCGTCTCCCTCTGCTCCTCACCCCCTACCCCCTGCTCTCAAAAAAAAAAAAAAAAGAATATTTGAATGATTTAAATATTTGGATTACTGTCATTAATTTACTCTTTTTCTTTGAGGACTACAGGCAGGTCTTACTGGAAATACCCATAAACAGAACCACACTATGGAATGCAATCCTGAGAAATAGCAGGTTGGCTCTTACCCACCCATACACCCAGTTATTTTTAAAGTGAAACATGGCAGAATTATCTTCACATCAAGGCTCTTCCTCTTAGTGACTGTGACTGAGCAAGCTACTCTTCTTCTCTGAACCTTAATTAATTCATCTGTATGGTAGACACAACATCTACTCTGTAAGGTAAGGTAAAACCCCGGAGTACCTGGAATGTAGCACGTGTTCAATAGATTGGACTTGACATAATACAGATCAAAACAAATGGACCAAATACCCACGGACATGTTTCCTCCAAAAAATATTTCTTTTAAAGATTTATTTATTTGAGAGAGAGAAAGAAGATGCAAGGCAGGGGTAGAGGGAGAGAATCCATAAGCAGACTCCCTGCTGAGAGTAGAGCCTGACGTGGGACTTGATCTCCCGACCCATGAGCTCATGACCTGAGCTGAAACCAAGAGTTGGACACTCAACCGACTGAGCTACCCAGGCGCCACTCCTTCAAAAATTTTATTGTCATCTATTTCCCGCGCATTTTTGCTTTTTTCTCGATTTGCTGATGTACTGCATTTCTCATCACTATTAAATTCAAGAGTAAATTTTAGAAAAAGTACAAGTAAAATAAGTAGTTCTTATGAAAGTCATCATAACCATCGACCCAATCAAAGGCCCTATTCCCACTGCACCCCTTATTTCTTCTCCCAAAACTCTTGTCTAAACCTTGGGAAACTAGTCAGTGAGCAAGCCAATAAGTCTCCAGTTTTCAAATAGTTCTCATTTTATAAATTTAACACACTGGCAATCGTGTGGACACCATTCACCTTATTATTCAACCTCATTGTGACAGATGCAGCTCATGTGTAATCAGATCCTTTATGGGTTTGATAATGATTATTTAGTCCATGTCTGTTAAATTTTAAAATTCAAGAGACATACTAGGTATTCATGACTTAAAAGTAAGATGATTGCTTGAGTAAGGAGATGTTTAAGACTGCTTGGAGCATGCAGGCGCTGAGCTTCCTTTCAGAGTAGATACTGTGGAGGTCTTCTAATGCGATCTGAGTTTCCTCAAGCTACGGGTCTCATAGACTCACTGGTCTAAGGGAGGGTGGGTGGGAGTCTTCAGGGAGTTGAGAAGACACTGGATGGGGTTATCTATTCCATCTCGTGAGGATGGGGCTGGGTGGTGGGTGGAAGGAGGTGGAATCCAGTGGCAGACCGCTGAGGACTTGGTGGTCAATGCATAGCCATGCTGTGGAGTGGGCTTGAGACTGTGCTCCTCCGACTGTGTCAGAGATGCAAAGAAATTGATTTGCTCAAAAACGAGGAAAGGCGTGTCCTCCCCTTGGCTAGACCAGACATAATACTTCATCCACAGTCTTTCTGGCAGGGAGAACGCCTCCCTCAGGTGCCGCCAGCATGGAGCTGTTGAGTCATTCCGTGTGTGATGGAGCACATCCAGGATGATTACAATAGAACCCATTATGGCTGGGATTGGCAACGCTATTCTCATTTTAGGATCTATTAGTTATTCCACTGTACGACCTCATTTACCTCAGACACTTCAACTCTCCTAACTAAAGCTTGGTAAAATTTTCCTGGTAGTTAAAACTTCCTTGTGTTTTAAAGCAACTTAGTCTGTGGGGGTGGATTGGGGAAAATGTCGAGCTTGGCGTCGAGGGCCCTGCTTAAAGCTGACATTTCTTCCTGGTATTTATCCGATGGCGGATAATGAAAATAATGTCTCCTGTGCGTGCTAGGTGGCGGTCTGTTTTGTACGCATCCCTGGGTTTTAAGATATTTTCTCCATGTGAGTGTGTACTGTGGAAGATTTATCTGTGTTAGCCAGTTACCCAGGGGCCAGTGTGTAATACCCACATCCAAATCTCAAAGGATGCTCTCATGTTCTAGTTAAGATATTCTGCTTTATTATATCAATAGATCAACTCATAGGTCAAGTCATCCTATTACTGTTGTGGCATAAATCTGAACGGTTGGCTGATTTATTCGGGCAGTACCGATAACCACGTAAATGATTAAGCCAAAAATTCTGCTTTGAGGCATGACTGGATTGTAATCACGGGGAAGTTGTCCGAATCCTTGGACCAGGTCTGGGGCCTGCGTCCCCCTGTTTGTTCTGTCTACAGAGTGTTCCTCCCTATAGGTGCCTTCCCCCCCCCTCCCCGCCCCCACCAGCCACAGCCTCCCTGCAGCCTGGCTTTGTCCAGGCATGGGGACAGAGAGGTCTAGGGAGCGGAGCCCACTGTGTGGCGCTGACCCCGTAGCTGCTCGTCCTGAATGCCGCCCCCTCCTCTCGCCAGCCCCAGCCCTGCTCGGATTCCTAGTGTGGTTCTGAGACTCAGCCAAGAGATGCGCTGTGTGTCCGCCAGTGATTGCTTGCCATGTGCCTCATACCCAGGATTATATTTTGCTCCGGGCACAACCCCAAGTACCCACTTTCCCTGGAAACACCCCTTTCTCACACTTAATCTGCCCAGCAGCCAGGTGAGGTGGGAATTATTACCCTTGATATTCAGATGAAGCTCAGACGGGTTTGGAAAGTTGCTCCGAGTCTCACAGCTAATAGCGGGGGAGCTGGACGTCAGCCCAGCGTGACAGGCAGCCCCTTTTGTCCCTGGTCCTGGCGGCTGGCGCTGACACGGGGCAGATTCCTCTTTCTCCATCAGCATACTCATTCCTAGGAATGGGCTCCCACTTTCCTTCAGCACAGGCCGTGTGTGTGAGTTTCCTGACAAGCAATCCTGTTTTCCCACTTGCTTGGTCTCTAATGTCCCCTCCTCTTGGTCTGGGGGTGGAGAGTGAGAGCCCCAGACTTCTCGTTTCACCATTTGCTGCTTGCTGCTTGGGAAGGTTACTGAACAGCTCTGTGCCGTGCTTTCCCCGTGTGTAGAGTGGAACTGCTAATCCATACATGTCTCAGGCTGTCGCGAAGGCCCACGGAGCCGATAGTAAGGCCGGCGGGAGCGCACCTGGCTGGTGGGCAGCCCTCAATCAGCGGCAGCAAGCCTGACGGTGCCTCCTCACGTCTGTGTTGGCCTTCCTCCTAGACAACCCCACGTACGCTTCCGTGGTGGCAGCTGTGGGCACGTGGCGCCCGCAGGACACCCCTGGGGACTGTGCTTCTGAGCACGTAGAGGTAGACTTGGGTCCTTGGCCCTCCTAACGCCTGACGCCTGCAGATGAGCTGGGCCTGCCTCCACTCAGTGCGCAGGCTCCCGCTGCGGGAAGTTGGCCGCGGGCGCAGGACGAGAGAGTGCTGTGAGGGAAGGGGGTCTGACCCAAGCCGCATGCAGGATGAGCTGGTCCTATTCCTACAGGGCATGAGCCACAGCTGCGGGAACTTCCAACCCCCTCCCAGGGGATCCACCCCCAAGGCTGAGAGGTTGGCTGCCGTGGGAGAAAGACTCTCTGTGGGCCCCAGAGAGAGTAAGAGGTCATAGATTTTTGGGATATATATGGAGAGAGAGGGAGAAGGAGAGAGAGAGAGAGAGAGAGAGAGAGAGATGTTGAGGCGCTGGCTCACGGGATTGTGGAGGCTGGAAGTGTAAGATCTTTAGGGTGAGCTGCCTACCTGCGAGCCAAGAAGTTCAGATGTGAAGGCTGTCAGTGGCCAGAAGTCCCTCTTCCTTCCTCGTGAAAGCTCGGTCTTTTTTTTTTTAAAGCTTTCAACTGATTAGATGAGGCCCACCCACATTACGGAGGAGAATCAACTTTACTTGAAGTGTAGTGATTTACATGTTAATCTCATGTAAAAAATACAATCACATTCATCTTTGGCCAAATATCTGGGCACCATGGCTTAACCAAGTTGACCTGTCAAATGGCCTTTGGAATGGACTAGAGGTCACACACTCTTTGGTTCTTCACCTAGGACCTCTGTGCCCTCACATTCCTGAGATGAGTTATTTCAGGCCACAATCACTTTGTCTAGTCTTAAGTTGTCATGGCAATTAAGAAAGCATCCCCTTTGGGATGACCACAGGGCTTTTCAAACGGGCAGATGGCATGCTCACGCAAATGGCAGACTTATCTTTGTAGAATGTTCTCCAGACATGGGATGGGTTCTTCTGTGACTCTTACTGGCAATAGAATCACACACACACACACTCACACACACACACACACGCACACACACACACACACGCTGCTTTCGTGTTCAAACAAACAGAAAGTTCTCTCTGTCCTGGATGGGAAATGAGTGGAAGTTTTGAGTTACACCCACAGAGCCCCACTTCTCCGTGGCAGATAGATAAGGAAAGGACACTTCCTTGTTATTGATTCTCTGACTGGCGGAGCTCAGGAGACCGTAGTCTGTAGGGCACTGACATTCTGCGTTTTGCTGCACATTTTCGGAGAGCGCCAGCCTGCTAATAGCCTAATGAATTATTATGATAGCAGAGAACACTTTGGTGGTTATGATATGCTTCTGAGATTTTATGGAGCTGCAAGGAACAAAAATATGATGCTTTCATACCCCAATTTGTACCTGCAGCTACAGACTGTAATTGTTTGGGAAACTGCTCTGTCGTACTTTCATAGGAATGATGTACATGGACACACATTATTTTTTACGTCAAATAGGTAGTGGAGTTGCACAGTGGCTGTGAGCGCTGAGCGTGCAGGGAACCGGATAGCCCGGACCTCCGTGTTATCATTTCCGAGCACATAGTTCTTGCCCACCGTGGGACTTGCTGCTATTTTGAAAGCATGTGGATGTAGGAGTTGGAGCTTACTGCAAATGCAACTTCGGCTCTGAAATCGAATGTTCTGTCATGCCTGGGAGAAAGGAGAATGTAAGTGGGTTTAAACTTTGCAGGGTGGGACCTGTGACTTGGGCGGGGGAAGGCGGGGGGTTGTTCTTCTGTGAAGCCCATTTTCCTCCTGGCTGTGTGGCCCTCCAGTGGGCACACTCACCTCCCTGCAGGGGGGCCCCGTCCTCCACCTCTGTCTTTGGATGCCACATGGGGCCTGGTGTCTTCAATTCATGGGCTCCCTGGCTGTTTTCTTGCAAGACCTAAACAAAGCCCTCATTCTTTTATCATTCTGGACCACATTCTCAACTTCTCTAGAATTCACATGGCTTCTCTTCCTCAGTGGCCCCCTCTTCTTCTTAGGCAAGCACTGGGAACTTGGTGGTGCCCAACACTGATTCTTGTTCCCGGACCTGACCGTTCTAAAAGGCCTCAGGTCCCTCGCACCAATGGCAGCTAAGAGGACACTCTCCACTCTCTTTTTATCCAACAGCTACCGCAGAGCCCAGGCCCGGGATCCCTCGAGGGCTTATCTGATTTAATTTCCATGGAATGTTCTGCAAAAGGACACCAATGTGTGTTTTCCTTGTAGTGGTTCATGGTACACACAGAGGCCGACTCATATCTGGGGAATTTGAAAGTAGACTATTTTATACCAACACTGAGACCAGAGTCATTTTGATTCTCCTGTACAGTGATCCTTTCTCTTATTATTTGGATCATTTCAGTGGATGCCGTGGGTCCATCAGTGTCCCCTCTTTAGGGGTAACAGACATTGCTGAGATCTGGGGCGTTGGACTTGAGCTTGCGGGGGAAATGACCGAGCCAGTGACTCTCGGGAGCCAGGGTGTGGATGCTTCCACTGCCCCAGCCCAGGACACAGTGGTCCCGGTATCCTGTCCCTCCGGCTCCTGGAGCTCCCTGCCTCTGGAGGTGCTCACACCACACTTCGGGGTTGGGACCTCGATGTGTCGCCGACAGCGAGCTGGTGCAGTCGCCTGAGCCGCACCCCCGCTTCTGCCTCCGCCCTGCGGTCAGACTATAGCTACACTGTCCCCCAGCAGCAGTTGCTGGGTCCGTGCTGAGAACACGTTTACAGTGACTGTCCTGCCGTGATCCCTCCCATACGCTACCCGCCTGGGATCGCATGCTGCAAAATAAGCACCTGAGATTGCTGGAAGGCCCGCATTTCTGGGGGAAAACAACAGTGTTCAGTTGGGATCATTGTTTTCAATAAAGTTCCATCTGTCTTTCTGATGACAACGAATGGACTTTAGTTCACCTGGTGCTCGTGCTCCCTGCGTTGACTTTCCTTTGTCCGGACTGCTGTCCCCCCGCCCCGGACTCCCCCTACTGTGCTGGGACTCCCCGCAGAGTGGGGTCCCTCCCTGCGGCCTGCCAGCCCTGAACGCGGAGCCCCCAGGGGCCACCATGCCCAAAATGCAGCCAAGTGGCTGCCCACAGCCTGGGTGACCTGATGTGCCCCGACCTCCCTCTGGTGGACAGCTAGCCTGGAGCCAGGCGGGAGCCTCGGCTCCTCGCACTGGGAGGGGTCGGTCCAGTTCTTAGAACCCTGGGGCGTCTCTTCGGCAAAGCCTCTTCTAAAATAGCCTTTTCTTCACAGGCCTTTCCGCTCGGCTCCTCCAGCTCCTTTCCTCCTTCAGGGACGACATTTAGAGTCTGTGCCAGTGTATGCGTGTGTCCCCGCTTCACACCGTTTCCAGACACAGCACGGCCCAGATACCTGTGATTCAGGCCAACAGCCTCATGTCAAATGACTCAACTCAACTTTTTCCGAACTGGCTGGCACCATCCAGGCCAATGTGCCCTGCTTTCCTCCAGCACAGTAGCCGGGACGCTCTGGCGGGGCTGACGGCCTTTCCCTTGGTGCCACCCCTGCACTCACGGAGAACTCTGAGGATCCGCAGAGTCCCTGACCGTGGCCCCTGACCGGAGCTGCCCTGAGGCCCCCGGCGGCAAGGGCAGGGCATCCTGGGACGCGCCCTCTGTGCCCGGTGGATGCACATCCTCGGACAAACGCCCCATGATTCATTCCGTGGCTTCCGGAGCTCGTGGGCAGGGACTCTCCCTGCCTGGCTGACCGCGGCCAGAGCCGCCTGACGAGCTGCGGAAAGTGACAGCCCCGACCGGCCCCAGCGCTTCTGACATCCTTGTGCAAAGTTGTGTTGATTCCCTCCTTCCAGAGTCACCAGGAATTAGTATAATTGCACTCAAATATTTGCAAACTTTGCATCTGTTTTTCCTCGCAGATTTTGCATGGCATGCCAAACAGTCATGTTAAATCTCCTTGGGGGAGAGGAAGAGAATAAGTATGATTAAAATGTGGGCTGCACGGAAGACGTTCAGGACAGTTACCAGGTTTCGCTCCGAAGGATGTGGAGTTCTTACGGACCTCTTGCAGGTGGCAGAAGTCTGCATCCCCTACCGTTCTAAGAAAGGGCTTGAGGGTGATTGTTTTCCGCAGAGGCCAGCTGCACGGGGAGGCCCCGGGGGCAGGCACCTTCCTCCTGCCGGGGGCGCGAGTGCACCGGAGGCTTCCCGTGCAGCCAGATGGAGCTCTTTCATCTTAAGGAACCAGAAGCCATTTTAGGAATTCGGCTGAAGAAGGAGGCTCCTGAGCGACTTGGGGCTGGAATTACCCATCGCAGGTGTCTTCGTCTTCCTGGTGACAGGGCGCTGATGAGAGAAAATGGGGTGGAAGGGGGGTGGGCTGGAGGTGCGCTCATGGGTGACTGGTCAGGGAAAAGCCCGCAGTGGGCCGGTGCACAGAAAAGGGTGCAAGGCGGGGGAGCCGCTGGGGCGTGGGGTGCAGCCAATCGCATCACCCAGGCTGATGCTTTCTGCGTGGATCTTGGAGCCAGTCAAGCGGAGTGGGGAATGGGATCTGTTTGGGAAACCCTGGGGCTAGTTACCCCAAGTGGACTTTTCTCCAAGTGGTTAAGTAAACCCAGCATGAACCCCCGAGGGGGGCAGGCACCCTGGAAAGAGGCTGTTGGAGACGGTGGGCTCCAGGACACGACCGCGAGCCCAAGCATTGCCGTTTGTTCCTACGGAAACGAAGTGCAGATTTACATCTTGTCTCCGCTCACCCGGAAGATTCTTGGAGACCAACACATCCCTCCCGTCTGCAAACGTACTTAATACTGTCTTAGGCAATACATGCGTTTTGTTTGGGGTAGGATGGACAGGAGCTTTTGTGTGAAGAAGAAGCTCATATTGACGTCCAAGTCTGGTGTGACGGAGTGGGATAATTCTTCCAACATTTTATTGTGAAAGTTTTCGGGCATACGGCCATGTCGAGTTTCAGTCAACACTTGTCCTGAATTCTACCACTGACTTAAGACTATACATGATTTGCCATCCATCTGTCTCCTCTGTCCCGCCCTCCCTCTCCCTCATCCTCTCTCTCTCACCCTTCCCTTCACTCCCACTCCCCCTTCTTCTCTCTGCCCCCTCACTCTCCCTCCCCCTCTCATATCTATCATCCACCTATTATCAATCATCTCCATCCATTAATTCAACTTAGATTTTTTTTTGCACTTCCCCCAAATACTTCAACGTACATATCATTAACTAGATTATACGTCCATGTTACCAATCTTTATTAAGGCATAGAACATTACCGCTATTATTCCAGAAAGGTCCCTCATGCTTCTTTTAGGCTAATTCCAGTTTCTCTCACCCTTAGACACAAGTACTACTCTCATTTTCTTTTCAAGTGCCAGAATTTGGCAGGCACTTCTCTCTCTCTCTGTAAGACCAGATATCAAAGAGCAGGTTTTAAGTATATCCTAAAACGCCATTCATGAATTGTCGTATTTGTTGTCTATGTTTTAGGAAACAAGAGGAAAAATAAGCTTTGCCAAAGGCTAGCAATATGCTCCACCCCTAGGAACCGCCAGGGATGGGCCGTGTCCCCACACTGAGCTCTGTGGGGACACGCGTCCTGAGGTGCTCACCTGGGCCTTCCCCATGCAACAGAGTCCAAGTCTGCAGTGATTTTTAAAATATGAACTTTTAAAATAAGCATGCATTATAAAGGTTTTACTTTTCTGTTTGCATTATCCACACAGATATACACACTTTGTATAACCATCTTGTATTTACAATTAAAGGGACTTCCTCCCAAAGTACAAGGTTTGAGGACAGGGCTTGGAAGGAGAAGGCCTCCCATGGCTCCTGCAAACACCAGCCAGCACGCCATTTTGTTTTACAAACTGCCTGACAACCGTATGTTTGACCCGCTCCCAAGTCAGTTAATAAAGTTCCTTTTAACATGAATCAAAACAGTCTGAACTCAATGGCAGGGATCTCAGGATGGGAATAGGGAAGTGGGGACCAGGCACGCTTTGGTGACGGGTCAGGGAGGCATGCAGCTGGCTCACTGGTTGGGGTTGAGAAAGAAGATGGCAGTGCGGGGGGTGTGGTCCCGTGCACTACGGTGACGGAGTGACTACACGCTAGCATCTGACTCCAGCATAGAAGAGAGAATTTGAACTCAGGT
This sequence comes from Ursus americanus, assembly GCF_024610735.1. Taxonomy (NCBI): domain Eukaryota; kingdom Metazoa; phylum Chordata; class Mammalia; order Carnivora; family Ursidae; genus Ursus; species Ursus americanus. The sequence continues at coordinate 3,021,463 of NC_142136.1, forward strand.
AGTGTCCTAAGGTCTCCGTTAAACATTAGAGACCCAGGAGACCGTTAAACATTAGGACCCCCTTTGTAGCTTCTGCGTCAGTCTCAGTAGCAGGTTCCAAGGCTGTGAAACGTGGATGGTAAGGAGGGCTTCTCCTCCATCTCACCAGACAACTTTGGGGCTAGTGCCTGGGTTTACGGTCTCTGCAGGAAATGCAACCATTGGCCTTCAGTCTTTGGGGGAATGACCTCCTCTGTTAACAAGCAGGTCATCCATTTTTACTCTTTTGTAGACAATGGAATAAACAATTAATTTATTATAAAGAATTTCCAATGGGAATTTTCCAGGTCTGGGCAGAGCTTTTCTCTGGTTCCTGTCAAGTGATTCCCTTCTTTGTGGACCTGGAATGCCTGCACAGTTTTGAGGGTCCAGTGACCTGTAATCCCTCCTTCAGGACCTTGCCGCACGGCTGTGTTGTTGTTGCTGAGACCCGTGCTGGAATTACTATTGCATCGCAGCTGAAGCTGGGAACGGAGTCACTCGCTCTCTCCCCAGATGTCCACCTTTGAGTTAGCCAGGGCCCCTCTTGCAGGATGGCCATTCTCCCTGCAGATCTGCCTGTCTGCTTCGGTATCCTGGGTTTGTTTTCACACGCAGATAAGCCCACCTGCCCGGCACTGGAGGAGCGCCTTCTCTCCGCAGAGCACCTGAAATCTAAAGAAGACTGGACAGTTTCCTTCTGGAGCCTACTTCTCCTGGGAAACCACTAGTGAAGCAAGGAACTCCCTCCCTTCAGACAGAAACAATGCGTCTCAGCCTGTAATATAGAGAAGCTCCTTTATGTCCATGGTGTTCGTTACTAATCTTCACCCTGGGTCTCATTTTGACCTCTGGAGGAAGGAAAGTATTTAATTACGTAGGCTAGTAGAGTTGTCAATATTAATAAACACAGAGAAAAATGGCTTTAAATGGCGTTCCTGTGTACGTTGTTGCACTCCTGCCCCGGTGGGTAGGTTGTGTATTTGCAGGGGCCGGCGATGCTTAGTGAGCAGCTGCCCCAGCGTCTAACTAATTAATCAATCCAGCAAATATCTATTGACTGTCATCTATGTGTCAGGCTCTAATGGGTGCTAAACATGAACAGGAAATCATCCCCACCTCTCACGCTCACGGGAGGGAACGATAAGCAAAGAACTTTCCTTAAAAAGTGGCCAAAGTGAATGACAAAACAGATTGAAAATCCACACGCTGTGGAGTCAGGAAGGAGGAGCGCTCCTTTCGTCTGCGGTGACCTGGAAAGATGGCATGCATGTACTCAGGGCCACTGGAGCCGGACCTGGGAGAACGGGCACAGGAGTGCTGAGTAGCGAAGGTCATTGAAGGACATTCCCGGAGAAGGAAACCATGGAAGCCGAACATGGAAGTAAACGTATACAGCACGCTCTTGGAACCGGGATGGAGATGGTAGCTGGTTGGTTTGGAATCAGAGGCCCGACGCTGTGTCCGCGGTCTGCCCCGGAGGAGAGGGCTGTCCCCAGCAGCTGTGAGGTTCGGTTCCTGTGCGTGCGGCCAGGATAATAAGAATGCCTCCCAGGGATGGGAGGATGAAATGAGTAAGGAATAAGGGACGCGGGGCCAAAGGTGCGGACTTGCCAGCTAGCATTGCCGGGGTGGGAGGTCTGTGCTCGCATGCTCTGTAGACAGTGGGGACTAGAGAAACGGCAGCCAACCGCGGACCTTCCATATTAGCCTCAGGGGAGCGGAGACTAGGGGTCAGCAGTGGAGATGCTGGCATGTTCTTAACTACTTAAGGAGTTATCTGATGTTCTCTGGTTGATTAGTTGTCCCCTTTTGTGATGCAGAAGACAGTCAAGGCAAGAAGAGCCTGAGGGCAGGGAGGGCATTTGGGCAGCTCTTGTGATTCTCCATGCAAGCAAAGCCCCAAACCCTAAACTTAAAAATATTTCTGTAGAAATGATACAAACGTAGTGTAAACATTTGACTTTTAGAAAAGGGGGGAAATCAGCCACGGTCCTGCCACGGACAGGCAGGCGTGGTCATCAGTACTGTGCTGTATTTTGTTGGGAGTGTTTTGTATGCGTTTGTTTGTCTGTTCAACATTATTCTGCTTACGCTAAATCCTGCTTACAGAACCACCTAACGTGATGTCGTGCGCATGTTTCATTAATATACATTCCTCTTAATCCTCATTTTAAAAGATTAAATGGTAATTGTAAATCTGTAATGAAAGCTTTTGTGCTTTAAATGTTTTCCTGTATTTAACAGCTATTCTGTAGAATGGATTCCAAGAGGTGAGATTAACCGATCAAATCATATTTACATTTGAGAAGTTTTGGGTAAATTTGTATGCTGACCATCAATGTAAGGAAAAAATCATATATTGATTGACAATAAGTAAACAATTACTACTATTTAAAAATGTTCGCTGTTTTTTTTAAAGATTTTATTTATTTCAAAGACAGCGCAAGAGCAGGGGGGAGGGGTAAGGGAGAGGGAGAAGCAGACTCCCCGCTGAGAAGGAAGCCCGATGTGGGGGCTCAATCCCAGGACCCCAAGATCATGACCTGAGCTGAAGGCAGACGCTTAACTGGCTGAGCCACCCAGGCACCCCATACTTATTTGTTTTAATCTGCATTTCTTTGGGAACATTTTCTCATACCCTCATATATTTCTGCTTATATTATTTGAGTAATACCAAGTATTGATGATTTGTCTAAAAGCACGTTACCAGAGTACTGGGATCTTCCAGTTCATACATTGTGCCTCTAACCTACCCCTCCACTCATTCTCATTTCTTCTTCATTCATTCAGTGGTTTAAAGAGCTACCACAAGGCCATCAGCCTTGAGTCCAGCATTAGCTCACTGTGGCCTCTGGTAGGCAAAGAGCATTACTTTCTGGGAAACTGTAGTGTAAAGGTGATTATGTGAGCACGCGTGAGTGTGCATAGGATGAAATGTCTAGTCCAAATTGCTTTTGCAGTTTCATTCCTGTGCTTTTTTCTTTAAATCTTCTAAGTTATAGACTGGAAGAATGTAGATTTATTTTAAAATGATGACTTCGGAAGCTCTGATCTACAAATATTGGAGAAAACAAGTTCATATTAATTACTTTGCTTTAAGAACTGGCAAAATTGAAAACTAGTCACCATGATCACACTGCAGGTGATATCTTTGGGAGAGAGACCCCGTGTCCCCTCATGCCCAATGCTACTTTACTTTCGGTGAATACATCCACACTGTTCTTTCTCCCTTACCCCTTTAAGCGTGGATTGAGCCTCCGAGGCAGTAAGACAGCTTGGGAGGGGGTGCAGCTGTGCATCTCACTGTAGAGCAGGTAGGCGAGCCTGCAGATGGGACATCAGGTGTCACTGTCGGTGAAGCTTGCGGGTCAGTGAGGATGCTGGCGTGTGGGCCGAGGCTCTTCTAATTAGGAATGATGAAGCACGGGCTGCTCGCCCGTTGGAACTGCTCCTGACCCTGCCATTTCCCCGGTCTTTCGCTGCTGTGCACAATACCTCCAGAGCTCTGCACAGCCCAGGGTAGGCTAATGTTCCCGGTGGCAAATAATCATCCAAATTAATTAACTTATTTTCTCTTTGTATCAACATCCATGCCCAAAGCTAATTGCTCATTTAATTAAAACCTTCAGCCTTCGTCAGGATCGCCTTGTAAGTAATCCACACATACTCAAGATTATCAACTGCTTTCATTGTTATGTGCCTGAAACCGAGACAGAACTGTACAATAAACAACAGCTCAAAAGACAGAATCATAAACAGCGGCACTGCGAACATCACCAGTCAGGAGCTTCTTGGAGTTGGGTTGGCTCTGGAATGGTCTCTACAGGGCTTTTCAGTTGTTATCGTTTTGTCTCCCGTTTTATTCTTAAGATACCACTTTTTGGTTTTTGCTTCTTTCCAAATAAGCATTTTTGGGACTTTAATCTTCAGGTGATCATCTGTTCTTTCAGAACTAAACATGAAACCGGATTATGTGCATCATGGTTTAATAAGGACGTAGATTCCGGTGGTAGTTAGAATCTCGTGGGGAGGTTTGTGTAAGGGATTCTCTGGCAGGACCAACTTCAGGTGGCTGGGGTGGATGGGCTGACGTGTTGCTGGTGTTGGGTGTGGTGTCACCGTGCCGTTATCCAGGGCTCTGTGGTCGAGGAGCATGACTGACTTCGGTGGGTGATTGCTTGACTTTCCTCCAAAATATCTGTATCAAAATTGGCAAGCGACTGAAAACACAAAATGATCTGCATTCTGTAATGCAGATTACTGTGCCCCACAGTGCAAGAGTTCATGCGGAAAGCTAACTTCAGACCTGGCTATGTTAGGGCCCGAATCATGGCATGGGGATGAAGGTTCTCACCTCCCTTGGCTCTGCTCTCCCCAGGGTCAGCTTCATTTTCAGACTTCATGAGATGGCAGGCAAATGAGTGCCACCGGCTCCACCAACATTCAACCCCCCAGGGAAAAGAGGGTGCCTCTCTCTCCACAGTCCCAGTAAAATCTCACTTGCTCTGTGTGGGTCATGGCCATCTATGAACTCATTGCTATGACCAGGGGAAGGCAATGAGCCCATCGGGCAGGAATGAGTTACAAGCTCCTTTACCCCAAAGATCTGGGGTTGAGGTCAACTCTACTGGAAATTCCATAGATTGAGATAAAAAAGGGGGGGGGTTACTATCCAGAAAAACATTAAAATATTATTATCAGAAGAAACTTGAGTGGTTACAGCATAGCCAAAATAACAGATATTCATCTGGGGTTGGGGATGAGGATGAGACTGTGGCAAATATTGTACAAAAGTCAGTTCAAACTCTCTCTCTGTCTCTCTCTCTCTTTTTTTAAAACAGTCTCCATGCCCAGCATAGAGCCCAACATGGGGCTTGAACTGATGACCCTGAGATCAAGACCAGAGCTGAGATCAGGAGTCAGACGCTTAACTAACTGAACCACCCAGGTGCCCCCTCAAACTCTTCTACACGGTCTCTCCTGGAGTGTCCTCATGATTAAAACGGCCATAGGGGTTGGAGGCGCATCTTGGAGAGCTGGACCTTCACCTCCTCTTTCCCATATCTATGCTGTATCTGGAACACGTACCTGAGTTCTGTCTCCTACTGGTCAGAAGACTGAGAAACTCAGACACTCAGTCTGCAAATCACAAAATAAGGACTATCGTGTCCATTCCGGCAGCCTCACAGGGACTGAGAGCACCAAACAAGAAGGCACAGTGCTTTGTTAATAGAACATATATTATGACCCAACCAAATGAAACTGAAGAGCATAAACCACAATGTTCTAGACTCTTGACAGTTTGCTCTCAAGTATTTGCTATAACATGACTTCTTTCTGTCCATAATTCACCAAAGCTTAGTTTTCTGAAAAATTTTACAGAAGCAACACCAGTCGGGGTCATGGGATTTAGATCTCCTGGGCAGCACCAGAACTGAACAGGAACATTGCTGACTATATTACAGAACTCTGGTTCTGTCTTGAGGCTACAGTTTGGAGGGCCTTTTAAATAGAATCCCATCCTCATACATGGGATTTCCAGTGAAGCCATCAAAGAAACCCTCTTGCCTGAGAGAAATCTGATAGCTGGTTGTATAAAGAGGGTGATAGATCAGTGAAACTAGATTATGGAGGATCTTGGAGGTTGGGCTTTTCGACAATGGTGGGAACTCAGGAATATCTCTTGAAGAATAGAGAGATATGATGACTGGTTTCAGGGAGAAGATTCTGATCGATATTTTCTGTGTGTTGGCAGTGGGGAGAGGCCCCATCTAGCCAACCTCACAGCTGTGACGAGCTGACCGCTGACCAAATCTAGGAGGACAAGCTCTCGGGAAGCCGGAGAGGAGGTGGTGCACTCAGAAGGGAAGGAGAAAAGAACTTGTCTGGTCCCTTTTCCCTTGCTGCTCTTCGCCCACATTTTCTTCATAAAAATGGGCTTTCTTTTTCTGCCATTGTGGATGAGGTGTTGGTGGGCAGGTTGGGGACTGCTCGAGATGACAAGAGCCCTCATCTCACGTGGCTTTGGGGCTTCAGCCAGTCTCCAGGCACCATTTCTTTGAGCTTCTGCTTCAGCTCCTTAGGTGGGACCAGCTAAGACACCTACAAGTATCCATGGCTGGACTCTCCACATCTTCAAATACGTCTCATTACCAAGGAATAAAGTAACAGACGTCTATGGCCCTGTGTTTCACTAACAGACCCTATAGCATAACTGTCAGCCTCAGGTGTTTCTAAAATCCAGTGTTGGAAGGCCAGGAAAGTCCAAGATTTCTACCTTCACAGAAAAACTGAATAGCAGAGACCAGAGATACTGGAAAGTGGAATTTTTACACATTTGAATTTGAATTTAGACTGACTGATGGCCTTCAACATGGAGCTGAATGTTACCCTTAATATTGTCTACGAGGGAATTACATTGAAATATACAGAATGTCTCATACACTGACTATCAAATTCTTCAGCCATCCTTGAAAACAAAACAGTAGGAATACTTACCTTAATCATTTAAAATGATCTGACACAGTCAAACCGTTAGTAAATTCCACACCTAAACGCCAGAGGAGAAGTGACACATAAGCCGTGTGGCCCAGCATGGCCGGCCAAGAGCAAATCTCAATCAGTATTGGCTGGATGAGTAAAGAAAGAACTTTGGGTCACCAATTGCTATTTCGAGGAAGGACCTGAAATTTCTTTTTAAGTGTGCTAATAGCTTACTGGAAAGGAGGCGAACTGGGGCCGCATTTCTCAGCTTGTCACATATGAAGACAGGTGTGTGCTGTCCATGGTGTGAGTGCCAACAGTGGAGACCAGCGACACCCGTGGGAACGAGCTGAGGGATCCCAAGACCATCTGCGACTCGTTCCCCCGCGCGCCTTCCCGCGGATGCACAGACGTGAGAACTATTTGTCAGTGTGTGGCAGCTTAAGGTGGTCCCGTGGAGGATGTGGGCTTCTGGCCCGACACCTGGCCCTGGCTCCCGGGGCAGCTCGATTGCTTCTGGCTGCTTGGCTTCTGGAACCTCAGTCCCTCATCTGGGAAGTGGTGGTGCTGGGTTAAATGAGCGAATGACAGAAAACATGTCTGGCATCTGGGGGAATAAATATAAATTCCCTCCCACTCCACTTTCAAAACAATAGCTAGATTTTAAAAACACTAGTGAGGAGAGCCAGGAAACGCAAGCTTCTTTGTTGTCTGTGCTCACTTCTCTGGCCTTTCTTTCTTAGGACCACTTGCCATCCTTCGTTCTTTCTGATCCTTCCTGGCTGTCCGCCTCTGTCTAGGTTGCTCATGACTCCTTTGAGTTTGCTTTGCTGGAGAGTTGATGGTTGCTGTTCCCGGTGGATGGGGCTGGGTATCCTCACTGCCAAGGGGTGCACGTCTTTTGGGGTCTCCATCAGATACCTGTGTGTCTCAGGTAGCAGAGAACCACCAGAAGGGGCTCGCTGGGATAGATCTCCTCAGCGGGAATGGGAAATTCACTGACTTCCCTTAGCAAGCCCTCCACCTTCTGGTTGGTTCTTTAAACTTGCAGAATTCTTAGCAAAGCTACAGGCTAGGTGATGGACAGAAGGGCTGCAGGGAGGAGGAAGCGGGTGTGAGAGTGAGTTCATGTTTACAGTGTTCCCATCATAGGGTTTTAGGAGCCTCAGCTGCTCAGGCTTTGAACCTCCAACCATCCTGCCTCAGTGAGTGGGGAACCATCCCCAGGAACTGGCGAGTCAGACCCGGGAGAAGCTAGCAAGTACAGCCTCCACCTTGAGAGCCATGGGGCTAGTGGGGGCCAAGACTGGGAGAGGGCTGTGGCTCAGCTCCCTTGCCTTTTGGGGTGAGAAAGACCCCACCACCACCACCGAGGATGGGGGCAGTGGTTGGAGCACTTCTCGGGGTTCCAAGTTCAGTCCTTCAAAATTCACGTAGGCATGGGGGGGCACGTCTGCAGGAGGAAATCCCTTTGGTCCTGGGATTTGACAGTTCCCAGGAGCCCGTGACTTCTGTGGGACTGGGCAGGAAGGCTGCCGCATGACGACACTAGCGTATTTCAGAGAAAATGAGGAAGGAGATGTGCGAGGTCAGAGGAACGGGGCAAATCGAGTTAGTGCAACGGATGTTTCTGTGTTGTTGTTTTTTGTTATTTCATCTTGTTCTTATTTTGTAAGCTAATTAATTGTTTTTTTTTAAGTGAAACTTTCCCCCCCCCAAGCAATACATGCTCGTGGTCTACAAATTAAGAAATCCAGATCCACAGAAATGCCCACGCCTGGTTTCGATCCCAGTACCTGGAAGTATCACTGCTATCACCTGTCTTCCTTACTCCCCCTCCCCCATCTACTGGAAGGTATTCGTAGACAACAACCAACCTCATTATCTGCTTTTGCACCAAGCAATACGCTTTCAGCAGGTTTTCACCCCACCGTGGAGGGCTGCATGGCTGCGGAGCCTTCGGTGGTACAAGGATCAATAATTTCCTCCTGCCTCAGCAGCTGACGTTCATGCTTGCTCCCGCTGTTCTCTATCACAAACAGCATTTGAATAAGCATGTTTAAAACTGTGAATGTGAGTCTCTGTTCACTTCTTAAAGTTCTGAGAGAAGGGGGAATTGCTGACGTTTGAGTATATGCCTGTCGTGAAGGTTTTAACATATATTCCCAACCCCTCTCTTGAGTTAGAACGTCAGGTTTAATTTCTTTCTAAAATAATATTTTCTTTTTGAATAAAAATTTTCAGTGAATTTTCAATCAGAAAATTGCTTTCATAACTTTAACAGAATAAGATCATTCACACGGTTCACAGAAATGACAGCAGCAGCTGCAAATGCGACTTAAGAGAAAGAAAAAGAAATAAAGAAAAAAAAAGGATTAACAAAACCAGCTGAACAAGGAAGGCAGAGCTCACAGATGGGGTACCAGGGCTGCAGGGGGTGGGAGTGTCCTATACATGGGAATCTGAGGGCCACAGGGGGTCTGTATAGACCGTGGTCCGAGGGCCATGGGGGGGGAGTGTCCATATAGACAGTGTCTGGGGACCATGGGTAAGGGGGGTGTCCATATAGATGGGGGGGATCTGAGGGCCACAAGGTGGTTCAGACAGATGGGGGTCCAAGGGCCGTGGGGGGGGGGCTCCATATAGACTGCATTCTGAGGGCCGTGGGGGGGTCCGTATAGACAGGGGTCTGTGGGTGGTGGGGGCGGGAGTCCTATAGACAGGGGTCTAAGGGTCACAGGCTGGGGGTGGGGGTCCATATAGATGGGGGTCCGAGGGCCGAAGGGGGTCTGTATAAAAAGGGGTCTGAGGGTCGGGGTGCGGGGGGGGGTCCGTATACACGGGGGTCTGAGGGACACTGGCAGGAGGAAGGGCATCCATATAGACCGGAGTATGAGCGCCGTGGGGGGTGTTCCAGACCCACCTTCACCCCAAACTGGGTTTTCTCAGCTAAAGCTCTGAGGACTCCTATCTTCCTGTTGGTTATTATACTGGGGGCATGTGCTTGCGTTATTTGCTTGCCTTTCGAAGGAGATCACAAGTTCCTGGGTAACACAGCACTGCCCTCTCTCCTTTCTTGCTCCCACCCGCAGAGAACGCTCACATCTGGAAGGCACTGACGCCCATGCGAGTTGCAAACCCCCTTACCGCTCGGACTCAGACCCCTCCCTGAGCGGGAGCGGCCGCACCTGCTGGAGACGCATGCGCACACGGTGGCATCGCTGAGCACCTCGCTTCGGGCAGGAACCGGGCAAGTGAGCCGTCTCTGGCAGGAGGAACGTGGGGTTGCCCCATAGAAGGAGACCCAAGTCTTTTTGTGCAGAAGCTCAGTTACTCTCAGTTCATCCGAAGTGTTGAGAAAGCGAGAACAGATACCCTTTTCTCAGATGAGTTGTAGGTTAATTTGTCATTCGGCTGTATTTAGAGAAACTCTTTTCTTTTTGGAGTCTATTTAGGGTATCTGGAGAACTGTGACAAATATTTCTTCCCATTTGTCCTGCCTGGTTGTCGATGTGCAAATATAAAGTTTGTTTCTTTCTAATGGTTATAAATACTTGAGAGAGGAATATGTGGAAAGAATAAACAGAGTCTAGGCTCTTGCTTACTTCCCTAAATTAGAATGCATGCCTTATGAACTGAGTGACACAGATGATAAAACTCTTGGGGGGGGGCAGCATCAGCATTTCTTAAATAACATATTATGGGTGGGCTCTTATAAGAATGTTATCTATGATAATTTGCTATGAAAAAATATGGTAGTCTGTGCAGAATGAAGTTGATTTTAGACAATTGAATGCATAAAATACATTTTAAATCAGGTCTGTTGTAGACACAGCCCTTATTTAAGGAAATTGTCAGAATTTATTTAAAAAATTGTGTGGTTAAATGATTTTTGTGATTTTTTAAAACCATGTTGAAGTTTTGACAAGCTTTTGGCCTATTCCCACGATTCTCCATCTGGGCATTCGTAATGATTTCTTACCTCATTTAGCATTTGCTCTCAGACATCATTCCCTCACACAGAGCGCTGTGGGTTCAGAGGGATGAAAAGCACTTTGTTTCTTGCTGTCAGAAGCATTGTGCGAGCAAGTTCTCAGTCTCGCTAGGACTGTAATTAAAGACTTCAGCGACCTTAAAACACTTTCCTGCCCCATCTTCACGTACACTCGAGTTCCCTTTATGTGTCCTGCATGGGACCCTGGTATATTCTAGTTAGTAAAACATTCTGGCTTCTTGAACACCTTTTATTCAGCTCTCAGTGTGTTCAGGTTACTATGGGAAGGACTCTCACACATGATTTTACGCAGTCTTTAGGACAATCCTCCGAAGTAGTTAGTCTTGGAAAAATTCTTAGCAGAAGAGGAAACCGAGGCTCAAAAAAGTTGAGTGAATAGCTCTGTGATTCCAATTAACCTACATCGGCTTTCTAAGTCACCTCCACTGAAACCCGGGTAACGGTAACACCTCCTGAGACAGTCGGCGTGACGTGGAGGTGAGGTCGGGGATGCGGAGGGCAGCACACACAGACCGGCCGATGTTGCGTGAAAAGTAGCTTTGCAGTGATTACTTGACTGAAGTCATTCCTGACTTTTCCCCAAAGAACAATACGTATAAATCTCAGCTCCTGATGAACACATTAAAGCTGCGGGGAATGCCTGGGAGGGAAGTGTCCACACTTTCTGCCAGCCCACAGCCAGCCCGTAAGACACGGACACAGCGATGACACTGAGACCCAGCAGTTGCACACTCTGAGTTTGGGAGCTTGCGGTTCCAGCACAGACGTGGTGGTACAACCAATGCTGGAAATATAAACCGTAATGACATCTCATCCAATGGAAATTGCGTAGGGGTGACTTCAGCGGAAGGCAGAGTGGTTTCAAATGGTTTTCAGGTATAACTCTGACGTCTGACTCAGCTGCAACCTGTTCATCTTTTGATTAAGGATGATTTTGCGTATATGGCTAATCAGGGCTTTACACTTAGCATCTTGAGGTCTTCTTGTATCAGATGAAGCACATATTCGTTCTTTCCTCCTGTGCATTGTCCTACCACTTAGTTACACTGTCAAAAATTAGCGATTTGCCAAGCACTTCCTATTTGCAGCCAAAGGTGCTAAATGTGGGTCTAGAGTCACTGAGAACTTTCACCACTTTTTAGCAAAGCATGAATGCTTTAACAATGTTAATATTTCAGCTCTGCCATTCTGTAGACTGTGCTAAAAGGGAAAATAGAAACATTGCCTGAGCACCTTGCCAGAGCTCAGTGCTTCCTCCCATCAATTTCATTCCAAGGTTTGTGAGTCTGAAATACTGCTAGGTAGGCCAAAACAATGCAGACTTATGAATATTAAATATAAAAATAGCTTCCATTGGAAGTCTGAAATTATAACCAGCTCTATAATACTTCAGACCCACAGATAACGGCGAGAGAAGAATTTAATCTTGAAATTCCATTAACTGGGGAACTTGGACGTACGTTGATTCCAGATTCCTCATGGACGGTCATCACCAGCCTCCAGTGTTGTCTGTGTCCTAAGACCTCATTGTGCTACCTCTGGCAGTAAGACTTCAAATCTGGGATTAACGTAACCAGATTTTCCACCGGGCTGCAGAATGTTTGAGATCGAATGGAGTTCTAGGGTTACGGAATCCCAGAAACCTGCCTCAACCGCAGCTGCACCAGGAAGTGACTCTGGAGGTGACATTCCATGAGCTATTCTTGATGACCTTAGAAAACAAGGTGCTTCCATGCCAGCCAGCTCATTCACTAAAATGTTCAGTAAATGCTTGATACCATTTGGGATAGAGACTGGGCATCATTTCTTCACAATGACAGATCATACTTCTTTACCTGCTGGGAATCACGGTTCTAGAGGCTGGAAGTCAGACGTCATGGTGTTGGCATGGTTGGGTTCTGGTGAGGACCCTCTTCCTGCCTTGCAAAGCGCTGCCTTGTCACTGTGTCCTCACGGGGTGGAAAGAGAGAACAAGCACCCCGTGTCTCTCTTTGGAAAGGCACTAACACCATGAGGACCCCACCCTCATGACTCACCAAACCACATGACCTCCCAAAGGCCCTCATCTCCAAAAGCCATCATGTTGGGCTTAGGACTTCAGCCTATGAATTTGGGGGACACCATTCGGTCTCGCTTCTTCAGATGGATACCAGTCTCTCTTCAGAGTCCTGGTTAGTTGCTTGTCCTGTAACCCCGGTTCTCTGAAAGTTTCAAGAGAAGTTACGAGTTTCCAGTTGGCTACACTTTCTCTGCCCGGAAGGGCGAGGGCAACACTCATTCCATCTTTCCACATGTTTGAGTTGAAACTGAATGTCCTCCACACATTTATCTTAAACTTTTCTGATTGTCTTAGTTTGGGGTATTCTCATTTTGCTTCACACACATTCAGATTTCCAATTCTCTACCTCCTTCCTCCAGCAAGGGAAAGTAAAGTTAAAGATTTTTTGAATTGAAAAGCAAAGTGAAAGAGAGGAAACCAAACTTTAACAGGCCTGGTATAAAGAAAAATAAGCTGCAGTCTTTACAATGTAATATAAGTCACATTTTTGCATGAAAGTTCAAAAGAATTCTAATCCTGTCATCCTTGTTTGCATTAATGAGGAATATGCCCCATCAAGAAGGGAAAGAATGTGAATTATCTTAACTCGCTGTCACACAGGAATTGCTCATGACTCAGTCAATCCTTCCTTGAAGTGAAGTAATTCAATAATGTAGCAAATATTTATCTTGAAATTCTGTACAAAATAATTTTATTACCCTGCACATTAGATGCTCGTACTATGTTATCACAGTAGGATGACAATTTTATGTGGTTTCGTATTACAAAATATATTTGAATTAGCCTCTGTGTTCAGTTAACTGCCTTCTCACTTGACCTCTTACCCTTTTATCCTTTACCTGTAAGGGTAGGTCTGTATTTTTAAGATTTTGAACAATAGCTTCTGACATTTTGCATTTACTGGGTTGAGCAAAACTTGTTTTTGAAAATATAATTAGAAAAATCAAAAAGAACTTTAAAGATTCAGACAGGCCCCTTGTAAGATTGCACGGAAGTGTGTAGTTGACACAGGCAGTCCTGCGGTGCTGTGGCCTGAAGCCTGCCGGACACAGGAGCCCCAGAGGCCATGGGGAGAACCCCCTAGGCACAGCAGCCCTGGAGGCAGGGGAGAGACCCCCGCCCCCACAGGCACAGCGGCCCCAGAGGCTGTGGGGAGAACCCTGCACTCCCACGTCCTCCCCCCTGCCCCCCCCCCCCCCGCCCCAGGCCTTCATCGGCTTCTGTTTTGAACCAGAGGGCACTTCATGGTGATCCAGCAGTTCAGACATTTCCCTGGTCGGCTTTCAGAGGCCTGATGAGGAAGACATGTTCCCAATGTCTGTTCTTCTGAAAAAAGAAGTATTTTCTGCTTCTAATTCTCCACACATCATTCCCAGAAAAATCATTCCGGCAAGAACGGTCACTAACATAAGAACTTGTTACATGCCCAAAAGAAATGAGGTCTGTTCCCTGTTTTAATGACAATAGGACTGGATGTCTTCTGGCTTGTAAATAGTCACTTTCTTAGAGCAAAGGGTTTTATGCCAGGTAAGGATAAAATCATGCTAATTTACTTTATAGGATTACTTACTGTTAGGGGTTGGAGTGTTCCCTCCAAATTCATAGGCCAAAGCCCTAACCCTAGTGCCTCAGAAGGCTTTATTTGGAAATTGTGTTGCTGCAGATGTAATTAGTTAAGATGAGATCACACTGGAGTAGGGTGTGACCCAGTAAGACTGGGGTCCTCATAAACAGGGGACATTGGGACACAGATACACATGCAGGGAGATGCTGTGTGAAGACAGAAGCAGAGGTCGGGGTGCTGCGTCTACAAGCCCAGGAGCGCCAGAGATCGCAGCAAACCCCAAGACGCCGGAAGAGAAGCCAGGGGAACATTCTGCCCACAGGGTCAGGAGGAACAGCCCTGCGACAGCTCCATCTTGGACTTCTGGCCTCCGGACTGTGAGACAATAGGTTTCTGCTGATTAAGCACCCCGCTCCCCCGGGGCTGTGGTTCTTCACTCTGCTGGCTCTAGCATACTAATACACCCTCATACTTTCTGGGGTTGCAGCAAGCGAATAAGGATTTTTAGCTCCATGTCATTGAAGAGCCCCCTGCATCTTCTCGTGCTTTGGTTACCAGTGGATTCCTGCTGAGATTGTTAGGGGGGCCATAGAAAATGTAAGGAAGCCACCACTCCCTTACAGGAAGGAGGTTGCACCTGCCTGGGCACTTTAACCAAGAAGTTCAGTTGTTCAGGTCATAATCATAGGTCCTGAGGTGACAACAAAGCTTGCGGCCACCTGTTGCTATTGTTAATGTGAGCCTAGGGGACATTAAGATCTCAAACTCGCATAAACTATGTATACTGTTGAATCACACCAATCAGATAAAATGTGGCCACACACACCATCAGTGCATTAGTTTGCTGGGCCACCACAGCCAAGGACCGAAGACTGGAAGGGCTTAAACAACAGGAATTTATTTCGCACAGTTTTGGCAGAGGAAGTCTGAGGTCCATGTATGGGCAGGGTGGGGTCCTTCTGAGGTCTCTCTCCTGGGCGTGTAGACGGCTGTCTCCTCTCTGGGTCTTCACATGGTCGTCCCTATGTGTGTGTCTGTGTCCTAATCTCTTCGTATTAGGACACAGTCATATTGGATCAGGGCTCACACTAACAACCTCAGTTTACCTTAATTGCCTCTTTATAGTCCCTGCCTCCAAATGCAGCCACAGTCTGCGGTGCTGGGAGTAAGGACATCAGCCTATGAGTTTTGGGGGGACACAGTTCAGCCCCCAGGAGCCCCCAGGTCATCCTCACCATTGCTAACAGGTAGCAGACATGCCTGGGGGGGGGGTCCTGACTGGTATTGGGTGCTGCACCACTGAATGGCCTGATGTGATAAACACACAGAACACAGGTCACAGACGCAGCCCCGAGGGCCTCAGGGATGCTCTGTTTCAGTCAGCTCCATCACTGATGGGGGGGACAGATGTGTGGACAAGGCTGAGGACCTGCCCAAGGTGGCACATTAGCACAGAGCTGGGATGGCCATGGGAATCTCCCCTGTTCCGGGGTTCCCCCATGCAAGGTGGACTGTAGGGGAATCACTCAGAGAAGTTTTGAAGTTTTCCGATTCTCTGAATGGTGGGGTTCTGCAGGTCTGAGAGCTGGGAGCTCCCAGGGGTTCTGCTACTCAAGTAGGATTGAGAATCACTGCTTCTTCTAAAGCAGGAGTCAGCACACTTTCTCTACATAGGACCAAATAGGGCATAATTTTGGCTTTGTGAGCCATGTGATATCCATTGCAAGTGCTCAGCTCTGCTGTGTGGTTTTGAATACAACCATAGTTTTCAGTCAATAACCACCTATAAAGTATGAAGTATAAAAATTCAAAGGACATGCAAGAGCTTGAGGAGGACATAGGTGTGCAAGCCCGGGCCTCCATGCCCAGCAGCGACCAGACTTGGACCCATACACACGACGGAGATCACCACAGCTCAAGCTGTCTCCTGCTAAGGGCCACAGGGGAGGATCCCATCCAGGCCTCTCTCCTTGGCTTAAAGACGGCCGTCTTCATGTCATCTCCCTTCTGTGTATCAACCTGTGTCCACATTTCCTGTCCTTGCAAAGATCAGTCATATTGGATTAGGGCCTAATGACCTCATTTTATCTTGACCACTTCTGGAAAGACTCTCTCCACATACGAGCACATTCTGAGGTCCTGGTGGTTCAGATTTCAAAGTATGCATTTAAAGAGGACACAATTCAACCCCTAATGGTCAACAAGAATAAAAGGCTAGTAACCAAACAGAGAGTGGGAGTCACCTGGGAAGCCCTTGTGCCGTGACAGGTGCCGGGATGCTTGTCCAGGGCAGGTTAAGGTGGCCTCTGACATCAGTAGTGTTCACCAGGAAGGACAGCATGTAGCTACCATCTTGCAGATTCTTCAAACTGCTTCTAGCCTGTCGGGAGTCACAGATGCGCCACGTGCGTTTGTACCTACAGGTCAGCTTGGGGTCTAGTGGCGTGAAGGGGGCAGCATGGCCCCTCTTGCTGTGGCGGATGTTCACTCCTGGACAGGCCTGGTGTTGGATGGACACTCACAGCTCCCCTCTGCCAGGGACATGCGGGCTGTCGTCCTGGGGGCTGTGAGAGGGACTGGTCTGCTGGAAACCAACACTGGCTCAAGATTTGTAGAGACAGAGAGTAGGAAGAGTTGAATTGAAGAGAAGATATCATTTGGCGGCTCCAGAAAAGCTCCAAGTTAGGTTCTTGTCCCAGAAGAGAGAGACGTGCCAGGAAAGCCTCGGGATAGGCCCTGGGGCTCTGCTGGTATCGGAAGGGCTTTGCTGTGGGCAGTGGAAGCCAAGACGGCGGGTCGGGGCTCAGGGAAGATGGAATTGTGCGTACTTAGAAAACCAGAGGATAGCAAGGAAGGAGAGCGACCCCAGGATGGGGACCGGAGCAGCAGCAGCCCTGGGAATTCTTCATGCGTTCCATGGGTGCTGACCCAGGTACGCGAGGCAGCCTGCCCGTGCTTTACTCCTACGTGGCTGCCCGTGTTTTCTTGGAGGTGGCTTCTGAAGAAAAAGGGAGGGCATGTGTAGCAGCAGAAGGACCCCACACTTTCCCGAGAGTGTCCAGGTCCAGTATGTCCCTGTCCCACATCCTTGGCTTGCTCCGCAACCCCCAGAGCTGGGTTCCGTCCGGGGACGGCGGCAACACTCGGTGTTATGGCGGAGGGCTCATTGCAGGGGCTGTTGACTTCCGGTCTACAAGGTGCTCTTCTGACCCCAGGGGCTCGCCTGGTGGAGGAATGTGGTCGGGGGTGGGGGGTGTCTGGAGGCAGAAAGGGTGGAAACTCCCCATTTAAGCTGAAACACTGGCATCTTGGGAGGAGACGGTGCGTGCAGTATTTATATTTGGAAACCAAAACATGTACATACTGTTTTCGTAATGCAAAAATAGAATGCAAAGGCAATAAAATCTTTGTTTTATGTCGTGTGCATTATGCAAGTATGGTACAATTTATCATACATCATATACATACTAAGAATTTTCTCTTTTAAAGGCAAGTATGCTTTATTCAACAATCATGCTGATTTACTTTAATGAAAAAAGAAGGTGGGGTGCACAACATTATAATATATAACAAAAGGGGAGCGTGGGTTTTCGGAGTTGCAAAAACACTTAAGGAGAAAGAAGTTTTCAGTTTTCTCTTCTAGGGTTCCCCTGTGGGCCCTGAGTGAGAAGCATTAATCGATGACTCAGATGGAAATATTTAATGACAATGACAAATATGCACAACATTTCACGGGTTATAAGGCATACTTCTTTTACATAATGTAAGCATATTTAATTCACGAATAGCACAAAGCTTGGGGGTGGGGGATTTGAACCAGGATCTCCAAAGATCTCAATGTGTTGAAATGTGGGCAGTTCTATAATTGGATAAAATCCAGTTGTGATAAGTGTATTTGCTAACAAAAATCCCGATTGCATTTCAGGTAGGGGGAAATCATGGCTTAACGAAAGCTCATGTAAAATAGGACTTAGGGGTTTTAGCAGACTAAGTATATTAATAATGTGATGTGGTTGCCTAAAGAGCTAATGTGACTTAAGCTCATTAATAAAGGTATTAACCCTAGACCAAGGGGAGATGCTCATCTTTAATCTTGACTGGACAGGTTGCTTCTAGAGAGGCAAGGCACATAACCTGAATTTGAAGACTGTGGGCTCCAGACTTCATTTGCCTGCGTTCAAATCCCACGTCTGCTATGTCCTAGCTGTGTGAGGATCTTGAATAAGTGACTTAACCTCTCTGTTCTTCAGTTTTCTGTCATAGGGAGGTTATACTACCTACCCTTTGAGATTGCTTTGAGGGGTGAAGGGGCCTGTCTTAGTCTCCTCCGGCTTCCGTGACAAAAAACCACAACCCGGCTGCTTTTAACAACAGAAATTAAAGTTCTGGATGCTGGAAGTCCCAGATCAAGGTGTTGGTCAAGCTGGTTCTGGTAAGATCTCTCTTCCTGGCGTGCAGATGGTCACCTTCTCACTATGTCCTTACATGGCAGAGAGCGAGCCCTGGTGTCTCTTCTTGTAAGGACACCAATCCTACTGAATCAGGGCCCCACCCTGATGACCTCATCTAACCGTGATTACCTCCTGACGGCCCCATCTCCAACATCTCCAAATAGAGTAGCACTGGGGGGTAGGGCTTCAACATATGGATTTCAAGGGAACGTAATTCAGTCCCATTTAGAATAGAATCTCACACATGCTCGGTACTCATTAAACGATAGGTATTATTTCTAGATTTTGTTATTTGAGTCTGGACACTACTTCAATGGAGCGTAAAGAAACTGGATTAGGAACAGTTTCATATGAAGAATATTTAAAGGATATGCACTCCTTAGACTATGAAGACAAAACTTTGGGGAGATGTGCTAGCTGTCTTCACATATCTGCAGGCTGTCAGACTGATGGCCGTGAGATTCGCTCCAGCTGACCGCCAGTGTCAGGGCAGGGACGCGAGGGAATTCCAGAAAGATGTGCAGGCGCAATGTGGGGAACACCTCGGATGAGCTGTCTGTAACGGAGCGTAAACGGATGCTTTATTTTTAGAGGACAATTTAGTGATAGGGATCAGAAGTCTTAAAAGTGTGTATGTTTTTTCCACTCACCAATTTTATTTGGAGAGCTTTTTTAGAAGGAAATAGTCAAATGCTTATGTACACAGAAGATATCACACCATTATTTGTGAGAGCAAAATATTAGAAGCGACTCAACTTTCCCCAAATAGGGGACTGAATAAATAGATGAGGGCACACCCAGAGAAGAGAATATTACGCAAGAATTTCAAATAAGTATATGTTCCTAGATCAGTTTTGAAAAGTGGGAGAAGTATTTAAAACCATTGTATATTTTTAAAGGTATTCATAATGAGGTTCTAAGTGAAAAAAACAGGACAGAGAAGCGCACATTGAGAGTAATCTAATTTTCAGAAAGTTAAAACAGAGGATTTGGTAGCGTGAGTGTATCAGTACGCACGGGCATCTTAGAAAGGTGGCCGGAAGATGTCTTCAATGTGCCGACAGAGGCATAGACAGGACAATGGGATTATGGGTATTTTGTCTTCTCCTTTTCTATTTATTCTGAGTTTTCTGTAATGAACAGGGACTACTTATGAAAAAGTAAACATATACCTTAAAAGTAAAATGAAGTAGGACCCAAAGACCTGAGACATTCAAAATAGTCCCACGATGACCTGATCTCAGAGGAATATGAACCTGGTTTTGCATGAGAAGTGGCAGTTGCAGCCACTGGACTGTGGGCCGGGTGAGCCCACCAGGTCACTCGCTATGAGTGCACCCTCCAGCTATTGCCAGCTCACATCTTCTGAATGTCCTTCCTTTAATATTACTACTCATGTGCAGAGTAACTTGGGCCAATAGTCTGTCTTCTGTGCTCTCCAACAGAGTAGCTACTAGCTGTAGAAATTTAAATTAAATTTAAAATGAAATAAAATAAAAAAATGTAGTTTCTCAGCTGCACTAGCCACATTTCCAAGTGCTCGATAGCCACATGCAACTGGTGGCTACCATATTGGACACTGCAGAATTATAGAATGTCTCTCTCACGGCAGAGGCTGTGTTGTACAACACTGCCTTCCATGCGCGCTAGAGGGGGTGAGGGGTGGGTGAAAGAGTAAGACTTTGTTGGCAGACTGACCAGCAGACTAGACTTGTCGCTCCCTGAGGACAGGGACCTGTCCATCCATTCCTGGCTCCCTTTAGCACTCAGTGAGAGTAGACATTGTATCAACATTTGTTTATAAGTGAAAGAAAAACGTATGTGAAGATCGGGCATAGAGTAGGTACTCATTAGTGTGGCCGCCATTTGTGGGTGTATCCGAAGGAGAAGGGAGCCCCCAGCATCCTTCCTTCCCCAGTATAGCTTAGGTATCAAGCATGAAGCTGTCTATAGCACGCTCTAGTAAATATCTCCAGGATGAGGTTACTCACTAGACACAGACATTCATGATGTTGCTAAACGCTCGCTGCCACGAGCCATTTGTCAAGAGCCCATCTATCACGGAGCATGAGAAGTATTCTAATAGGGAAATCAAATCGTCTAATCCCTTTCTGCCTTACACGAACGATCAGGTCTGTGTGCTCGGGAAGGCGAGATGGCTGTGCGTGTCTACGAGGTGAATAATCACCGCCAATGGCTTGACACATCTTCAGAATCCTGCTCCGTAGCAGATATGCATGCCGGCAGAAGGCGCACGTGACGAGCTAAAATAAGACGCCTGGATGTCCCGGGTTCTGCCGGGGAGACATGCAGGTTTCCTGGCACCGCAGCCCTGGACAGATTTAATTACTCCGTCTTTTGCTGCTCCTCTCTGCATTTGGCACATCTCTTGTTTTAGGTTTGAATGTCTCATTTGAATTCTGCTGGGGCTACTTGTTCTGTACAGATATATCCCTGCTTCATCGTGTGTTTCTGTCACCCCTTCCCACATCCATTTTAATTGTCCCATTTCTGCCACGCTTTTTTGGCACTGGGGGTCTTTGTAACAGGGCCCGGAGAATATTCTATTTCTCCTGATTAAATCTGTTAGATTTTTTTTTCCCCTGGGCCTTATTTGGGTTCTTTTAATTTCCTCCTGTTTATTACTTTCCTTGTCAGTGACATTACTATTCCTTGAGTTGCTATGGCGTGTGTGCATTTAATTACTTGCAAATGAACATACAGGAGGATAAAAGAGATAATTTACAAAAGCAATGCTGACTTTCCAGAAACATTGTCAGTCTTAGACCTTAGTTCCTGCCATGTTCAGACAGTATTTCCATTTGGTTGCATTTTTCGAGCAGCTTTGGGAAACAGTGTTGGGGTTGGGGGAAGAGCTCATCAAAACGGCGAGATGAAGGGAGCTGGCTGAATCATCCTTTCTCTCCCTGCCTTGCTACTGCTGCCAGTGCAGCTCCACCCGGCCATCTGGAGACGTGCTCTCCTGGCCTCGTCTCCCCCACAAAACTGAGCTGAATCCATTTCCCTGAGCTGCCATCTTCCCCTTTCAACCCAGCGACATACTGTAGTGGGAACAACCTAACACGTATTTTCTTCCAGGGGACAGGTGTCTTATTGCCGCTAAATCGTTCATTTCTGTAGATGGTGCACGACAGGTATGAATCCCTGGGAATTTAGAGCATGTACTGTTTGGGTGTTACTCATGGGCAGTGCCTCTGGTGGAACTTCAGGGGAAGGCATCCATCCCGCCTACCCACCACAGGTACCATGAAACAAGTCTGCTGGACCCCTGAGATCACCATGCTTTGGAGACCCCTTGATGGCCACTGAATGTCATATTATCACTGGAATCACATGTCTGAAGCCCGGCCAGGCCCTTCAGAGACAAGTAGATGTTCTGCCATCAAGTCCGATGGCCCCAGAGTCTTGGCTCCTCTGCTAGCACCCAGTGCTCTCCACTTGCCTCTCCTGTCCCTTTACTGGCCCGCTTTTATAACCGATCCCTTATAAATGTGTTGACTTCTGAGACTTTCCCACCTCTCCTCCTTGGCCTCCCTAGCCCAGCCTTGGGTGACTCCCGCCATTGTGTACTCACGCTCGAGTGAATGATTGGAGATGATGACACTGCTGTGTGCATGGGCCAGCCACACCGGCCTTCTCTATTTCTTTAAAAAGCTTTTCCCACAGTCCCTGTTGCCTATTGGGTGTGTTCTCCTCTATACGGAGCCCCCACGCCCTCCTTCCTGTCCTTGCTCTGGCCGGGGACCTGAGCTGGCTGATGACACTTGACCAAGACATCAGAAGACATCAGATGAGAGAGAACACTCTTCAACCCCACAATGATAAGTCCACCCACACTGACCAACTGTCTCTTTCTTACTGCTTCTTTTCTTATCTTTACGTACGCTCTGGACTCCACCTACGTCACCTGCTCCAGCAAGTGCTGGAGTTTGGGGTTTGGCCCCTCTGTCCTGTCTTATGTCTCCTTCTCTGAGTGGTCATTCCCATCACTGGTCCCACATGCTCTAGGGGCTTCTGTCTTTAAGTAAATACATCTGTGACTCTGCTTACCTCCCCTTTAGACTCGCTTACCTCTCCCCATCCCTCACCTAGCCAAATTTTTCAGAAGCCCCGTCCACATATGCGGCCTGCATTAAGCCTCAACCTGGATACCAATGGGGCTACTCAAACCCAGCCTGCTCTTGTTGGCTTCACCAAGGGTCTCCGTGATGCCAAATCCAGGCTCTACTTCCGTGTCCTCTTTGTCCTCACCCCTCAGAGTCACTCAACACAAGCCAATCACATGTTCCTCAAACACACACTCTCCTAGAACAGAAGCTCCCAGAGCAAGGAGCTTGTCTGTCTTGTTGACCATTGCATCACTAGCAATGACAAAGTGCCCCACTCAGGTGGGCCAAATGCATTTGTTTAAGGAACAGGAGATACTCTGTGTGGCTTGACCTGCATGAGGCTGCACTCTTAGGGTTTTCCTCCTGATCCCTAGGGCTCTCCCTCCCGTCTCCTCAACTAGCTCCCCTCCCCCTCTGCCACTCCTCAGCGTTCGCACCTGCTGGGCTCTGCCTCACAGCAGCTCACAGGTGAGCGTGCTCATTCCTATGGCTTCAAACCCTGCACCCCCAGGTGTGTAGGCTCGGCCCCCAAGTCTTCTGAGAGTCACGCCTCTGTGTCCAGCCTGGAGTGCTCGTCTCAGATTCCGGTCTCATGCACGCTTGCACTCACTCAAAACAGAACACATCACTCCCCTCTTTTCCTGTCTCTCCATTTCCATCGATGACCATCCATCTGCCGCTCAGGTCAGGAAAGAATCCTGTGGTTCTTCTGCCTCCTTTTCCGCATCCCTGTCACCTGTCTCATCAGCAAGCCCTTCCCAGTCTCCCCGAGGTGGTGTGGCATCTCCCAGTACCTCTGTCCCACCCCTGCACGAGCCACACTCCTGTGTCGCCCATGCCACTCCAGGAGCTTCCGAATGTGCCCTGCTGACTGCCCCCTGCCCTCCCATCCCTTCTGCCCACAGCCTCCAGTCAGACGATTGAAGCTCTCTAGGTCCTATCCCTCCCCTGCCCAGGACCTTCCATGGCTTCCCAAGCTTCCGTGGCCCCACGTGAGCCAGCTCCTTCCCACCTTCTCAGGAGCCCGCTGCTTGCTCTCTGCCCAGGACCGGCCTTCCTGCAGCCCCACCTGCTCCTTCCTGCCTCTGATCTTGATCTGGCAGGTGCTGTGTCCCCTCTGGACTGCCTCCCTCCCCCCGCCTCCCTCCTCCTGCGCCAGCCTGGGTGCTTCTTGGGTTCTCAGGTGCTCTCCAGCTTCTTGGGCTGCATCCTTGCTTGTGACCATCTGGTTTCCTCCAAACACGTCCCAGTTTCGTTAGAGTAAGATTTACTTACCTGTTTGTTGACTGTCTTGCTCTCTAAACTACAAATTCCATGAAAACAAAGATCACATTTGATTCAGGCACTTCCACAATCTCAGGCACCATGTGGTGTGGAAAACGCACCCCCAGATGTTTCTAATGTAATGAACAATGTCAGGATTCAGTCACCATGACCTTGTAGCCACATTCATGGATTAATCTCTATTATGAGGTCAAATTTTTCTATTTTCATTTTTTTGTCCCTCACTCTGCTCCCCCTCCATAACTCCCAGAACATTACTGAAAGGAGGCAGAAGAGAAAGATTCTATATGAATGTTGATCTAACAGTTTCTGATGGAAAGCATGTTTTATTATTTTCAACCTCAGACATTTGTCTGACCCAGAAATGTGCCCTTGCAATTATTTTTGTTGTCATATGATTAATCACCCCCACACAGTATTTATTGATATTCATTTATAATATTAATGTTTATTCATCAGTCATGAGGCCACTCTAAAAGCTGGTTATGGGTCTGAACTGCCAGATGCTCTGATTTGCTCGCGGCCGTTAGGCTGTCTGGGGCGGGACGCTGCCAGTTTGCCCAGCCTGTATTTAAAGAGAATGTCCCGTGCATGTCTGGTAATGCAAGGAACTACGTCTAACTTTAATAGCATTACATTTCTTTTTCATTTCTAATTTCAGAGGTAAGAATGAAAGGATACTTCTAACTGAACTTGGACAAGTACAGTCCTCTGCGGCCGACGTGCCTGGGGATAATCTAGAGAGACCAGTGCCAATGGGGCCACCCTCTTCAACCTACACACGACCCCACACTGTTTTGACCCATATCACTGCTTAAGTATTCAAATTCCCTAGAGTCATCGAACAAGTAGTGAAACAAAAAGGTAGACTAGATCTTCCTGCTGGCCACAGTAACAGCAACCAACAAGACAGCACGCTCCAGAGCTGTCCAGAGACATTTTGTTCACACGACCCCCGTGGGTGGGAGGGGCCCCCACTGAGATTGGAAGGCAGCCCGTGCTGGTGGGCACGGCAGAGGAACCGAGGGGTTCGTGGGACTTGAGTCTGGGGCATGTGTGGGAAGTTAGGTATTCCCTTCTTTGAAGTCGCTGGTCCTCACCTGGAAAGTGGGGGATTAACATACCACCCTCCTCGAGAGGCCATGGGTAGGGGTCCATGCCACTGCTCGGGTAGAGCGTCAGACGACCCGCTGTTATTAACGTGAATTCTGTCCAAGACGGAAATCTGTCCAAGAGTGGTACCGCTCTCTCGTAGACGGATTGTGCTTACAATTTTATACAATTAATTTACTTTTTAAGGATTTATTTGTTCTAGAGAGGGAGAGACTGTGTGCACACACTTGCGAGCAGTGGGAGGAGCAGAGGGAGAGGGAGGGAGAGAATCTCAAGCAGACTCCCCACTGAGCACAGAGCCCAACCCAGGGCTTGATCCCAAGACCCTGAGATCATGACCTGAACCAAAACCGAGAGTCGGACACTCAACTGAGCCACCAGGTGCCCCCATGCTTACAATTTTATATTTCAAATCGTCCGATGAAATAAGATCTTACAGCTGAAGCTGTTTACGTAAGAATTGCCTCTAATTCTCGCTTAGTCACACCGATTTCTAAATATCCGTTTCTGTAGGGCAGCGGCTCTCAACCAGGGACACTGTCCAAATGTCTGGACACATTTCTCTTTGGGGCTGTCACACTGGACGGAAGGCTGCCCCGTGTCGAGTAGGCTGAGTCCAGGGAGCCGCTAAGTACCCTGCACTGCTTGGGGCCGTCCCAGGACAACAATTTATCTGACCCCATGTACCAGCTCAAGTTGGGAAACCGTGTTGCAGGGCATTATGTGTTCACGGAGCCATTTCTGCTCATTCTTTCCCCTTGACGTAACTCTAAACATAAGTGATAATCTTGGAAATTTATCATTTTGTAATCTAAAAAAAAAAAAAGATTGCATTTTGAGCATCTAAATTGCACAAGCAGATCTAGGTCTCCAAACTATTTATTTGGAGTTTTAAAGTGTATTGATTTTAAAACCGCATCCCAGGGAGGCCGTTCCTTTTGATCACTTTCTTGAGGATCCCAGCTAGGAACTTTGAGCCCAGGCACCATGTAGGTTAACGGGGTAGTAACACGTTCCCAGCTATTTTGGATCTCAGCAATTACTTTTCTGAGTATCCAAAACGATTTCAAGTCAAAGGTTATAACAAGGAGGTCTCACACATGGCAGAAACAAGGAGAAACACATGTATTTCAGAGCAAGTCAAGCAGAAACAGTCATTTTCTGATCCCCTCCCCCCCATGCACGTGGTTTTCAAGTGCACAGCCTTTTCCCTTAGCTTTTTGGATGCCTTGGTCCCAGTGTGTCAATATGGGGCTTGACTCAGATGATCCCCTGGCCCCGTCAGCCCCGAGACCCTGGGGTCACTACTCCAGAGACGGCATGGTACATTTCTATAGGAGTCACCAGACCCACTTTCTTCCTGATATTTCCCCCCAAAACAAAGTGTTTTCCCCTCTTGACTGGCTACGTCTTTCCCCTTGATCTCTGCGAGACTCTGCTGTCTTTAATATGTCCCATGAGTCAGCTGTTTTAACGTGCTTTCATTTCAAAACTGGAAACTTTCATCTCTGATCAAATAAAGAATGACATGCATGGGACGTGCGTTTCCTCAGCTGGCTGACACCGATGCAGAATGGCTTCTAGAATTTTATAGTCCTGTGATTTGAAATGTCAGACATGTCAGCAGGGCCAGCATAAAGCCCTTGGAGTTATGTTTTGATGGTTTCTCAAATATTCCGGTAAGAAGGATGAAATGAGTTTCCAGAGCACGGGCCTCAGCAACGCGGTGAGAAGGCGGTACGCGGATGCTTTGTAGAAATCTGCATCGGCTCTTGCAGCGGGAGAATACCTAGAGAACAGCGTAAGCGAATTTTAAGATGCACCCTCATGTCTGAAAGTCTTCCTCTCAGGAGCGTAATGGTCCCAAAGCTCAGTGTGGGTTCGTGCTTCGCTCCTGACCAGCACTCCCTGCTGCTTCCTTGCTGTGGGCCGTGAGCTGGATCCCAAATACAGTTGAGAAGGAAGCAAACCACAAGGGGAACGTGTCTCTTTGTTTCCGCGTGCGGCATGGTTTGTGCTCAAAGGTGCCACGCAGCAAACCCCGTCGTCTCACCCATGCTTTCAGAATACCCAGTAATGGCAGAGTGACATTGGGTCCTTCAACACTTTGACTTCGTGTCCTCTGGTCTTTAAGTCCTGCAGACGCTTCCTAGTTCATGTTCTGCTTCTGGCCATTTCCTTCCCCTCTACAGCTCTGTGTGAGGAGCTGGGTGGGTCCCCGTGGCGGGGTGGCCACTGCTGGTCCCGGAGTCTCCCAGCGGCCCCCACGCCCCTTCCCAGGATCCACTTCCTGGGAAAGTGTAGCTTTCTCCATTGGGGCCGGCCCCCACTGGGTTTGGTATATCACGACAAAGGAGAGCTTCTCCTGCAGATGGCAGGAACCCCTGTATATCCCCATGCCAACGTGATGGCCCCAAGCCTCGTCGTATGTCCCAGGAGTAACCCGCTCAGCACTCAGTGTAGACGGAGAACACATCGGACTAATGGAATCCACGTGACAAACCTGCTGTGTGTGACCTCCTGGGGCCTCTACTTCCTTCTGACTGAGGAGGCCCAGGAGCCACTTCACAGAATCGGTTTGCAGCCAGACACCTCTTCATATTTTTGTCTAAATCCATATGGCGCGTCTCTGTTGTTAGTATTTTAAGCTGCAGTCAGTGATACCACTTTCAATATCCTTTTATGGAAGGTATTATTTATAGCAAAGTTTGTCTGGTTTTAAGGAAAAACAACTCAAATGAGAAAATTAAAACAAACAAACAAAATAGCCCTGGGTGCAGTTCGTGGCATCTCACACGAGGGAAGCACCTCCATGGCCCCGAGAGCTTGGTCGGTGCAAAAAGACCCACTTGCAGAAGAAGTTTGCCGCGAGCCCATGTCGCACAGCTTCGGAAGGACCACCCTGGGCCCTGCGGTGGCGTAAACTAAGAAGAAAGGATTGCGATGCACTTCAAGATGGTAAGTGCGTGTGCGTCCCACGCACAGAGGTAGTGGCGTCGGAGGTCCTGAGTGCGACGTCCCCCAGCCGCAGACAAGACAGCGCCTCCCCTCATTCCCAGGCGGCTACTAGGTCGATTGTGCCAATTTGTTCTATTTTAGCCCAGGATAAACAACTGGCTGTTGGGGCCCAGTCTCGCCGGATCTGTACTGGCTCGCGGTAGACGGAAATATGGGTCAGTTTCCTGGTGGTTTCAGATAACAGCTTTCTCTTGCTCCTACATGATTTGGGCAATTTGCAGAAAAGGAGGTTCTGATTTTCTCTTCTGAATTATCCAGGTAAGGGCCTCTGCTCTCTTGGCCATGGGGCCTGGCCTTCCAGGATCTGATGCAGAACACGGGTCACCTGACCAAACCACACCATTTTCAAAAACGTGCGCGTAAAGGTGGCATTCAGGGTATTTTGCTCCAAAACGCACGTTTCTTTAAAACCGGGGAGAGAAAGCCAAACTCATTTCCATCAGTAGTTGAGGTCTTATCTCGTAATTATTCTCTTTTCTCCTCCTCAGTCCCAGAACGAGCGTGACCCGGCGGGGTTGGGGGGGTGGGTGTGCTGCAGGCCAGACCCCGGGCATGGGAGCCTCCACGCGTCTTCGTTTGGCCGGTCGGTGGACAGCACTCCATCTTCCCCTCCGTAGATTCCTCCGGCTGCTTTTGAACCATGAGGTGTGGATCATGCATGTAAAGGATGGAGACTTTCAGTCTTTCAGAGCCAGTGTGGAGGTCACAGGAGGGCGGCAGAAGCTGGGAACATGGCCGGTGACCTGTCACTGCTCCTGCGAGGTGTGGCTGCTTGGGGGGGCGTGCACCGCGGCAAGGGAGCCTGAGCCACATTTCACCAGGGACAGTGTTTTAGACCCCTCATACGCACCCACATTGCTCGCAGCTTTACTTAACTCCCTCGTTAGCAAACCCACGTGCACAGACAGGTGTATGTGACACTGAGGCGTGACAGCTGACCGAACGCGATTTCATGCAGAAGTGTCACGTTCTGAACTTAGGTTCTCAGTAGGATGTTGCTTTAAACTCAGTGTTACTGGCTGTCCCCCTCTGTGGAATGCCGGCCTGAGCGAATCTTCGGAAGCACTGGAGGCCCAGATGATAAATGAGACTGAGTGTAACGTACTGATATATGGTCTTTCTCTGCATTGATCAGGGTTTACTAACCATCTTAGACATTAAAAAAACACTTTGTTACTTGTGCATGGATGTGACTCTAAGACAAGAAACACTGTCTCTGCCGTGCGGGTCCCACCCGTCAGGCCGAGAGGGAGCTACCGCCTTCCTTCCCCTCTGTAAGCACGGTGCCCACCCTTGTCACGGCTGGCCGAGGGGAGGGGCAGACGCCAGCGCAGAATGAGCAGAAGGCCCCAGGGCAGGGCAGGGCAGCGCAGGGGACCAGGAAAGAGCAGGAGCCATTGCTTCGGGAACAGCTGCTTCTCTCAAGCAGGTGTCCCTTCCCCGCGCAGCCCCGCACTCTGCGCTCGGAGTGGATTTGGTGAAGGGTCCGAGGGAGGAGGGAGAACAGCTGGGGCCCCGTTAGGCCTGTCGGAGGTGCTCTCCATGGGCATTTCTTCATCACAACAGAGTTTGACTGTTCAAGTGTTGGGTCAGAAAAGCTGGGCTGGGGACAGAGAGGCTGGCAGGGGGAACAGCGAGAAGGGTCTGGAAAGCTCGGTGGCACCTGTGTCGGGGGGCCATTTGGAGTCACAGGGTGGAGAGAACGCGATGTGTTTGCGGCTCTCTCAGGGGTCGTTGCTGTTCATTCTCCAGGAGGAAATGAGGACTGACGTTTCTCTTGGTGCCAGGAAGCGTGCATGTACGAGCTAGAATCCCCCGGTCCCATCCTTCCTTCACAGCTCCCCAGAAAGTCGTCACACCATGTGAGGCTCTTTGTAGGAGAACTCCGGGAAGCGTCAGAGGGCATATGCGTCTGTCGTTTGGTACACAGTGGCGTACCGCCTTCCTTCGGACGTCTTCATTCCCATCGCCACCTGTGGTGTATGAGAATAGCTGTCTCTCTCGGCAACACGGCAGCATCAAAGTTTTAAATCTTTGCTAATCTTCTAGTAAAAAAATGTGGTTTCTCAATGTAAATTTAATTTACATTTTCCTTTTTATGCATGGGATTGAGTATTTTTTTATCATTTTATGAAAATGAAAAATTATAGTTAGTTCAATTAATTACTTGTTTCCTTAACGTTTGATTCATGGTTAGATAGATCTCCCCACGCAGTTATAGAAAAAATTCTTTCATTAGTGTATTCTAGTTATCTTTTGATCGGTATTTCTGCTTTCAAAATTTCTATCAATTTGGAATTTTCTTTGTTTATAGTTGTAATGGTTAACATTAACCATCAGTTAACTTTAAGTAAAAGAGATTATATTCAACACATGGGTGGGCCTCATCCAATCAGTTGAAGGCCTAAAGAGCAAAAACTGAGTCTTCCTAGAGAAAAAGGAATTCCACCTTAAAACTGCAGCATGGGAATCTCTCCTGAGCTTCATCTCCAGACACACAGACACACACACACACACACACACACACACACACACACACACAAACCCTGAGACTCTGGGCATGGCGTAACTGGGTCTCTGCTCAGAGCCTCACAACTGACAAGGCTGAAATCGAAGTGTTGGCCAAGGCTCCAATCTCACAAGAGGCTTGGGGGCCTCTTCCAAGCTCATCAGTTGTTGGCAGAACTCAGTTCCTCGTAGCTATGGGCCCAAGGCCCTGGGCTCCTAGAGATCACTCACGTTCCTTGTCCTGGGGGCTCTCAGCAGCCAGCAAGAAGACCCCCCGCTTCCCGCGTGCTTCGAGAGAGAGCCTAACAGTCACAGAGGGTCACAGGAGTGACGTCCTATCGCCTTGGCCACGCTCCAAGGTTAGCATCACGTTACCGATCGTGCCCACACTCGGGGGAGGGTGTGAACAGAAGGCAGGGTGTGGCTGGGGTCACCCTGTGGTCTGTGCACCGCACCTCCTTAAAATCCTTTATGATCCTGTGAATGGAAAGCTTCCCTCCTCTCTCTTGTAATGAGACGGCCCATCCAAATCACAAAGTTCCCTTATACCTCCGCCCACATGGAATGATTAACACAGAAATGATCCTAGAACTGAAAGCTTTTCGTTTCCGCTTGATGTTGGTGTCAGCATCGTTTAAATTTTGCATCTCGTTGTGCCCTACCAACTCTGTCTCACTTTCGCTGTGAGCTTATGGCAAACAGAACGTAGGTTTAGTTTAACGGATCCACATACGACCCGTGACACAGGGCATGCGGGTGGTGAATCATCTGTGATCACACAGTTCTTGAGAGAGATGTACCACAAGTGTCAATGGCGGGGCATTAATGTTCAAAATCACTGCAATTTCTTCTTCTCTATTCAAAAAAACATGCCACTTTGGAAGTAAACTCTATGGTTGAAGAGGAAAATGGAATTTGCATTTTAGCTCTGTCTGCAAAAAGGAAGGAAGGAGGACCCAGGGTAGCAAGAGAAAGGAGATAAGCACGAGGAGGAGGAGGAGGCGTGGAGAGCTGAAATGGGGGGTCAGCGGTGGGCATGCAGCCTGAGA
Organism: Ursus americanus; assembly: GCF_024610735.1. NCBI lineage: Eukaryota > Metazoa > Chordata > Mammalia > Carnivora > Ursidae > Ursus > Ursus americanus. The sequence continues at coordinate 3,053,158 of NC_142136.1, forward strand.
CACCCTGCACACCTCCATGTCTACACGAAAGCCAACGGAGCAAGGGACGCTATGATTAGCGCTGGAAGAGGGTAGAACTAAGAGGAGCAGCGGGAATGTCTTCCACATGTAAATGACGGTAAAGCCCTGTAAGTATGTGCAACTTCCTGTGTGGCGTAAACCACAGCCGGACACTGGGGAACGCCGCAGGTGACCGGATCAGCGAGAAGGATCCCAACAGGGGCAGGGAAAGAACAACCAGGCAGAAGGGAATCGCAGGGAGCCTGGGTTTTCAAGCAGAAGGGAAAGTTCAAGTACCCAGGATTAAAGGTAGCAGACGTGACCAGACAGATAAAAGTGGAAAACCATCCCTTGGATTTGGGAATAATGAAGTCATTGGCGACCTTTGCAACAGGGGTTTCAATGATGTGCACCAAATTACAGGGCTTGAAGAGTGGACGGGAAATGAGCAAGTGGAAAGAAAACGTAGACTTGTTTTTAATGCACTTGGCTGATAGTGGAAGGAAAGAGACAGCAAAGCTAGAGAGCAGACACGGAGTCCATGGGCCTTTCTTTTTCTGTTTTATTCTATTTCATTTTTTAGGATGAGAGGTAGTCCATAGACTGGGGGGGAAAGAAAGGAAAAAAAAAGAAGGAGAAATTGATAGTAGAGGGGAGAGATGGTGTAATTGATGAGTGAACATTTCCAAGAATATAGGAGGCTGAGAGCACTGTACTGGAGACTCCTGAGAAGGGTGTGAGCTTCTGAGAGTGAAGAGGAGAGAGGGCGATGCAAGGTGGACAGAGGGGTAGGAGGGAGGGAGAAGGTGGAAGAGGGGAGGAAGGAGGGGGAGGGAGAAAGAAGGGGGGAAGGGGGAGGAAGGAGAGTGCAAGGTGGGAGGAAGGGGTAGGACCATGGGAGGAAAGAAAGGAGAAGGGGGAGGGAGGAGGGGAGAGTAAGGAGGAGGGAAGGAGGGAGGAAGGGGAATACAAGGTGGGAGGAAGGGGTAGGATAGAAGGAAAGAAGGGAGAAGGGGAGAGGGTGGAGGGGGGAGGGGGAGGGATAAGAGGAAGGATGGAAGTTGGGAGGGAAGGGTAGGATGGGAGGAAAGAAGGGAGAAGTGGGGGAGGGAGGAGGGAGGGAGGGAGAAGGAACAGAAGGAGGGGTGCCAACCAGAAGTTGTAGGCAGTGGGCAGGACTTTGTAGCAGCTGGTAGATTGCCCAAGCTTCTAGATTTTTCTTCACCAACCTAGAAGATGACTAAGGGATTAGAGGACAGTGGGGAGCCTGCCATGTTGAGTGAAAGTTTACAGCAATCATGTGAGGCAGGCAGGGAACTGACCAACTAGAGATAAAGGGTTACTAAATACAGCTGTTTAAATATGGCTGTTTAAATATGGCTTTGAGGGTCCTGCAGGTTAATATTTCCGAGTGAAGCAGTTTCCGGGCGGACATCTGTGACATGTGTATGTCAGACTCCATGGCCTCCACCAGGAAGTCTTCCCTGATACTCCTGTCAGAGGACCTCTCATGCCTATGAGCCTCTACACCTTTTTAGTCCTCTAATGACGCCTTCATGCACGACTGTGGCAGATGGCAGGAATGGCTCCAATCCTCCCCCCCTCCTCACTTCCGAGTGTTTTCCCAGCCCACCTTGCCGAAAACCCCCTCCCTGTGGGCTGACCACGTGACTCTCTTGGCCATGGGAACGTCAGCAAACACGATGAGCCGTCGGGGCTGTCTTTGCCCTGGCTCTGTGCTGTGGCCTCCCAGAGGAGCGAGAGGAGTTACCATCACCATCCGTGGAGGCCAACACCCCGCTGACCCCACAGACGTGGGTGAGTGCAGCCACGGCCGGCAGAACTCTCTAGACTGACGCATGAGACCGTGAGCGTGCCCACCACAGAGCCGCCCAGCAAGCCCACATCCGCTGAACCTCGTGGAACGCTGAGCTCCATAAACATTTGTTTTGTATTTCATTGGGTTTTCCGTGGCTGTTTGTCACTCAGCATTACCGGTGGGTCACTGATCATCGGCATGCGAGGGTAGCTCTCTCCGTGAACCGGACTCACCGAGGGCCAGGCTGCGAGCTCCACACCAGCGCAAATGTTGACGCACTAATGCGTGAGTTCAGGCAAACCCTCGGAGGGAGGGGACACACCCAGCTCGCTCCCCAGCCCTGGTCGGGCTCGTCACACCCCGTGACACGCTCTGAAATCCTGATTCATGGAGGAGCTGGGTAAATTAGCCCGTGTCGACCACCAAACTCGCACACATAGGACTTAATCAAGCCAATGAGGACCCCGAGCGGCCCAGAGTGGAAGGTAGAAGTTACCCAGTTAAGTCAACCCTCCCCTTGCGGCATGAATTCCAAGGGCTTGAGGATAAATCTCAGTTCGATTAAAAGCTCATTTCCCCCTGAAGCCAAGAGAACCAGGTATAGAAAGAAGATAGAATTTACAAGACGCAGCGGCTCACGCCCCGTCGCGGATGTACACGTGTTTCTGTTGGGCATGACAAACTGCTCTCGGGTTGGCCGAGTTGGCCACATGCCTCCCGATTTCAAAGGCCCAAGAAAGGTGGTTTTAATAACAGTGTTCTAATGGAATCGAACAAGCAGTAATAACAACATCCTGTTTAAAATCTCTGAGAAAAGAAAAGTTTCTTTTTGAAATGTGTTTTTTCAAGAAACGTGCTAAACTGAGTGGAGGAGGAGAGACAGCACCAGGGCAGCGGGATTTTAGGGCTGTCCCTTCATCTGCTGCTGGATGACACTGTCAGGGGCTCAGAGTGCCTCTGGAATCACATTAGATGTCCAGAAGGCTGGAAGCCGGGAGAAGCCTTTGAACGTGGCTGCGGAGGGACGGGGTGTGGGGTCTCTGCCATGGATGGGAACCGCGGCCCAGCACAGGGGCACGTCTGGGGCAGCGGCCCGGCTGCTGCGGGCGGGGGGTGCTCGTGGCCGTGTGACACGTGTGCGCCCGCCTGTGAGGGCACTTTCATGACGGCGGAGAAATGCAATGCTGGTGTGTGTGCTTGGATGGGTGCCATCCCCGCAGGCCGGCAGCTGTGACTCCGGTACACGGCCTCACACTCCTGTGTGTGAGGGCCTCACCGCTGCCTGCGTCTGATGCTCGTCAGCGGAGGGGATGACGGCAGTTCTCTGTTTTATTTGCCGTGTGACTTCTGCTGGTCTTCCTTCCCGCTGACCTGGGTGTGGGGGAACTGGATCTGCTTCACAGACCTACTTTCCCAGGAAAACACTGCGTTTCAGTCCACTGGGTGTTCCTAGAAGGGAGCTGGGGTTTGAACGGGAGTGTGTCCTGCTGGGCACCCCAGGGGACAACAGGAGGCTGTGTGTGGTGGCGGGAGGGGGACAGGTGGGCGAGAGCGCGGCCTGAGCTGACCCAACCCAGCGCACCCTTCTCTTCCTGGCAGGGGTGGCCTCTGATGGTATCGGGCACTTGTTTTGTAGCCTGTGGAATCCTGACCAAGTGGGACAGGTCCCAGGGGCACATCGCAGCGGGAGCCCCGTCTTCCAGATCAGCTCTCTGTCGTCACCTGCTTGGGCCAGAGAGGACAGTCTCCTCCCGCGGCTGTGCCCAGGCCCTCGGCGTCTCCCTGGGGCCCCCATCCGGTCAGCACTCAGCCAGAGCCAGTCGGTGGGTAGTAAAAAAACCCGCCACGGGCTCAGCACGCACGCAATTCTTTCCATAATTGTTCTGAGTAATTCTTACTATCCTCCTTTCAAAGATAAGATAACAGAGGCTTGTAAAGGTGGCCCCTTGTCCTGGTTATGAAGCTGGGGTGCACACACTCCGGGGCTGCCCGGCTCCGAAGCCACGTGACGCACACACGGTTACCTGTAGTTCAGCTCCAGTGCCCAGGTGTCTGGCAAACACCAGTTAGACGTTGCTGTGGGAATATTTTGTAGATGTGGGTCACACCGACAGTGAGTTGACTTTAAGTAAAGAAGATCACCCTCCGGGATGTGGGTGGGACTCATGCAGTCAACTGAGGTCCCGAAGAGCAAACTCAGAGGTTTCCCAAGGAAGGAACTCTGCCAGCTCTCTAGCTAGGGCAGTGGGTAGGTTGGTAGAGGGACAGATAGGTAACGCATGCCCTGATGTGGATCTAGCGATCTAGACATCCATCTATCATCTATCTATCTATCTATCTATCTATCTATCTATCTATCCATCCATCTATCATCTATCTATCTATCTATCCATCTATCATCTATCTATCTATCTATCTATCTATCTATCTATCTATCTATCCATCTATCATCTATCTATCTATCCATCTATCATCTATCTATCTATCTATCTATCTATCCATCTATCATCTATCTATCTGTCTATCATCTATCTATCTATCTATCTATCTATCTATCTATCTATCTCTATCTATCTATCATCTATCTATCTATCATCTATCATCTATCTATCTATCTATCTATCTATCTATCTATCTATCTATATGTATCTCCTCTGTCTCTCTCTCTCCTGTTTCTTTGGAGAGCCCACAACAGACACCCATCCCTGCTGATTTCCCACATGTAGCCCCAGGGTTTTCAACCTTGTAACTACAGTATAACAGCAGAGGACAAACCATATGAAACCATGAACTTTGCGTTTCACGACACAGAGCAGTATCTGGTGAGTCCCCTTAACCCTGGGAGAGGTAAATAGTACCCTGAGGCTTGGCCACTGATATGTCTCTCCCGTCCAAGCCCTTGTCCTTAGCCTTGTGCCCATGACCGTCAGCTAGTCCGATCTCTCCTGCCCTTCACACGGCCAGACCGGAGCCTAGTCTTTCCCCGCGGATCCTGGCACGATCGGACATTCTCATAGTTGTTGCCTGGATTTGCTGCTGTCGTATCCGCCAGGGTGTCCAGAGAAGCACAATCAATAGGAGACAGATGGAGATGCAGAAAAATACAGAAATGTAGATAGACAGGTAGGTAGATAGGTAGATAGATAGATGATAGATGATAGATAGATAGATAGATAGATAGATAGATAGATAGATATAGATATGTAGGCTGATAGATACAGGTTTATAGACAGATACAGATATGCAAAGCTGTAGACATATGGACAGACAGAGACAGATAGATCGGGGTATAGATTTATTTTAAGGAATAGCTCCCTTGATTGTGAGGGCTGGCAGGCTGCTGGGGGTCAGGGGCAGCCTGCAAGCTCGGGCAAGGGCTGAGGCTGCAGTCTGGAGTTAGACCGCATCCTCCGGGAAACGTCCGTGCTTGCTCTTACGGCAAACACTGGGTGAGTTCACGCAGTGCATAGACACTCACATGATGCGCTTCCCTTAAAGTCCTTAAAGATTGTAGGTGCGAGACGCCTGCCCAGCAATAGCGAGTTTGGTGTTTGATTCAATCCCCAGGGACCAAAAGCTGGCCAAGGTGACACATGGGCCTGGCCATTACGGCGTGGGCTTCAGGATCCCCGCGACGGGGCATCCGTGGGGTCCCCTCTGGGGGAAACTTTGAGAGGTCTGCTCCTTGTCTGCGGGCACTAGGCCCTATTAAGGTTGCCTGAATTCAGCCTACTACCTCCGGGGTGCCCATATCATTATTGTCCAAAGGGAACACTTTCAAGAATTGGAAGAATGCTCCTGATGATCTCACCGGACTTAGTTTAGGACACACGGCTGTGCCATCCACGTATTCCCCAGCACTGCCTGACTGTGCCTCTGTGGCTCCTTCTCCAGAGTGGACTTCTAAGGCTCCCGGATAGTAAGTCTTGGGGAGAAGAAAGTAGACATTCTGCAGTCCCCCCCCCCCCCCGTTCATATTCCACATCGCGTTTCCATCCGCTTGGCAATGAGCTCTGATGTTTTCTGGTCGATTCTGCTTCATTAGAAAAGTTTTCATTGCTCACTAAATTGTGATCTTGATCCAATAATGGATCGCAAATTACAGTTTAAAAAATGTTATTCTAGTTAACTCTTTACTCCAGGCAACCGCTCGGTTGTCCTAAAGCCTGTGACTCTGAGCGTATCTTTCTTTCTTGCCTTTCCCCCCTTTTCTAAACAAAGAAACCCATCTTCACGCTCAGGTTCCTGCCTCCCCCAAGCAGGGCTGGTGCTGGGATCTCCTCACAGCACATGTTTAAGGGATCTCAAACCCGTGATCTTTATTCTTATTAATAAGAAAGATTTCAAAAGTGACATGATCGTGTAAGAAATTTGGAAAACAGACGTGGTCCTGATCCTTCCTCCTTCACCCGCACCTCCTGCTGTTGGGATTTGGAGTGGGCTTCTCTGCAGAGGATGGGGTGCTTTGCCCACCCCTCACACTGGGTTTGCTTTGGTCCCTGGAGTGTTAGAGAGCGTAACACCAGCAGAGCCCTACAAGGGGCTTTCGTGACCGTGCTTGGTCCCTGCATCTCTGCCGGCCCCACGAAGGGGGTGAGTACCGGAGCCTCAGGGCCACTCACCACAGACGGCTGAGTGCTGGACCCAGGGAGCCCTGCTGAGGTCAGAGGAAACAGCTCCCCAGACACCCCACGCACAGACCTCCAGCGGCCGCAGAAAGGCTTACGCTCCAAAGCCACCCAGTTTTGTGGGCGGTTGTTACACAGCATTACTGCGGCAGTGGACGGCCCATTCCACAGAAAGGAATCTGTATTACGTTTTATTTTTTTTATTTTTTATTTTTATTTTTTTAAAGATTTTATTTATTTATTCGACAGAGATAGAGACAGCCAGCGAGAGAGGGAACACAAGCAGGGGGAGTGGGAGAGGAAGAGGCAGGCTCATAGCGGAAGAGCCTGATGTGGGGCTCAATCCCACAACACCGGGATCACGCCCTGAGCCGAAGGCAGACGCTTAACAGCTGTGCCACCCAGGCGCCCCCTGTATTACATTTTAAATCAGCCTCCTGACCGCCTCAGGTGAGGGGCTTGTTGGCTAAAACTTGAGAAAGTCTAGATGATGATACACATTAGAAAAGTAGCTTGCTGATCTTGCTTTCCTAAAATGTTGCTCTCCTTTTTCCTTTTTCTTTAATCCCCAAATAGATACTTTTTTTTTTTTCAGATGCCTTTTCTGGGGGCATCTTTTTAGACAATCACATGGTTATTTAAGCTCTGTTAACGTGATATGTGATATCAAAATACTCTTGTGCTTCTCAAATGATTTTGCTTGACCATGAATTACTGTGACGTGACTATGGGCGTGGTCTGGAATGGCTAGTATTTGTCTCGAGTGTTAGGAAGCCACTCACAGCCGGCCGGTTCTGTCTCCGTGCCATTTCCGTTCGGCGTTGGGATAAGAATTCTGCTGCTTTGTAAAGCCAACCGGGAAGCTTCCCGCGTTCTCCTCTGCTGCCGGCAGTGTACCCAGCGCGACAGTGATCTGTTCCTTGACGGTTGGAAAGAACGTAGCCCAAAAAAGTCTGGGCTTGGCACCTTTCCTGGGAGTAATGTGTTGCTAATCCTTCAGTGTTTTTCCGTGATCGTTAGCATTTCGATGGTATCCTTAGTCTCCCATAGATTCTGGAAAGTTACCATTCCTTAAAATAATCATCCGTTTCTGCAAGATTTTCATATTTGTTATCATAAGTTAACCACTTTATTATGACAGGGTTACCCATATGGTTAATTTGATTTTCTGTCCGGCTATCTTCTCATTCCTTACTTTGTAAGTATATATTGTTTCATTTTTCTTTAAGAGATTGCCAGATGTTTGGCATTTTAATTAGTTTTTTTCTCGAAGTATGAGCTCTTGGATGTGTGTATCAAGTCTGGTTTTACTCTATTTCTGCCATCAATTTTCTCTTTTGAAAACTACTTCCTTCCTCTAGCTTTCTTTTCCTTATATTACTTCCTGGACTGAATGCTTTCATTTATTTTCATTTCTTCTTGTTTAATAATAAAAGCTTTTACGGATATAAATCTCTCTTTGAACACAGCTTAATTTTATTTCACTGTGGTCACAGTATTTGGCCCGCACAACTCCTGCCTCCTGAAATTCAGCGACGTTTTATATGTGGTCTGATGCATAATCAATTTTTGTAAATACTCTGTGGATCCCTAAAAAGAATATATGTTTTTCTCTAAGAAACAAATTTAGAAATATATTATTTCATTTACCCTTATAATGTCATCATCATTCAGGCACCTTGAAGATTTATTTTATTTTCTGATTCTTGATCTATTGAAGAGTGGAGAAGTTTTCTGATAGTAAAAATATGTACTTGATTGAATAAAAATACAGTAAAAAGTTTATATCCAGGCATTTCCTTTCATGTTTTCTTTCTCTATCCCTCAGCCCCTCACAAAGAATAAAATAAAATAAAATAAAATCTACCATAAGTAGTCACCAGACTTTTCTGTATATGCTTTCAGGATTTATTTATGTAAATCAAAGAAATACAAATATATATATATATATATATATATATATATATATATATATATATATTTGACAGAGATAGAGACAGCCAGCGAGAGAGGGAACACAAGCAGGGGGAGTGGGAGAGGAAGAAGCAGGCTCGTAGTGGAGAAGCCTGATGTGGGGCTTGATCCCATAACGCCGGGATCACACCCTGAGCTGAAGGCAGATGCTTAACCGCTCTGCCACCCAGGCGCCCCACAAATATATATTTTTATTATCACATCTTTATTGTTTCACATTTATGCTGAAATCTTTTATTTAAAAAAAATTTTTAAGGATTGATTGATTTGAGAGAGAGAGTGCAGGAGCAGAGACAGGGGCGAGGGAGAGAGAGAGAGAATCTCAAGAAGACTCCCTGCTGAGCTTGGAGCTCCATGGGGGTGAGAAAGGTGGGGGGGGAGTGGAGGTGAAAGGGGTGGGGGTAGTGGAGGAATGGGGAGGTGGGGGCTCTCGGGACCCTGAGATCATGACCTGAGCCAAGTCAAGAGTCCCATGCTTAACCGAGGGAGCCACCCAGGAGCCCCAACGCTGAAATCTTTTAAAGTAATTTAGAGACATCATGACATTATACCATAAAATACTTCAAAATTCCCCTAAACATTTAGGAAATCTTCCTATTTAGCCCATAGTGTATTCTCACCAGTAAACATCGGTTACGGTGTTAACTGTCTCCCGGCACTGAGCACGTGTGCAAATTTCCACACCGTCCCTCCAGACCTGCCGTTCTGCACTTCGTCTCCACTTCAGGGCGTCTGCTCTCCATCTGGTTTTTTCATTTCTTAAATCTTTGTTTTTTCCCACTTTTTATACTATTTATTCAAGTGTTTGGAAAAGCAAAAGGAAGCCACACTGATGACTGCACACCCACTGCAGGCAGGCGCAGGGAGATGGGGACCCGCAGCCGCTGTGCGCAACAACCACACCCCGCAGTGGCACGTGCGGGGTCTCCGTCTCTCTCCCCTTCTCCGCAGTGATTTCTATCCGCGGTTCCCCGCAGTTCCAGCCGCTGCACGTCTTTTTTTTTTATAATAATATTTTTTATTATATTATGTTAGTCACCATACAGTACATCCCTGGTTTTTGCTGTAAAGTTCCATGATTCATTAGTTGCGTATAACACCCAGTGCACCATGCAATACGTGCCCTCCTTACTACCCATCACCAGTCTATCCCATTCCCCCACCCCCTCCCCTCTGAAGCCCTCAGTTTGTTTCTCAGAGTCCATAGTCTCTCATGCTTCATTCCCCCTTCTGATTACCCCCCCTTTCTTTATCCCTTCCTTCTCCTACCGATCTTCCTAGTTCTTATGTTCCATAGATGAGAGAAACCATATGATAATTGTCTTTCTCTGTTGACTTATTTCACTTAGCATTATCTCCTCCTGTGCCGTCCATGTGGCAGCAAATGTGCGTCTTGATGCTGCCGTGGTTCCACATTTGGCCCTTGGATCCCTTCAGTGCGGCTCCGGCTCCCGCGTCCCCAGACCCGCCCTCGGTCCCGAACGCTTCTTGTCCTCGGTGCGGCGCGTTGCTGGAGGATGCGTGGCTGGCCAGCCCCAGTGCGGGGAGCAGCCCGTCTGCGAGCCCTGGTCCCTTCTACGTGGGAACACGTCTAGGCACAAAGATCCGCCTGCCAGTGGTCATCAGCACCAGAAGCCAGCACTGCCGGGCTCTTGCAGGGAACAGTTTCTGTGAGGCTGGAATGGCCTCACTTTCAGATGGATGCTGAACTCCCCTGCGCAACTGGCGGGGGCCTCGTTTTTCAGAGATGAAAGTTTTCTTTCTTTCTTTCTTTTTTTTTTTTAAAGATTTTATTTATTTATTTGACAGAGATAGACAGCCAGCTAGAGAGGGAACACAAGCAGGGGGAGTGGGAGAGGAAGAAGCAGGCTCATAGCAGAGGAGCCTGATGTGGGGCTTGATCCCAGAATGCCAGGATCACGCCCTGAGCCGAAGGCAGACGCTTAATGACTGAGCCACCCAGGCGCCCAGAGATGAAAGTTTTCTTTACTTCGCCTGTGAAAATCGCTCTGTCTGCTTGGTCATCTCGGGAAATCATCTCACTTTTCTAATGATTAAAATATGTTTGCATAACTAATGAATCATCGAGCCTTACATCGGAAACCGGGGATGTACTGTATGGTGACTAACATAATATAATAAAAAATCATTAAGAAAAATCATTAAAAAAAACAATACATTCGCTACTAAAAAAAATAAAAAATAAATAAATAAAAATAAAATATGTTTGCATAGACTACAGTATCTTCTGATTTCAAACCAAGTGTACTCTGTTTTAAGGATGATTTCTGTCATTTTTAATTTTGTATTTACACTCTCATCCCCTCAGCTCCCTGGTCAGGGCCAGCTCGGGGCTCACCACTGGTTCTGAAATGGCAGGGAGCTGGGTTTTTCCATCGGTTCTACTCTCCGAGTTCATGCTTTTATCTGGGTTCCTTTCATGTATTTCGATCTTCTGCTAACTCGACTTGGAGGTTTAATTCATGTATTTCTAGTCTTTTGTTCCTATTGATGTGGTTTTTGAGACTATAACTATTTCCTGGTTTGCAAGTAATAGATTATAATATATTTTTGCCAATTTTTAATTCCAGGCAATGAAATTCATATCTCATGTGCAGTTCTGGGAGGTCTGACAGGTGAGTGGAGTCAAGTGTCCATCACAGTGTCCAGTGCCACACTGGACAGTTCCCCACGCCACCCAAATTCCCTCTGTGCTGCTCCCTTTGCTCTCTCTCCCAAGCCCTTCCCCAACCACACCCACTACACAACTGGCTGTTCTCCATCCCTACAGTGTGGAATTGCCTTCTTCTCTTCTCTTCTCTTCTCTTCTCTTCTCTTCTCTTCTCTTCTCTTCTCCTCTCCTCTCCTCTCCTCTCCTCTCCTCTCCTCTCCTCTCCTCTCCTCTTCTCTTCTTTCTCCATTTCCCGTGCTGTGACTTACTTATTTTACAACTGGAAATTTGTACCTCTTAATCCCCTTTAGCAATTTCACCCATTCCTTTCCACCCCACTGCAACCACCAGTTTCTTCTCTGCATCTGAGGGTCTGTTTTTGTTTGCTTATTTGTTTGTTTAGATTCCACATATGAGTGAGATCCTATGGTATTTGTCTTTCTCTGACCGACTTATTTCACTTACAGTTTTACTTCTCATATAGCCTTTTCAAGAATGTCCTATAAATGGAAACTTACAATGCATAGCCTTTTGTGCTGGGCTTCTTTCACTCAGCAGAATGAATTTAAGATTCGCTGTTCTGTGTTCTGAGAGTTCCTTCTGTCTGATGCAGATAGCTTCCTTGCACGGATGTAACACAGTTTGTTTAGCCACTTGCCACTTGAAGAATATCTGGGTTGTTTCTAATTATTGTTAATTTTAGATAACCTGGCATAAAAGTTTGTGCCCTTGATTTTGGGTAGACAGAGTGTTTTTAAAAACCAGCTTTTTGAGCTATTGCTTATATACCATGAAGTTCACCTGTGTAAAGTGTGCAGCTCAGTGGTTTTTAATGTACGTGCAGAGTAACGTCTCATTTACACGTTTTCACTGAAGATGTTTGCACTTGTGTTCATGAGGAAGATTGGTCTGTGATTTTCTTTGCTGACAGAGTCTTCGATTCCTTTTGGGTTCAGAGTAGTGCTTGCCACACGGAATGAGCTAAGGAGTATTCTCCTCTGTTTTCCAAAGGGATTGTGTTAGAGCGGGCATTCTTTCATCCTTAAATATTTGGTAGAATTCATTGTGGAAACCGTCTTGGTCTGGGATATTCTTTATTGGGAGGTTTTAACTATGTATCCTATTTCTTTCATAGACATAAGGCTAATCAGGTTATCTATTTCCTCTTGAGTGAATTTTTGAAATCTTAAAAGGAGGTGGTCTATTTTCTGTGATGTCAAATTCATGGATGGACTTGTTTGTAGCATTTCCCTGTTATTCATTATGCGTTTAATGTCCATAAGGTCAGCAGTAACATAATCTCTTTCCTTTCTGATATTGGTAATGTATGTCTTCTCTCTATTACCTTGAGCAGCCTGTCAAGACGTTTATCAATTTAATTGATCTTTCAGAGAACCAACTTTTGTCTTCAGTGTTTTTTCTCTGTTAGTTTTAATTTCAATTATTTCTGCTTTTTAATTTTTTTCCCCTCTGCTACCTTGGAGTTTAATTTGGTCTTCTTTTCCTTATTTCTTAAGGTGGAAGCGTAGATACTTGATTTAGGATCTTTCTTTTCTAACATAAACATTTTCTGTTATGTATCTCTTTCTAAGCTATCATTTAGCTGTGTCCTACAAATTTTGCTATATTGTATTTTCCTTTAAATTTATTTCAAAATGTTTTCAGATATCCCTTGAGACTTCCTCCATAACCCTAGGGTGTAAAACTGTGATGCTCAATTTCCTGACATTTGCACATTTTCAAAGTATTTTTCTGTTATTGACTTATGGTTATGTATGGCAAGGGAAATGATTCCTCATTTAAATTCTTTTAATTTTGTTAAGGTTTGCTTTGTGGCCCGGAATATGGTTTATTTTGGTGAATGTCTATGTACACTTATGCACACTATGTACACAATATGCATTTTGCTTGTTGAATGTGGAGTCTGTAACATCACTAGGTAAGGGGGTCAGGTGGTGGTGTGCAGGTCTTTAATTTCCTTGCTAATTTTCTGTCTACTTGTTTGATCAATCACTGTAAGAGGAGCACTGACATCTCAAAGTACAGTTGTGAATTTGCCTGTTTTTTTTTCAGTTTTTGCTTCATTATCTTGCAACTTTGTTGCTGGATGCATACACATTTAGGATTATTATTTATTTTTGATTAATTGACTTTTTTATAACAATGAAAGGTCTGTCTGTATTCTTAGCAATTTTCCTTGCTCTGAAGTCTACTTTTTCTCTTATTACTATAGCCACTTTAACTTTTTCCATTAGTATTTACTTGGTATATTGTTTTACTATTTACTTTTAATTTACCTATGTGATTATATTTGTGGTAGATTTCTTATAGACAGCATATAATTATTTTTTAAGAAAGTTCTGTCAGTTTCTTTAATTAATGCTATTTTAGGCCATTTCTATTTAATGGAATTATTGAAGTGGTTAGATTCAGGTTATTGATGGGGCGCCTGGGTGGCACAGCGGTTAAGCGTCTGCCTTCGGCTCAGGGCGTGATCCCGGCATTATGGGATCGAGCCCCACATCAGGCTCTTCCGCTAGGAGCCTGCTTCTTTCTCTCCCACTCCCCCTGCTTGTGTTCCCTCTCTCGCTGGCTGTCTCTATCTCTGTCGAATAAATAAATAAAATCTTAAAAAAAAAAAAGATTCAGGTTATTGCTGAATTTGTGCCAGATTTGATATTTGGGAATCTTTTGAAGTTGGCTATTGTGTTCTTTGATGTTTCCCCACCATTTGGGGAGCACGTCCTTACTTTTTGGCGCGACAAGATGTTCCAGGCTCATCTTATATTTTCCTCACCTGAACCTTGGAACAGCTCTCCCTCTAAAGAGCTCTAGCTGTCATTGGAAGATGGTATTTAGGAACCAAGTTATGTGTGCTAACTGTGTTCATTGCTATTTCAGTGCCATTCATTGTGCTAGGACTTCTTCATGGACAGATTAAAAAAATGTATATATATATATATATATATATATATATATATATATATATATATGCAAATGCACATGTGCACATCTTTACCTGCTTCAGTATCCGTGTATGTGTGTGTGTGTGTGTGTGTGTGTGTGTGTTCATTAGTTCATGCCTTTGATTCCAGTCAACATGCTGGAGCTCATTTTAGCATTCCCCTTTCTTCATGTGTAACTTATTACTCTGATGATGAAAGTCCTGGCTGTCATTACCTAAAAAATATTTACTTAGTTTTTCAGTCTTGGAACACACAAAAACTAATTTCAGAACCTCTATGCCACATCCTTGTGAAAAACAAATGGACTCACTAAAGTAGAATATTTGTATACCATTCCGTTTGTCTTAATCTTAAGGTCCCTAGATTTTTTATTAATATATTTTCACTGCTTACAGGCAACTCTGGTGTTTATCAGCCATCCATCTACTATGGGTTTGCTCCATTGAGCTGTGCTTTCCTGTCACTGCAGCCCAGTCATCTTAATTGGGTGGAGAATTTATTTTTGGGGAGTTTGAAATACACCTTTGCTAGAAATAATGAACTAACATGGTACAAGTTCCAGAAGGCATTGCTCCACTGCCCCATCCAAACTCAGCACCGTGCTCTGCCAGCTTCATGCTCCACATGGAAAGTGCTATCCAAAAGCCATTTTTGCCTAACTGGAAGCAATTGAATAAATATAAGTACAGTGGGAGGGAAAGGATCAAAATGGTCCCAGACAGCTTAGAAAAGAAGCTCTGTGTGATGGGAATGTTCTTCCCTACTAAGCATGCTAGGGAGGGTGGGGAGGCGTGGAAATTGCTTAATTTCCTTGTGCATGATCAAGTTATTGTAGCTCTGTCCTCATTTAACTTTTGATTTTTAGAAATTACACCTCTGGTCTGGCAGAGCCTGAGATTTCTGTGCCCCATTTCTTTTGAAATCATTTGTTTGTTTGTATTTAAGAGCATTTGAAAAGAAATTTAAGAGGAGTTTCTTCTAAAAACTAGCTTTGGTCAGAGTAGTTACAAAGCCACCATCTTACTCTGATGCTGGAAAGTCTCTCTTCAGTTTCTAATGTGTGATCTTCTGGATAGTCTAGAATACACGTGGTCTAGAATACACACGGTCTAGAATACACACAGTCTAGAATACACACAGTCTAGAATACACACACAGTCTAGAATACATACAGTCTAGAATACACACGGTCTAGAATACACACGGTCTAGAATACACGCGGTCTAGAATACACGCGGTCTAGAATACACACGGTCTAGAATACACATGGTCTAGAATACACACCCGCCTTTTTAATCTCTTTTTGGAAGAAGAGCATGATTTTGCTGCTGTATTGTGGGAACTTTTAGAGCATGTGATATGAATGCTGCCAGTCAACAGTATTAAAGTCATCAACCAGTTATTACTGGTTTTGTCAGATTTAAGTAATAAATTAAATTTATTTATGAATGAGGGCTTTCAACATATCAACATTTAATACTGAAAACTTTGTGGTTTTTTGTTGTACGGGTGCTTTCCATGCAGCTACATTATATTTCTACCCTATGCACAGATGATGGGTAATTTCACCTTCTCAATATCCCAGCCATGCGTGTGTGTAACCAAAAGACACATTAGCGCACCTTTTCATTTAATACTCTGTCTTAAGACAAACACAGAACGAAACGCAGGTGAGTAATGTATAGACTTGCTGAATCACTACATTGCGCACCTGAAACTAATATAGCATTGTATGTCATCTATGCTTCCATAATAAATATTTTTAAAAAGATGATAGCTGTATGAATGGGATTTAAGTAAACACCAATGCAAATTTGATGAGTTTCAAAATTATTTTTAATGATTGTTATTTATGACTTATTCTAACCTGAAATTTATTTCTAACCTCAAGAATACATCTTTCTAATGTGTTACTTTAATGTCCTTAGAACATATTCTTATGCAAATGTTCAAACATACAGAAAAGTTGAAAGAATTCTACAGTGAACACCTCTATACCCAACCCTTAGGTTCAACCATTAACATTTTACTCTACCTGTCTTATCTCACATCTATTGATCTATCTATCCATCAATATTTATTCCTTTTAATGAATTCTTAACTTAGAGTCAGACTTTATCTTGAATGACCTTGGACTTCAGGTAGACTTCATACCCAAATCCCTTGTATGATGCTTGTCTTCAGCTTCCCACAGTTTTAATCTGCCTCTGTTTACCTTGTTTGAGCTGTTAGACCAGTCGAGAAGTTACTTTACCACATAAGCCTTAGTTTTCTGTCTCTTCTCAGAGAAACCTTCCTGGCCAGCACCTCTCAGGCCATCCCTCTGCCCCCGTATGTTGCGTCTGGTTTTGTTCGGCACTTAGCAACACGTGGTTCTATAACTCTGTGCACCCAGACTGGAAATGTGCAAAAGGAAATTTTCTTTTTCATTTATCCTTCACGAGTGCTTAGATCTGTGCCCAGTGCAGAGCATTCGAGTTTGCAAATGCAAAGAGCTGCTCATCTGACCTCTAGTCTCTGCTCTGAATCACTGTCTATAAACACAAAATTTTTAAAAAATGTCTTTCTGTCCCTAACAGTGTTCCTTAAGGTGTCAACATCTATGGCAGAAAAAACCCACAATTATTAATCACTAAACATCCATTCCCTTCTCAGAGAGGTGATTTATAGCACTTTCATCAAAACACCGAAGGGCGAAGGCCTGTCTGCAAAATTTCCCTGACAGCAGGCTTCTTCAGCCTAGCAACCAAAGTTGAATCTTTTCTCACTTTGTATTTTATTAATTGGCTTTCCGGTGCAATTTCTCCTTGTACTTTAGAGATTGCTTCATTGCAAATTAACTCCCAAATCATTTGTATGTGTATGTTTGTTCTCTGAGTATAGCCTTTGCCTACGTAAGGTGACCCATTATACCTCAAAACTTCTTTTTCCTTTTGAGTTAAATTGCAAGAAATGACTTATAAAATGGATAAATCACTTTAGGAGAAAGCTTACTCAATTAATTTAAGGGCCATCATCCTTCAGGAGAGGAGAAAGCCCATTTCCCGATGCTAACTTCAGTCCTGCTCACAGAGTACAGGTATACAAGAAGGTAGTCACATGTGAGCAGTTCCTCGTGATGCAGAGGGGGAGCAAGGAGCCCCCAGGATGGGTCAGAGCCTGGACCAAATCCTGAGACCAAGGTCAGGGCCACACCTCCACAAGAGGAGATGGAAGTCCCCTCCTCTGGGGATCTCTTTCTCAAAAAACGAATGTTCTCTGGCTCTGCTTCTGTAATAGTAGACCTATATGCTCATACTTCGTTCTTTTGTTGAAATATGATGCATCAGTCCGAGTAGAACTTAGGGTACGACCTAGCAAATATCCAATGTCGTACTTCTTACCACACGATATTCCAAAGCAGCTGTAGCCTTCAACTGTTTTTGCCAACCATAGAAGAAGTTTGAAAAATTGCACTACCTACTCTTTTTAAAGATGATAGCTAAAGATTCTATTCAAAAGTTGTAGCTGAGGGGCGCCTGGGTGGCACAGCGGTTAGGCGTCTGCCTTTGGCTCAGGGCGTGATCCCAGCATTATGGGATCAAGCCCCACATCAGGCTCCTCTGCTATGAGCCTGCTTCTTTCTCTCCCACTCCCCCTGCTTATGTTCCCTCTCTCTCTGGCTGTCTCTATCTCTGTCGAATAAATAAATAAAATCTTTAAAAAAAAAAAAGTTGTAGCTGAGGAGCCTGGGTGGCTCCATTGGTTGGGCATCTGCCTTCGGCTCAGGTCATGATCCCCAGGGTCCTGGAAGTGAGTCGGGCACATCAGGCCCTCTGCTCAGCGGGAAGTCTCCCCTCCCTCAGCCCCTCCCCCCTGCTCATGCTCTCTCTCTCTCCATCAAATATATAAAATCTTAAAAAAAAGTTGTTATTGTATGGAAAATTATAATTTCTGGTGTACAGAAATTATGTTTTTTTAACTTTTAAAAATAAAAGTGGAACATCATTAAAAAAAACAAACCCAGTGGAATCTAAGCATCCTCATACCTTGACACCCATCCCCACCCATTTAAAAGGCATGTGGACAAGTTCTTTTACGATAGGATATTTTCTCTTGTTCTCTTTTCTCTAGCTGAATTGCACTTTCCAACAGAATTCTGTTTGTGAAATGTGTTTTACTGTTCAATTTATATAATTCTTTTCTCAAAAGCTGTATATGACATCTTTTAAATTCCTTATTCTCTACTCATTTCTAATGACCAAGTCTTCTACATTTTTCTTGTCAATTCAGTCATGACAAGTATTAGCTGAAGAAATTGACCAAAACAACAAATACATTATAAAATTGCATTATCATTATTAAACATAATGCAGTAAAGTTTTATTGGAAATGTATCTTGATAGGGATGGGCTTCCTGGCGATTAGTGTATGTAATCACAGATGACTTATTTATTAAAAGAATGAGACAGTCTTCACCATCAATTCAATTCCTAATTTTTATTTCCATCGTTTGAGTACTAAAATATCTTGTTCCAATAAATTAGTGCTTGGAATTGGAAGGGGTTTCATGATAGCAATACCATTCGATTACCTATACTTCTTTCAAGTTGTATGCAAAAAAAAAATTGCATAGTGATCTATCATTAAAAGGATTTTAAATTATTGATCAGACTCCAACACAATCAGGACTTTCTTCATTTTAGTTGATAGCAAGGAGTTTGAAGTGACCCGACTTGCAAAGGGACTCATTATGTAGTCATTAGAGTAAGCATACGCCTTGCAAACTTTGGGGTATCACACTAAAAATGCTTTACCGAGAATCAGCAAATGACTGTCATTATACTAGGTACTCTTCGGTTTAGAGGCACCCATTTTTTTTAAACCCAAAATATCAGAAAATTTTAGGAATAGAGAAATGTTGTTAATTTCAATACACCTTTACCAATGCAGTACGTTTCTCATAAAATAGGATTATTGTGTCATACTTTTTTAAGTATGTTTTCATCAAAATCTTGGAGTTGCAGACACAAGCTGAGATGTAGGTGAATGAAGCATTCACTGCACTCCTCTTTACCAAAACCGAGAAAAAGACAGAGACCATGTTTGCTAGCAGACTAATATTTGCAAGCACGCTTTTTGACAGGTTATAGCTCTTCTTGTCCTTGGTGGAGGGAGCATTCTCGGGCCTGCTGTCAGCTACCTTCGATATTTCTTGTCTCAGTTCTTTTCCCTAGGATTTATTCATTTATTTTAGAGAGAGAGAGAGGGAGAGAAAGAGTGTGAGGGAGGGGCAGAGGGGGAAGGAGAGAGAGAATTTCAAGCAGACTCCCCACTGAGTGCAGAGCCAGATGCAGGGCTCGATCCCATGACCCTAAGATCATGACCGGAGCTGAAATCAGGAGTCAGTTACTTAACCGACTGAGCCACCCAGTCCCCCTTTGTCTCAGTTTTTGTGGGGTCTTCTTGGTAGGCTCCCATAGGCTAGCAAAAAACAGAAAAATTTAGGAAAGGGAAGGCTTTATGCCACTAAACCAAAGCTGTCCTTATCACATTTAGCTGTACAATAGGTCAAAATTCAGAAATCTCACGATGGGCTAAACTATCCTGTTTTGAAGCTTATACTGTGTTTTTAGGTGAGAAATCAGATGTATCAGACAGGGAGCACGAAAAGTAGCCGAAGCTGCTATTTCCCTTCTCTTGCTTTGGTTTGGTAGGAAGAAGGGTTTGTACTCTGGGAAAATGCACTCCGGTGGGTTCAGAAAGGGAGAGAGGAGAACCCGTCTTCTGTGGAGTGCAAGCCAGTCAGCTATGGAATGGTGGAGAAGGATAAGCAGCAGGTGCGAGGTTTTGGGAAAGAGCTCCTTCAAAAAAGGGTGTCTGGAGATGGACCTTCACACAGTTTGTGCCCCAAGCACCTTGGAAATCACCTGGGGAAACGCATACGCCAGCATGCAGACCGCTGTTTTAAAGGACTCGTGAGCTCTAATGAGCAGGGAAGAAAAATGAACATTTACCGAACAGAGACAGTGAGCACTGCAGAGGGAGTAATTTGCAACTCTTACTATGTAGTCGAAGATCATTTATAAAGAGGAGTTAAACTGGAGAGTGAGCCAAATAATACAAGTGTTCTGAAAACATTTAAAGATAAAGATCTCTTAAAAAGTCAAGTGACTGTAATAAATAATGGAAGGCCTGTCTGCTCTTGCTCGGGGCCCGTGGGGAGGTGCTCCCCCTGGCTGTGAACCCCAGGGGGTGATGCACGGTTTACGAGTCTAGTGATTTGGGTGGGGGGGCAAGGGTGTTGGTGCAGCTCTGTGGTGATGCTGGGGACTTGCTGGAATCGCCATCGTTCACTGTCCTCTCGCTTTGATGAGTAACGAGTGTGTGAAGGTACAGGTGGTGAGGCTTCAGGTTTCTACTCCGTACTTACTCGTTGATCCATGTGACTGGCAGGCAAACCGAGAGGCCGTATCTGGGTGTTCGTCCTATCGTTTTCCAAGCGTTGCCCTCCTGCAAAGATGCAAACTTTGGAAATAGCCATCGTATGGGATGTGCCCCATCCCAGATCCTCCCAAGAAACACCTTCTCTTGGGTTTTGTTCTCAATAGAGATGATTCTTTACGTCGAACAAACACACACCCTGGGAAAAAGTCCTAAGCCTTGACAAGGAAGGTGAACTATTTGAGGTCTCACGTCTGAGTCCGTGGGATCCGTTTCTGTCCTTCGTAGGAGCTGTTAGACGGTCCGAGGCCATGACAGAGTGAGGGGCTGCTCGGAGACTCCACTCTGGCGTCCATCGGATGTTGTTCCCGGCTGACCTGGAATATTCCAGAACTCTTTCGGAGGTGATCCAGAAAATAGAGAACCTTATAAGTGAAGGCTATTTATCGGTATGAATTTGATCATGGCAGATTTAAAAGGCACATTCTTTTTGCCATTTCACTGAGAGAATTCTCATTGAACTAACAGTAGTAATTTTTCTCCCCCAAGTGGTTGGGCTCACGGACACTCTCAGATTATGCTGCCACCAGTTACGACTCACGGCCCGTAATTACATCATCAGTCAGTTTTCCCGGAGTGAGGCTGGTCAGCTCTAATTCCTGGGACACCCCTTCCCTGTCCTTTACAAAATAGAAATATCATCGGTTCCACGTTACCCACGTTCCAGCTGTCCTTCCGAGCTGCAGCGTGGAGACCCGAGATTGCTAATCTGGGTTGTTAAGACTAGTAAATGCTACCTCCTGAAGTGAGTGGATGGAATGCACAGCTGGTGAATCTGTGTCCAGGTTTAAAAACAGCAGTAAGAAGAGAGCAGAGTCCACTGTGCCCTGACCTCCCTCTGGTCCCACACAGCAGTAGCCTGCTCTTCCATGTCCCTCCAGCCACCAGACACCCATCTGGTGGCCCCAGCCCTGCTAAGTTTGTGGCAAGTACACAAGGCATCTTATCCAGTTAAATTTTTGCAATCCTTCCGAACTATATTCTAATTGCTGAAAAAAATGGAATGAGAAGGAAAGCATTGTCCGCTGATATCTTGGTTGAACAAAACCCCCTCTTTATGCATTTATGAGCACAAATCAACCTTCCTACGAGGAGCCGTGGCACCTGGCTGCGGCACGGGCACTGACGGTGCCGATACCGTCCCTTTGCCAAAAGTATCGCCTTCATGCATCCAGGACTGTTCTCCAGATTGTATTCCTGTGGCGAGCGGGGGGTTTATTACAGTGCGAGTTTAACAGGAAGGCTGACACCTTACTTAACCTGCAGTGGTTCACACTGTTCCAGGCTTTAGCTGGTGCTCTCTGAAGGCGCGTTCACGGCGCTGGGGCTGGGCAGCTGGGGTTCCGGGGAGCACCTGCCAGGGCCGGGCAGGAAGGTCTGGAAGCAGCAGGGAAGTGGATAGGGCATCCAGGCATCAGGGTGTGCAAACCAGAACGCCACCTTTTAAAGGCGTTCGAATGCAGGATCTGAAAGCCCGCGGATAAAGCAAGTAAGTCTTTACTGGATGCCTCAGAGCTGTGCATCTCAGGACACACACGGCAGGTCTGGAACACCTCAGGCCCGTCTCTCCCAAGGCCCATTCATCATAGGGTCTGCTTTGGCCACGGGGAGCCCAGCAGCGAGCTGTCATCTTCCTCGGGATGCTTCCCCGGCCAATGTTACGAGAACTAGTTAACTGACGGCCTCCACCCACTGAGCGCCCCGCGTACCAGCCCCTACACCAGCTCCCAAGGAAGGAGTCTCTGGTGGTTTCTTCCTTAAATCAGCCCGAGGGTGAGAGGCGGACTTGGAATTCATTTCATGCGTGTTTATCACATTATGTCACACAAAAATTCTGGCAAAACACGAAAATAACATGTCTGTGATCTCCGTTCATCTGAATGCGATGGGCCCGGGTAAAGCCACTCAAAGCAACTTATGCTTAGACAAGTAGGACGGCGTCTGCTCATGAAGCGTGAGCCCCCTTCCTGCTTACGACGTGCAGCCTGATTCCGGCCCTCCAGGGGAGGACAGTGAACGAAGACCGTTGTGTCCTGCCCATTCAGGGCTGGCTCTGGAAGGGAGGTCGAGGCAGCCATCTAGGGAAGTGTGGCCCTTGGATGTGAGGGGCTGGTGCTGTCACCAGTGTCCCACGGCCTCGGCGCCTGGCCCTTCTGCAGGGCAGCTCCTGTCCCAGAGGGCAGCCGCTGTCTCCCCGACGGAGACACGCCGGCCGGTTCAGGGTGTGACCCGAGGGATGTGGGTGTTACCTGGTCTTCCTCCGCTCTGTGCTCACCGCCCTTGTCCCCTCGGTATTTGGGTGTGAGAAGCAACAATTGCCTCTCACGAGCTGAATCTGCTGCTTCCTCTAATGACCTTTCTTTCCTTGGCACCGACGAGCTGGCAGAACAAAGCAGGGCCACCGACAATTCTGTTTCTCTTCCCCCCTTGTGTCCTGTTCCTACGGAGGAGACAGGAAATGCACTGCCGGAAGCGGAGGCAAATAATTTCTTATAAGATTGGCTTATATTTTAAGTACAAGGGAGAACCCCCCTTTTCAACGGTGGAGACTTTGGAATTCATATTTGCCTTTGTCTGCATGTGTTTTGAGATAAGAAGTTTAATAGAGTTAGTTCTCTTACTTTGGGGTATAACGTACAGCATTTTCCTCCTATGCAATATGCAAATAAAATATTAATTACAAGCCCAAACTCAGGATGTTTGGGGGAACAATCTAAGAAACTGATTTAATGTAGCTCCCAAATTTCCCATTGGAATGTTCTAGGGAGCCTCTTCGATGCCCTAACTCAGCAGCACAGATGCTGCCTGATTGAGGACGCCTTGTCACTATGAACTCAGTAACGAGCAAAACGGGGTATCTCAAGTGAGAGACACGTTCCCACTGAAAGCGCCTGGAGCGATCACCTGTGTCGGCAGCACGGTCGGCGGGAACCTCCCTGGTTCATGTCTGAGCCGCTCCCCTGAGAAACCGGACCTAACCACATTGATGCTCCCAGTCCGCATCAGGAACGCCCATTCTGTTCCTCCCGGGGTATGGTAAAGACCACACGTCTACATCATAAAGCCATCAGCGCCTTTTGAATCATTGGGCTGGTTCGGAACACATTTATGAATGACTGAAGCCATGATTTGGGCATCACTGCACATGTTATTCATGGAGACGGGTCCCTTCGCTGGGACACAGCCCAGCTTCCTGGGCGTCTCTGGCTGTAGCCTACACTGAGATATGGGTTTCTGATTGCTGCAGCTGATAATTATGCGAATCACGAACATCGAGTGACCACAGAGCACCTATCTAAAAAAGATTTACTGGCATATAAGAATAAAATTAATGGCACCCTCGACACGAGCAGAAGGCATTACAGTTGGGGTCAGCACCCGGGATCCACAGGCAGCCGGGGAGACTCTGCCAAGTGGGGTTTGTGATCTGAGCCTGAGTGGAAAGGGTGCACTTTGGGGGACACGCCGGCTCAGAGGATGGGCACCCCTGGGAAAGCATCTCACACTAGCTGCGATGCCAGAGTCAGGTGCAGGCGTGATGAAAGCAGCAGTGCGGGCATTACATGCGAGGTAACTCCCGGTGGGGATGAGCTCGCTCAGCCTCCCTGATGCTCCAGGCCGAGCTTCCCTTTTGGCGTGCCTGGTAAAGCTGAGGGACAGAGCTAGGCCCGCACACTGGCCATCCCAGTGTGCAGAGCGGGCCCTGGAGGGGCCGGACACTCAGGGGAGGAGGCTCGTGGCCGTTGGGTATGCCCGGTTTCTCTTTGGTGCGCATTGCTGTGGGGAATGGAGAACTTTTTTTTCTCTGTGGCCTTTTATCAGGCTTGCATTGGCCATTGTAGGACAAAATACCTTCCACTGAAGGGCCACGAAGAAGCTTGGAATTCTCACTGAATGGAAGACATGGTAAAGCCTCAAAGACGGCTAATTGTTGTCAGGGAACTGAACGTAGATTAAAAAACAGAACGTACAGTATATTAGTTTGTGCAGTATTTTTGCATACAACTATTTCCCTTAAAATTGGTCTCAGAAATAGAAATTAGAGAAATAAAACCAGAAAGATCACAAGCCCCCCCCCCCTTTTTTTAGAGCACGAGCCTTTAGGAGGCCGTCAGGTGTTGCGAGTCTCCCGTCTGGCTGCCTTGAGGAAGCACCATTGAGTGTATCTGTTCACACATGGGGGAGAGAGTTCTGGAAGGTGCAGGAGCGTGGCGGTGAGCTGCCCCAGTGGTGTCACTGAGAGACGCTCCTGGGGGCTCAGGGCTACACTCGTCCATCAGGAGCTCTTCACTGCTATCGAGGGGCCACCCTGGGTACCCCCTTCATAGGCTGCTAGGTTTGCTTCTTAGCCTTTCTGAGTCTGCAGGTGCCTGCTCCGTGCTCCTCTCACTCCACAGAGCCCTCCGAACTCCCCCTGCGTGCTTCTGGAGGGTTCTTCTCCCTCTTCCCACTGGAGCTCCCTCCTCACCTCGGTCTGTGCTGACCTGTGATGGCCCCAACCCTACCTCGTGGCATCTTCTGGCTTTAGAGCCTGTGGTTAGTTGCTTTATTCTCTTATTTCCACAACCAAACTCTTGAGGGAGGGATTCGGACTGGCCCAGCCGGTCTGTGCCAGGCAGCTGCTCCGACGGCTCGTCAGCCACGGACTCCGTCCCGCGGCTTCCACACGTCCCTGTGGGCGTGCTGTCAGCGGGAAAGGAGACAACCACAGGGCAGGCATGCTCGCTGGCATGTCCAGCTGGACAGGGGCCTCGAGGCAGGGCAAGTGGGCAGAGGAAAGAGGGAGCGGGGCTTCTGTGGGTTAGGGTTAGGGTGAGGTGAGAGGGGGCGAATCTGAGATGTGTTTCACCAGAGGACGCTGGTCATCTGCATGACCACCTGACCTCACCAAGGTCGAGATTTCACTGCTTGAGCTCGGTTTCAAACATGAGAAAACGGGGGCCCGGCAGCAAGCGAGGTTGTGCCTGACAGAGCAGCCCGCGGAGGGGCCGTGGCCACAGGCTGTGTGTCTGGAGGGACCGTGGCCCCGGGCTCTGTCCCCCTGGAGGGGCCGGGCTTGCTGCCTCCGGCTCCACAGACGAAACTGCAAGGATCACAGAGCCCAGTCCTAGCTTGGAAATGAACACTTCTGCACAGCTCCTTAACTTCCCAGGACAGCACCCATACCCCCATCTGCCAAACCACTCAAACCCGCTCAGAAACCATCTCCTTTCTGTGCTCGTTTGTACCTGCTGAGCCTGGAACCAACAAACAGAAGCTGACAAAAGACTGGAAACGAAGTATTTTAGTAGTAGCCTCATTTGTTAGATTATCGTTAAATTATTTCCTCGTCTGCAAAATATTCTGGAATGACTTCGAGTCTTATTGGGCAAAGCCCTTGCGGTTTTCCCTTTAGGGTGGGAGGGTGAGAGGCATTTTGGCATCTCCCGCATTTACCTTGAGTTCGTCCGGGCGCAGCGAGAAGTGTGGTGGACACCGAACGGGAAGTCTGTGGGCTGGCTTCCCCGCGGCCCCGTGGATGGTGTGATACACTGACACCCTTCCCGGGTGAGGGCACTGCTCGCCCTGCTGTGGGACCCAGGGTGTGCCTGTGGTGGAGGTTTGGGACCCAGCGGCGTCTCGTCTCTGCTGTTGCCAGAGCGCATCTCCAATGCCAGATTTGGAGACGGGCATTGTACGAGCAGCTGCTATTTCTGGAGCTGGTTGATTTCAGCACTATGTTGTAACAGCAGGACATCTGAACGTGGACTCAGGACTCCTGAGGTCACCCCAAGCAGGGAAAGGATGAGGCTCAGATGGGCAGAAACAAGAGACTTCTGGTTCCTTGGAGAAATAGTCTATCAGTTATCACGTCTATCACTGCTATTATTTACTTACGCGTTCACAAATACTGTTATCAGCTGAGTGTCGGAAATCTGGCCGTATTTGTGGGTTTTATGGAAGGAAGTACTGAACTTTTTTAAAAAAATATTTTACTTATTTATTTGAGAGTGAGAGCAAGAGAGAATGAGAGAGAGCACAAGCAGAGGAAGGGGCAGAGGGAGAGGGAGAAGCAGACTCCCCATGAGCAGGGAGCCCAATCCCAGGACCCTGGGATCATGACCCAAGCCGAAGGCAGACTCTTCACCGACTGAGCCACCCAGGCGCCCCAAGGAAATATTTTTCTTTTTAAGATTTTATTTATTTATTTGACAGAGAGAGACAGCCAGTGAGAGAGGGAACACAAGCAGGGGAAGTAGGAGAGGAAGAAGCAGGCTCCCAGCAGAGGAGCCTGATGTGGGGCTCGATCCCAGAATGCCGGGATCATGCCCTGAGCTGAAGGCAGATGCTTAATGACTGAGCTACCCAGGCGCCCCAGGAAATATTAAAGTTAAATGCCAGTCATGGGGGTGGGGGCTGACAGCTAATTGAGGGTCTGGTGGCGCGATGGGGCTGGCAGCCGTCACACCTCCTTGTGGGTTTGCTTCTCTGTGTCCGCAGTTCCCTCTGAGCTCAAGGAGGTCTGCTTTGACCCTGCGCAGGAGAATTAGCCACTCCCACCCCAATGACAATGACGTTTGGGCCCAAGGACACGCGAGACCCACTGCCTCCAACCGGCTCACCCAGAAGCTGGTGATTGGCTCCATTTCCCAGAGTTTCCAACAGCGGTGAGGCTCAGTTGCCTACAGCCATGAAGGACACAGCAACACACCTTTACTGGCTCCTTCCCCTGCCCCCAAACGCCCCCTCTCCCTCTGCCCCACCAGAGCCGGAGCTCAATACCCCATCTGCTTCTAGGGAAACTCAGACTGAAAGTGGTCAAGGAAAGAACCTACGTCAGCCCATCGAGTGTCCACGGAACAACGAGAGCAGGACGGAGGGCACTGCGGGCTGCTGGCAGGGCACTGGGAACACCAGCCTGAGGCCGGAGGGCCCGCCTGGGCACAGTCAGGCTTTCCCAGAGCGAGAGGGGAACCGGCTCCTCCTGGACGAGGATAAGCTGGTGCTCCATCTGGCCTCTCCCCTGCTGGTGTGCCCAGGCCAGGACACAAGCATGGGCGTGGGGGACAAGGAAGGACTGTCTTCTCTTGGACTTTCTGGGTGAAGCATTCTCTGACCCCTGCTTCTCTCCGTAAGCGTCCCCAGAGCCCTGCTCACCATAGGTCAGTTTCCTAGGGCTCCACAGTTTGTCATCTCCCGCTGCGGAGTCTGGAAGTCCGGGGTCAAGGTGGGGTGGTTCCTGCTGAGGTCTACGAGGAACGGGACGACTTCAGGCCTCTCTCCCTCGCTGCTTTCCCCATGTCTTCACATTGCCTTCTTCTCTGTGTGTCTCTGTTTCTAAAAATCCCTGTCCTAGGAACACAGTCACGTTGGATGACTTAATAACCTCTTGACTTCATTTCCTCTTTGAAGACTCTATCTCCCCTTAAGGTCACATTCTGGGTCCTGGGGGTTAGGGCTTCAGCATGTGAGCTCGAAGGGAGCACAGTGCAACCCCAAACTCTCCACTTGGAGCACTTCCCGCTGTCACTGCTCTTTGCTTCTCTCCCTCAGTGGACGGTGAGCTCCTTGAGCTGTCAGAGCCTGGGGTTTGTTCTTTGTTCCTTCAGCACAGCACTGGGAATCTTTTTTTTTTTTTTTAAGATTTTATTTATTTATTTGACAGAGAGAGACAGCCAGCGAGAGAGGGAACAGAAGCAGGGGGAGCGGGAGAGGAAGAAGCAGGCTCCCAGCAGAGGAGTCTGATGTGGGGCTCGATCCCAGAACGCCAGGATCACGCCCTGAGCTGAAGGCAGATGCTTAACGACTGAGCCACCCAGGTGCCCCAGCACTGGGAATCTTTTAAACACTCAGAAAACATGTCGAAGTGAAGGAATCAATAAAAAGTAGCTGTTAAATGGATACTGTTGAATAAATGAACTGTTAGCAAATTTATACTAAGGTGCATATGACTGATGTCAGACCCTTTCTGAAAGCAGGTTTTTGTTTGAGTGAGGAGTTGTGTTCAGAAGAGAACAAGGACAAAGGTGGGAGGCAGGCAGCAAAGGTGGAATACCAGGAGAGAAAGGGGTGTCCCAGGACATTAAATACCGATTTTCAGATTTTCCTGGGGCTGGCCCTTTAAATCTTAACCTTGTAACAAAAACAATAAAATGACATCTTCGCCTGGAACTGTACGTATAAGTGATTTAGGAACCGGGGTAGACACTCCTGATCGAGGCAAGTTGGAAGTATCGTTTCCTTCTTCCTGACTCCTGTAAGATGTTCTCTAAACGCTAGGCTATTAATGGCCCAGCACAGATTTCCTGGTGACGCTACTGTCCCCGTGACCTTTTCAGCTGGCATGTCACAGCTCCATCCCTTTCACTAGACGAGGTCCACGCAGGGCTGCTGCACTCGTGCATGAGTGAGCCTGCACAGGAAAAGAGGGAAGACAACCTGAAGGGTGACCCTTGACGTCAGAGCCCAGTACACAGATGCTAACGACATACAAGTACACACAGCATGTACACGTCTCCTGCATCTGTCCGAGCCTCCTCCTGCTTTGATGTGGTTCTTGGGGACGGTCCTCCTGGAGATCATTAACCCACAAGAGCTGATCTCACGGCTTCTCCTTCTCTCCCCTTCTATTATCTAATTACCTTCATGAGCTGGGAAAGTGCATCAGTGCATTTCCTAGACTCGCAGAAATAAGAGTCATGCTTTCCACGAAGGGAGTATTATTTGGTGAATAGACTTACGCTGACACACGCACGCACACATACACACACACCCAAGCTCTATTTTGAAAGACGTTATAGAAACTAGAATGCCAACGGAAGATACATTCCTAGTGGTTGTCACTTCCCAGTTGAGCACATGGAAAGGAAGGCCATCTTTATGCCATCCTTGAGGGTTGTCCTTTGAAATGTGTTACCCTATGTCTCGGGTAGGGCAAAGCAGTCACAGGCAGGTACCGGGTATGTCTGACAGAAGCCGAACCAGCAGATAGTGAGGTCGTATGAAATTTAAAACTACCACTCCATGTATGTTGCTGGATCTCAGGGGAGTGGTCCACAAATATTTCCTAAGCATTTCTAGGGTCCCTGTGGGGAGAATCCATGCTCCAATCTGAGAGGAGAAGGAGGCTCGTGGCTGTGTGTTCCGCGGCTGGTACACTGCAAACACCTGGTAAGTGTCTGAGGATGAAAGGCAAACCCATAGCCTGCCTCGTCTGCAGCCCAAGCTCCCGGGGGCTGGGCAGAACCACCCTGCCATACTAGTGGGACTAACAAAGCGTCCCCTTTCGATGAAGTCATGGGAAGCTGAGTGTGTAGAAGGAATAGCCTGGGTTCAACCAGCTGTCATCGCCCCCCAGGCCCCCAACTTCTTTCAGGCTTCAGCAAATGAGCAAGTATTCCCTGAGCCCCTCCTGTACATGGTGGGACCCCTTAGCATGCACTGGCCATGGAAACCCATGCTGGCCACCACCAGTTAATGTTGCCCAGTAAACCAGCATCTTGTTTCACGAGTGTACAGAGAAATCTCATCCCTGAGGTTTTCTCTTTCTGGACCGCAGCTGAGAGCAGGACCGTGAAAGCATGACAAAGTCCTCCAAGGGAGAAGGTGGGCTTTCTTCCAACACTCCATGCTCCGCGGTCCTTGCTGCTCAACACAGACCGCAAGGCGCAATGTGGAGAAGCACTTGACTCCATCCAGAAATCCGATATTGTAAACAGTCTTATCAACATCGAATCACATTTAAAGATTAAGGGGAAAGTTTTGTTATGAGTCAACTCTCACATTTGTGGGTGTATCTGTAAATACGGTGCTTCCCCTTGCACGTTAATCTTTCTCACTCCCAGACTTCCCTGAAAGCTGACCAACTTGTGAGTACGGAAGAGAGGACACTCAAAGCCACAGTGCCTTTGAAATATAGCTGCCATCCGAGCGCAGGCTGGTCTGCAGGCAGAGCTGGCCAGGCATGCAAAGGAGACGTGCTGGGTTCGGTTCACACAGCGCAGAGCCAAACCCAAGAATCTAGCTCCAGAGCCTACGCTTTTAATCACTGCTTCATGCTGCCTTGCTTTTAGGAGACTCCCATGATTTCCTAAAAACTTCCGTAATTTGCTGGGCGAATGCAAGAGTGACTCTAAGGATTAGGTATGGGAGGTGCTCCAGGCAAATTAGTTACCTTCCAAATGGGGAGGAAAACCTACATCCAAAAGTGCATTAAGGAGTGCAAACAAATTGTGCTTAGAATCTCAGTGCAGGAAGCGATGGACCAGTCTGGTTATCGTCTGAGCTGTAGGCTGGCTGAGCTCTGTTCTGCCAGAGATAGCAGAGTGCATGGGAGATGAGGTGAAGGGCCGGTAATTCCCAGGGACCAGACGAAGGATTTCAGCTGCAGCAGGACAGAAAATGCCTAAGGTTTCAAAAACCGGAGCCAGGGAAGAAGATAAGGTGGAAGGCAGCCAGACAAAAATCAAAGAAGTGCAAAGTGGCCCTTGCAGCCCTTCGGCGAAGCCGGCTACGGATCTGCAGTGCGGCGCTGGGGAGGGGAGCTGGAGCGGCGTGCCCACGGGCGTGTGCTCTGGAGCTGGTTTTCCCAGCAGCTACGCGCATCTCCTTGGAGAAGAGCATCCGGGCAGTCACGAAACACCCCCTGCCGAGCCCACCTGTGGTTATCTGTGGTGGCCCAGAGGGGACCGGGATCCCTTCTAGCTCAGAGGACAAGCCCCTTCCTCTGTCGTCTGCACTGTCTCAAACCTGGCTTTCACTCTCTCCTCCACCCACATCGGGCTGTACCCGGCTCTCAAACACATGCTTAATTTCTATTAGTCATTCTCTAGCAGGTGAGATATTTTCTGCAGGAATCGATCTTTATAAGAGGACTCAGTTTTAACCAGTTTGAGTCTAAGCAATTCTGAGTACCTCAAGCTTGGTCCTGAAGGGTAAGCTGGAGTGGGCTGAGAATCTGGGTCAACCCCAACCCAGTGCCCTGGAATGTGTGGGTGTCCCAGGGGACTGAAGGTGCAGCGAGCAGCCCGCACGTGCTCACCTCATGTTGGGGTGTGCTTGCTGCTCCCTGGTGGGCAGACGGAACTGGAGGTGGGGCTCAGCTGGGCAGGCCTGGGGGTGTCCAGGATGGAGCAGTGGCATATGCCAACCTTCTGGATAGTTCTGGTGGGACTGGAGAACATTGTCTGGGTTAGTTCAGCTGGGTGAGCCTAACGTGTTTCAACAACGGGAACCCACCTGGGGATCAGAAGCTGAGGTGTGGTGCCGAATGGGGTCAGATGCCTCGAAAGAGAGAAACTGAGGGCCCATAGTTTGGGTTAGCAGTGACCAGGAGGTGGTCTGTGAGAACTTCCTATTTCCTCCCCCAGGATTGGTTTTTATAAATGCCTAGCACACATTTCTGCGGGCATCCCAGAGTCCTTAACCTCCTTTGTGCCGTGGATGCCCTTGACCTTGTGGTGATGAGTATAGATGCCCTTGCGAATCCTGCTTTTAAGTGCGATACATAGGACTGTAAGTAACTCCTTTATATTAAAGGATAGTTCTATCCTCAGACACCACGGATCAGGTTAAAATCCCAGAAGGGTCACAGTGAGAGAAAGAGGCAGGTGTTCCTCACAGCTACCGGGAGCAGATGGTTATCTGTGCGTCACAGATGGGAGAAGTGGGTCGCTTGTGAACACCTAGAACCCCAGCTGCGAGGGGTTTCAGCCAGGCCTCCAAGATGGCTTTTCTGCCTCCAAAGAGCTCGTTTGTTCCTCCTTCTACCTCATGTCTCGTGTGAGGGGTGAGCTGGGGCTGGCGAGGGACCCCGGGTCAGGGCGTTCTGACGATCTGCTGACCCAGCGTTGGATGAAAGCTAGCATGACAGGGACCTGGCTGCCGGTGCGTCTGCGCCACTGCTGCTGGAGACGAGCCTCGGCACCCTGACGTTCGCGGCAGGTGCTTTGTTGGGGGGCTGCCCTGTGTACTGTGGGGTTGTAGGTAGCCTCCTGCTTTCTTCCCACTCGCTGCTGGGAGCACCTGGCTCAATCGCGATGACCAAGAGTGCCTCTAGGATGCTCGAACCTCTGCATCACCAGTGCCTGGAGGAGATGCTTCCCTCTGGCTTGGCCAGGTTGGGACTAGAATTCCAGGGCCTTCCAGGTGAACCTGGCCAGCCCCCCAGGGACCACACAACTTCCCGTCTCCAGAACGAGGTACAAGGGAAGCTTGGGGCCATAGGGCATGTGCCTGCTCCCCTGGACCCCCGAATGCAGTGTGACTTCATGCTAACTGTGCCAGGTTAATGTCGAGCTTGTGGTTCACGACAATTCCCAGGGGCAGACCCCTGTGTGCTTAGAGCTCACTTCTCTTCTGTCGGTCAGAACTTTCCACTCCGGTGTGCCAAACTGTGGGTGTGCTAAAAAAAGGCATGGTGGCATTTTTGTTTTGTTTTGTTTTGTTTTAAGTCATCAGGACCCAGGGTCTGCTACTCTCTGGCCCATCAGATGTGTTCGGTCCGTGTCTGTTGAACACCCGGTCAATGAGCTTATTGTCTTCTCTGGGCAACTTCATTCTGGGGCTTGGCCCACCCCTCTACCTTTAACTTTTCTTTGGAAACAATCTTTGTATTTTGGAAGAATTTCACATTTTCAGAAAAGTTGCAAAGACGGGACCGAGAGTCGCCCCACAACCCTAACCCTGTCCCCCACTGTGAAGCTCTTCATTGCCCTGGTGTGCTGGTCTACCGCGAGACTGGCTGTGGTACGTTAGCATTCACTAAGCTCTCAGCTTTACTTGGCTACCACCAGTTTTCCCATCAGCGCTCCATTTTCGTTCCAGGATCTTATCCAGGGTACCCCACTGCATGTCGTTGTCACGTCTGTCACCCAGTCTCCTCCGCTCAGGCACGGTTTCCCACTTTCCTTGTTTTTCATGACCTTGATGGTTAGGGGGAGTCCTAGCCAGGCGTCCTGTGGAATTCCCCCAATCTGTGATTGCGTGGTGCTTTTTGTCATGATTACACTGATGTTGAGGAGTTCAAATGCCCTTTAGAAGACATGCGATTCATTTGCCTTTTCTGCGTTTGTGTTATTTGCTAATAAAGGTTGAGACTTTTTCCTCTATGTTCTCTAAGTTGCTAACCAGGTGGAGACATTTGCCTCACCAGTCCCCTGCTTCCCAGGCTGGAAAGCATCTGAAGTCTTGACCACTCCCACACCTGCTCTCTGGGCTGGGCTGGACCCAGGGCGAGGACTGCTGACTAGCGCACCTGCCGGTGGCCTTGACGGGTGCTGGCCTTCTCCCCAGCACGGCTGCCTCTCACCTGACAGCTTCCAGGTGTGGGTGTTGCAGTGAATAAGGCAGAAGATGTGCTGCCTCTCATGATCTGGCCTTGGAAGTGTCAGAGCATTCCTCCCACGTGCTCTGTGGGATACGACTCACAGGCTGCTGGATTCGGAGAAGAGTCCTCAGATTATGCCTGCTGAGGGGGCGTGGCACACACTGCGGAAGGACACGGGACAGGAGATACTGGGGGGCATTCTGGGAATCTGGTACAATCCACCACAAGTAGTCTTCCTGTTACACAGGGTTAGGACTGGTCCTGCGAAGCGACCCTGCTGGGGCCATTGTGAGAGCCTGTCTGCTGGGGTGCTCCCTTTCCTTCCTCCCGCCCTCCCACCCTTCCTCCCTTTCCCCCTTTCCCCCTTCCTTCCTTTCTTCCTCCTTCCCTCCCTCTGTCCCTCACTCCCTTTCCTCTGCCCTTCCTTCCTTCCTTCCTTCCTTCCTTCCTCCCTCCCTCCCTCCCTCCCTCCCTGTGTCCCTCCCTTTCCTCCTTCCCTCCCTTCCTTCCTTCCTCCCCCTCCTTCCTCCTTACTTCTTCCATCCTTCCTTCTTCCCTCCCTCTCTTTCTTTCTTTCTTTCTTTCTTTCTTTCTTTCTTTCTTTCTTTCTTCTGTTGGAGAACTCCTTTCTTGTGTTTTTCACTCTTTTTTGACTCAATGTTTCCACAGGAAAAAATTAATTTAAAAATTCATCCTATGGCATACAAGACTACCAATTCAGTTTCTGTTTCATAGGACTCTAAATAAATCATGCCAGGCCCTGCTGAGATTTATAAGAAAGTTTTTGAAAATGAGAGAGAGCAAAGCAAAAGCAAAGTCCTCGAAGGCATGTAACAATGCTGGGTCCGTGCTCAAAGAAAAGCACTGTAAACAGCTTTTTGTTTCAAAGAAAATTGCACGAATGTTCATGTAAAAATCAGAACAGAATGTTTTCATCTCAGGGAGAGAAGATATGGGGCCTATTATCCATTAGAATAGAAACTGCAGACAAGCCTTTTCTGTCTTGCAATTATGGGAGTAGGCTTCACCAGCAGTAATTCAAATTCTTCCCAGACCTCGAAGATCCCCATCTCTCTCTCCTCACCAACTCAATACCGCAGGAAATTCTAGGTATAATTCTCACCACAAATGAAGCAGGTTTAGGGCTTTCCCAAGGTTACTCAGGACAGGGTTTCACCTTCAGACTCTTACTGTCTCAGTTCAGAAGGAACAAAAACCGCTCCTCATATTCACCTGCAGATTTTCCCTGGAGGCTGCTAGACCCTCCTTCCAGAAAGTTTAGCTCTTTTTGGGAAAATTGGCTGCTGTGATGGTCCCCAAATGCCGTCCCCCGACCCCACCCCACGCCTACTCCTGCAAAAGTGCCCTGGAGGCTGCTGGGGGTTCCTTCGAGGCCCGTCTCCTCAGCCTGTCCCTCTGTGTCACCGCATCAACCTTAGAACCCGGGAAACGACGCGACCCCAAGGAGGCATGCTCACGTGCTGCTACGTCAACGCCGACACTTCCAGTCCCTCCTCCATCACATCCCGTGTAAAATGTGGGTGTGTAATCCCAATGTTTATGTAAAAACACATGCAGTTCTTTCTTTGGGCCTGCCTCTCTATCTTCTTGAATTAAATGCTAAGTTTATTTCAACTTTTTAAATTCTTAATACTGAGAATGTTTAAGGATGACATGCTCTCCTGAAGGCAGCTTTTACTACGACTCCTTAATTTTCCTATGTGGTGGTCTCAGTGTTTTATTTTATTTATTTTTTAAGATTTATTTATTTATTTGACAGAGAGAGTGAGTGGGCGCGTGGGGGGAGGGGCAGAGAGAGAGAGAGAGAGAGAGAGAATCTCAAGCAGACTCTGTGCTGAGCGCGGGGCCTGATGCAGGGCTCGATCTCACAACCCTGAGATCACAACCTGAGCCCAAACCAAGAGTCAGATGTTTAACCCACTGAGCTACCCAGGTGCTCAGATTTATTTATTTATTTATTTATTTATTTATTTATTTATTTATTTAAAAGATTTTGTTTATTTATTTGACAGAGAGAGAGAGAGAGAACAAGCAGAGGGAGAAGCAGGATCTCCGCTGAGCAGGGAGCCTGACTCGGGACTTGATCCCAGGACCCCGGGATCATGACCTGGGCTGAAGGCAGCCAGTTAACTGAGCCACCCAGGTACCCCTCAATGTTTTATTCTTAAAATAATCTGCAACTGTAGCTTTTATTTCCTTTTGGCCTAAGCGCTACTTATTAGATTTTTATTTCTGACTCCTGTGTTTCAAGAAAGCAAGAAAATCACGAAAAGGAAACACAAAGCGTGGGAAAGCCATCACTCACTTCCGCATTGCTCAGAACAAAACACTGTTCCTGTTACGTAATATCTTCCCAGAATCTTAAATAACTGTCCATGTGAGAGACATATACCTTCTTCGTAAGAGAAAGAAAAAGAAAGAGCTCCGTCAGGAAGAGCTACGTTCTCTCCCGATGGCTGCCCACGGGCCCGGTCCTGCCGCCCAGCCCCCAGGGCTCCCCAGCAGGAGTTAGGATGTATTATTCCATCATGGATATATTTTTGTATTTCTTTATAAGAGTCCATCCCACTCTGCGTGGTGTATTCATTCCCCTATTGAGGCCTGTTTGAGCTGCTTCCTCGTTTTCCCTGTTGTTTCATTGCTAAGGCGAACCTCGCACACTCTGTCCTGTTGTGGGGGGGTGGTGTTTTCAGGAGCCCCGTGCACAGAAGCCAAGGAGCTCGACTGCTGGGTCCGCGCATTTCTGACTTGGGGCTGCCCACTGCTCTTCCAAGTCCCGCTAGCAATTCACCCTCAGAGGTTGGAGTTTTAAATGTAATCTTTGATGAACAGTATCTAGCTTGCAAATGTGCAGAGCATATACATATGGTTACATTATATTCATCTTGCATTTCTAACAGATCTTAGCAGTTCCTGGTCTGATATTTTTGACGCATTAGGCTCATAGCCCTTTCCCTTCCCATCTGGATTATCCCTTTATCCATATTCACTAACCTCAGCCCCATTTCATATTTGTCTTATACATCCTCAAATCGTGTTGCTACGACACTGCTTTGCTTTTTTTAATTTGTATTTGCTTAATTTTTTGCATGATGTGCTTCTCCTACCCTTGGTATTGCACAGAATGTTATAAACTATTGTCTTCCAAGGTGTCTCTTGGCAAGAGAGAAATTCAAGGGTGATTTGATATTTGTTCCTTTCGAGGTGACGTGTGCGCGGCTTGCACTGCTGGTGGCAGTTTTCTTGCTGACTGCAGTAAGAATTCGACGTTTCCTGATGTTTTCTTCCTTTAATTTTTCTTTGATTGTGTATTTCAGTCAGTGTTTCCAAGTCATTTTCTTCAGTTGTGTTTCCCTCTCTGCTCGGCATACGCTAGTATTGTTGTTTTTCTTCACGATATTGCCTTTTTCTCCTGCATTCTGGAGTTTTTCAAGCTTGTTCCACGTTCCCGATTTATTTTCTACAGTATCAGTCCCACTAGCTGCTCTTCTCTGGGCCAATTTGCTTATTTTATTGCCTTTTTTGAATTTTTGAATTTTAATTTTCTCATCTGCTTCTCTTGTCTTGTAAGCCTTACTGATTTTTCCTTTGCTTCCTGGAGACCTTTGTCACATCCCATGCAGGTCATTAAACCATGTAGGAAGCGCTATTTGAGGTGCTGTATTAAGTCAGTGTTCAGAGGTTTTTCCCACCTCTGACACTTTGGGGGGCACCTGCATATCTTGTGCCTGTTGGGTTATTCCCATGTTGTCTGTGTAGATGCACATATCTGTCCTGGAGAGACCCATTAGGTGCCAAATGGTAGCATAGACTGAATGCCAGCCCTTCGGGGTCCGGGTTCCCCAAATGTTGAGAGACAGCTTCTGCATCGACTGTAGCTATGCCTGGAGCTCTCTGTTAGTGTTGGCTCAGTTTCTGCTAGGGTGGTCCGTAGAGAGGATTCTCAGTGCCTCAGTGGGCCCCTGGATACTCTGAACCCACAGGGTGCACACAGGTCCCCCTGGGCTTGGCTACCACGTGTCTCTCCTGC
The DNA here is from genome assembly GCF_024610735.1 of Ursus americanus. Lineage (NCBI taxonomy): Eukaryota > Metazoa > Chordata > Mammalia > Carnivora > Ursidae > Ursus > Ursus americanus. Next base: position 3,091,056 of record NC_142136.1, read on the forward strand.
TTCCACGAATGTATTACTCATTGCGACTATACCGTCCAGAATTTTCTGTGTCATTCCGAGCTCACATTCCTTCCCAAATTAGGGTGTGTCTTCATTTTCCTTAATTTTACACAGACATGGGAAGATATGAAAAGTGATGGTGGTGTCATGTTGGTTTAGGGGGAGAGCTGTCCCTGCAGAGCAACCCCTGATTCTGCAAGAGGAATGACAGCCACGTTTTCTGTTCCCTGAGCAGGGAGGAGGGAGAAACATCTCCTTATTCCTGTCTGTCTGGAAGCTTGCCAGTTTGGGACAGGAAAGAGAACACGTGTAAGACGCTCATTTCAGTGTCTCCGGTGAACACGCTGTGGATACGGCGTTCTTCTGAGATACGTGTAATACATGTCATTATGCTTTGCCATCTTTAGCGTTGTCTTGGAAAGCTGTTTCAGAGTTTACTGGCTTAATAATGTGCGTCCTAGTAGATTATCTGGCAATCCCATCTCTCTGTTATAAGTGCTTTCCACCACACTTAGTGTTGTTGAATATGTTATCAAATGGCAGCAGTTCGAGGGAACAGTTACGTGAAGTCATCATGAAACACCTCTTCGTATAAGGAGTGCCCGGAAGTCAGAGAGGGGCTCAGTTGTGATTGGTGCTCAATAACGTGGGTGCGCTGAGGGACTGTGTTTGCGGGAGGAAGTTGGGGGGGAGGAGGGAAAAAGGGAAGAGGAGGGGAAGGAGGAAGTGGGCCTGCAAAATAATTAGATTCCAAAATCTGCAAGATAATTAGAAACATGCATGAAATCAGTAGCAGAGCACTCCCTAACTGTAGATCAATGTAAGTGAAAGTCCGATTTTAAAAAGAAAATGCCACATTAAAATAAGTCAAGTATGTTTGGTTTTATGTACATATATGCTAATATTTTATGGTTAAGAACCATCGCCAGAATACAAATTTCTATCTGGACAGTTTTATTGATATTTTGTCATAAATTTAGAAGCATAGGGCATACTATGCTTTTTATAAACGTCACAGCTTATAAAGTCACTGGAAAGCTGGCGGAAATCCACAGCTTTTCTGTATTTCCGTAATAATTCCCATGCTGTTTTTTTGTGTATCCCCTTCTTCTGCCAAAGCCTCCACAAAAACAATTCATTTATTTTGCATTAACTTCAGTCTTGCTCTGCAGTTACTTCACCCACAACCTTAAAAGTATGCAGCTCTGCTCACCAAGTATGTTTGCATGTTTCTGCTTTTTATGGCGTATCGCCTTGCTTCTACAGCTTTCAATTCCAGACTTAAGGGACACCAGAAAGGGTGCATTGAACTAGACTTCGCCTGTGTACTTCATGGATGTTCTCTGGATATTAAGTTTTGGAGAGACATCCTGCCCATACAGAAATTTTCTCTGATAGGTCATTGAAAAGTCTTCCTGATATTGAAATGTCCTTATAATTTTCCCTCCCGGAAAGTTGTTTCCCCAGGTAAGTCATGACTTTGTGCCAATGAATCAGATGTACATTCTGGTGGGACCCTGTGTGGGATTCAGGAGCTCCATTTGATTTTTATGAAAGCGGCTTAATTTGGCCATTAGCCTGCCGTGCCCTGAAATTGTCATCAACCTGGAATCTTACTAAGGATGATGTCTCCGTAGGAGATCCTGTGACTTTTCACAAGAAACACGCTAAAATAACAGGGTTTTCTGCCTGCCAAAAAAATAATTACCTTTAAAGTTACAACGTGAACATTTTTGTCAGAAACGGTACTCACAGAGGAGCGCGAGCTGATAGCTTTTTACGTCAACCTGAGGATCTATGAGTAAGTCATGGCCCCAAGAGTGTTTGCAAGACATAGATCTCAATACCTTCCTAATTAACATCATTAGACAAAGATTAATTAGTTTACCATGGATTCACAGGGCACCTGGAACATGAATGTTCATTATAAAGGGGGAAAAAAATTCCACTATGGTTAGATGAAATGCTAATTCTGGAGTTTGTATAAGACCTGACAAAGCTTGAACAAGCTAATAATATTTTAACAAAGATTTTAATAACATGTTGATGAATAAGACCAACAGGAAAGCATTTTCAATTCCGGTATGACAGGCTCTTGTTCCTGGTACTGTAAATACGGGAGTCGTGGAGAGTCACTCACACTGTGGTGTGCTGGAATTATTTACTGTCTGAGATCACTAAAACTCATTCTGGATCACAGGTTAATGACCCAACGTTTTTTTTCTAGAAGGAATGAGGTGTGTGTGCGTGTGTGCTAAGTATGTCAGTTGCTAATTCAGTTTCTCTGTTCATTAGGTCGGAGTCTATTTTCAGCAAATGATATCAATAACGTTGATAGAAAGGGCACACGGCCTTGCCCGTGACACCCGCATGTGAGCAGGCTGCCTGGGGCTTTCTGCGCCAAGCAGAGGAGTTCGGCTTCAGCAATGAGAAATGCATAATGACTTAAAACAACACAAGGGAGCCCACATATTAAGCACCAATAACCTAGAGAGACGCCGAGAAAGGAGGCTGTGGAAGAAGGGTTGTAGGATCACCAAGTTCAGAAAATCCAGCTGTATCATGGAAGGCCACCAAAGTCAGTCAGATACAGTCTAATTTTATGTTCTGTTCAAGGCTAACGACAGATAGTACCTCTCTGTGGAGACAGGGAAATGTAACAAAGGGCAATTGTCAATGCTGGACTTTCCAAATAAAGCCTTTCCCATTCTTGAGAAATTTTAAGGAACATGGAAACTTTTAGAATGGCGTAATGGCTCACGAACCATGACATTCTTCCAAACCTTCCTTCTTCCCTAATTATTTGCAAGGCAAAATGTAGCTCCCAGGATAGGGAAATCTGAAATTGTAACACACTGAAACTGACATTCACCTTGAGCTCTGATGTGTCACAAGTTTTACTGGCATTATTTATTTCATCATTGAAACCTCCTGGCAACATACGAGTGACATTATTGTCTCTATGAAATGTGCTACCCCTTGAAAAAAGTACCAGGTCTGAACAGTTTCATTGGTAAATGCCTTCCAAACTTCAAGGATAGTGCCAGCGCTATTTAAACCATTACCAGGTTTTTATTTATTTATTTTTTATTTTTTATTTTTTATTTTTTTTAAAGATTTTATTTATTTATTCGACAGGACAGAGACAGCCAGTGAGAGAGGGAACACAAGCAGGGGGAGTGGGAGAGGAAGAAGCAGGCTCATAGCGGAGGAGCCTGATGTGGGGCTCGATCCCATAACGCCGGGATCACGCCCTGAGCCGAAGGCAGACGCTTAACCGCTGTGCCACCCAGGCGCCCCGCATTACCAGGTTTTTAAAAGAGTTTTTTGGGGGGGTACTTGGGTGGCTCCATGGGTTGAGCATCTGCCTTTGGCTCAGGTCATGATCTCAGGGTTTTGGGACTGAGCACCGTGTTGGGCTTCTTGCTCAGTGGAGAGTCTGCTTCTCCCTCTTCCTCTGCCCCTTTCCCCCACTGGTGTGCTCTCTCTCTCTCCAATAAAATAAAATAAGATAAAATCTTTAAAAAAAAATTTTTTTTTATAAAGCCAACAATACTACAATATCAGCATGGGATGAAGATATCACCCTGGTACACACATGCACACACACACAACCTCAGACTAACCTAAATTCATAAATTTAGGTTGATTCATAAATATCAGCATGAAAACCCTACTTAAAATAATAGCAAACGGAATGAAGAAGGATGGAAAATACAATGCTCTGTGACCAAGTGTGATATGTCAAGAAATCAAAGAAAGTTCTCCGTTAAAATATAAATTATATCTATATCCAGGTGGGGAATAAGGAGGAGAGGGTGGGTGCGGGACACTTCCAATGCTCTAGCATTTAATTACTCAGCAATAACTCCCAAAGACGGAGCTCACATTTTGGGTTTAGCTCTTTAAATCTTTTGTTTAAAGAAATATATTTTTGTGTATTTTATATCGTATAAATATACAATACAATGAATGTTTCCATCTCAATAGTAAGAAGATAGTCAACCCCCCCCCATACCAAATTTGCAGAAACACTTTACGAAAGGTGTATAGATGACCGATAAGCACATGGAAAGAGGCTCAACATCACTGGTTACCCGGGAGATGCAAATTAAAACCACAAGAAGGGGCACCTGGGTGGCACAGTCGGTTAGGTGTCTGACCCTTGGTTTGGGCTCAGGTCCTGATCTCAGGCTCAGCACAGAGTATGCTTAAGACTCTCTTTCCCCATCCTTCCCCATGCTTTTAAGTACATAAGCAAATCTTAAAACAAAAAAACAACAAAACCCCCACAAGGGGTACCGATGCGCACGTCTCAGCACCTCTAAAATCCTAGTCTTCAGGCCTTTTGTGACCTATCCCTCCATTTACCACAGATAACCACTGATACGATGTCTGTCATCAACGATTAGCTTACATTTAATGAAATTTTATCTAAATATACACTCTTTAACTCTTCATGTCTGGTTTCTTTTGCTCACGAAGTGATTTTGAGGTCCACCCATGGTGTCACACTATCAGTAGTTTACTCCTCCTATTGGTACGGAGTGTCCCACTCTGTGGGTACATCTATGTTTGTCCTGCTGGTAGGTGTCTGGGTTGTTTCCAGTTCAGATCAAATACAAATGGAGTTGCTGTGAGCATTTGTGTGCAAGTATTTATGAGGGCATCTGTTTTTATTTCTGTTGGATAAATATCTGGGAACGGAATAGCTGGGTTGCATGATAGGTGTGCTTAAAACTTTTAAAGAAACTGTTAACACAGTTTTCCAAGGTGTGGGATTGAACTGAAGCCAACTGAAATGTTTTCACCAAACAAAATTCAACCCATCCTGAACTCAGCTAACAAGGCTTCCATCTCCAACACTAGTGAGGTTGTCTTTCCGAGGACACCAAAGACCTCTATGCTGCCAGCTTTCAAGTGTGGTCCTCAGGGGGCCTGGGGGGCTCAGTCAGTTAAGCATCCACTCCGACTCTTGGTTTCAGCTCACGTCATGATCTCAGGGTCGTGAGAGCAAGCCCTGCGTCAGGCTCCACACTCAGCAAGTAGTCTGCTTAAGATTCTTTTCCCCTCTGTCTCCTCCCCCTCAGCTCCTCTCCCCCCAGTTCAAATAAATAAATAAATAGATAGATAGATAGATAGATAGATAGATAGATAGATAGATAGATAAAATCTTAAAAGGAAAAAGGTGGTCCTCACGCTTCATCTGACTCGACCCTTCAGGCGGTTCTGATGCAGCTGGGTCACACACTTTGCTTGGAGTGCTTTCTCTGCTTCCTCCCAAGACAACAAACTCTCTTGGGCTTTCTCTTGCTGTCCTGTTTATTCCACCTCCTCTTCTAAAGGTCCAAATGCAGAGTGCTGTAGGATTCAGTGCTTGGGGCTCTGGCCTCCCCATCTATGCACATGGTAGGTTTCTCACACATGCCTGTGGTTTTAAATGCAGTAGGTTCTCCAATCTGTCTGCCTCTCCTCCATCTCACTACCTATCTACCACCCCTCACTTCCTCTGTCCTCTTTCCTTCCTTCCTCTTCATTTTTTATCTTTGCTGCTGGTCTCCAGCCTTGACCTCTTAATTTCAGCTCCAGAGTCATATATCCAGGTACTTATTCCACTTTTATCCAGAGGTTATATCTAGGACTAGGTGGGTTTTCAAGGAAGAACTGTTGATTTCTCCCCCAACACTAGGCCCCCAAACCTATTCCAGTCTAGATCTTCCCCAATCTTAAAAACATCACAACTCCATTCACCAAGTTGCTTAAGTCAAAAAACTATAAGTTGGTATTGATTTCTCTTTCTCTCACACATCCTAAAGCTAAGTCACCAGCCAGCCTTTGGCTTTAATTTCAGAATACAGCAGGAGGAGGGACACTTCTCACAATCTCAACTCCGATCCCCTAGCTCCTGACATTGCCCACATCCAGAAGGGTCTCCCAAGCCTTCTTGTGCACTCCTGCTTCCCAGCTGTCCGTCCTCCACGTGATGGTGGTCAAACTGATGTCTCTACGATATAATCGGGTCACCCCACTCCCCTCTCAGCTGCCTGCTGTGGTTTGCACTGAGCACAGATTCTGGAAATCTCCACCGCCACGGAACGAGGTCCTGCATGACCTGCCTGCCTCTTCGACCTCATCTGGTCCCGGATGTGCCCTGAGCCTTGGTTTGTTTCCTGCTGGCTCTCCTCTTCCCCCTCAAGTAAACCATGCTTGTCTGGCTACTGGGATTTGCACGGGGCCTTCTCCTCTCCTGGAATGCTCCTTATTCAATCTTCTCATGAACGATTTTTGCTTTTCCTTAGACATCTGACCTCTTCAATAAAAACTTCCCTAGGTTGCCGCTCGGCTGTCCTTGAAGTCATTCTGTCACATGAAGCGACACAACGCTTACCTGATTCTATATCGTCCATCTCTCGCTGCAACGCAGACCTGCCTGGCCACGGACCTCATCTGTGGTTTCAGTCACATGGTCTAGGCTCTTGCCTACAAGTCACCTGAAAATCCTTGCACTTGATGCCACGCACGCTTGTTTCTCACTCGTGACCAGCCCACCGTGGTCCGGATGGCTTTTCAGCACCACGGTCCCGTATGCATGGATGCCGTGGCCAGGCTGGGAGATGGCCTCTCCCTTTCCGTGGCACCCTCTGGAACACTCAGGCAGGACACTGGAAGAAACCAAACGGAGAATTAGGCAGGGGATCTCAAATACTTGGCTTAGAACTGACCCAAGATACTTCTTTTATACCTTAGTTCTGAAACATGCACTAGGGCCATGCCCACCTCCAGGGCATGTGGGTCTAGAGAAGGGGTGGAAGGGGGCAGACTCAGACCGGTCTGCTCCTCCTGCCTTACCGTTCATGCGGCCCCCAGCACGGGACCCTGGTGATGGGCGCTTGGCTGAGAGTAGAGCCTCAGCAGATGTTTGTTCAGGAGGATTAACTCTATTCAGAGCTTGTTTTTTTTGGCCATGGAGCCATGATCCTATGAAAACAAAATGCCCTGTGGCTATGCCTTTGGTCTGCCCCCCTCCCCACTTCCCGCTCCCTTTGTCAGACACGCAACTCTCTCCTACTTCACTTGCCCTCCGATTAGAAATGCGGTGTTCGGTGACTCATTACCACGGTAGTGTGAATTAGTTTAATATATCATCCTGCCAAGAAGAATTGATGTTACACACCGCGCTCCCAGTCTGGGAAGAGTATTTTTTGTAAGGGAGAGCGTCCCGGTGCTTTCAAACTACAGAGAGAGGCACCTGCCTGCTTCTAAAAGGACTGTTTTCTCCAACGCTTTTCATCTTGTTAGTTTTAATTGCTAATCATGGTACATACTGATACCGTGCAAATTATCTAAGCCCCGCACAAGGGACTAAAGCTTAAAAAAACCGCAAACCCAACAACCTTGCTTTTGAACGTTCCTTAATTTCTGTTGTCATCAGGCAGCCCTTGCCTGCGTGTGGAATGATGGACTCAGCATGTGGGGGCCCGAGAGACCGTCTGCTCTTCTCACAGCCCCCAGGGCAGGAGCAGATGTGCCGAAGGGGCAGCCCAGAGCCGCACAGCTCATTCGGAGGGCTCTGCGTGCGAACTGCAAGCCCCACGTCTAGCCAAGAGCCAGAGTGTACAAAAAACAAGCCAACAAGAAACCATATAATTCTATGTGTGCCCATGAGTTGGTTCTGTAAAATTCTTGAAGACGGAATTAAAATCTTCTTAACTCAAATACGTCCATGTGAAAGCAGTGTCTTCTCATCAGGAAGAACGTAGCATTTAATTCATTATAATTGAGTGTGAATTTATAAAAAACAAAACAAGACAAACCTTTGAGTTCTCCGTGAAATTTCATCCTCTAGTTTTGGGGAGTTGACACAGAAACTCTGTCTCTGAGAGGGGCTAAGTGGGATGTGAAGTAAGCTTTCCGAGCAGTTTTGTGTATCTTTACGTCACACCCTCAGAGCTGATGTCATTTTTACCGTGTAGGAGCATTAAGTTCTGCCCGCTCTCAAGCAGGAATCATGGAACCTATGCTTCTGGAATGATTAACGGGGGAACTGAAAGACGAGAGGGAAAATCTGGTTTCGTTTTCAGCGGCATTACATTCTTGATAGCGTTATCTGCTTAAGCGACACATGCCAGACAGAAGCAGTCGTGGGCACAGACTAAGGGCACATACCTGCCACCTGTAAACGCCAATCCCGCTGCCTCTCACCAGCTGTGAAGCCTTGACAAGCCGCCCTCTGGCTGCTTCCCCATCTGCAAAATAGGGCTGCTAGATAATGATACCTGACCTAGGGTTGTTGGGGGGCGATGTTGGAGCGCTGCTGGCCACTGATTAGTGCTCGGGAAGCCCGAGTTTTCTGTGCTCCCTGCCAGTCGCTCTGTGCCGCTCGCCACTCGTGAAGCCTTAACAGCAGGACATACCGTGTTCTGTGGCGGGAATGGAATGGCCATCCTCCCCATAGAAAGCATTGGGGACCCACGGAGATGCCCATGGAGGTGTCTCAGGCTTGAATTTCATGCACACAATTAGCTGGCTAATATTAACAGAGCACAGAGGTCGTGGGGGTCACCCCCCACCCAAGGCACGCATGAGGGTCTGTGTTCTTCCTCCAGAAACTCCGTCTTCGCATTCTGAGGCTCCACGAGCGCCCGGCCCATCCACAGGCTCATTCAGGAGAGAGGCTGTGCAGTCACCGCTCCGGTCCCCCGCGGTTTATCTGATGCCGGGGCCCTGTCCTTGGTGCATGGTGCTGCGGCTCACAGCCAGTGCCGAGAACGCCGTCAGCGACACATTGGCCGCAGACATCAGTGTCTACGTGGATGAACACAGAGGCCTTCCCTCCACCAACAGAGCCCAAGTCCACGGAAGCGTTCCTTCCAAACCAAGGGGTTGAGCACGGCCCTGCATCGAAGTAAAACAAGATCAGACAGTTACTGGCTCCCGGTTTCCCCCAGGTGAAGACCCTTGGCCTCCTGGTCCTGGCATGATGGCCGGACCCATCCCGTTGGCAGGGCATTGTCCTTGATTCTGCCGACCTGGCCTCCAACCTGATGTATTCTCTGTTCTGCTGCTTGGAACACCCCATCTGAGGCATCCCCGGTTCCTGCCCCCACAGAACCCAGTGGGACTACACCTGTTGTGTGGAGCCATCGCCGTACCCTTGAGGCCCTCGGTGGGACCCACGCCCAGGCTCGACGCTCTCCCAGGCCCGGCCACTCTACTTTTTTTTTTTTTTTAAGATTTTATTTATTTATTTGAGAGAGAGAGACAGCCAGCGAGAGAGGGAACACAAGCAGGGGGAGTGGGAGAGGAAGAAGCAGGCTCCTAGCAGAGGAGCCTGATGTGGGGCTCCATCCCAGACCACCAGGATCACGCCCTGAGCTGAAGGCAGATGCTTAACGACTGCGCCACCCAGGCGCCCCCGCTTTCTAACTGTTTTTACCCTCTCCAGTAAGCTGGGAGCTAATGGAGAGAAGCAACCACATGCCCATCATTGTATCGCCAGGGTCAAACCTGACGCACTATGAATTCTCAGTCGACATTGTTACAAGAGCCTTGAATTGCTGAGACAGGAGGGAAGCAACCCTCACTCCGACATCCCTTCACTGGCCTGCCACGAAGAGGCCGCTGCTGAGCTGACGGGTGGCCTTTGCAGTTGAACCGGCCAACCGCCCGGAAAACTGTAGGAATTCTATTGATTCTATACATGAGGGTGTTTTGTGTCTGCAAAATATAATTATGTAAACTAAACAAGTGCTTCTTCTTACAATTATAAATATTAATATTTATATTTGACCTCCAGGGAAAGCCCCGCTCCAGTGGGGGCCGGTGGCGCGGGAAGGCTGGCCTCCAGGGAAGGGCCTCCTCTGGGGGGCTCCGGCCTGGAGTGTGAAAGAAGCCCCGTGGGTTCCAACCCGCATACATTCAGGAGCCGCTGGCTTAGTTCTTGCTGCCTTTATTGCCATTATGATTGCTTTCCATGTAATATATAGTAACATACATCAGTTTGTCGTAAAACGTGTTTAATATAAGTGATATGATTTAATTGTGTCCGGAGACCGCAGACGTGTTTAATGCACATTTTGCTTGGGAAGATAGATTTATTAAGGCAATTATATTATTTGTAGGAGTCTGGATTCGTGTATCAGATTACTTCCACCCTCTCTGAGGGAAAAGAATCTAGGCTGCGTGAACACTAAGTGAAGGGAAGGGGGCAGAGCTGGGGCGCACGGCGGCCGGTGGCCCATGTCCTCGGGCAACGCTGGACTCATCTCACGAGCTCAGGGGGCCGCAGGGGGGAGACAGCAGATCTGGGGGAGAACCTGGGTTTCCAAACAATGTTGCTGTGGAATCGGCAGCCTTCTGCTCAAACGGCTTGCTGAGATGCGTGTGGTTTATACCCAAGAGGTGAGTTCGAATCCACACAGCTCATCCCAGCTGAGCCCCTGACCAGGCTGAACTTTAATGTCTCGTGTTTGTAATGGTTTCCTTTTCTTTCCTATCATCCGCTTCATATGGATTTTATGTTATGTCTTTTATTAACAGGAAGTTTTCCACGTTTTCTAGGTCATCTTGCTGGTTATTTTAGTAAAACTATCTTCATTAGAAAAGAATCCATACAAGTATTTGTTTTTCTTTAAAAGGGTAGAATATTAATATTTATAATTGTAAGAAGAAGCGCTTGTTTGGTTTCCCAATTACATTTTCCAGACACAAACGCCCTCGTGGATAGTATCACTAGAACCCCTACAGCCCCCCAGGGGTGTTTGGTACGTTTGGTGCACACTTCGGCAACCTAAATTCCGCAACAGGCAAAGAAGCAGTCACTACTTTGGAAATCGAATAATAATAACTGTAAAATACTGAGAAACTGAGAAGCATTCAACAATCACTTGATAAAATGTTGGTCTTGGAAAACAGGTATGTAAAAAAGAGGTGTAGTGGGGCCGTGAGGTGCACGGCCAAACTCCGGGTAACACTGGGCGGAAATGTCACATTTCAGTGTGTTTCGTCTAAGGAGACACAGAGCTCGGGCAGGGCGGGTCCGGAAGGGGAGCGTCCCCACACCATGAAGCACGGCCGGGGGGAGGGACGGCGAGTCATGTTGTGCACGCGAAGATGTCCCCACTTCCTGGTTTCTGAGACCCTGATAAGTAGGAGGATGTGTAGGCTGGAATCCTTTTTTAAAAAATTAAATATCTGTTTGGAACAGCACGAACTAGCAAGGCTGTTGGGAGGACACTGTCTATAAGTAGCGCCTGTGTCCTGGCTGCCCACCACATCCGATCTGTGACATTGGAAGCCTCTTAGGGACAGAGCCCTGGCCTTGGCTGCCTTCTTATTAGCATGCAGGGCTGCAGGGGTATCTGGGGTAGCCCAGGGGCGCCCCCATAGCACTAACACGACAGAGGAAGGCCTCCCCTCCCTTTCTGGCTGTATCCACATTTGCTGCTCTGAAAGTCTTCCCAGTGCAGACACAAACCTCAGCCAAGCTTCTCCTTCTGCCCCCACCATGACCTCCGTGGGTCTTTGAAACAACGCAGAACGTGGTATCAACCTCGTCTGCTCACTCCACATCCTCTGAGGTCAGGAACTAGGGCTTGTTTATCTCGGCGTGGCTGGATCTGACCTCGGCACCCGTGCACAATGAGTGGGCAATCTGTTTCTTGAGCGCAGGGCCTTAAATCCTTTTAAGGCCTTACTTCTCAACCTGCGGTCCAGGGACTAGGGCATCGGTCTCACCTGAAATGGTTAGCAACGCGGAATCCTCAGCCCACGCAGACCCGGGCATCACTCTGCACATGAGCAGACCCCAGGGATGTGTGTTCACACTGACATTGGAGACGTGCTGTCCTCGAGCCCCGCAGACTGGACTGGACTCTACTAGGTGGACCTCCGTTCGGGACGGTCTTTGCTCCCTGAGCGCATTGTGGATAAGGACTCCCCGGGAGGCGTGGGGAGAAACGGTGAATTCATGGCTCTCTTATTCACGCGTCTGATGCCGTCCTACCATTAGCTGAGAGATGCAGAGTCCCGATGTGAGAGCAGCTATTTCTGTAATGCCACCCAACGTTTCCATTTCAAAAAAAGAACACTCCAGCTCGAATACCACTTGCTTGTCTGTCCCATTTTCGGCTGAATCCTGCATTAAATGCTCAAGCTCAGCGTCATGAAATACAGGCCATTCCTTCCTCTGAAGAAGGAGCGACAAAACATTGCCGCTCTGTCTCAGCTACGAATGTCGCTTGAAACGGAGCCATTTTTCTGATCTGTGACCTACAGATCTGCTTTTCTCTTTGTCTACACCCTATATCACACCACATTGCCTTTGGGTTGTCTTACACGCACACAGACACACACGCAAGCACATTGTCCCGCACGTGTGTTAAAATAACAACGAAGGATATACTACTTTCAACTGTATGTGACATTGCTTTGGAATTATTCAATTACTTTGCTACCACTGTTTTTAAAACCAGCACTGCATTTAAAGCTCAACCCTAGGGAGCCTGAGCTGTGGGTTTGTGTCTGTTTTCCTCGGAGTGTCTCATGTTCTGTGAACGGGTAGGTCCCTCTGACGTGCTGGCGGGGGATTCTGCAGACACCCTGACCGTGCCGAAACGCAACACCCAGGAACGTGGGGGCTGACGTGTCCTCGAACTCAGCCCTTCCCTCAGAGAGGAGTCGTCATCACTGGGGGTTGACATACTGTCGCCCCCCGCCCCCCGTCCATGGGTTTGCTTTCCACAGTCTCAGTTGCCCGAGATCAGCCGAAGGCCCCGGAGTAGATGATCCCCTGACATGAGGTCAGAAGGTCAGTAGCAGCCTAATGCTGGATGCCATTCGGAGCCCTGATTTTGGAGGTCAGTGCAGGCGAAAAGCAGATACCTGGTGTAGTTAAGAATGGGACCAGAAAGAACAGGTCTTACAACACTGAAAACACTGAAGCAGTGATCCTTTGCATTTGATTTAAACATACCTGAAACCGGATTCTTAGCGGGCATCACAGCTGCTTCCTGACACGGGAGGAGGACGCCAGGCCTGTGTTCCACTTGCCTCGGGGCCCCGGGACACCTGCGACTCTTTCTTGGGGAGAATAATTGGGAGAGACAAGCACTAACCTAATTTCACTCAAAATCTCACTCATTTTTTTCACCTCTGACCCTCTGGCCTCTGGGGGGGCTGCAGTGATCCACCCCCTTTTGGGGGCCTGTCTTTGGCCTTCTCACCTGTCTCCCTCGTCTGGCATCCCGGGCTGGGTCTCCCCCGCAGTGGCTCTGGGTGAAGGCACTCCTCCCCAGGACCGAAGCTCTGCAGCCCCGAGGGGAGCTGGAGGGACATCTGGGCTGAGCCGTGTGAGGGCAGTGCTTGCTTCCCAGTGCCCCCAAACACTGGCCACCGAGGGAACGGGGCTGTGAGCGTGGAGTCAGGTAAATAGATACACAGCCACTTGAAAGCCTTTTAGGAAAGGGCCATAAATCTCAGACCTTGCTGTGTTTCCTGGGACCCGTGTGTGCAATCACTTCAATGCCCCACTCCAGGTGGAGGGGGCTTTCCCACCATTTGCACAGCGGGGACCAATGGTAACTTCTACCTGCCCCTCCCACGGCACCCCTACGGCCGTTCGGGGAAGTCACAGCCTGCGTGAGGCCCCACAGCTGAGCCGCGTCCGTGACCCCGGTCTCGCACATGCCTGCCACCGTGTGGGGACGGGTGGGCGCTGTCCGTTGGCTCCTCGCCTGGACAAGCCCGTTTCCCGTGTGTATGCAGTCGCTCTCCACCTTGCACGGTAGCCGCCGCGCACTGACATGGGTCAGCAGACCCCACACCTGACCGTCTGTGTGTGGCTTCTTCTTCCCAGGAGCATTTCGGACGCCGTCCGCTCTCCTTCAGCTGGAAGAGACCCGCGGTCTGAGGCTCGAGTGGGAAGGGCCCTTTAGGTTCATCTCACTGACGCTTCCCTTCACTGGCCACTTGGCTTCTAATTGTCACAGCCAAACCACAGCTCAGACCTTCTCATTCTTTATCCAAAAGTGACCGAATATGACATAAATACCAGATTCCAAATACGTCACACCACCGTACCAGAGTGAAATGGGAGTGAAATGTACCAGAAGGGAGCACATCTGGGTTATTGATTTTACACTATAATGTAGTTTCTGTGTGATTTTCGAGCAAATCTCTCCATGCTTCTAACACCCAGTTGCCTCACCGGGCAGATTATTCTGATTACCCCCTACCTGTTTGTCAGGCCGGAGCGGGACCCACTGGTGTGTCTAGGTCACTTCTGAGCCAGACGGATGATTCATGGAAGACGGTGTTCTCTGCGCTTGCAGATGGGCTCCCGGCCAACGATGTGGGCCTGTGCCACACGAGGATCACCCCTGTATGCCGCCAACCTCTCCTGAGTGCCCCGTGCTGCCTTTGCTTTCTTTTAAAGGTGTTTGGCCCTAGGTAAAGATTTCCCCTTCTAATTAATTTGATCTTAAGCCCCTAACAGCTTCCTTTTGTAATTCCCGGGCTCTTGCGAGTAATGTCTGCTGTAGGAAATCATCAGCTTGCTACATCTGTTTTATTCCCAGTCTGAAACCTTCCCGTTTCTCTCCAGCCATACCCTAGAGCTCTCTCCAGATTTTTCCAAGATGCATCTTCAAGCTTTTCCAATCCATAACTTTTCCCCATTTGTGCTGAAGTCCCAGAACTGTTTCTTTTCATTTTCTTTTAGAGAAGAAATTATGCTACATTCGTGCCGTACATATGCTTTTTTGACTGTCTGGATTTTAAAAATATTCTTGAATTATCTTCTGTAGGAATTTTACCTTTAACTTGGACAAAAAGAGCGTTTAACCTTTATAGCAATAAATTTTTGCAGACTAGGAAATGTCATAAATGTTGGTTGTTTTAATAATAGAAATACACTACCAAAGAAAGAAAAGAGAATTTCAAATTCTAATTATTTTAAGAAAGGATGACAAACAGCTTATTAAGTGTTTAAATACCGTTATGTGCATACTAAAGCCAGCGAATAGCCAGACTCGCATACACTGTATTCTCCAAAGGTGGCCAGACTGATATGCAGCCGGACCCACCTGTCCTCACTGCGCCGTGCTGGCGCCCTTCCCTTGAGACTTGGCTGCTCCTTCCTCCTGCTTGGAACTGCTTCTAGCAGTAGAAAGTGGTAGAAGTGATACTGTGTTTCTTCTCTGCTCTGAGATGTCCGTGTGTGGGTATTCTGGAAAACTGTTCTGTGTCAACTACCCTGCATCTCAGAGGAGTCCCCAGGTGGTCCCGGCTCCTGGTCTTGGGGTGTTCTGGGTAAGCTCCATGTGTCAGGGAGCAAAGCTACGCCACACCCCATGCGTTCTGTCTGAATTCCTGACCACACCACAGAAAGCGTGGCAGGTAAATGATCATCGTTGTATCAAATCCCTAAATTTAGAGTGATGTAGTGATTTGTAGGTAACAATAGGTAACTAAAGCAGGCTTTAAATGTTCCTTTCTGTAGTATGTAAATTGCAAGTGACTGTAATTTGTACATAATTAAATGTGAAATACATACAAATCCCAAGTAGATAAATTACATTGCCTTCGTGGTGGTCACAGAGATTAGGAAAAATATATACTATGCTTATTTATACACCGGTTTTGTTATGTCATTGTAATTCCAGTTCTAAAATATGTATATATCTAAACACAGTTATGAAATCTTAAAAATTTAAACATAATTTTGGGGAGCATTTGTCTTATTGATGCTTTTGTTTATAAATTAACTTTGTTCTTTATTTTGCATTTGCATGGTAAATGGCTACGCGTGTAATTAACTAAAAATTCATACCTGACACTGATAAAAAGTACACCCTAAGGATAAATAAATATTAATGCTGTGGGAGTCTTGTGCAGTTTCTTGAAGATTTATATGTCCGTGCTTAATTAGAGTTTAGTGTGATTTTCACTTCACCTGGACTTGATATAAAATACACTCGTATTTATCTTATGTATAATATCTATGTAAAATACATTCAATGGATGATATTTATATACTTAAATCACGTGTAAAATAAAAGCATATGTGTACATATATGTGTGTATATGTGTATATATGTATACGTCATGTGAAATATGGAGGTTAACCAGGTTATAGCTAACCAGTGATCCAATCTAATGTCATAGAGTGTCATACAGACTGATGTCGTATTTATCATAAAATTCAACTCATAGAAAATTCTAATATATATGTCAGTTGAAGCCACAAATTATGGTCAAACATTGATTTCTGACATGGCTAATTCAAATTAACTTTGCAAAAATGTTGACCACAATGTAGAGTTATTTATTGGTGAGTCTGGGTCTCAGACACGTTCTGAGATTCCACGGAACTGACGACACATACACTTCTTGTAGATGCTTTTCTTTTTTCTTTTTTTTAGTGAACTCTAACTCTCAAAATTAAATTTTACTCAGCTTTATGGGCAAAGTATTTCTATTTCTTCTAAAATAAGTACTTTGATGACAGGTTAAGCCTCCAGTCAGAATGAATTCCCAGACTCAAGTACGACGGAGCTACTGGTTTGCCGGGCTCAGCCCGCTTGCGCCCGTGCCTGCCCGTGTCACACGCTCCCCGCCTTCACACCCGGCTCCACTCCTACACCATAGGCCCACACTCGGATGTGTGCACTTTTAAAACTGGCTTTGTCCCAGATGCTCTTATAATCTTGTTTTGGGCTAGTTCAGTGTCTTGATCTTTATCCCGGAAGAAAATAGTCAAGTAGCCTGCTTCTGCTGGGGGTGCTGGTTTCCTGCCCTTCTCCACCTGCAGATGGCGTCGCAGTCGAGCCTGGGGCCTGGGAGGGGACACGCAGTGGGGGACCCTGCAAAGGAGCCCAGAGGCCTGTCCCGCTAACACACTCTGGCCCAGAGGTCCCAGCGTGGCAGCCGCTCTGTGCACATGTCCCCACAAACAAGACCGCTCCGGGCCCAGGCTGGTGGGCCACACTCAGAGCAGAGGTGGGCTTCCCCGAGCTCAGCGGTCGGTCACCCTGGACCTGGAGAAGGATGTTGCTAGGTCGTTATCCAGAAGGTGGGATCTCCTCCCCTGAATCTCACAGGAACTCCTTTTGCACGTGTAAAATAAAAAGTGATAGCGTGAATAACAACTGCACTCTTAGCCAGAGAAAGATCTGTTCACGCTGTGCCGCTGCTTAAACACTCGGGGTGCAGAGAGGCCCGGAGGCTCACAGAGCCCAGCCTGGCCCAAGTCCCGGCCTCCTGCAGGCCACTCCTGCTCTGCACGGTGATGTCCCCGCGGCAGGCGTCCCCGTGCCCCTCCCCTCGGGGAACGTGGGGCGGCGTAGCAGCCACAGTGGGTGTGCGCCCGTGAAAGCTGACAAGCTCCACAATGACAAATCATGAGCGCTGTGGTTGGAAACCCAACTGTCCATTTTCACTGGGCGAATCCTGGCACAGGTCCCAAAGTGAAGACCCGAATGAAGGCAACTTCCTATCTCCATGCCTTTTTTCCTTCCTTCCTCTCCCCCTACCTCCCTCCTTCTTTCCCTCCTTCCTTTCCTCCTTCCTTCCTCCCTTCCTCCCTTCCCCTTCCCTCCCTCCTTGCTTCCCTCCTTCCTACCCTCCTTGCTGTCTCCTTCTGTCTTTCTCTGTCTTTCTGCTTTGCTTCCTTTTCTCTTTTTTATTATTTTTTTAGTCAAAGTGCTCAATGTCTCTGTTAAATCATTCCCAGAATGTTACGGTGCAGCACGTCGCTCATGAACCCCGCTCTGGTCTCTAACTAGGCCAGACTGCCCTGCGCCACCGGCGTTAGGTTTCTGCTCAGCGGGGCCTTCGCAGGAGCGGAAAGGCCGCCCACAGATAATAGTCTTCATTTACTGCTGCAAAGACCAACTGGTCTCTCTCTTTCTTGACATCTGTCAAAACCTTGCCAGAAACCAAGGACAATCAGGCCTGTTGTGGTTTTGTTTTATCCATGAATCAGTATCAGAAAGTACTGGTGTGGTTGACTCTTAAGCTTCTAGATTTTTGAGATGTTTTTCATACCAGTTAAAAAGATTATTTTATCAGTGACCTTTGTAGACTAACTCTGTAGTAAACAGGAAAATATTCAGCCACTATGAATTATGTAATACTTTGAAATTGTCTAGACAGTGTTAGGAGGGTAACAGATGGAGCAAATTCTTGGAAATGAAAAGCAATGTAGCAATAGGATTCTAGCCCGAGATGATGTCCATCTCTCCCTCTGCCCCTCTCATCCCCATTTGTTCCTTCGCCCTTTGGTCCCAAGACACAGGAGGATTTATTTAGA
Source organism: Ursus americanus (assembly GCF_024610735.1). Classification (NCBI taxonomy): domain Eukaryota; kingdom Metazoa; phylum Chordata; class Mammalia; order Carnivora; family Ursidae; genus Ursus; species Ursus americanus. Next base: position 3,109,366 of record NC_142136.1, read on the forward strand.
GTCTGCCAGGGTCTACCCTTTCCACCGATTGAGTAACGGGGTGCAATGTCAGCCATGTGCTCATCTGTCCTCTTCCCTTCCAGTCCTCTTGCTGCCTGGTAAGGTCGTAACCGGGAAGGGTCTCAAGTACAGGTGGGATCCGTAGCTGCCACGTGAGGGCCATGGGCCTCATCCACATGGCGGGGAGAGAAAGAGGGTACATGCAGCGACCCCTTTGGGTCCCACTGCTGTTTAAACACAGACACCGTCTTCCCCATCGCAGTGCTTTATTCCTCTTGTTATGCAACAGGGTATGTGTCCGTCAGCTCGTCTTTGAGTAAATGCACGTGGCGGGAGGAAAATTAAAAGCTAAGAAAAAGACTCGGTAATCAATCGTCACAGAGAAATCAGACGAAGGCATACATGTGAGACTGTTACCGGCAGAACTCCCTTCCTTATAAAAACAAAATAAATTAAAACTGTATGCTGAGGTCTGTGGAATTGACAAGAAAATGTACAAAGTGTCCTCCTTCATTTTGGAGCTGGGGGCCCCAGGTGTGAAGAAGGTGGTTAAGCCGTGCATGATGGGACCCCCTCCCCCCAGGACCTAAGTGACAAAAGGATGTAAAAGGTCAAGTGCCTTTGAGCCCAGGTAATTAGAGGTCCACTTGCAGGTGAGGTGCAAGGTGAGGGGGCCCCTGACAGAAGCAAACTCTAAACAGAGGAAGAACGGCCCAACTTTGAAACTAGGAAAGAAATCAGAAGGTCGGTGGTGACGTTCCACAGGAAGGGGTGAGTATGGCAGAGCAGAGAGGGTGAGGGAGGCTGGGACGGGGCCCAGGTGGAGCCCAGGTGCGGGGTACGGACCGGTGCCCCATGAGCGTCACACAAGCTGTCATGTGAGGACGCCCTCCGGATCCTGCTGCGCGCACTGTGAGCAGGGCTTCCTGTCCGGTCCTCCCCCTCTTCTGTGGAGGCCGGAGGGCAGTGCTGCATGGGGCTCTCCCCAAGCACCCCAGGACACAGGCGTTTGTGTGCAAATCGTGTATGTGGAAATGCAACAGCAATGCGGGGCGGCCCACGAAGGGTGAATTCTCCAGGGACGTGAAGCTCATTTCTGCACGCAGCCAGCTCCTGTCCAGGCTTCAGGGGCACAGGGGGCCGGAGAGGGGCGGGGTAACCAGGCGCCCGAGCTGACCTCCAGGCCCCTGTGCTGTCAGGGGCTCTCCGGGGTCCGTGAAAGCTTCGGAAGTGGAAGTTGCCTGCAGGTGGTACTGTGGTCAGGCCCTGAAGGCGAGAGTTTGGGCACGAGCAGGCAGGGAATGCCCCCCAACACTGTATCCGGCTGCGGGAGCCCAGCAGTGTCTGCCCAATGAGTAACCATGCAATTGCTCTCAGCAGTACTTTTCTCCTAATGGAAGCAAAACAAAGCAGCAAAATCACCATGTCTATAGAGCTTCCTTTTTGGAACTTTTTCCTGAGGATCCTGAGGTTTGCCACCTGCTGACACCACAGATTGTCCAAGCCCCAGGGTCAGGGGCTGCAGGTTGCCCCTCGCTGGGTGGTGCCACCATGTCCAAGACAGGGCAGGAGCGGAGGGAGGGGAGCAGGGGCTGCCCTGCTCCCCAAAAGGCTATGGGAGAGATGGATGTGAAGGTACCAGAGAAGTAGGCTAGGAAATGATCGGGGCCAGGACTGGAAAACTGGGGCTTTGAGTAACTGTTTCTTGGAAGCCTTTGTAAGAAACGTAATGACTTGTTACCTCCAGGTAAAGCTCCTTCTCTACTAGGAAGAAACTCACGTTTTCTGGAAACATGTGATTGATGCTGACGTGCCAGGGAAGTGGAGAACATTGCAGAGACCTACTCAGGTCCTCCTAGCACCTGTTCTAATAGCACGTGGGCGGTTCGATTAGTGGCGTCAATGAGAACGGACCGAGAACCCCCAGGGTCACATGACTTTCCAGCTTCTCGCCTGTCCTTGACTGGAAATTAGCCTCTGGCGCTGTAGCCCCAGAAACATTAGTAGGGTCTTCATGCAACTATTTGAGAGAACAAACACCACCAGTTTTTCCCAGAAGTCTTTAAAGAAATAACCTCGCCTCCCAGCAGTGCGGCCCCAAACCAGGCAGCACCGTGCCGCCCGGCAAGTTTCTTCTCTCTGTGCTGTGACTGAGGAGCCACATTGCATTTGGAGAGGACCGCCCACTCTCCAGCCAAGTGGCTGCATTTCCACTCACCTCTGAGGACGGCGTGCATGCCGTGGGACTCCTCCAGAAGCAGAGGACCAGAAGACGATGGAGGGTTTGCAGGGTTGGCTGCGGCTGGTTACCACTTAGAGCCACCCTTCAGGGATATGTTCGTGTTCAACGGGTGGGATGCTCATTTATGTACACAGTGGCATGTACGATTAGGGTTACACTTACACACACAGCTACAATCTACAGTGCTGGCCTCAGGATAAAAATTAAGAGAAAATGGGTGCGTAGATCTATGATACCGTCTGTTTTGGCAGTTTTGAGTATAACTGCAAAAAATAAATCTGCAAGGTGTTTTATCATTTCAAATGGATGTCACAGGGGTGCCTGGGTGGTTTGGTCAGTTAAGCATTGGACTCTCAATTTCGGCTCAGGTCGTGATCTCAGGGTTGTGGGATTGAGCCCTGCGTCGTGCTCCATGCTCAGCGGGGAGTCTGCTTGAGATTCTCTCTCTCCCTATGCCCCCCACCCCTCTCGTGCTCTCTCTCAAATAAATACATCTTTTAAAATGGTAAAATGAAACAGTGTCACATACAGTATTGTGGCCTTCGTACTTCATACCCTGACCGGCGATCACCTGGCAGGCTGAGCGTGCCCCCCACCGCGCTCCCCCACATCGAGGGCCTGGACACAGAGAGAACGTGGATCTGTACCTGCTCCCTGATGCCTGAGACTGAGGTTGCGCGTGTCACCACGGGCTGGTGATCCACATTCTCTGCCCTTTTGCAAGAAGAACTTTTGAATCCGAGCTGCAAGATGAAAAAGAAGAGCAGTCTCTCCTGACGCCCTCTGGACCGAGACTCATGCCGCCTCATGTCTGTGCCACTTACAGAGCGCTCACCGGGCGCTGAGAGGTGGGCCCCATGACCAGGCTGGCTCTCCGGAGGGGCTCGGGGTCCACTGGCGGGGACCAGACTGTGTACGGGCTTCTCCCTCAAGTCTCCTCCTCCACATGGTTAAACCCTCCCTAACCCACGGGTCTCAGGTTGAAGCATCGTTTCTTCTTGGAAGCCGCTCCTGGCTCGCCAGGGTGGGGGTTGTGTTCTTCTACTCTTGGCTGTCATGACGTCACATGTCATATGTGCTTGCCCTGCATGTGTCCAAATTCCTGTCCTGCCACCTTCAGAGACGGGGCAGCTGTCCTGTTCTGGACCTGGCGCAGGTACCCACACAGGTAGCCTTGACGCAGAAAGCCCACGCACGTTTTATCCCGGAGTGAATGAAATCAGTGAGCACTAAGCCGGTGACAAGCTAGTGATGGTGTGTGTGTGCGCGCACTGGAGATGCCCGTGCCCGAAGCTTCAGAGTTTTGAGGATAAATAAGAGTTTTTCCCACGAAGAGCAGAGAACAGCTCCACAGGCAGAAAACCAATATATGCAGAGGCACTGAGCAGTCCCACACTGCCCCTGGGAGTCACCAACAGGCCTCCCCTGTGCGCGGTGGGCCCTTGAGCTGCAGAGGAAGGTGGGTGCGGATGGCAGGCGGGAGGCGGAGGGAGGGCGCATTGCAGAGCTACCTGGCGGGGCGCTGCGTGGACAGTCCTACTTCCGCGGCGGTCACTGATGAGTTGAGAGACTTCAGGCAGGTGACGGGATCTAGGGGTTCTGAAATCGGGGCCTGGGGAGTCGCTCCCTTCAGAATCTCCTGGAGGAATTTTCTAAAACAGACCTGCCCAGGTCCCCTGTGCGGTTGGGCAGGTGGCTCCCTCCGAGTCAGCGCCCACAGGCACTGCTGTAGTAATTTGTACCAGTATTTGGTTTCGCCATCGTAACACCCCCGGGAGGTGGTTCTGTGGGATCTGGGGTCCAGTCGGGGAGATGGGGCCCAGAGGTTACGTGACTTCTACCAGGTCATGGGGATGCTGACCGGGCCGGCACCTGCCATGGGGCGCCTCACGGCCATCCCAACCAGCAGCTGGGTTTGGGGGAGATGACGAGCCGTGGCTCTTCCTCCAGGGCACAAGCAGCCTCACGCATTGAGAGAGGCACACACTGAACCAGCCCCGTCCTCCCTGGATTTCATGGCAGACAGTTGCTATTACTGTATCCTTGTCATTAACAGTCGTCGTCACAAAATTACCGACAGTTCTGTACCGGGATGGAATGAATCTCTCCACTTTTCACCACGTGAAACCCAGTGCCTCAGCCCACCCCTTCCTTTCACGCTTTGGCCAGATCCTTCTAGATTCTGAGGGTCTCTTGTCTGCTTCCAGCTTGGCACAGTCTTTCTGAGTTTGTAATTTATTTTCCAAGAGCAAAGAAGGGGCTTTGGGGAGCAGCGAGAGAAGGCGCCCCCTCCCATGTGAAGCCTCCCCCCGGGCCGCGGCTGCTCCTTTGGGCGCGGGCGCATGGGGCCAGCCCGGCCTTTGTCTGGGCTCCGGCCGCCATCGCCGGGCAGCAGGCAGGAGCCCCTTCCTCTCCTGTCTGCGTCCTGTGTGTGCTCCCCCAGAAAGACGACAAAGTGACCCCCGAGGCGCGGCAGCTCTTCTTCACCTGGTGGTCTCTATGTGCAGACAGGTTATTTGTGGCTCATGCTTGAGTATTTTTCAAGTGGCTGTTCCATGTTGTTTCTGGAAACGTGGCCTTTTCCCTTCCTGTCTGCAAGAGGCTGCAAGGTCTGCCTCCGGGAGGGCATGGAAGGAGAAGTGTGAAAGGAACGGTGTTTTCCTCCATGTCTTGGGAGCGGAGGCCTCCCTTGAGCGGGGGTGGGCCCCACGTCCTGCCCGGAGCCTGCCTGGCACGTGGGGAGGCCGGGTGAGCAGCGACCTCTCCGAGCTCCTGTGAGCAAGCCTGGGCTGGGATTTTCTTAGACAATATGAGCATAACTGGATTTTTTTCCTCATGTGTCTTAAACAGGCCCTCGAGTCCGATCCAACTGGTTGACAGAAGTCGGCATAAAGCCAGAACGCTGCTTATGTGGAAATGACCCGTGGTTTCTTAGGATTCTTAATCCTTTGCTCCAGTGTTACTGTTTTTAGTATTTTTAAAAAGATTTTATTTATTTATTAGAGAGAGAGGGAACGAGCAGTGGGGGGGACAGAGGGACAGGTAGAGAGAGAGAAGTAGACTCACCGCTGAGCAGGGAGCCAATGGCGTGGGGCTCGATCCCAGGACCCTGGGATCATGACCTGAGCCGAAGGCAGACGCTTCACCGACTGAGCCATCCAGGCGCCCTTGTTTTTAGTATTTTGAGGCAATATGAGGTAAGTTCGAAATCAGATGACCTAAGGTCACATCCTTTCTTGGATGAGCCATATGATCTCGGGGAGTCTCTGTACGGTCATTATGGTGTGAACGGTGGTACGCGTTGAGCTCTCACTGTGCACCCAGCGCCGTGCTGAGCACGCACAGGAACTGTCACGTTCAAGTCTCAGAGGCACGATGGGAGGCACGCGAGCCACTCACCTTATCTCTTTAACATAGTTCAGTGCAGGGGTGATTAAGTTACCTTACTAAACCCAAAGAACGTGCTGGGGACCCCAGCAAGTGCCTGAGGCGAAAGCACTTTGCTCCCTCCCAAGCGCCTGCAGACGTGACATGCTCTGGTTCCTGTGCGAGCACATTGCTGACTCACCGTTCATGGTACAAGCGTGCACAGACATGCTGCCAAGAGCTGGGCCGCGTTTACGCGGCTCAGCCGAGCCCCCGCTCCCTCCTGGGGGTCTGCGCAGCCCCTGTGAGCATGAGCAAAGCGGCCAGCACGGGGCAGGAAGGGAGTTTGATCACCCGCAGCCCTGCATCAGAACGACCCGCAGCCACGAATCAGAAATCCCACTGCCCGTGGCCCTGCCGCAGCATTAATCCTAATAATGTTTTCTAAATTTTTAATAAAAGGCTGGCATTTCTCTGTATAACTAAGTCTGAAGCAGCAGTTGAGTCAAATTATAATTTCTACTAGTGACACCATTTCCTCCACTGAGTAATTTTTGATTAAGGACCAATAATTCTGCTTAAAAATTATGTTGGACCATTTTCAATGTTTTAGTCATACATCTAGAGCTAAATTATTATGGCTGCATTTTTTTTATTGTCCCGGGTTATGTGTTAAACACAAAATATATATGTATTCTGAACTGAGCTGTAAAAATTTGCCAGTATGTGTTGGAATAAAATTGTATTTTCCAAGAATAAGCTTTGATCAAAACGCAGGTTTTTATTAAAGGACTGCGAATACTTTATAGCTCTTCTTATGTGTGTGCCTACGTGTGTTTGTGTATAGACATAAATAATGTTACTGGCTGAATTATGTTCCCCCCCAATTCATATGTTGAAACCCTGACCTCCAGAACCTCAGAATGTGACTTTATTTGGAAATATGGTCTCACAGATGTAGTCAAGGCAAGATGAGATCATCAGGGTGGGCTCTAATTCAGTAGGACTGTGTCCTTAGGAAAAGGGGAAACTTGGACACAGAAGCATGTGCACTGAGAATGCCCAGTGAAGGTGAAGGCAGCGACCAGGGGGACATGTCTACAAGCCAAGAAATACCCAAGATCACCAGCCAGCTGCCAGGAACTGGAGGAGAGGGACAGGCAACCAACCTGCCCACACCTGGTTCTAGGACTTCTGCCTCCAGAGTGTTAGAGGACGAATTGCTATTGTCTTAGCCACCCAGGCTGTGCTACTTTGTTTCAGTAGCTGTAGGAAACGACTGTAGATTTATGGATGGATGGAGGGATGGATAGGTGGATGAGGGGATGGATGGAGGGATGGAAGGATGGAGTGATGGACGGATGGAGGGTTGGGTGGATGAAAGGATGGAGGGATGGGTGGATGGATGGATAGGTGGATGGATGGAGGAATGGATGGATGGATGATAGATGATAGCTGGGTGATCGATTCCACAATACACTTTATATCCACAACCCTTTCCTTATATGTTTTAACATACATTTTTTTCTTGAAGTAAATGTACATTCAGACAAGTGCATGTATCACAAATGCACAGACTGACTTTTCCAAAGTGCACACACCGGCCCTCCCCCAACGTCCAGACTGAGAAACAGAACGTGACCAGCCCCTCAGGAAAGAGGCCATTCTCATGCCCCTTTAGTCACTAATCCTCCACCTTCCCAAGGGCTACCAGTAATCTGATTTCTATCAACATTAGATTAATTGACTTATTTGGAAATGTATAAATATGGAATCGTGTAATGTGTACTGGTTTGTGCCTGACATTTTCTCCTCGATATGATGCTGTGCAATGCATCCATAGCTACATTTCTTTCACTTTCATTGTGAGATAGTATCCCATTGTGCGAATACATCACAATGTATCATTTTACTGTTGAAGGACATAATGGTTGTTTGCAGTTTGAGTTACAAACAATATTGCTAGAAATATTTTCACTGAAGTCTTTGGTGGGCATTTCTACGCATTTTGGGTGAATGTATATAGGGAGTGGAATTGTGGAGTATGCAATGTTGAGGTTTGGAAAATACTACCCATTGTATGAGAACGCCAAGTGCTGTGCGTGCCCCCCAACACTGAGCCTGCCCTTGTATCTGTTCTCTCGTTTCCCCCATGCTCGCTAGCTTCCTTCTGGCCTCCGTGTCTCTGTCTCTTTTCCTTTTCTTCTTCCTTTTCCAGCTTTTATAACTGTAACCACTCCAGTGAGCAGGTACTGTTATCTTACTTCATTTTCCTTTCATCCCTCTGACGAGTTGAGCGTCTTCTCACGTGCTTCCTGGCTACTGTGCACACTCTTCCATGAAGGACCATTTCAAGTCCTGGATTTTTTTTTTAAGTTTTTTTAAAAAATCGTTTTTCCTTATAGATATACGAGAGTTCTTCATGAATTCTGACAAGTCTCTTCTTAACTATGTGTATTTTACTTTACGATGAGCAGAAGTTCTTAATTTTAATGAAGGACAGTTTATCTTTTCCCTTCCATTTCTGGGTAGCACACCCTGCATTCTGTTTAAGAAATACTTGCCTACTCCAAGGTCATAAAGTTGCCTTACATTTTACGTTTTGATCTACAACCCATCTAGACTTGACTTTGGAGTATGGTATGAGGGGGACACAGAATGTCTTTGTGAAACAAGGGCATGCCGCTGGTTCTCAGCGTTTACTGACAAGACCACCCTTTCCGCCTGTAACACCAACCCAGTCTGATAGTCGACAAATGGGCGTGAGTGGTCTCTTTGCTCATATATGTCTGGGTTTATTTCTGTTCCATAGATCTGTATGTCTATTTTTGTGCCAGTACCGTATTGTTTTGGCTATTATAGCTTTGTAGTATATCTTGAAATCTGGGATTGTGATACCTCCAGCTTTTTTCTTTCTTTCTGTTTTTTTTTTAAGATTTTATTTATTTATTTTAGACAGAGAGAGTGAGAGTGGGGTTAGGAGCAGAGGGAGAGAGAATCTCAAGCAGACTCCCCACTCAGCATGTAGCCAGATGCAGGGCTCAAACTCACGACCCTGAGATCATGAACTGAGCCAAAATCAAGAGTTGGACACTTAGCCCACTGAGCCAATCTTTCTTAAGATTGCTTTGGCTACTTAAGGTAGCTCTGGTTCCATACAAATTTTTGGATTATTTGTTCCATTTCCATGAAATATGATATTGGTATTTTGATAAGGATCGTATTGAATCTGTAGATTGCTTTGAGTAATATGGACATTGTAACAGTATTAATTCTTCCAATCCATGAGTATGGTATATCTTTCCATTTATTTGTGTCATCTTCAATTTCTTTCACCAATGTTTTATAGTTGACAGAGTACAGGTCTTTCGTCTCCTCGGTTAAATTTATTCCTAGGTATTTTATTCTTTTTGATGCAATTATAAAGGGATTGTTTTCTTAACTGCTCTTTCTACTACTTTGTATTAGTGTATAGAAACTCAACAGATTTTGGTATATTAATTTTGTATCCTGCACAAGTTCTCCAATTTTGTAATTCTTTTTTGAGATTGTCTTGGGTATTCATATTTTTGAAACACCTGATGATATTTTGATTGACAGTGTGTGGAATCTATAGATCAAGCCACAGATGACATTCAGTCCTCAATCCATGAACATAGTGTATTCCTGTATTTACTTAGTTATTCTTCGATTTATTTCTATAAAATTTTTAACTTATTTACTTTTGCTAGATTAGATTAATTCTTAGTTGATGTCTTTTGATGTTATTATATTTCATATCATGTACTATTTGTTTATTGCCAGTATATAGAAATACAACAGATTTTTTTTGTATGTTACCTTTGTTACCAGTGGATGTGCTAAATTGGTATATTAACTTCAGCAGTTTGTCTGTGGACCCTTTGGATTTTCTACATGTGCAATCACGTTGTCTGTGAATAAATGCAGTTTTGTTTTCTTCTTTTCTAATCTTCATATATTTTCTTACTTTCTTTTTCTTAAAACATTGACTAGGAACTCAAGCAGAATTGCTCAGTAGAAATGGTGATAGCAGGGACGCTTTCTCATTTCTGGTCTTAGGAAAAATATTTCAGTATTTGACAAAGAAAAATGATGTTCTCTGTTGATTTTGCTGTAGATCACTTCTATCAGATGAGAGAAGTTTCTTTTTTATTCCTAGTGACTTTAAAATCATGTATATATGTTGGATTTTATTAAGTGATTTATTTGTGTCTATTAAGATGATCTGATTTTTTTTAATATAGCGAATTACAATTTTTGAATGCTAAATCAACCTTGCACCACAGGAATAAATCTCAGCTTGGTTTGATGGATTATACATTTCATACATTGACTGATTCAGTCTTCTAATATTTTATTCAGGATTTTTGCACCTATATGAAAGGGATGGCTTATAATTTTCTTTTCTCCTAATGTCTTCATCAGGTCTGATACTGTGATTATGTTGGTTTCATAAAAAGCTGAGAAGTCTTCCCAATATTTCTATGATCTGGATAGTATATGTAAAATTGGTGTTTTGTTCTTCCTTAAAAGTTTGAACATTTTTACCAGTGAAGCCACATGGCCTGGATGTGTGTGTGTGTGTGTGTGTGTGTGTGTATGGTGGGGAGGGGCAATGAAGGTTTTTAATGAAGTAATAAATTTATTTGTGAGATATAAGTCTCCTTAAATTTTCTATTCATTTTTGTCTTCATTTTGGTAGGCTGTGATCTTTAAGGAATTTATCATTTTTATATAAATCTTCAAATTTACTGGAGAAAGAGTTCTATATAATATCTCTTACAATCTTTTCAATGCCTGTAAGGTCTCTAGTGATTTTCCTTGTTTTATTCCTAATTTTGGTAATATTAAGATTCTCTTTTTCTTGTTTTCCAATTCTCTCAATTTTTTCAGAAGCTTAGGGGCATTTGGGTGGCTCAGTCAGTTAACTGTCTGATTCTTGGTTTCAGCTAGGGTGTGATCTCAGGATTGTGAGATGGAGCCCAATGTTGGGCTATGTGCTGGGTGTGGAGCCTGCTTAAGATTCTCTCTCTCCCTCTCTCTAAAAAAAGCAAAAAACAAAAAAAAAACTTAACAATTTTATTATTCCTATGGAAAAAGCTACTTTTTGACTTACCTATCATCTTTACTGTATATTTGGTTCTTATTCTTTAATTCCTACTTTTGTTGTTATCTTTTCTTTTCTATTTTTTGTGGGGGTTAATTGGTTTGAATTTCAAACTCCTGGAGAGTTTACAGAAATTATTTAATATTTAGCCTTTCTTCTTGTATAACATATAGGTTTAAGAGTACAAATTTCCTTCTAAGTACTGTCCTCACTTTACCCCACAAGTTCTATTATGTTGTATTTTCATTATAATTTAGCCAAAAATATTTTCCAATTCCCTTTGAGATTGCTTCTTTAACTCATAGGTTTTCTATAAGCATATTGCTTAATTCCCAAATCTGGCAATTCTTATATTTTTTTACTGATTTCTAACTTATTTCCATTATTGCCACAGAAGATAAGCTTTATAATTTCAGTGTTTTTGAAGTTTGTTGAGACACATTTTATGGCCCATCATATTTTCAGTTTTGGTAAATGTTCATGTTTGCTCAAAAAAAAATTTTCCCTCATATTTCTCATTTGTTGGCTGGTGACTGCTACTTATTTTGGGGTGCAATTAAAGAACACCTGTGTTCCTTGATTCACTCCATTGGCTTCCTGGAGAAAAAGAAAAGAAGTTTGGAGCCCTGAAAGCAGATCTAGCTATCAGCACGAAGTCATGATGTCTGTCAAGCAAAGTGGCCGCCCCATATGAGAATGATAGATTTGCTGGTCATTGGAGATCTCTCACATCACTGAGGAGTATGCAGTTTGAGACATACTTGCTCTTCTTAGTGGAAGAGTGCAGAAAGATTATAGGGTATTATAAATGTGTGCTTTCTCTCTTGTGTTCCGAAGACCTTCCATTTATCCTTTCTCTTTTTCCCTTGTGCCTTCACGTTCTTTGTTCAGACTCTCATTCATTGTTCTCAGAAAGGACCACAGAGCTCAATGCCAACAGACTCCTACTTGTCTTATTGCCTCTGATCTCTCACCTCTGTAGTTAAGATGCTTCTTTAAATTCAGGTAGGGCCATATCACCCCCAACCTTAAACTCCTTCAAGTGGCTTTGTTCAATCATATTCAGTTCAAACAGTTATGGATACAGTTCAAACATATTATCGTGGCATTTGATGCCCTTGACCTGGCCCTATCTGACCTATGTCCTACTTCATCTCCTCATGCACTGTGTGGCCCAGCTCTGCCTGGCCACCAAATGCTCAACACAGCTCATGCAGTCTTATGATCTTATGTTATTATACCAGCATGGAATCCTTGTCCCCTCTCACCAAAGCCTGTTTATTCTTTAGGCTTCAGCTCAATATTAGCCTCCTTTCTGAAAATTTTTTTAAATCCCTCCACATTCCCATATTTTGTCCCTTCTCTGAGATCCTATCTCATTTTGTTTCTACTGCTCTGGTGTCTTTTCTGTACACAGTGTCTTGTATCTTTCTCTACTTAACTCCCTGGAGAGACAGTTTCTGAAATACAGGGCCCTTGCATAAAGCATGTTTGGTATCCCCACCAGTATTTCATGTGGATCTTTGCAGACTCACTCGGTAAATGAATGTGGAGTTGAACCCCCTAGTGTCTCATAGTAACTTATAAAGTATATGCATGTCTTAGAACCAGTTTTTCACGTGAAATGAGTCATCTGAAGGTCAGCCTATATCAGTGCGATATTTTGTAAGTAAGTCTAAAGCAGGAAGCATTAAGGATGCAGCAGCTCAGAGTTGGGGATAAACAAGATTAAGTAGAAAGGGAGGTATGGATTGCTTTCTAACTCTGAAGATTAGAATTTCCACTTTCTGTGTATTAAAAATAAATCTACCATCTGAAATCAAAGGATGTGGTCAAGAGGTGCTCCTTCTCCCCTCTCCTTGAGAAGCTTTGCTTCTTGACAGCCAGGGTCCGAGATTGCCTCTAGAATCCTGAGTTCAACTATATCAGCTGCGGCTTGAGTTGCTTGAAATGGGAGTTATGGAATTAGCGAAAAATATTATTGGCAAGAAGGACTGTAGGAGGTTCTCCTGATTATAAGTCATGTCCTTAACTCTTTCTGGAGGGAAATGGAGAAAACTATTCTATTGCATGGTATAATTCAGGGGGATTCTCATCGGCCCGGGACCCAGGCTAGAGACCTTGACTCTGGCTTTGATTCTACCTGTTTCTCATTCCCTTCTTTCTCTGTCAACAACTATTGTTATTTCTTCCCCTGAAAGAGACCTCAAATTGGATATTTCCTTTCTGTTCTGTTCCTTGTAACTCCCCACACCTGCACTGGTTCCTGCTGGTTCTCTTGCCATCCATGTCTCTCCTCCCGAAGCCACTCTGCATACCTACAGAGTTATCTTCCTTAATTAGGGTTTAATCAGGTCACTCTGTTCTGAAGAGCACACAATGGATCCATATCACCTGTGCAAGTATTTTCCATATCCTCTGCCTGACTGTCAAGTCCACCTGTAACCTGGGCCCACGTACTTATCCAATTCTTGTCTCTTTGATGTGAAATCCAGTTTAGAGCTCACATGACATAATGGTTGAAAACTCCATCACTTACAGTCTGGGACACCTACATGCCCTTTATCTGCTTGTTTCCTCATAGGTAGACTGGATGTAATCATATCACCCTACAAAGGCACAGCGAACATTAGATGATTCGATCTATGTGCAAAGTGCCCAGTGGGCTACAAATATGAATATCCAGTAGATTCACTTCCTTAAAAAAAATATTTATTTGTTTATTTATTTGAGAGAGACAGAGAAAGAGAGAGAGAAATCTAGGGGGAGGGTCAGAGGGAGAGAGAGACTCCCAAGCAGACTCCTGCTGAGTGTGGAGCCTGATGTGGGGCCCGATACCAGGACCCTGAGATCACGACCTGAGCTGCAATCAAAAGTCAGATGCTGACTGAGCCATCCAGGTGCCCCTACTTACTTTTATCCACCTTGAATTTGTTCCTGTCTCTCTTTTCTGTACAAATTTCTCCTTATGTAAACTCTAGCCTTTTGAGACTGATTACCACCTACATCACTTGAAGGCTTAGCTCTTCTCTTCTCTCCAGTCTTCCATTTTGGTGTTAGCCTCAGTTCTTCAGAGACAAACATGCTGCCAGGGCTCATTGTATGTGTCAACCAGACGTGGGTGCCCAGATTAAACATGGTTTCTGGGTGTGACCCTGAGAGTGTTTCCAGATGAGATTAGCATTTGAATGATGGATTCAGTAAAGCCAATAGTGCTCCTCAGTGTGGAGGGACCTCATTCCATCCACCGAGGTTTGAACAAAACAAGATGGGGGGAAGGATTTGCTCCTTTTCCTTCCTGCCTGCCTCCTTGAGATGTAACACTGGTCCCTCCTGCCCACAGATTGGGATTTACACCACCTGCTCCCCTGGCTCTCAAGCCTTTGGACTTGGGCCAAATTATACACCATTATACACTGGAGACTGTCCTGGGTCTCCAGCTTGCAGATGGCAGACCTTGGGACTTCTCAACCTCTATAATCGCATGAACCAGTTCCTTATAATGAATCTATCTACTATCTATCTATCTATCTATCTATCTATCTATCTATCTATCTATCTATCATCTATCTATATCTATCTATCTATCTATCTATCTATCTATCTATCTATCATCCATCTATCTATCATCTATCCATCTATCATCTATTTATCCATCTATCCATCCATCTATCATCCATCTATCATCTATCCATCTATCTATCATCCATCTATTATCTATCTATCTATCTATCTATCTACCTACCTACCTACCTACCTACCATCTTGCTGGTTTTGTTTCTCTGGAAAACCCCAACTGTTACATCTTTCAAGTAGGTTATGTTGATCTCAATTAAAATTTTGTTTCCATTTGTTCACTTATCAATCTATTTTCTTAACAAATATTTTCCAAGACCATGTGCTTGACTTTACAACCTTCTGTTCAATAAATACATCCTTGGTTTACCTGTAATCTGCATCTTTCTAATATGATAGGAGGTTACTTTGTAAAAGCTATTTTTGCCATCTTTATTCTAACAAATATTCATAGGTGTTAGATATGCAAAGATAAGACAAAGTCTTGCCCGCAAAGAGCCCGCAGTCCAGCAGGAGTTATAAAGGTACAAATATAAACTTAGCATTTTAGTGGCACGTCATCAGAGCTCACATTTCATTATTTCCTAGAAATGTTTGCATTTGCATTTTTCTTTTTTGGTAAAATATCTTGCATATATATATACACACACACACATACATATCCATTCATCTATAAATATATTATATATGTATATATATTATGTGGGGGGAATATATATATTATTTTACATATATATATTTCCCCCATACATTCCTGCCTGTAAAAAATGCTGACTGATTATTCCTGCATTGTTTTCACTGTGCAAGAAGGAGTTCCCTTTCAAAGTTCTGGAAACCATACAGACTAGAAGCTCTCTTTGAGATTTACAACGAGATTCAGCAAGTCAAAGCACTAAACTAGGCTTCAGGAAGGAAAAATGATTGTGTTTAATTTGACACTTATATGACCTTAGACATTTTTTCCCTGGGAAATGCAGGGCTAGAGTAATTATGACTAAAATTTTATCTCCTAATGGGGGGATATCATGTGATTTTGTAGCATTGAATGTACCCACAATAGACTGAAAAGATCAGTCTTTAAAAGAACACCCATGCTACAGTGTCAATTAAACTGTGTAAACACGCATGTGCATATATGAAAGTTAATTATCTGATTAAGCTTTTTATCTAAATTCCTAATATTCTGTTTATTCATTACCTAGCTGATAAAAGTTAAAACCACAATGGCACGTTAAGATACGCTCTTAGAATATCCAAGTTTACCTTTATTGTTGTCTGTCTTTTCCTGAAAATGTTAGGAGCCTGTCTGATTTGGCTGCAATTAAATTTGATTGGCTAATAATTCACCCCAAATTATCCATCATTCCTCTATTATAGCCCTAGTTTTATTTCACTTTGAGTTCTCCTAGTAAGTAAAGGGCCCATCCTTGGGTTTTTAGCCAATTAAAATAATCTATAGGCTTTTACCATGAATTAGTACCTTAATACAGCCTTTGCGTTGTGTGGAAGTTTGGAAAGATCAATTTCTTAGGAAATCACATATCTTTTGTAAGTAGGCAGAATAGTAGACCCAAAATGTCTCTGTCTCCGGAACACAGGAATAACTTACATCACATGGCGAGGGGAGTCAAGGTTGCAGAGGGAATTAAGGCTGCAAATCAGCTGCCCTTTGGATGGGGAGAGTGTCCTGTGTTATCCAGGTGGGCCCCGTGTAACCGAGTGTCTCTATCAGCCAAAGGGGGACTCGAAATTCAGAGTCTCGGTGATGCCGCCCGAGGCAGGCTCAGCATAGTGCGGTGCCACCAGCCGGGGAATGCAGCCCTGCCAACTTCTTGGTTTTAACCCATTTTGGACCTCTGGCCTGCAGAACAGTGAGTTAAAAAGTGGCTATTTGCCACCGTGTTTGCGATGGTTTGTTACAACAGCAAGAAGAAAGAGAGATGCCCTTGTGTGGTCTGCAGGACGCTAGTTGGAGGTCAGTATTGTTTCCCTGCTCAGACAGAGCGCTTCCAAAGCTCTGCGCTTATTAGAGTGAGGGAAATACCCCGTACGGGAGGCCAGGAAGTGCACTGAGGCAGAACCCGGCCCTACAACCAGGCCCTGCACCTGAGCTGCTCAGGCCAGTCTGTGCGTCCTCTTCCCAGGGTTCAGCTGGGTTCTCACCTCTACCTGGGAGGCCGGAACCACCTGGCGGAAACTCAGGGGATTCTCCCAAAGGCCACCCGTTCCTGCTCCTGCTCAGCACCCCCTCCCAGGTGCAAAGATGTCACGGACTTATTTTTTGAGCTTCTGCCTTTACAAGGTGATTGCCGAGGCCCATGTTGTCCTTCCTGGCCTGCAAGTAGCCCGGGGCCATCCCTCCCAGTGCTGGGGGAAGGAGGCGAACTGCTTGGGGATTTCACTCTCCCTCGAGCCCCCTGACAAGAACACCTGACCAGGTGTCTCGCCAGCAGGCCTGTGGACTTCAGCATCATGGTGGCATGTGGCCAAGCCGTGTGCCCAAACTTCCAGCCCGCCCAGCCACTGGGGACCACCTTAGACAATTGGCTTTTCCTTGCCCACAACCCTGACTCCAGCCCTCAGACTTTCTTTGGGATCCAGATGTCTTCTTCTCAGCAGCTCCCCCCGCCCAACGCCCTGACAAAGGAAGTGCGCACCTCACAAGTGAGCTTTTTCACTGCCCTAAATACATCACCTCCCAGATGATCTCTATGACCCCGCGTCTCCCTCGATCCCTGCAGACCCATCACGGGTGCGCCCGAACTTTTCTTGCCCCTGCCCCTCCTGTGCCAGTCACAGCTCCGAGACTTTGCTGGGCTTCTTGATTTTTCTTTTCAAAGAGGGTGTTTTTTCTGTACATTCTTTCCTTTTTATAAAACTATTTTTATTGGAGTAAAATGTCTACAATATAACATTTGCAATTTAAACCATTTGGCGGCAGTAAGAGCGTTCACACTGTTGTGCAGTGACGTGCGTGTGTACAAAACCCCAGGTCCCGTTCGGTGCACATCACAGTTTGAGAAGTATGGCGCTGCGTGAGTTTAGTCCATGACTTGCAGCAATCTCTTTCTTGAAGCAGTCTTGCCCCCGGGCATTTCCAAGCACTGTCCTCTTAGGACGCACACCCCACAACTCTGGGCGCTGTTTCCCACCTCTTTACCTTGTGTCCTCCTGGGCTCTGTTCTCGGCTTCCCTCCTTCCACTCTTCACCTCTTCTTCCAACATCGTGGCTTCCAGCCTCGTGCCCCCTCTCCTCCTGGAGCCAGACGGGGTGCTGCTGTGTGGAGTCACTCTCTGTTACCCCGAACTGCGTTCTTGCCTCTAGTCTGTCCATGGCTACCTGTTGTTTTTCAAAAATATATCTAATCTTGTAATTCCCTTAATTAAAAACATGCAGTGTCTCCCCAGGTCCTGTCCACCAAGGTCCAAATTCCTAAGAAAGACATTCGTGGCCCTTCACAACCTATGTGAAGCCCATAATTTTTCCTAGCCTTGTCTTCCGTGTCTGTGTTCTGGATCAGCGATTCTCAGGGTTCGCTGTACATTAGAATCACCTGTGGAAACTTAAAACACCGGAGCATCTGTGCCCCAGGCCTGTGATAAGTCAGAAACTCTGGGAGTGTGGCCCAGCATTGGTGGTAAGAAATCGGAACAGGAACAGACAGAGCTCCTGAATTTCAAGGACATGCCACCTCCCACAGCCTTCCGGCAGGTGACATCTTAAATCCCCCCGACAGCAAAGAGCCATCTCTGTTTTGTGGGAAAAACAAGAGAGAGAGAGAAAGAGAACATTCTTTCCTTTGCAAAGGCAGCCCTTCTTGTAATATCCATAATGGATTTCACTCCATTCCACTCAGTGACGATGAAATCAAATGTGGAAGTCCAGTAAAATACGATCTTCCAGGAAGGAAGACACGCCAGGGGATGCATTAACTTAATTGGCCTGTATTAATAGAATAAAGGAGAGTAACATAGTGGTCTTCATGATGTCTCATAAAACATAGCTGTTGTCTAGATTTAAGAGAAAATCTTCAAGTGTGTGCGTGCGTGTGTGCCTGCATGCGTGAGCGTGCCAGGCCGCGAGTGTGTGTGAGTGTGCGTATGTGCGTGTGTGAGCGTGTGTGCGTGTGTGAGCGTGTGTGTGAGTGTGTGTGAGCGTGTGTGTGTGTGAGCGTGTGGGTGTCAGCCTTGCATTCTCTTTGGTAAACTTACTTTGTCTCTGGAGCCTGACTTCCCTGATTTTTTTAACTTGGAACTTTCCAGATCCTTACTGTGAATAAGATTTAACTGATATTCTGAATGGTGAGGGCCGTTAACAAAAATCCCAAAGAAGTAAAAGTAAAAACAAACGAAAAGTTAAGTTTTGCCTCATAATTAAGGTCATCTTTAATTTTGCAAGATGCGATATTGACTTTTCCATCATATTTTTATATAACTTTATGGTCTGACTCTTTCAAATGGTAAAATAGGTTATGTTTAGTATTATTACTTTGCTAGATTACCATCTATCTACCCCAATAAACCAGCAGCTGGCTGAAAAAATGCTTCTTAGCTTTTTATTCCAAAGGGGGGTGTGTGTGTGTATGTGTGTGTGTCCATATATATGTACATACAAGTGTATTGTGTGTATAAGGTGTGTGTATACAAGCACACATATTCCAAAATGTTTCAAGACCATTCTTTGGAAGATGGTGGTGGCAGCGTAGCTGGTGAAGCCTCTGAACGCCACCCACTCCCCAGTGGAAACTGCCAGTACGGCTAGTACTGCGTAACAGAAATTATATAAACAGCGTTGGCCACGAACTAGGTGATGAGATAGGCCCATGACCCTCAAAGTGCCAGAAAGGGAGGGACCGATGACAGCCCCAGACCTGAGTGGGATCAGTCTGTTTGGGAGGAAGAAGCCGGCCAGCCGATGGATATGAGAACAGAAGAGCCGACAGCAGCCTGGGGTCCTCACTGGAAGCACAGGGGCTGGTCTGGGAGCAGCCCTGCGCACAGGGGAGGCTCTGCAAACGCCCCCCCGTGGGCCCGTGTAAGGTGCCCACTCAGACTGACCAGCCTCGGTCCCTTCCAGGACAATGTCCCACATACAGGAGGATCTGCTGGGGCTAGAGTCCGGAAGGAGCAGGACAGAGACATCTGGAGAGAAGGGGAGGTGAAGGCCCCGGGGAGCCAGCCCTGCCCTGAGGGCTCAGGAAGACAACAGAGGGCGCTCTAGAGCCGGCAAGCTGGAAAGGCTCTTGGAACCGGACTCCCTCCCCAAATTCAGAAAAACTCATCTCAGGTAAAAATAAGCAATGGGAAAGGATCACAGTCTCATTCAGTACAGAGTTATTTTCAGGAAAAGGAGAACAAGGAACAGAATAATGTTCCTGCAATAATGAGACTACACCTGAAAGATGTGTCCACAGACGGACGGGAAACAGGGCGCACTTACTTCAAAGAGAACTGGAAGAGACTGAGTGATAGAGGACATTGAAGAGCAGCGCAAGTCAGAAGGCGGGAAGTTCAGGAGTGCGGTGACGGTGTTCAGGGAGGCGTTGTAATTCGGAGAAACATTATTTTAGAAATGAGATCCGAATGAGAAGAAACACAAGGACTTCACAGAAGGTGAAAGGGAGGCAAAGTTTGCATGAAAGGGAAGGGATCCAAGAAAAGGTGGGAAAATGCAGACCACAGGCAAAGGAGTTTCCACATAAGTGTCACGGAAATTCCCAAAGAAGCAGGAAAGGAAAGGCTAAAAACCATAGCTCCGTCCGTCTTTCCTGGACTAAAATAGAAGGCTCAGCCGCACGCAGAGCTGGGCACTGCCCTCCCAAGCCCGGGGCACCGGCAGGACCAGGACAGGTGGCGGGAAGAGACCATGGGACTGCCTGTGTGTCCGGTCTTGTGTGTGAGGACAACGTTGGAATTCGACCACAGCGACGTGGGGAAAAACCCGATGAAGAGAATCAAAATTGCAACACTATACTTTGTTTTGAAATGTGGAAGCATAAGGTTACTGTGGTTTCTATACTTAGGAATTCATCCAGACCCTCCCTCCAGAAAAGAAATCGCTGTAATAAGTGGGTATTGCCCATTTAGCACATTCTCTTTCCAAAAGCCTGGTCCAAAGACCGGGCAGGAGAGGAGAGCGAGCAGCGTGGTAAGATGAGAGACTCCCACGGCGTAAATTAAGAAGCCCCCAGGGCAGCCCCGGCTGAGTGGTAAGACCATTCTCCCCCCTTAATTAAAAGAAAACAAAACTGTGTGGGCTGAAGTGTTTACTTCTTACTATTGACATTTATTTTCTGTTTGGAAATGTCCTCGGATTCAGGGAATCGGTAATGCTCACACCTACCCTCCTTTCTTGTAACGGCTATTGTGATTTTCCAGTAACAAATAATACCGTTTCCTGGTCACAGCCTCACTCCCCAGGCACTCCCTCATCCTTTGAAAATAAGAAACCAGTAGAACCATGGGACCCAATAAGATGCAGAATTGCAAATTTTCTTCAGGTGTGAAAAATAAAGTGTGAGGGTGTTTTTGGAAAGTTTCTTCGAGGAGCAGAATCTCTAAAAACATCGGAACGCTCTGGCCCCCAAGCTGGTCACTCAGTGAGCTCTCTCTGTGTAGCATTAAACAATACACGTGCTGGTAAGGACAGTTTGAGAGCTCTCTTAAAGGCAATCGGAAATGATAGAAAATTAAGTTTTCCACCTCTTAGATCAGAAAATAGACATGGTCTAACTATATGTGTGTTTAGGTATAAAATTCCTCCAAGAAAAGGACTTAACAAAGGAAATAACTTTTTTTTTCAGATTTTATTTATTTATTTGACAGAGAGAGAGACACCCAGCTAGAGAGGGAACACAAGCAAGGGGAGTGGGAGAGGAAGAAGCAGGCTCCCAGCAGAGCAGGGAGCTCGATGTGGGGCTCGATCCCAGGACCCTGGGATCACGCTCTGGGCAGAAGGCAGAACGCTTAACGACTGAGCCACCCAGCTGCCCCAGGAAATAACTTTTTTATACTTAAAATAAGATTGGAGAGAAATAAGCAAGTTATTTACTTTATTACCTAAGTGAGCAAACTGTGAAGTCCAATAGGCGCTTTCCACCAAGGGCATTATAAGTAAGAGGATTCCCGGAGAGGGTATGACACCTAAACCAAATGAGGAAATGTTTGGTAAAGAGGGTGTGTAAAATTTCCCTACGACTTGTGATTCTACAGAACATAAATGGTTTCTTAAGAAGTAATATATCACACTGAAGCCATATACTAATATTGGTTTTTAAATACTAAATTTAACTTTTGAACTTTGTTGGTAGATGCTGGGGTATAAGCAATATCCTAATGACTTGTGTTGCTTTTATGGAAATTGAAGAACAATAGGAAATCAGGAACAATTTTTCATGAATACCCATAGAGAGGAACAGTCCAATGCCTCCTCATTAATATCTTCTTTCCGATCTCACCATTGTCCATCTAGGTGGGGCTTCAGCCCCCAGGACAGCTCTGCTTGCTTCTCATAGACCGTGTCCGCAAAGCCAGGCCCCTTCTGCACCAATGATACCTGCTACACGGCAGCCGGATGCCTCTCTCGTCAGGAGCCTCGAAAATCTGCCTCTGACTCAGGTCTGTAACCATCAGGGTGAATCAGGACATTCTAGTCTTTTTTTTTTGAAAGCCATTTGTGACAACACGGATGGACCTTGAGGGTCTTGTGCTGAGTGAGATGTCGGGCAGGGAAAGATAAGCACTGTACGGTCTTGCATGTGGACTCGAAAAGAGCCGAACTCATAAAGACAGAGACTAGGATGCTGGTTCCCGGGGCTAGAGGTGGGGGAGATGGGAAGATGGTCGTCGAAGGGCCAACCATGCAACTAGCAGAAGAGTTAGTCTTGGAGTTGCAGTGCACAGCACAGAGATGACAGTCCACAGTACTGGCGATAAACTTCAGAGTTGCTTAGAGACTAGGTCTTCATTGTTCTCGCCACGGAAAAGAAATGTGGCAGAGGCGCTCGCTAAGACTGTGGCGGTAATGACCGTATACGTAAATGGATCAAATCAATGCTCATACACCTGAAATTGACACAGTGTCATCTGTCAATTATATGCCAATAAACATAAATATATAAAGGCAGTGAGTGACTTTTGTCCTGGAAGTTACATCCAGGCTCATGCCTCTGTTACCTCCCAAGATAAATGATGACATTTCAGTAAAAATTGGCCGTTTTTACTGAAGCATGTGGAGCCGCGTCTTTGCATCTGGGGGTACCGTGTATCGAAATCAGGTCCTGCTTGGCAGCTCTCTGCTAGCAGAAGAATAATCTATACCTCGTTACCATGGAAATGCTACCGGCGCGTGTGTGACGAACTCTCAGCACACCCACCAGCTCACGTGCACTGCATGTCCATGGGTATCTACTAGGAGACTCTTGTTTCAATCACAAAGTAAACCCGTAACTTAAACTGGGTGAGTCCTACACCCTCCCGGACCCACCAAAAAACAGGGTTGAACAAGAGGGCAAGAACAGGTGCTAAGAAGTGTGTTCTCAGCTGGCAGGCTGGAGGAGCAATTAGATCATAAAGAATTCTTGGTATTTCAGGAAACACTTGTGCAGTTTTGAAATTTTTTTGGTTTTCTTTTGCTGCCTAAGTTTGCCATCCCTTAGACTGCTTTGCCCTCTCACTAAACATTCAGAACAACAGGGAAAAAAAAGTTGCAGACCTGGCCTATAATTTTTTAAGAGACTTGTCATAAGTTAGACCCACTGTAATAATGGGCTTTATCATGAGGCTCTGTGGGGCATGAAAAGAGAGCAGATTGTGAGCTGACCAACCTGCATTGAAATTGCAACTCCGTCCTTTATTAGCTGTGCAACTCTAAGTGGGTTAGTTGACTTCTCTGAGCTGCAATCTCATTCTCTGAACAGGCACGGATGACTCCAGCCCCCTGCTGATTTGTAGAAGAGAATCAAAGGAGACTGAGAGCACCCAGGAAGCCTTCAGGAGGTCTCAGTTTCCTCACTCCCATGCATCTTTTACTCAGTCTTGCTACCTATTACCATGGATAATTGAACGTGGGATGTGGTTTTATTTATTTTAATACTTCCGTGGTCCTGCATAACTTTCTGGTCAAATATCAACTGACTCAAAATCTTTTTGCTCAGGAGTGTGTAGGGTGGCCCCTGGTGTGGGGGGCTGGACCACAGGACCCTGGGCTTGCTTCACCCCACCAGGTGAGCTGGACCAGCCAGCTCAGAGCAAGCCGGGTGGAGGGAGCTGCTCTCCTTCCTGCTGCTCCCTCCCCCGCCCCCAGGTTCCTGAGCCCCGCCACCTGCTGGCCTCGGTCTCCCCACAGCAGGGAGTTTCTCTCTTACTGTCTTGGGTTTCACGCCTGTCAGCTGGGGTGGGCCCTCAAGTGCCCGCTGGTTTCTCCTGTGGCAACGACACATAACTCATGTCCTTCCCAAATATGGGAAAAGCTGAATTCCTTCCAGAGCAGTGGGCCGGCTCCCTCGGGCTGTTATTTGCACACGTTCTGCGACCAGTTTGGTTTCTTATGAACTAGCTGAGTAACACTCACTAGCTGAATTTCATTCAAGTGGCTTTTACAAAAGGACCTGGCTTTTTTTTTTTTTTTTTTTTTTTACAACAGAGCAAAGTATTGGATATTTTAAGATAAAAACCCACCATGAGCGAGAAAGCGGCCGAGTGCTGGCTGGGTAGTTGTGGGAGCCTGGTGTCATTCGGTCAGCATCCGGACGGCTTCCCTTCTCTAGCACTCAGCCTGGACACCGGGTGTCCAGAGTTCTTTAAGGACTATGGTTACGTCTGCCTGACGTGAGGCCTCGCACTATTGGGAAAATGGGGGGGGTGACTAGAACAAGTCCAGTGATTCATACCCTGGGGCATTTCTGCAAGATGAAATGCAGCAATGAGAGGTTTCAAACCGTCCCTGTAAGACAGCAGTTGGGACCCAGCTCACCAGGCTATTTTTAATAAATGAGGTCACAGAGTATTTATATGCACCCTTGGGGCAGGCCCCTGATGGAAACAGGAACCAGCAAACTTGCACTGTAGTGACCCCTCCACTCACGAACTTCCAGTTTCTTTACATTTAGAACATTGTGTTATTTGGGGACAAGGCGGTAAAGAAGGGAAGCAAAAGAAAGAAATTTAATGGACGAAGAAAGGATTGTCTCTTCGCCTTCCTCCAAAAGTGTATTCTCCCCATTTAAGAAGAGAAGACGGATAAGCAAGCCGTGGTGCATCCAGACAACGGAACATCATTCGGTGGTAAAAAGGCATGAGGTACCCACGCACGAGCAGACACAGAGGGACCTTCCGTGCACGGCACTCGGTGAAAGAAGCCACACACTGTGAGTCCAACCACGGGACGTTCAGGAAAAGGCGACACGGTGCACACAGTAAAAAGATGGGGGGGGGGCAGAGGTTAGAGGGGAGCCGGGGATGAGCCGTGGAGCACGGTGTTTAGGGCTTGGAGGATTCTTATGAGAACATAGTGGCGACACGTGCCGTATTACACATCTGTCAAAACTTACAGGAGGCACAACACTCAGAGGGAACTTTAATGCACAGGTGGACTTCAGTTAATGGCCAAGTATCAGTATTGGCTCATCCGTGGCCCTAAATCATCCAGGATGTTAACAGTAGGGAGAAGAGCTGAGAATGTGGGGTGGTTGGGGGATATAAGGAACTCTCCATTTTCCAGACAATTTTTCTACATCCCTGAAACATGGTCTGTTAATCTTTTTAAAGTGAAGATGGCGATTGGCAACTTGGAATTTCTAGGGCTGTCCTCTGCGCTCTAAAGGGAATCCTTGGGGCCCTTGTGCTTCTGTCCCTGCGCACCCCGCCATTTCCCTGCCCCTGCTCGCCACAGCCTCTTCCAGGGAACCCAGCAGCACTTCTGTTCCTCTGTGCTCCCTTGCCTGGCCCATGCCCATCAGGCCGGGGCTCGAGCCCCCTCTGGAAGCTTTGAGCCCCTACTCCACTAGGCTTTCTAGCGAGAAGTGCTGTCCTTCTGAGTGACTTTAGTAAAACAGCAATGCTTCCTGCTAGAGGGGAGCACGGGCTGCTTCTCTTTTCCAAGATGACTTGACTAGAGAGAAGCACAGGTGTTTCGTACTGATGTGTGTCCACATCGTAGGGGACCCTGGGCCCTGGCGGGAGGTGCGTGGATGGCATCCCCGTGGCCAGCGCTCTGGGGGGCAGAGCCTGGCTGACGCTGATGGCCCCAGGCCGAGGGCATTTCCTGGCCATCTGCTAAGTGCCAAGCCCCATGCCAGGAGGGGATGGACACACGAGGAGTAAGACCTACCCCTGAGAGACTGGGTGGAAAGGATGGACCCAGTGATGAGTGAGGGGCATGCAGACCAAGGGCATCTGCCTGGAGGGGTATGCGGGGTCAGCCCCCAGGGAGGGCGGAGAGGAAAGCAGTGCTTGGCACTGGCCCCTCAGAGGCTTTCCCTGCAGCCCTCAAGGCACCAGGCAGTGTCTCCTGTTCTAGCTGCTCCCCCAGATCAGATCAGACGCCCCCGCAGCATGTCAGGGGACAGTTCACAGCAGAGAGGACCCTGCTTCACCCTCCGGTGGCCGCCCTCTGGGATCCTTCACGGATCATGCTTCAAGGGACCTTCTCCGAAGCCCTTCAGGGTGGTTACGTGATGTGCAGACTCAGCCTGGGCGTCACGACGGCGTCGAGCCCTCCTAATTGCTCTCGTCACGTGGTACCAAAGCTGGAAGCGGGGCGCCTGGGTGGCGCGGTCGTTAAGCGTCTGCCTTCGGCTCAGGGCGTGATCCCGGCGTTCTGGGATCCAGCCCCACATCCGGCTCCTCTGCTGGGAGCCTGCTTCTTCCTCTCCCACTCCCCCTGCTTGTGTTCCCTCTCTTGCTGGCTGTCTCTCTCTCGCTGTCAAATAAATAAAATCTTAAAAAAAAAAAAAAAGCTGGAAGGATGCTCTGAAAGCCTCCGTGTTCTCTAGAGCTTAGAGGAAGGAGGCCGTCGGAGGTTAAGTCCCCACACCACAGACACATTTCCCAGAAGCCGGGCAAGAGGAAGAGGGAAGTGCGGTGGAGCTCTCACCTCATCTGGGCACGTCAGCCGTGAGCCATGGGATCCTTCTCACGTCGAGGGCACAGATCCTCTATTGCAGACAAGCACGTAAGTTACCACGTACATACATGAGCCCAGCCGTTCCCTGGGTGCTGCCCACGCTCTCTCACTGCTGATTTACCTGGTTCCCTGGGCACAGAGCACAGAGCACAGGCAGGGGGCGTTTTCTGGCCTGTGACGTTTCCCAGGAGAGTGACTCTGGGTAGGTCGCCAGCACTGCCCCCTCAGCAGTGAGATACAGGGCAGGGGTGCTGACCAGAATCCCCGGGGCAGGGCCCAATCATCCAGCAATTCTGGGAGCAGCGTCCAGGGAAGCGGCCTTTACCTTGAGTTACCTCTTGTGCATTATCTGTTGCCTTCTGTGTGTTTTACTGGTTTCCAGTTTTCTTAACTGCAGGTCAGTGCGTGGCAGCCCTGGATACACAGCGAAAGGCTTTGCTGTGTGGCAGTCGCAGGAGCAAAGCGGAGAATAAATACTGGTCACCGACATTACGGGGCACGGTACGTCGTCTTCCCGCAAAAGTGTCTACAGAGCGCAGATCCGAACAGTTTTCCCAAGGCAAAAAAACCACAACGGAAATTCCCTGTAGTATTAAAATATAGATTTTATGATTCTAAACTTTATTTATTTTTTTTTTTTTTTTTAAAGATTTTATTTATTTATTCGACAGAGATAGAGACAGCCAGCGAGAGAGGGAACACAAGCAGGGGGAGTGGGAGAGGAAGAAGCAGGCTCATAGCGGAGGAGCCTGATGTGGGGCTCGATCCCAGAACGCCGGGATCACGCCCTGAGCCGAAGGCAGACGCTTAACCGCTGTGCCACCCAGGCGCCCCTGATTCTAAACTTTAAAACTAGATTTGTAATTATGAAAAAGGGAAGTTCTACCTTGCTGTGTTTGTATGTGTATGTGTGTGTACGTGTGTGTACATGTGTGTATGTGTACATGTGTGTACATGTGTGTACACGTGTATATGTGGTGTATGTGTACGCGTGTATACATGTGCACGTGTGTATGTGCGCGTGTGTGTATGTGGGCATATGCGTATGCGTGTACACGTGTATATGTGTGGACATGTGTGCATGTGTACGTGCATACACGTACGTACACACATGTATGTGAACATACATGTGTGTACACATGCGTGCATGTTTGTGTACGTGTGTGTGCATGTGTACCTGTGTAGTGTGCACACATATGTATACGTGTACATGTGTGTACGCGTGTGTGTGTAAGTGTGCACGCGCGTGTGTGCTTGTGTGTGTGCGCACACGTCAGTCTTGCTATCACTAACGTGGTATTTTGGCAGTAAGGTCCATGGGTTCTTGATTTCGTCTGTGCTGGTTCTGGCACGTGCAGAAAGAAATCGCACGGCTGGGGGAGACAGGACCGAGGCGGCCACGCTGCGCAGAGCACCCAGGCCGGCCGCTCGTCTCGGGCTACAGTGTGGAGCGGCGCCCAGAGCGAGCAGGGACTCTGCTCTGAGTAGAGAGTGAGGTGAAGGGAAGCGCCTCCAGCTGTTTCCAGCGGCTCCTCAGCGCACGCCAGAGAGGTTCGCAGCAGAGGTGCAAACAGGTGGGTGTGCAGCCACGTGTGTTCCTCACGTGCTCGCTGACCCCTGTTCTTCAGCCTCCACGAGGCCTTCCCAAACAGGGGCTGTCAACATTTTCGAGAAGAAAATTGGGTAAGGGGATGGCTAAGCCACAGGGAACGTGGCTCGGCTGTGGCTCGGTGATCCTGGGGACCAGGCCCGGGGTCTGCTCTGTCTTCCATCCTCTGGAACTCAGAGGAGGGCCCCCAGCGCAGCACGCGGCATTGCTTGGTGCCCGCTGCGGTTGTCCCCAAGCCGGCGACTTGCCTGCTTGCCCGGCCACGCGGCTTATTCTGCGGGTGAGCTGGGGTACGACCTGTGCGGAAACACCTCTCTGCCTAAGACGCCCTGTTTGCCATTTCCTCCGCGAGCCCAAAAACCTGCATGCAGGATGGAGACATCACCAGTGTCTCTGACGTGTCGGTCCCCCTGCCCCTGAGCCCTGGGGAGCAGAGGCCGCGTCCTGTGTCCCTGTGTCCCCAGCACCAGCAGCGGCCTGCCGCGTCAAGGCGTGCAAGAAATGCTTTTCTTCAGGAGGCTCGTCTGCGATGAGGAGCCTGAGGACCATTAGCAGGATATCTGCGCCGTCAGCCCACGCCTGGCCCCACGCTTGCTCCGGGACCCTCGGGAGCTCCGGCTCCCAGACCACAGGAAGCGACCCCACACACGAGGGCTCCACTCTTAGACTAATCATTCCTAAACATGCTTCCTGTTTCCTCTTCAATGCCTCTCGTCTTCCCCAATTATAGTTTTTAAGATGCTTCCTGTGTCTTTCTTCCACTGATCCTGGCTGTCTTGATCACAGAACGAGGCTGCCTTGTTAGGTTAATGTCCGTATTAGCCCATATGCGTCTGAGTTACAGAGCAGATGCTCTTTGAAACTAAGGGGTAACGGAGGTTTGGCCTGTCGTACCCTGTGAATTCCACGTTACACCACAGGCCGTTGGCTCTGGTGAAGTGACCCACAGCTCGCTCACTTACTCAGAACAAATGCACGATTTTTTATTTTGCACTCTCATGATTTCAGTAAAATGTCTTTTATTTTAGTGTCTTCCCTGCCCGAAGTGGGTACGTTATGCTCCCGCCACTAAGGAAAGATATCATAGAATAATACCTACTGGCATAGGGAAAAGCTGGCCTTATGCTGTTTATGAAATAGTGTGTGTGTTAGACTCTCTGTTACCTTATGGTCCCAAATGTGAAAAATTAGTAGTTATTTCAGGTTGGTAGGCTCATGAATGATTTTAACTTTCTTCTTTATGTTTCTCTGGATTGGGGAGTTTTTTCTTTGATGAACAGAAATTTCTTGGTATCAAGGAAGAGGAACTGCTGGCATTTTAGAAAACGTAAACTCTCCTTTTCCTTGACCATCCAGAGTGTGGGGTCCCTGGTTCGCAGAAAGACCAGAAGATTCCCACCAGGGGTATGGGGAATCTCTGGTGTCATCGTTGTTGGAAGGCTGTGAACTTGGATTTGGGAAAGACAAGAGCTTGAGAAGTAGTTTGGGGTTTTGGCTCAGGAGGCAAGAGTGTAAGAAATGACTTCGTGATGGCGGCCAACCCAGCAAGGTGACAAGCGAAATTCTGTAACTGGACGAGTCACCAAGGACCCATTCCCATGTCCAACCATGGGCCAAGAGTGCATCTATTCAGAGGAGTCTAGGAGCTCAGCCCTCCAGGAACAGTCACAGATTTCTGGGTCAACCACGGCCTCTCAGCTTCCCCCCTGGGGGTTACCTGCGGCAACCTCTGAGCTCACTGCACAGAACAGCGCCGGGGCTGTCTGGGAAGGGTGACGCCAAATGATGACGCGGCTGGTTGGTACAATAGGGTGACTGAAGGCTGAAGCCAGGTAGACCACCCCATCATACCTGCTGGCTCAAGATGCCTTTAGAAAGGGGGGAAATAGGGGCGCCTGGGTGGTGGCTCAGTCTTTAGGCGTCTGCCTTCGGCCCAGGGCATGATCCCAGGGTCCTGGGATCGAGCCCCGCATCGGGCTCCCTGTTCTGCTGGGAAGCCTGCTTCTTCCTCTCCCACTCCCCCTGCTTGTGTTCCCTCTCTCACTGGCTGTCTCTCTCTGTCAAATAAATAAATAAAATCTTAAAAAAAAAAAAGAAGAAAGGGGGGAAATAACATTTCCGAGAATCACCTGTACAAACTGGGCCTTTGACCTATGGCGTTCTGTTTAAAGTCTGTGAAGTAGAGAGTCTCTTCACTACAGATGCGAACACTGGCAACAGGGAGGTGACCCCCAGAGCTAGAAGGGGGCAGCTGGAATGCACACCTGGGTCCCCAGAGTCCATCTGAATTCCATGCTTCCCCCCATCACGTGCCCCAATGAGACGAGAGGGCTGTACCCCTTGGACAAGCCAACATCTCCGAGCTACAGTTTCTGTCTGTTCAACGAGGCAACTGAGTTAAGTGGATTTTGAGGTCCTCTCGGCCCTTGCGTTTTACGACTCTTTTATTATTTTACCCATACTAGAGTGAGAGCTTAATACAGTTTTTAATGAAATGCTACGTTCTTTCTGGCATTAACTTCACATAGTCCCACGAGCAAAGCACAACAAAGCAAAGACAGGTTACGTGCTTAGATGATGGAGGGTTCCAGAAAGTTCACAACTACAAATGCATTCCAGAGGCCTCTGCCTTCTTCTGAGGAACAAGACCAGGGGCTGGTGAAATCACAGCATCACCTGCAGGCGGGGAGGTAAGCCTGGGAGAGTACAGTTAACCATGCCGTTCACCCCCACCTCTACTCGCTTGCGACTTCCGTGCAGTGCATACCACTAGCAATACGCAAATCACTTTTCATTTTGAAATTCTAATTTCCTCAAAGTCTTTGAAACAAGGCTCCCACAAGGTGAATGGAATCACGTGCGTTTTCACTGTGATACTGAGCTGTGATGGAAACGAACGTAGCGACCCCACGAGCCCTGAAAACAAGCGTTTTCAGTAAGCTGTAGGGTGTGGGTCTGTGACATGGGCTGCCAGCCCAGCAAGGTGACAGAGGGGACATTTCAGAACAATCCGCTAAGCAAGTGCCCAGGTAGGCTTTTGTTGTTCAAGTTCTGCATTTCTGTGGACTAGCGTTTCTGCTTGGCATCACGATTCATGTGTGAAAAGAAGAAGTCTGCATGCAAAGATGTCAGAGTCCTTTTAAATCCAATGCTAGAAACGGGAAACTTGGTTCATAACTTTTTAAGAATATATGGTTACAAAGGCATACAAATCACTTTGACTAATTGCTGAGAATTGAGAAATAGAGCTTATTTGGGCTTTCTGGGTCAAGACTATGAGGCAGAGTGGGTAGACTTCATCTGTGTTCAAAGGTGTGCAGAAAGCACCTGGGGGCTGGAGCCTGTGGTGGCCGGAGGGCTTGGCCTGGAGGGGGTCGGCTCCCTGGTGACCTCAGAGGTCATGGGGGAGGGGCTGTCTGAGGGATCCCTTGGTATCCAGCTCTGGTGTCAGACCGATGTGGGTTTTTACTGGTTCTGTTCCTTATTTGGAGGCTGTGACCACGGACATGTTGCATACCCTGGAGGCTGTTCTTCCGCTTCTGTGAGGGTGGATTTTACTAATTGTGCTTCCTCGCGAGGTGGGAGTGAGGACGCCGTTAGGGGACGTAGGTAACACGCTCCCCCACTGCCTGGCACGGGGCGAGCATCCAACAGATGTTAGTGTTGATAAGGACAAAAGGGAACATGGCATGAGTATCCCTGTCCTGGGCAGCAGGGTGAGAGCAGAAAGCCAGAGCCTGGTGCAAGGGGACAGGTGCAGGATGAGGACGGCCATGCTGTTCAGAAGGTGGTGGAGGTGTGTGGCATGGGGGTGGGCTTTGGGGGCACCACGGTGCTCGGCCTCTGCCTCTGTCCCCCTCTCAAGCATAGGTCGTTGATGGCTCTTGCCAATCATTCATTCTCACCTCGAGAAGTAGCTCTCACTTTCATTTCCTCATTGTGACTGTTCCTGGTGCTGTGTTTGCAGGAAACCTGAGTTAATAAATGCTTGTCTCCACCTGCTACAGTCCCAAGGTGCTGTCTCTTCCTTGGTCTGTACCAGGGACACATGGAGGCCTGGAAAAGCTTCGTGGACAAGCTGAGGTTGTGGACCAGAAAGGTTGGTTGTGTGATTAGGACAGCCCTACGACTGTGTGGAGACCCAAAACCCAAGAAGTTGCTTGACCAGGAGCCCACGCAGCACAAGTCCATGGGACAGAGCTCGGAGAACAGTGTGCTCCAAGGATAAGGTAGAGGTCATGGTGAGTCCCACAGCCACCCCTGACCAAATTATGATTTACTCTGCTTTTCCCAAAATTTGGTCATGGCCCTTCCCTGATTGGATGGCTAATCTTTGATGGACATCATGAAACTCCAAAAATTTTGTCATTTGCATATCTGAAATAACACCATAGAATACCAAAGATGCTCTTTATAATTTAGGGGAGGAAAACAATAAATATAATTTTGTAAATCCTTCAGTGGTCTCTGACTGGATCAGAGTGCCAGGCCCATCATCCATAGAAGGGCTTGGAAACGGATGGAAGGAACCTTGGTGAAAGATCTGAAGTCTTGCGGTACTAATGAAAGGAGGAAAATTTGCAAAATTCTGCTCTTACAGGTGTCGGCTGACCTACAGCCATAAAACAACAACTTCTAAGTTTGAAAAGTTAATCTTTTTAGAGCATCTGAAGATGTCTCTCCTTCCCCTATTTCATGCTGAGGACTAGTGAAAGCACAGATGGACAGTTTGTTTTTCTGACGGGTTGTACCATAATTTCACTTCCAGTGAAAGTTCACGTCCGAGGCAAAGGCTTACCCAGTAAAAATAAAGCTATCGTACGGGGGCTTTCTTAGAATGGTTCCAATACGGATTTTCTCGGCTGTTAGTAGTTTCCATTGATTTATTCTTTGGCCGAGGGTGTTATTTGGAATCTGAAATATCACAGAAGAGTTTTCATAAGACCTATAATCCTATGATCTATTATCCAGGGAGTGTGCCAGATTTTAAATCTCATTATAACATCAGGGATATAATTTTTAATAGTATGTGTGCCTGGCATTCCATGAAACATATAGCACCCAGAACAACTTGGATTCGACCGTGCTTTGGTGTTTTGTCCTCAGGAGTACGATGTGCTTTTGATGACAATGGGGGAAAAAGTGTGGATTTTGGAGTAAATTGCCCCAAAAGCCTAGTTAAAAAATATTTTTTAAATGGTTAGGCATATGGCTCATTTCCATTGTGTCAGCAAACAAGGAAACTGAGCTGCAAGAGGGGCAAAGTCATTTCATTTGAAGCCAGTGGTGATGTGCACAGTGCTCGAGAGTCAGGGGGCACAGATGACCATGGAGGGCGGGCTCCGTCCTGCAGAGCGAGAGGACGGATTGAAAGAGCGTTCAGTCAACAGCTCGCTTGTTAATTAACTTTACAGAGAGACAGTTGTGTTTCCTTACCCTGATTCACGATGGCATTTCCTCATTCTGCTGCAGGCTGATGTGGGGGATTTTTCAAAAACCCAATCTTGGATACTTCCTGACTATTCATTCAAGCCATTCACGTTTTGCCTCCATTGATTTGAACCATAGCTGCTTGTTTATCGACGGGTCTCCCGCCTCGACAGGAGGGCGAGCTCCGAGTTTCACCCTGGGGTGTGTTGCTTGCAGAGAGATCTGCCAGTGGGAAGAGGAGACCAGACTGTTCCTACAGAACCCGAGAACCCATGGGAGCATCTCCTGGGACAGCCTTCAAAGCCCAGGAAACCTCAGTCTTCTGGTGAGAACCCTACCCTGTGGCCAAGTGGATTCATCTGCTCGTAGACATTGTCCAGTTGGTTGGTTTTCAAACTAGTTATCAGCAGGTCTTCCTCTCAAACAAAATCTTAGGTCTCTAATACTACAAAATAAACAGTGAAGATACAGGAGGGGCAGGTCTAGTGACAGCAGGGGTTGGGTAGGGAGCCCAGACCAGCTCGTTCTAGATGGTTCTAGGTCAACACTGCAACCCCAAAGAGCAAGGAGATTGCTAAAGCACTGTTTTGCTGTCCAGCTCATTGGAAACATGACTGTTCCTACAATCCAATTCCTTTAAAAATCTCATTCAGCGATGTGCTTTTGGGGACACATTGTGTCAACAAAAAACATTCAGTTAAGCCTGGGGTATACTGCTTAGAAGGCTCTGAGATCTACAGTTCAATTTAGAAAATTTTCCATTAAGTGGTCAAATTAGTACACCAGATATTAAAGGATTCACTTTTATTTACCTTAGACAAGTTATTCTCATGAGGGGAAAATTTCATTTATGGACGCTGGATAACAGGTAGTTTGGTACATATGTTGATAACATTACAATTTGCTCTTTTTTTATATTAGGGTGCACATCTTTCCGGGTCGGGGAACCCCAAACAACAATAAGGCCCATTTCCGGGTCTCCTCCCCACCAGCTCCATTGCCGGCTCTCCGGCTCATCCCGGGAAGCTTCAGGGTACTGTGCCCGAGCCAATGCATTGCCTACCAGTGTCTCCGCAAGTATTAGAGACCTCTCTGTATGACTTTTGCAACATCCTGATACTCTATAACTATGTCCAAAAAAAAAAAAGGTTTAAAAAAAAGAACACGGCAATCTTCTAGTTGGGACCTGCCCCTTCTCCCCACCTTTCTCGGGCACCCCACCTCCACCGCCCAGGTGGGCTGGCAGCAGGCATCAGCTCTGGGGGATGCAGCCTGGGACATGCTGGAGAAGCCAAGGGCTCCTGTGCCTCCCTTGGGCTCCTCCCCGGGGTCACCAGATGCAGGCTTTCCGTGTACATCAGCTGAATGGCCAGGAAACCCATAACTCTATGGCATCTTTCGCCGTTTTGCGTTCAGTACCCGTGTTCAAATCCATATGTGACCCATCTCTTGAGATGGATTTTTTAAAAATAGATTACCTTAGAGTAGCAACTTACAGTATTTCAACTTTTAAAGCACATGGCTTTCTAGGGACTTTTCAGTGCGGCACGCAAATCCCTGTTGCGATAACAGAGCTAATCAGAGAACGCGTCTTGGGTTCACATTGGGGCTGCGGGCGGGAGTTGGAGCTCTTCCTCATCTGTTTGCTTGGAGGTGTAGGAAATCTAGGTACTTTTTTCCACCAGCACTAAAGCCCTGTGTAAAGTGAATAACTTCATAGGACAATGGGAAAACCCAACCAGAAATTTTCAAGTGTTTTCCTTAATATTACTCCTTTGAAAACTATTTGCTGACAGCGGGCACGTTGATGTGCTCTGTGTCGTTTGCGGGTGCACCCAGGGAGCTCTCCCCTCTGAGATGCGCAACCGGGAGTCTGCAACACGGAGGGAGGGGACAGCGTCGTCCGCAGGGCAAGGAAGACGTGGCGGGTCTGGCCTTTGGCGTAGCCACTGTACATTCTCCCCATGGCCCGATCTGCTATTTAGAAAGGCTCAGTATTAAAACAATTTTTGGAAAACAGGGTTTTAAAATTCTCAACCCCCCACTGCAAATGACGCACGTTTAAAAATTTCTCAGGGATTTGCGTAAACTATTATCAAAGAATGGAAAGTGAAGGGAAATAACTAATTCTGGTCTTTGAAGCCCATTTGAAATTTAATTGGCCGCCAGGCCACCAACTATCTTGGCGCACGACCACTTAATAATGAGAAGCTCAACCTTACATTAGGAACGAGAGCGACGTAATCCATCAAAAGCTACATACCATTTACAGTGCTTTCCGTGGAGGTTTCTTGGGGAAAGTGCAGAACACACAGTTTTACGTAATTTATGGGCTTTTTAGTAGTGCTACAGAGATTGAGTTCTGGCAATAATGAAAGTGTTTGTCGACAAGTATGCTTAAATTTTATTTGACTTGGGCCATAATTGTACCTCGTCTCCTGCCTCAGAAGCTCGGGTTGCAATTAATGAAGTCACGGGAGGAATTTTTTTGAAAAAATTTAGTAATACAGATAAGCATAAACATTTTAAGCCTTGAAACCAGGATAAAACAATAATACCGTCTTATATTCAAGCAAAATCAGTTTGTTAAATTGCGTTGCTATTCTGACGAATCTCTGCTCCCTGGGGACCCGGTTGTTCAAATGTCAATTTAACAATTAATTTTCAGACTTGAAAATTACTCCCACATTAACCCTATATGATATGCTTATAATAAAGAAATATGACCAACACCACTGTTCCAAGTCTTGATCTGAGAATGGACACAACCCTAATCACCAGTGGGCTCTCCACGGTAAGCACACCAAGCTGATCCTTTGCTCTGAGAATCCCAGTGAGATGTGGCAGAATGGGGATTTTTGCAGGCTGCATGCTGGTCTTTCCTCTGATGAATGCCTTATGGCCTTGGCTTTAAGTTTGGCATTCAGTCCCTCTGGGCTTACAGATTCCAGTCTGTGACTCCAGAATGTAATCTGATTTTCAAGGTTTTTGCATAGGAGGAGACTTTTCATAACATCAAAACTACATAGACCACCATAGAAAAATAAGGTTACCTTTGTTCTCTACTGATGTAAAAAAAATGATATATGGCACATATATGTCAATGGGACTTGTAGTAAGTGTATGTATACTGTAGTAATCACAACAGTATCTGAAAATTCTAAAATTCTAGTATACGTGTATGAGAAATGGAATTTACTCAGTTTATAAAATCATAAGAGCTTTGACTTACTGAGTACTTAACGGGTTAAGCATTGTGTTAGTTATGCACTTGACATTATAAAGGTACACTGTTAGTACGGTTATTTTACAGATGAAAGGATGGAGGCCTTGAGAGATTAATTAACTTGCTCAAGGTCACAGAGCTAGAAAGATGTGGACGTACTGAACCCTTGCAAATTACCCCCGACTCCCAGACTCCCACATCCCCAGATCACATGTTGGGTGCAACCTGAAATGACCATTCTAAGCTCCATCATTCCGTTATAATGCTCGACTCTAAGTAAATTCCTCCTCTAATCACCACATCACATGATGAGACCACACCTGTTTCATTTATTCCAAAGCATTTATTTACTTAGTTAAGTGCAGTGATAGATTCTGGATGTAAGCATGATGTAAGTAGCTCATTAACCATGTAGGTGAACCTGTCATTGGCTTATAATGTGTTCCAACCTGATTCCATGTGATGTGCGGGATGCCCCAGATGAAAAATGAAGGGAGCAATGTATTTTTGAAGGAACTGGCTTCAGGTGAATAAGCAAATGATGGCTTGAAGCTTCTTTTCATGGACACTTCTGTATCATTTATCAAATGGTGTAAGTGCTCAAATTTAAGGAGCTTTGCAAGGAAAATGATGGCTGAGTCTTCCCACATGCCCTAACATTCAACAACAAATTTCCTGTGGGGGTGCCTGGGTGACTCAGTTAGTTAAGCATCTGACTCTTGGTTTTGGCTCGGGTTGTGATCTCAGGGTTGTGCGTTAGAGCCCAGCCCCATGTCAGGCTCCGCACTCAGCGGGGAGTCTGCTTCCCCTCTCCCTCGGCCCCTCCCCTCGCTTGTGCTCTTTCTCTCCAAAGTAAATATAATAAAATATTTAAAATCTAAAAAAAAAAAAAGAAAAAGAAATTTCCTGTGGATTTTAAGGTATGGCCACATGGTCTTCCCACAACTATGTGAGGATACTCACTGTTACATAATTTGGCACTTCTGCTATGATTTTAAATGTCTCCACTGGACAGAGCCTTATTTCCCACTGTCAGCATTGGGCAGACAGAGGATGCTGCTTTTAAACTTACACCAAGCAGAAACACCTGACAGCTGATAATGTTTGTGTCATAACTGGCCCTCCAAGCCAATCAAATCCCGGAAGCAGGTTTGTACTTGATTAATCCCACCGGTGATTCAACAAGACTGTTTTAACTACTGGACCAAGTGTTGTTTGGGGAGGATCCCCCACAACCACAAAGACAAGGAAAAAAAATACACGTATTTGATCCCACTGTTATTCAAGGCTGACATTTTGTCTGATCAAACGACGCCTTTCCAACATTGCAGTCTGTACTATGCATTAGTGTGGTTTTCTAGACTGAAAGTACATCCATGCCCACATTATCATCACTATGAATAATGTCAAATCATTTCAAATTGGAATATTTTAAGGTATGTATATAAGCCGTTATGAAAGTTATTTGCATATGGAATGTTGTTTAAAAGGAATTGTCATTCCTAATTATTTTTTGCAACCACATTCTTATTTATTAATTTGAATATTTACTTTAAATGGCCCACAACAGACAAATTTTCCCTACAGGAATCCACCTACTCTGGAACTAGTTTTATGTGCTATAATTCTGTAGATGCAAGGGCTCTCCTTTTTCCAAGTAATATTTCCTCTTTGAAATTTGACCAGCAAATATTTGCTGGCACTTCATATACTTTAACGAGCTACAGAAAGTTTCTTAACTATGTTTTTGATAAACAGGAAATACGTTTCAATGGTACTTAGATTGAAAAATACATAAATCTTCAAAAAAGTGTCTCGAGATGCTTGAATATTTGGTGCAAACTTAGTAAGTACCAAGAGAATAACGTGCCACATTGACCTCACTAATTGAAATTACAACAACAAAAAACCTTCAGATCTATGTGTTGTTTCCAGTGAAAAAAAAGAGTAAAACGTACGTTTAAAACTTTTGAATATCTCAAATATATTTTACTTGCAAATTTTATTAATAAAATCTATCAAATCTTACTTTTGACCAAAATAATCCAGCTTGGCTTCTCATTTGTTTTATTTTTATATCTATATCTACATATCCATATATAGATATAGAGAGATCGATATCTCTAATGTATTTCATTGCTGTACTTAATTTGCGATTTATTATATCATTGTGAACAACAACAGAAACCAGTGGTTTTTTTCCAGGGGGTCCTGTCCTCCAAAATATTTGACAGATGCTAAGAACTGCTGGAATGAGTTGCCCCATGCACTGATCAGTTACTGAAGACCTACTCGTCTCCAATCAGTGAATCGGTGAACACAGCGGACATGGAGTTTCTATTAGCAGTGGGAACACGCTATAAACAGTAGAGACACCCAATAAGCATATCATATTGTTAGTTACAAAGTGACCTATGTTATGAAAAATAAAGTAGATGGTAAAGAGAAGCAGTGAAGACTGCATTCCAGCAAAGCTTGAAGCAGACAGGAGGATGTCAGGGTAAGATTGGCAAGGCAGAGTCACGGTCCCAAGGGTGCCAAGACACAAGTGTGCCAACGTAGCAGGAGCAGAGAGGGACAGAGGCAGAAGAGAGGTAGGCAGAGGTCCTTGCGGGCCACTGAATAGCCCTTGGCTCTTCTCCCAGAATGAGGGAGGAGAGCCAAGTGGAGATCTGAAAGGATTCTAGGCAGAAGAAGCAAAAAAGGCACAAGCCTGCCTGTAGTGGGTTGAATTGCGTTCTTCAAAAAAATATGAGAAAGTCCTACCCCCCCAGGACCTATAAGTAGGACCTTATTTGGAAATAGGATCTTCGCAGATGTGGTCAGGATAAGATGAAGTCATTAGTAGACCTTCATCCAGGGTGACCAAGAGACACTCAGGACGAACGTCCCATGGGGACAGAGGCCGAGGATGGAGGCAGGAAGGATTCTCCCGTGCAGCCTTCAGAGGAGGCTGGCCCTGCCAGCACCTTGACTTGGACGTCCGGCCTCTAGACTCCAAGAGAACACACTTGTTGTAAGTCCCCCGCACTGTGGTGTATTGTCACAGCAGCAGTGGGAAACTCACACAGGATCTGAGAGCTAGGGTGGCCGAGGGCCGATGGAGGTGGGCGGAGGGCCGGGGAGAGCCTTAGGGGTCCTGGTTGGCGAGGACGCTGGACGGCTAGCGGCACTGCCACCTGGGCTCCCTCATTGTCTGTGCCCGTGAGGTTCACGGAAGGCCAGGCCGAGCAGTCCGTATTTTCTCTGGCCGCCCTTTGCTGTCGGCGGGGGGGGGGGGGGGAGCTGCCCAATGGTGGGGAACTGCATGTAGGCATGGGGAGTGTGTGCCAGGCGAGTGAGGGACACGCGTCAGGCAGGGAAGCGTACCTGCAAGGAGTGACCGATGACCCCAGGAGTACCGCTGGGTACAGAAGCCATGGCTTGAGAGAGGGCGAGGGCCTGGGAGAAGCGGTGATCTCTGAGTCCCACTGAGTTAGTTTTCATTTTTCTAGCTCCTGGCATAGTACCTCACATATAAGTTTTGCCCAATAAATCCGAAATTGCAATAGTAATAGCCCCAAAGCTGTATTTCTCACAAAACTAGATCTCTGGGTTTAAATGCTATGGAAAAATGTAATGTTTTGGACCAGGACAAAGCCTGGCCAGCCTCTAGCAAGTCACACACGTGTGTTTAGTTGGGGAGCTACTTAGGGTCAGCGTGTTGCCTGTGATTACCTGGCCGCCAGATTCTAGAAGCAGAAGCAGGGGCTCCTGGTTGTGAGCTCTTCCCGCCGCATCTCTAACTGGCTTCACCTCAGCGTCCGTCACTCCTACGTGATGGACACCTGGTTCCTTCAATGGTGGTTATGACGGTTTGCTCTACAGAACACATTTTAAGAACCAAATAGTATTAGAATGAAAAGGAACCATATTATTATACCTATGTCCTATCTTAACCTGTTTGCTTTCCCCCACTAAATTACACCCTAAAAAAGCGGGAAAGCAATCATTGTGGTCGTGGCTTCTAGAAATGTAAGTGAACGCAGTTACCAGGTGCTTTCTGGG
The DNA here is from genome assembly GCF_024610735.1 of Ursus americanus. Lineage (NCBI taxonomy): Eukaryota > Metazoa > Chordata > Mammalia > Carnivora > Ursidae > Ursus > Ursus americanus. The sequence continues at coordinate 3,150,114 of NC_142136.1, forward strand.
AGGGGGATGGGTAGCGGAAGTACTGTAGCTCATGTCGTCCTTTGCATTGGAACGTATGCCAGATGCTTGGTGATCCTTCATGGACAATGCATTCCCCAGCATTCCCCTAGTTGTCACACGCAGACAGGAAAGTATCAGTCCGATGTGGGGAAGTCTGCACTACTGGCCATAGCGATGCACGATCTCGTGTTTCAATAAGCTACTTCAGAGTGGGCTGGGGTTCCAGCACGGTGGGGCGCGTTTATTGTTGGTCTTCAGTACGCTGCTCTCTTGGGCAGTTTACCTATGTTGAAAACACTAATGTAGCCTCACTACTTTTCTTTGCCCCCAGCCCAAATATCTCAGCTCCAGACTCTGGCCACCAGCGCAGAGAGATGGGCTCTCACTTCTGTTCCACTGAAGATGGGAGCAACATGGAATCAGGAGCCTTTTGTGGTCGGCCTCCCCAGACTGCTCCTGTGGGACTCGGTTTATGCCTAATTGTGCTCATCCATGGAGCCTCCGAGCAGGGGACATTTGCTATTTTAGAGGTCCCAGAGGTCTCTTTCTACTGGATGGTTAACTCTGGGACTACTGGTCTCCAGCCACTGACTGAGGCTGGCAATCCTGGTGTCTCTTTTACCCTCTGCAAGGACGGATTCGAGGGCCAGAGACAACCACCAGGTGGGCCAGGTAGAGTCCTTCTGTGACAACAGACACACATGTGGGAAGAAAGAGGCTCCCTATGCCTTGGGGTCGCTAGGGGCAAAGAGGGGAGGTGGCCCAGAGCTATCTTCTCTGGCACTGGGAGAGTGCCTGTTTACAGCAGGAGACAGTAAAGCCAACCAGAAACATGAAATAGAAATAAGTAGAGAGGGGTGGGGAGGGAGGAAAGAGAGAGACTGGATTATAGGATGCCATGTGAGTGCCAGATGCAAATGTGTATTCAGTCTGTCCATTCTGATGCTGAACTTTCAAATGCTTTCTACATTTTTCCCATCTCTGCCCCCTAAAGATGCCTCAAACAGGTCCCATGACTTTTCTGGTCACTCTTGCTGATTGGAGGACTCACATTCACAGACATGAAAAGTCCTGCCCAGATCTAAATCAAAACCTTCCTCTCCCTTTCTATTCAAGTATCTCAGCTTCCCAGCTCAGGGACCCCTGAAATCCTGTGGGTGGCATTTGTCCCCCCACTCCTGGGTGTCTGTCTTTCCCTTGCTACTCTGGCTGCTTCAGAAGAGAAGGGAGAAAGTCCCACTTGAATACAGTTCATAATCTGGTTGCTGACTCTTTCTGTTTGCAAATGTCTGGATGCTGGGTGTCCCCCTGGATTCTGGATTCAGGGGCCCCACCCTCTGCTGAAGAGTGTCTCCTGGCATGTCCTTTTCCCTGCAGCCTCTTGGGAGATGTCTTTGAGCCTGGCTCCAGCTCGGTGACCTGCCCTGGTATCCAGCTGGATGATGAGGAACCCTCCCCCGCCCACCACCAAATTCAGGAAGAGCAAGGGTCTCCCTTTCCGCGCTGTCTTTTGCCCCTGCCACTGTGGGCTGCTCCAGCAGTTCTGCTTTCCAACCTCTCGAGGAAAGACTGGACGGTTTCTTTGCTCAAATATGCCCACCAATGCCAGGGGATGGCTCTCAGCGCCCCAGGAGCTCCTGGATGTGCACTTCTCAATCCGGTGTCCATCTTCTGAGGTTTCCCAGAAAGTCTGCACTTCTGGAAAGCACATCTTGTTGCTCACAGATTCTCCTGGGCATCCATCACTTGACTGGGGAGAGCAGATGCCATGAAACCCAAACTGGACCAACAATTGTCTGCAAGGAACCCAAGCTCGCGCCAGCCCTGAACTCCCTCGTCTTTTGCACTGGCCGGCAGTGGGCAATGGGCAGGGGCTCTCAGCAAGGGCTTTTTGCAAGTCCCGTGGTTTTCCCCGGTAGCGATGAGGGCAACCCTGCCCTGTCGTCCTGAGGCTCGGAGGCCCTGGGGAAGTTCCGTGTAATATTCCATTACCGCAACTTCAGCTCGAGTTGGGTCGGCTGTAGGCAAAGGAGTCCTGACATGTACACGTCCGGTTTCTCATTTATTCCTCAGGCCTTGGGATCTACTGTTTATAGAAACTGGCTCCTGCCCCGGAAGGCCCCTGTAAATGCCAGGTTTATTACCGCTGTGTTTCAATTCCCTCCCATCCACTTGGCATCCCTTAGGAATTCCCCTCTGCTTACACAGAGGCCCCGAATACTCTCTTTCCCACTCCTTGGCAACAAGGGCTCGATGAGGGCATAAGTAGGCAAGTCCGCACAGAAATGCCTGCACTGCCATCATCCTGAGGTACGCGGGCCAGTAACTTTCCACCTGAGAGTTCATGACCAATTTTCACTACCACCGATAGTGAGACCATTTTCTCGCCCACCGAGCAGAGTGTGCAACTGTCCCTGTGAAGATGTAGAAACACAGAAAGGTAAACTCCATCACGCAGTCAACAAGACAATGAGGACTTTCCAAGAAAGGGCCCTGAGTTTCCAGCAGCTTGAAAATAAGAAGAAAATAGGAGCATCCTTTGGGACAAGCCCTTAACACAGACTCCACAGTGCACGAGACAGACGTAGAGCTGTGAGTTGCTATGAAGCCAACACGTTTGTCCCAGCAACCAGGTCAATGCCGGCTGTTGTGCCAGCCTCCCCAGAAGCCCAGGGTATGCCCTTAGCCCCATCACGGACTCTTGCCCACTCCGAAGTCACCACATCCTGACTTTTATACTAATCGCTTATATTACCTTTTCTTCTTGTTGTCCTTGAACCCGATATATCCTAAAATCTATGTACTCCCCGCCACCACATCCCATCCTTTTTCTTCCAGTGTGTCTGTTGAAGAACGTGGGCCGTCTGTCCTGTAGCATTTCCCAGAAACTAGGTCTTGCCAATTGCTAACCTCGCGTGGCAGTCACCCTGTGTCCTCTGTGTGCAGCTAGATTCGAGGGTTTGATCAGGTTCGGGTCTGATTCCTTTGGAAAGACCACAGGTAGCCGTGTGCTCTCTCATCAGGGGGCCCTGGCTGTCTGATTTTCACTCCTTTTTGACAAAAACAGCTGTTAGTGCTCCATGCCTTGATCCATAGAACCTTTGGGGATTGGAAAATAGTTATTTTCCTCCATCATTTTGTTTTCATTTATCAGCTGCAATCAATCTCTAAGAAGACCTTTCCCTTCATCTGATCTTTAGTTAGGTGTGTGAGGTTTGTTAGGATAAGCATGAGAAGTACTTGATTCTTTCCTTTTATTTATTGAGGTTTCAAGATAATGAGCGCCTAACCCCCTCCTCGAAGACTGACCGCTTGGGTTGTTCAAAGCACCATTAGAATCACAAAGAGGTACGTCTGTGTGATGTGTGTCAATCTTTGCCATTTCTACTCTTGAAGCTCAAACTGCACCCTTCTGGCCGGTGGGAAGTTTGTCCAGCTGGCTTCCTTCGTTCTTTTGAAATAAGTCTAAGTCATCTTTTACTGCTTCTTAATTTTCGGGCATGACAAAATGTTCTAGGCTCATTGCATCCATTTCCCAGGGCTTTGGAAGCCAAGTGCCATAAACCGATGGTCCAGAGCTGCACACATTTGTTCTCTGAGTTCTCGGGCCCGAAGTCTCACATCAGGGGTCGGCGGGGCCATGCTCTCTCTGAAGCCTCTCGGGGAGGTGTGGCGTGCCGTTCTCTTTGCTTCTCGCTTGGCCGACAGTCACCCCAACCCCTGCCTCACTGTCCTGTGCCGTGTCCCGTGTCTTCACATCTTCTGCCTTGTGTGAATGTCTGTCTCCGTGTCTCTTCTCTTCTGTCAGGACACACGGCCTGTCGCGTCAGCCCACCTGACGTTCTGCTATCTAGCTTGTGGTATAAAAGGGAGATACACGTCTCCGTCCCTCTGCTCTCACCCTCCCCCATTTGGGAGTTGCCACATGCCACAGGGTGTGCCAACTCCCTTGCACGTCCAGGGAGCACAAGCGTGAGCCTTGAGAAGACACTTCCTTGCGAAAAGCCCAGGGAGAGAGCGAGAGAGGAGTGGATGCATTGAGTTGAGGTGCCGTCAGCCAGAGACCAGCTGCAGCGTCACTGAGCTGTCCGCCACCACTGTGGCTGGAGATGAGGCTGGGAGGCTGGGAGGCATTGCACAGACGCACCCAAAACGGGGTCTGAGATGCGCCCCCTGTCAACCCAGAAGTCGGTGGTATGGAACCGGAAGGGCAGCTCTGCCACCTTCAATGCAGATTTTCACCTCCACGTCCAAAGTGGTTTCACTGGGTGCGAAAGTCAGCGGTCGCATACCCATTCCCTGGAGGGGTGTGTCTGGAAAGTGACACCCGTCACACCGCACCGGCTGGGACACAGTGACTCACCTGCACGTTGGACCGTCCTACAGGTGCTCAGCCAGCCGGTCTGAGCTTCCCCCGGCCACATGCAGGGAGGAGGAACGGAGCACGGTCATCGGTGGACCATGTGTTAGGACCTGCGGTGGAAGCAAGGCAGGGAGGAGCCACAGAGGAGCCATGTTCTCTTGGAGGATGGAGGAGGACATCAGTGACGGCGGAGGAGAGCTGGCTGCTGGACCGAGGGAGTGCAGGGGTTCAATGCTGATGGAACCCCTCTTGTCTTGTGCTAACATGGTTTCAATACAGGGGAGTTGGGACCCTTTCTTTTCAATATTCAGGCCAGTCTCCTGCCTGGATGAGGCCCCGTCCCCCCTCGGCCAGTACTCCTGGCTCCTGGTTCACCAAATGGCCTGAGGCCAAGTAGATAGCAACTGTTCCCAAACTTTACGAAGAACAAGAGCTTAAAGACAGTTCTACCTGGGCCAATTTTTCAAATAAATTTGCTGCCAGGTACTTCCAGGAACCTGCTTAGTTCCGTCACCCTGGTGGGCACCACCCTGAGTCCAGCGCTTGGCTCCAGGGCACATTCGGTGATAGACTGAGGGAGGGTCATTCAAGCCCGTGTTTGCAATCACATTCGAGATACGGGACAGACTTTCCCGGTGACCTCTCACCGGGAGCCCAAAGGAAGCAACAAGCAGCAAGCAACCACCTGTGGACGGGAGAGGCCGGCTAAGGTCTGGGGTCCCCTGGGGGTTCTAGGTGTTGCTCTGAGGGCAGAAGAATAGGTAGGTCATTCTCTCAAACTCGGAGCCCTCCTCCAACCAAACTAGTTCCTTCAAGAGTTTTGGGGTTCCAGGTGGCCTCGGGCCAGCCAGCCAGCGCTCCTTTCCTTGTGTCTCCCCGTGAGGTCGTCCTCATTCAGAGCTTCGCCGCTGGGAGGGGGCGCAGGTGCAAACCCAGGATGCTAACCTGAGTTCCTGGTACATAATAAAGACTTAGTAAATGTAGCCATTCCTGTTTTGTCTGTTTCCTACCTAATTTTATTATAAGCTTCCCCAGGGCAGAACGCACGCGGCATGCTCCGTAGCACCCCTCCCGGCTCGTGGCGCAGTGCGTCACTCACCGCACCACAGCATCGGAGGGTGCCATGTGGCTCTCGGGAAAGTTACCTCTCTGTGGCTCAGTTCCATCATCTATAAAGGGTGAATTATGATACAGATGAAAGTTGTAGGACAATCCCTGGTATACCTTCTGTTTTCTTTTCTCAGTTTTGTGTCCTTGAGGGAAGCAGCAGGATCTCATTTCTCTCTGGCTTCTTGGGAGCAGTCGAGCAAATGTTCAGTGCCCCGAACAGAGCGCCCCCCATCAGCCGTCAGCCATCATCTTCTCTGCACCGGCTGCATCTGGAGCATCTTAGGGACACTAGCTATCGGGACTGCGGCAGACGGCGGCGCTCCCTGGTGTCCGGCGCTTCTGCCCTCCTGTGCACAGAAGGCTGCACTTCCCAGACACGCGGGGGTTGATGGGCCGTGTGACAAGTCCCGGGCCTTGGGCAGTGAGTGGGTTGATGGGCCGCGTGACGAGTCCCGGGCCTTGGGCAGTGAGTGGGTTGATGGGCCGTGTGACGAGTCCCGGGCCTTGGGCAGTGAGTGGGTTGATGGGCCGCGTGACGAGTCCCGGGCCTTGGGCAGTGAGTGGGTTGATGGGCCGCGTGACGAGTCCCGGGCCTTGGGCAGTGAGTGGGTTGCCACTTTCCACGCATGGGAAGCCACTGTGTTCTTGCAGGTGCTGGGCTCTCCACTCCTTTCTGCTGGCAGGGAGCAGGAGCCACGCGTTTCAGGCTGCAGAGCTCCCGCCAGCCTTTGTACGCAGGATTCTCTAGAGCGGAGCCCACACCGACCGCGCGTACTAGGAAGCACAGTCTTGCTGTGTTGGATCATCGTGACTTAGTTACGACCATAGTGTGACCTGGCCCAGTCTGACTGCTACCCCTGGAGAAGAACTGTGTGTATGTGCATGTGCACACACACGCACACCCCTGTACATACATGCACACATGCGTGTGTACCTGCACATACGAACACATGTGCACCTATACTCAATACACACATGTGCATGCATACATGCGTGCACGCACATGCTTATACATGTATGCACACATGCACAGACACGTTCACATATACACATATATGCATGCACACACATAAGTACATGTGAGCACACACCTATATCTGAGTGCATGCACATATGTGTACACACATGCATACATGCACATGTACATAGATGTACATGTGCACACATGCATATCCACACGTATGCACATGTGTGCACCTGTGCACATGTACACATATGCACACACGTACACACACATGCACGCAAAGCACAGATACGTGCACATATACACATATATGCATGCACACACATAAGTACACGTGAGCACACACCTATACCTGAGTGCATGCACATATGTGTACACACATGCATACATGCACATAGATGTACATGTGCACACATGCATATCCACACGTATGCACATGTGTGCACCTATGCACATGTACACATATGCACACACACACACACACACAATTTGTAGACGAGGAAATTAAAATTGAGAAACAAGTGATCCTGACTTACTGAAGCTGAGTGATTGATCTGGTGCTCGAAGCCAGATTCTCCCCATCGCACGCTGGGGAGCTCTCCGCCTCCCTGCCCTTCCCCGGGGCTGCCTCCATAGGTGGTCCCCTTCGAGTCCCTCCCCTCGGTGTGTGGTGCTCCTGCTGTCTGAGCTGTGCACGATTCTCCTTCTGCCTGGAGTGCCGGTCCTCACTCCGCTTGCTTATGTCCACACAGGCTCTGACATATCTGTCCTTCTCTTCTCAGCATACGCAGAACTTTTCTGGGAAGCACATGCAGCTCCCTAAATCCTGGTGAGGGTCTCCTCCTATGCTCGCCCCCAGCTATCCGTAGCCCGCTCCTAAAATAGGAAAGTCCACACTGATGTGTATTTACGCATTAACTTCTCTGAAGTCTCAAACTAGGTAGAGGCCACGCCTGCCTTAGCGCACTGGGGCATCCCCTGGCCTGGACCCTGCACCTGTCCGCGGCGGACGTCCCACGGATGTTTGCGGAATGAACATATGCGATAGCTCAGCTACCATTTAGTAAGTGCTTATCAAGGGCCAACTTCTATGCCCGCCTCGTCGCACTAACGTGTGAGGTAGATATCATCATGGCATATTTAAAGATCAGGAGAATGCCTCAAGTCTAGAGCGATTAAGATCAAAGATTTAAGATTTAAAAATGTAAAACATCTTTAATCCTAAAAAGAGTAAACATTTACCTGAAGTCCCCCATTCAAGAAATGGTGGCGACCGAACAAGGGCCTTGGTCTCCAGCCACCAGCTACCGGCAGCTGAGCTGAGAGCGCACGGAGCTGGCGGAGATGCAGCTGGAGGGGGGTAGCCTGGACAGCCCGCCGTCCCACTGAGGTTTCCGAAGCCTGGACCGGGATATGAAGAAGGCACGGCTCAAATCCTATTTCTCCGGGAAGCCTTCCTGGCCCGTCACAAAGCACACCGGGCTCTCTTCGGGAGTATTCATCACCTGCCTTTCGTGACTCACGGTTTTGCGGGTGGTTATCTCCTGACTCGGCATTCGCCCGTCTCTCTCCTCCTCAGAGAGCGCTCCAAGAGCGAGCCGGGCCTCCTCGGGTGCCCTGCCACTCAGGCCCAGGACGGCCGGCTGGGACCACGTGCTCCGTGTGCAGGGCCAAGCGCGCAGCAGGCCACCAGGTGGGCGCCCCACCTTTCTCTCGGGACAGCCCGACGCTACACTGAAAGGCTTCCGACTGAAGAATACAAGCCAATGATTCTGTTTGCCTTCTTCAGACCACAAAATGCACTTTGGGATGGAGGAAGGGATCCTGGGAGAGGAAAACGGTCTATACCAGAAAAGAGCTGACGGGCTTGGGCTTGTTGGCCTTTTGGAGAAGGAGGAGCAGCGGGCAGCCCAGAGCTCTCCCTTTGGGGAAACATCGGTCAGGGCGATCTCAGGACCACTGAGCCTGAGGCCAACACCGGTGCCAACCAGGGCGGGACGTGCTGGCCACCCCTGCCTGCCGTGGCCCCCAGGCCCTGGGAATCCCACTGAGGCCGTGGGCCCTGCACTCAGCTACGTACTGTCACCCGGAGGACACCAGGCGTGCCTGCCGTGGGGCTTCTGAATGACCTTCCAAGGTCGGCAGCGGGATTCCAAAGGTTCCAGCTGTTGTGTGTTGTAGCCAACACATACTCGTGTAATACTAAGCACCCAAAGGCACCTTCCCAGGATGGGACACTTCCGCTGCCCACCCGGCCAGCTGTCAGCTCCTGGGCTGGGGTTGACCTGGAGGCAGCGGTCCCTGTAGCCTGCAGTGCGGTGGCCGGTGCACTGCAAGGCGGGAGGGGAGGGGACTGTTCACACGTGTGTCCAGCCTTGGTTAGGGGCTCCCCACAGGTTCTCGTGGGCCCACATCAGGTAGTAAATACTCTGGCCTTTGTGGACCCTATGGTTTCTGCCATAACCAAGGTCAGGTGGGCTGGAGCCAGGATTCTAACTCGAGTTTATCTGAATCTAAAGCCCCTGAGCTTTTTTACTATCATTCTCCCCAAATAAAAAGCGATTGCTTACACTGACCTGCCGATACGTGCCAGACCTTGTTTTCCCACTCTTCACAACTCGCATGTCAAGAATGCAACTTATTTAACCTTACCTCGGAGGAAGGAATGACCTTTATCTCCATTTTAGAAATGGAGAAACTGAAGCACAGAGAGTGCTAGTAACTTGCCTTGGGTCACCCAGCAGTCCGTGACAGTGCTGGGATTTGAACCGAGACAGGCTGCCTGCAGAGGCTGGGTTCCTGACGGCTACGTGAAAACACGGGTGAACCAAACATCTGCAATCAAGATGTTGTATGATTCAATGTTAAGTTGGGTGACGAGGACTCAGGTGACCCCCGAGCTTATGGCAAAGTCCGTGAGGCACGGGGTTGTCCAAGCAGTCCTCCTGAGTGAGGGCACAGGTGTGGGAGCCCGAGGGCCCACAGTCGGGGGCAGCAGGGGACAGTGCCAGGCTCTGTGGCACGGAGTTATTCGCTCCTCACCCAGACGCCTTCTGTCTATCCATAACCAAAATTTATCGAGCACTTTACAGTGTGACTTACCTCGTTAAGCACTTCCACTGTCCTGAAAGACAAATTAATCTGCTTTACTACATAGATAATCAGAGAAGATGCACATGAAGCCTGGCTTTAAAAACCATCTAGATTGGGGCGCCTGGGTGGCGCAGTCGTTAAAGCGTCTGCCTTCGGCTCAGGGCGTGATCCCGGCGTACCGGGATCGAGTCCCACATCAGACTCCTCCGCTGTGAGCCTGCTTCTTCCTCTCCCACTCCCCCTGCTGTGTTCCCTCTCTCTCTGGCTGTCTCTCTGTCACAGAAATAAATAAAATCTTTAAAAAAATAAAAATAAAAAAAAAAAATAAAAACCATCTAGAGAGTTCCAGCTGCCCTCCTGAAGGCAGACTAGCTCGGGACGCTGAGGGAGCCTGGCGTCCAGCTCCCAGCCGCACTGTCATTTTCTGGGGGGCTCCTTGGTAAGACCCTTCCTTGTCCAGGTGGCAGAGCTGCCCATTCAAAGTGGCTCAAACCAGAAAGGAGAGTTTACTGGCCACACACTGAAAGGTCCAGAGTCGTTTCCTCAATGCACAGTCCACTGTCCCCATGAGGTGGGCATGGCACAGACGTCCCAGAGTGGGCATGTCCACCCTACTCAAAGTCCCAGCCTGGTGCCTCACCCCTCCTCTCCTTGTGACTCACGCCCCAAATGCCCAGAAGGCAACAAGTGCAGATCCCCTGAAGTGAGTGGTCCTTTTATCCCCCACCCGAACACACTCTGAGATTCCTGCCCCTGCTCCCCAAACCTGCAGGGGAGTCCTCCTGCACCTGGCCCAGCACCTCAGGATGGCCTCCCTACCAGGTGAGGGATCCTCGGGGCTAAGAGGTCTACCCCTGAGACCTGCACCACCCCCCTTTTAAAATGCAGTCCAAAGAGCCTGGACTTGGCCGCAGAGATGGATCAAGGGATAGAGGCTGAGGTGTGTGTGCACCGGGCTGCCTAGTGCCACGCGCGTGTGTAAGAGGTCAACCAGGTGCACGACAGAGCCCCGGTTTAGGGAACGGGAGGGAGGCAGGCTGCCGGCCAGCCTCGGGGAGCCACGTCTCCAGGGGCCGACACGCGCATGAGGAGTCTGGGAATTTGAACATGGATGTGTAGCCCCCCTAAGAGCAGGGGGATAAAAGTGATTGTACTTGACCGTTTTGGAGCTTGGTCGATCCATATGGTGTTTGAGGCTCCATCTGTGCTCTTGCACGAACGCAGGTAAACACTTTTTTCTTGCAAAATGTGGAGAAAGTTCGTGAAGTGCAGGGAGAGCAGGTGTGCACAGAAAAGGTGCAGATGTGAGTCTTGAGAGAAGCAGAGACGTTGGTAGAGAAGGAACAGAGACAGGAGGGAGGGCTCCTCACGTGGATGAGGGGTTGGGGGTGGTGGAGACACTGGGGGCCGTGGGGGTGGAGAGACAGGGGGCTGGCATTACCCCTCATGGCTGGGGGGTGGGTGGGAGATCGCTTCTAATGTTCTTTAAGAAATGCAAGAAAACGTAACGATCACTTTCAATCTCCTTCGGTTAATGTACTGTTTTCTTGGAAGGCTACTCCATTGTTTTTCAAGCTGTGGACTGCTGCCTGTACTTATGTGTGGAAAGAAATTAAGTGCTGTTTCCAAGAAATAGGATAGATTGGCAAAGCATAGACAATAGCCCGTAGGACATATTGCTTCGAGAAACTTATTTCTGCTGTGGGTGTGTACATATGCATGGGGTCATGATGTAAAGTGCTCTCCTTACTTTGGGCTGTGTCAGAAAGTTTGCAAGTCTCTGTGCTCTCCTGTGCGACACACTCATATTTATTTGTGCTGCGTGAGCATTAAGTGAAATAAGATGCATAGAGTTCTAGCAAAGGGCCTGACACACAGGGCCACGCGTCACTTTCACGCCAACCCCTACGGTGCGGGAATGCTGTCCTGGAGGTTAATTCTCAAGGCCAATAGCAGCCGAGATGAGCCTGGAATTCATATTTCTATCCTCAGTCCCAGAGCTTATCTGAAGTTCTGTACCCCTTATTAGAGCGGTTTGACAAGCTAAGAAGTGGTCACTACTTCCTGTTTGATTTTAAAGGTTTACCTCAATACCTGACACACTGAAAAAAAAAATCTTCGTTCTAGATGATTCCATATAGGAACAGTTTTCATGCTCCACTGAGGTAGAAAGTACAAACATTTTAAGCATATAGCTTGATGAATCTTTGCTTTTATAGACTGCTGAGCAAACACCACGCAGATCAATCAAATCTCCCAGAAGGATCCTGGATGCCCTTTCCAGTTATGCACGTTATTACTAGAGACCAGTCTTGGTTCTGATACACGTGGGGTCATACAGTATGAACTTCTTCACTCAGCATTTCGTTTATGAGATTCATTTTTGCCGTGACCTTGTCCAGCGGTTCCTTCATTCTTGTTGTTGTCTAGTGCTCCATTGTATGAATATAACCGAATTTGTGGTCCGTTATAACCTTGATCGGTATCTAGTTTGTTTCTAGTCTCTGTTACTATGTATCTCGTCTTTGCTATTAACAGAGCTGCTGGGAATGTTCTTGAACCTGTATTTTGGTGGAATTTAGTGCCCACTTATATTGGGTATTTTTACACCATGCCTATAGAAGAATTTAAATAATTACAACTTTGTATATAACAGAGTTCATCAAAATATTATTGTCACTAGAAAAAGAAAGAAACAACAGAAATCAACAGGGAATAGACAGATCATTAAATATGTAGTCTTGGGAACTAGTACTTATATGTGGATAAATGCCAATTTTTATTTTTATTCACACCATTTACCAAAATGAAAGCATCAAATAAATAAATAAAACCATAATAGAGTATAAGAAAACATAAGCAATACTTATGTTTGGGCAAGGAAAGAATTCCTAAAAGTGAACATTTATTAAATAAACCACAATGGAAAATAAAGAAAATGTTTGGGCACATGGGGATTTTAAACCTCTGAAGATCCAGACACAACATAAACTAAATTACAACTCACATAATATTTCAGAATAATATTTATAGCAAGTACATCATAAAGGGTTAATAATGTTCCTGTAAGTAGAGTTCACATAAAATTTGGTGAGAAAAACATTAGCGACCCAAGAAAAGAGTTCACGAAACTGTAGGAATGGATTTATAAAAAATAAAATACATGTGTTTACTGAACATGAAAACATTCCAACTTTACTGGTAATCAAAAAAGAGCAAATGAAAACATGGGGGCATCACTTTTCACACATCACAAGGCACAAATATTTAGCCGTCTTAACACTGAGGCTGGAGAGAAAGCAGAGAGCGCCCTTCCGCTGAGCTTCTGGGGACGGCTTCTCCGGGAAGCAACTCACAAGATTTGTACAACACTTTAACATTTAGTCCCTTTGAACTTGTATTTCTATGTTCAGGAATCCATCCCTTGGGAATAATGCAAAATAGAAACAAAAATGTGTGTCTAACACATTCATCAAAAGATTATTTGGCATTACAAAAATATAAGGGGAAAAGTGATACTTGTCAATCAGAAAAAGATAAAGGACCGTGTGATCTTACGGTGACCTCAGGGAGGATAAGGCGTTCAGTGACGCTGTTGTGCAGAGCAAGGGCACATCCACTGCACCCTCGGGACCGGTGTGAGCGGCCTCACTGGGCAGGACAGACTGGGGACAGCAGGTGCTCCGCGGGGCCGCACCGTCCGTCCATCACACTCCCGAGCAGGAGAAGCGGTCTGGCCCGCACGCACCTTTAAACCACAGAACTGGAGAAGCAGTGCTGTGGTGTCTTCAGAACCGTGACGATCCTGGGGTGGCCTAGGAACCAGTGGGCGGCGGTCGTGCCGCCTGCACTTGACACGGGGAAGCCTCTTGCTGTTTCCCAGGCAGTGAAATTTGCTGTGGGTTCATCGACTTGAGGTAGGTGTGTAGTGCTTGTGGGTCACACCTGCTGGGGCAGGAAGAGCTGGACAAAGACACGGTCAATATCAACAGATAAAGTCCTTACAAGACAAACAAAGAAACAAAAGTGTCGGACCAAACACAGCGAAGGGCTGGACATTATTCTTTGGCAGGTAGGAGAATTGGAAGCAAAGTATTGGGTAGGTTCTGTGCTTCCAATTCTCTCTTTAACTTCATATTGCACTGAGATAGAAAATGTTCTTGGTACCCAGGAGAGAGAGCATGGAAAGAACAGTGCTTAGTAACTCTCAGTGAGATTGAAAGGGAACAGCAGGAAACCGGGGCTACCCCGCGTCCCTGTGGGTGCCCCTGGCTTGAACCAGGCTGCTGGCATGACTTGAGTATGTCCCTCAAAGTTCTTTGCAGAGTTGAGTTGGAGACAAAAATCTGGCAGACCTCGTAGCAGTTTTGTAGGCTCTTGAAAGATGTGAGCCAAGGTAGGAACACCATTCGTAGTCATTTCAGGTGGGTCACCCTCTTTATCCAGTGCGCGACCCCTACCATGATTCTCATTTCATCGGCGAGTAACTAATGTTTGGAAATGTCATCCACCACAAGACGAGCCACCACTCTGCCCAATTCCAGGGATCACTGTTCAGAACGTGCAATGGCCCTGAAGTTGCGGGTGGCTCTCTGCGACAGCCCCCACCAACCAGAATAACTGGTAAAAGGAGGTGCTCAAAACTAGGTTATGGGTCAGCTCGTTCCAGGGTATCACCTTCTTAAATCTGTAAGGGAAGGAAGATTTCTGTTCTACCCTTTGTCTTCCCCTATTACAAAACATAATTTATGTTGCAAGTAAGTTTCCATTCATATACAATGTACTCAAGAAATAAGTCATCCTCTTAGGGTTCAGTATCTTTAAAATGTTAAGCGAATTTGTCCAAATATATTTTATTTAGTATTGCTATCTATTGGTGTGATACAGTAGTCAAACCAAGTGCCGCTGAAAGAATATGTATAAAAATAGTTAGAAGTTCTTTAAAGTATAAAAACAAAAAGATAAACCACAAGAAATTCTCTAGATTGAATTAAAACATTTGGAAGCCTCTGGTTTTCCCTTTTGGGCAAACTTAGAGATTTGATATCTTGAAAATTTTCTGCTGTAGAGTACCCATAAGTTATCAAGTAAAAACCACATCTTTTTAAGTTCATAACAAATTTGTAAGAAAGTTAAGAGAAATCCTCAAGGGATAAAACACAATGGTGCAGGACTCTAGTGGTGATCCAGCTACGAATGACTCACTGGAGGCAAATGCCTGTGCCCCCAATCCTTGTGCTCTGGTTCTAAGATCCACAAAGAAGCAGAAGAAAATAGCTAGGGCTCTTGGAAGGCTAGAGTCTGGCTGGAACTTCTCCTGCAGCCAGAAACTCCAAGAGTCACTCTCAGCAAGAGGATGAATGCAAGAAACTACCTGTCCTTCAAAGGGACAGAAGGTCACTGGAACATCCAGACACGGAGACTGACAGCAAACAAACAGGCGATGATTCGGACACGCACAGACACAAAATCAGATGCTAGGACTATGAGACACAGTATGTGTCTGTCAAAGTCTGTGTCTAGGGGGCCCAAAGTAAAAGAGTGACAAAATTAAATTTATTCCAGAAACACAGATTTGGTCTAACATTTGAAAATCAACTAGTGTTGTTCGCCATATGAGTAAATTAAACCAGAAAATCCAAAGATCATGGCAGTAGGTGCTGAAAATATTTGGTAAACGTTCATATCCCATCCCCTTAAAACCATGAGCACACTAGGGTTCAAGAGAACTTTGAACTGGGAAAACGGGATCTACTGAATTCTTCGAGAAAGCATGATACCAAATGGTAGAATTTAAAATGTTTCCTTTCAAAAATCATTAAGACAAGGTTGTCCTGACATTATGTACTATTGGTTCTAGAGAGTTCAGGGAGAGGAGAAAAAAGAGGGAATGAGAATTTGAAAGGAAAACACAAAAATCCCACGACTTGCACACTATCTGCAAAAAATCTCCCTCTAAACCTCTCCGAGTTATTCAGATTAATAACAAGTTTGAACACAATTGCTGGATACAAGATAACAATAAGATCAATTTGATTTCTATACCCAAGCAGTGAAGAGAAAAACGGAATTTTTATATACAGGTGTTATTTACAATAGCAACAAAATATACAAGGTACTAGGGATAAATGTCACCAAATATGTGTAAGGTCTCTATAGGGAAAATACCAGAACTTTATTAAAAGACATCTTCAAATTCCCCTGAATAGATTGGGAGATATGCCACATTCACGGATGGAAGAACTCAGTATGTTAAAGATGTCCAATCTTTCCAAACTTACCTAAATTTTAACAACGTGGTTTATTAAGCTCGTCAAGCTGATTCTAAAACGCGTAAGGAATAGGGTTACGGGTATTCACATGTTCTTGCAGAAGAAGGTGAAGTAAATGTTTCACCAGACAGTGAGATGTATTAATAGACTAGAGTACCGCAATGGCGTGACGTTGACGTGGTAAATAGAACAGCACAAGAGAGGAGAGCACGTGTATCCACGCAAACAAGGAGATCTGCTCATTCAAGCAGTAGAGAAAAGCCAAATATCCAAAACATGCTTCCAAAAGAATAAGAAAAAATGGAACTGAGCCCCTATCACGTGCCATACATAAGCAGGTGAATAAATGTCAAAATGAAAAAGGAAAAGAAAGAAGGAAGGAATAAATGCTTGTGACTTTTAGGGTAGGGAATTAAAAAAAAAAAAAAAGAACAGCACAAAACTCAAAAGGAAGTTTGATACATTTGACTCCATTAAAATTTAGAATCTCTGCTCACTCAAAAGACAACATAAGGAAAACGAGGAGACGACAACAAATCAGGAAAATTCATTTTTATAAAGGGTCAGTGAACAGAGTAGGTAAACGACTCCTACAAACTAGGGAGGAAGGACCAATGACCCGGGGGCTGAAATGAGCACGAACTTGATTCGCACTTTACAGAGGAAGAATTGTGGATGGCCGGTGACCCTCCCTCCTAAGAGCCGCTCCCCTCGGCAGCAGTCACAGGAAATACAAGGTAAAGTCACGAGATGCTGTTTTGCGCCCCTGCATGCAAGGAAAGTTTTAGAATCAACGATACCTTGCTAGTGGAATTTTTAATCCGTATACTTACTTGGGCAAATAATTTTTAACTAAGTATTACAACTAAGAAGGGTCAGAATTAAGAATAGAAATTCCATTCCTGTGTCCAGATCAGTGTGCACGAGACTATGCACGCATGTGCAAGTGATTTCTATGCAGTGTTTAATTGCTAAGAATCACTTCGTTGTTAAACGTACATTTTTTAAAGCAAGTAATTTTAAAATAATTTTTTTTCAAGTACAAATAGTCGAGATTTCCACTGGCAGAAGTGAAACATTATACATGTGTTACAGTATATACACGTATTACATTAATCTATTATTTGGCAGCCATGCTGCTCAAACTAGACCACCGTCAAGGACATCTTGTTGACTAGAGACGGAAGGCTTCGTGGTGGGCTGGGGATGGAGAGGGCGGGTCGGGCTGATTCTCTGTGGGTGCACGGTTTCTCTTCAATGTCATGAAAATGTTCCAGGTTTAGATCGTGGTAATGGTTTCCCAACTTCATGATTATACTAAAAACCATTGAATTGTACATTTTTATGGAATATGAATTATATCTCAAGATATAGAATGTTGTGTAAAAAAAAGTAAGTCTCAGAAGAATACAAATAGTGTGATGATGTTTCTATAATGCTTAAATATAAGCATAATGCAGAAATTTATTACGTAGGCTTACATATGTATGTGGTGAAATCATAATGACAATGGAAGAATAACAGAACACAGTTTAGGATGGTGGTAAGGCCAGTTGCTGGACTTCAAAATATTGATAATGTTCTCTTAATTAAGTTTGGAGTCGAGTATACTGATGTCAAATTATTTATAATTGGCATATATGTTACATGTACGTGAGTGTTAGGTTGCATAATGTGAAAAAAAAAAACGTTTCTTAAGGTAAACAAAACAAAACCCCATTGAAAACATGTGAGAACAGTTGGAAGAGGAGAAACAGGATTTACCTCCTAGAGTAAGTGCAACAAGTAAGAGATAACAAGTCCCTGGCGTATGACTCCCCATAAGGAACGCAGAAAATCAAGAGCAAGGTATCCACACGGGGGTGGGGGGGGGCGGAAAAGAGTGACAGGTCTGCAGGGTATTTTGGGTGCAAGCCGACAGGCCCTGGTCCTGGACTGGGGCTGGGAGCGAGCATGGGAGGAAGTGCTCGTAGGTCTCCAGCCTGCGTAACTGGATGTGTCCTGACCCACTTGCCAAGATAAAGAACACCACAAAATTGTGTTTAGTCACCGCAGCTCAATGTTTAACAGTAAGAGATTAGAAACAACAAAAACGGGCAAGTGTAAGACAGTAGTTGAATGAATCATGGTGCATTTGCACAGAGGAATGGCATGCATAAAAATTCATGGTTCAAAAACAGATGACATTTCAAATTTTAAAAGCAGATTAATGTCTGCACAGGCACTATAGTTTCCACTCTGCACAATAATATATATATATATAATTTGTGTAGTTCTATGTATGTATACAATAGGTGTATCTTTATATAGATGCACTTAAACCTCCAACAGTGCTAGCAATAGTGGTCCCTGGCTGGTACAATTAGAGCTCATGTAAATTTTCTTTTACTCACTTTCCTGGAGTCAAAAAATTTTCTACAATAAGTGATGGTGACTTCCATAATCAGAACACACATGTGGCATTAACATCGTAACTGCAGTCGTTTTCAGTCTCTTGGAGCGTCTGTTAAGACAGGTGATGTGAGACGCGCTGCGAAGCCGCACGGGAGACCCACGGGGAAGAGAAATGTATGTTTGTGATGAAATAATTATGTGCCGGGGGGGTTAGAAATCTCTCTGGGCATCAGATTCCAGCTTTCACTCAGACACTTGTACCGCACGATCCTAACACCCTCTTCTCGAGTGCGTCCCAGGGCGACGCCGAGGGAGTGCTTAGCACGGCACCATCTCCAGACCGAAGGCGGGTCGAGTTCTCAGAGACAATTTCTTTTCACCAGGTGGGATTACAGGCCCTAGGCGGGCTTCCTCTCCTCCTTCATTCTGGAATGTCAGAGTTTGGCATGCTCCTCCCTGCCTTGCCCTTTTTCCATCATGTTCTCTATCCTTCTCTTCTGCTCTCCTACTTTTCTGCTTTTGGAAACAAGAGCATCTTCCGGAATAAATATTACATGTTGGGGTGTCTACTACCATAGGGGAACCGTGGGGCTACTTGAGGCCTCTCTGCAGAGCTGAAATGCTTCAATCATGGCAGATTTTATCAAATAAAATTCACATAATACAAAATAGCCATGTTAAAACATGCAACTTGGTGACGTTTCATAGACTATCTCATGGTAGATTTGTTTGGAAAACGTTTTGAGGCTTTATGGTTTTAGAGCAGTTTAAGGTCACAGCAACACTGAGAGGAAGGGGTGGCGTTCTGCCCCACCCCCCACCCCTCACTGGGACGTCTGCACGCGCAGCCTCCCCGACTGTTACTGTCACTCACCAGGATGGTACAATTTTTACCACGGGTGCATCTTGGAAAGAAGATTTCAAAATATGAAAGCTATGTTTGCACTGAAATAAGGGCTACCTGCTACAGAGACACGGGGGTCAGTCTACGGTAGAGTGGCAGGTAGGGCGAGCGAGCCTCTCTCTTCCAACTCACCCCCAGATCACAGATTTCTCCCGAGCACTAAAAAATATACACACGTTCACTAACTGGAATGTAAATAAAAACTTAAAAAATACATACACTCGTCATCGTGATAGGTTTCTGGGATTAAAAATTAGAATAAACAAATCCTAGATCACCGTAACAGCACATGAGAAATAGACTAAGATTTTATATATTAATCCTCTTTCCTTTTTTCCCTAGAAAACTTCAGTTTTTTCTGATTGGCTTTACTCATTTTTTCCCATCACTTTTCTAGAACTAAATATAGAAATATCTATTAAATATCTACTAATTTATACTATATATCCAGTTCATATATATTCTTCCAGAATACGCAATATGGCACAAGACCTAGTCATTTTTTTAGGTGTAAACCTTGTCTGACCCCCCCCCCAACAGAGGACTCCCAATTTCCCTACCTCACCTAGTCCCTTCACCAGGAGGCACTAGGATGGATTCTTCTAGAAACCTTGAGGCCAGTGAATTCCTCTATGGCTCAGAGCTCCGTAACTCATGGTCACATTCACAATGTCGGTTTCCTGGGTCACCTCTTTCCCCTCCACACACCCCCCTCCCTGCCCCCAACACCCACTGTTTCCCTTCCTTCCGGGTCATTTGTTGTACCCTCTGGAATTCCCGTATTTCGACCTCAAGAAACAAGCCTCTATATCCTCAGGCGTCAGCCCTCCACCCCCTGAACAGAAGGTCCATAAGGTCTCCATGTTTGTGGCCCACAGATGGTATGGTGCAGAGCACAAAGTAATAACAAACATTTATTGACTATTTATAATGTGTCGGCCCTTTATCATTTAAAGGGCTTAATATATCACTTTGAGTTTTTCTATAATTACAAAAATGTCCAAGTAGAGGACAGAGTATACAAGTATAATCTACAACAGTAGAAGAACAATCCCGAAAAGAACGGATTGAGCACCCACTAAGAAAGCGGGTCAGGAGTAAAGCGGGAATCAACAAACGCCCAGGGCAGGTTCGAGGGGCCACGACGGGAGCTCTTCGAGATGTACCGTGAGGAAAGCCTGCCAGCCTGCAGCACTGGGCCAGGAGGAAAGGTCGGGCACGGTGTCTATGTCTGTTCCAGAGTGACGTCAACACTCGTCCCGCGTGGTTGGTGGCACCTGACAGTCGTCTAATGGCACAATGTCTGGAAATTCTTGACCTGAGCTTTCACAGGGAGCTGCTGGTGAAAATACGCTGCATCCACTCCAGGTATGACGTGAACAAGTTCTAACAAGCTGTCAGCTTGAGAGTCAAGGAAAGGGATTCTGACCCATGTTCCAAAAATGCGAAAGCTGAAGAGAGATAGCAAGATGATACTTGTCTTGGGGGGAAATTGGTAGTGGGGGTTCTACGATTTACAACACAGCAGAACCAGGAGATTGAGAGGAACGATGGAGACCCACTGTCCAGATATGTCAGGAGGCCCCCAGCAGCTCTGTGCCAGGGACTCACCCAGAACAATCAGGGGCACACGGAGATCTCTCCTCGTCCCCGTCCCACACTAGGGACCCCCCGGCTGGAGCCTCTCTGGTCACCCACCATGGATGCCAACACAAGCAAAACTGAAAGAAGGGGTCTCCAGTGCCCTGGCATTTATGAGGGCTGGCCACAGCTCAGTGAGCCCCTTCACGACGCTGTTAAAACCCGACCCGCCGCACGCATCAGGCTCCCGCCCACAGCAAAGCCCTCCTGCCATCCAGCTGCTCCCACACGGTTGTGCGAAGTGGCCCATGTCTTTCAACCAGCCCCGTTTCCCTCCTTTGCTTCCCAAACACTTCTAGTACATTCTTCTACGTGTCATCCCACTGTAAACCGGAGTCTGTCCTGTGGGAACGCCAGTCCCATCCTGAGGACGCTGCTGCGCTTTGCCCCCAGGACCGGCGTGATCCCCATCTCTGCTCTCTGGTGTCCCTGTTGACCCTCAGGGCTTTGCCAGCACAGGGAAGGGACGCGCTCCACCCATGGCATTTCCTCCTCAGGGACCCTGGCCCGTCTTCCATGTGTCTCTGGGCTGCAGTCCAGCCTCCTCGTCTCCACAGATGCCCAGGAGCAAAGTGCTCCCGCCGTGGAGATCAAGTCCCACCTCACCGTTGTCCATGGCCGTGCCTGCTGCCACACTGCCCTCTGCTCACTCCCGTGACCCCTCACCCGGCTGGTTTCCTCCCCTTCAAAGACTGCTCCTTCTCAGGGCCCTCTGGGGGCTCCTCTCTGACGCTCCTGAGTGCCAGCGTGGTCTGGGCAGCCGTGCCCTCCTCTCGCTCACCTTCCCGGCACACTTCCAGCGAGTCCTCCCAGTTAAATGCCGCTCTGTGTCCCGGCCCCCCAAAATGATCTCCTGTCCAAACCCGTCTGACAGTCTGCTGACATCTTCCCTGGGGCTGCCGACAGCTCTGTCACACCCCTGGCGTCTAGAATCACTCGCTCCATTCTCCCTCCCCGACCTCTCACTGTGCAAGACTTTCTGACTCTTCCCCTCTTTCCACACACCCGAACCACCACGAAGGTCGACTGAGCCATTAGTTAAAGCTAAAATTAATTATTTTCACACTTTTGACTATGTAATAGATTCTTGTGTTACAAAATTCAGAAAACCCAAAAAATAACTTGGTAAAATGGGAGTCCTCTCCCCATTTCCCATCCCCTCTAACCCAGGTCTGCACTGTTGCCAGCTTTGTGAGAAAGCTTCTAGAATGTCTGTGCGTATATACACACATTTCCTTTTTATAAAAACAGCAGCGTTCTATTAAACACACTGTTCTGTGACTTGTCTTCCCACCTGACAGTGTATCCTCAGACGTTGATTGTGGGTCAGTGTAGATGGAGTTGGCCCGTTCCTATCGCATAGCATCCTGGTATGCATTTATACCACCCTTACCCCGGCTAGGCTTTACATGGATGTGCCCTGTTTATGTAATGGGCACTTGGTTATTAACATTAAAATGTTTCAATGATGATTATGTTTGAAATTGTAATCCAGTCTTGATTAGGAACACTGTTTGTATATTTCCTTATAAGCTAATATAGATAGATAGATAGATAGATGAGTAGACAAAGTTTGATCAGTCCCAAACTGTTGGCATTCAACTTGCTTCCAAATTTTTGCTCTCCTAGGCAAGCCTGAAACGAAGACACTTCAATACACATGATTTCACATAGGTGTATTTGTTTCTAGTACAATCATTAATGCGATAAATACCCTTGTAAAGAAATCCCTTCATATATGCACGAGTAATTCCTAGAAGTTAGATTGTGGGTCAAGGACCGTGGGCGTTTGCCATCCTGATAGACAGAGTCAAACGGCTCCGCGTACGTGCACCGGTTGGTCCCCCCGCAGCCCTGTGTGGGAACCGCCCCCGACATTCTGGCAAACACGCTGTTATCAAACTTCTTAATCTGAGCCAATCTGATAGGTGATGATCACACCACTTTGTGGGGTTAATTTGCATGTATCTTATTATGGGAAAGGTTAAGCACACTTGGATACGTTTGCCTTTCTGGCACTATTTATATTATTGTGACATTTGTGCTCAGATCCTTCACCCGTTTTTGGATCTGTATTATTGTCTCACAGGGGCCCCTAAGGTATTAAATAAAGACAGAATTAGCACATTATCTGAGATACTGGCTGTGATTACGTCCCCCCACAGAATTCTGTTTTAGAAAGTCAAATTCATCCATATTTCTTTCATTTTCTCCTAAAATTTATGGTTTCATGTTTTAATATTTAAATCTTTGATTCAACTGACATTTCAGCGAAAGCAGACAGGCATTCAAATTTAACATGTCTTCAGATCTATTTTCCCAGTACACCAACCCCATTTACCGTATCGGTAACCTGTCTTCCCCCGCAGTGAGGGAACTGCCCACTTGGTAATGTGCTCTTTCCCCCCGTGTGGTCGGTCTATCTCTGTACTCAGCACAGCTGGCCTTTAGCTATTTGCATATAAGTTCTCGTCTTCCCACTAGACTGTGAGCTTCCTGAGGGTGCTGTCAGGGTCGGAAATTTCGTTCCGTCTTCCTCACAAGGTAATTGGTTAGCCTGCCTTGTGACATGCATGCTAGGTGAGGATGTGAACTTCTTGGGTCAGGGACTCGGGGCACAGAAAACAGCATGCCTGCTTCTGCTCCAGCCCCAGCACCATGGGGACAGCTCGGAGAAGCCCCGTGCGTGCTGCCTTGGCAGGGGGTTGTCACAGCTGACTCGCTGGGGCTGGGAGAATCCACCTCTTCTGTAGCAGGGAATAAGCAAGCCTGCCTTTCATCCTGGAAGGAGCCACTGCTTTCTCTACTAGGGCGGTTGTCTGCAAACCCATCCCTAGAAAGGCTTACATGAAGGGTGGCCACTGTGCGTCATCCACTTCCCAGCAAGAGGTGTGGGAGCCGGAGAGAGCCTGGGAAGACTGTCCCTCCCACCAGGCACCACTGGGTGCTTGCGGTAGGTTTGCATTTTTGTGCCCACAGGACCACACATGGTTCTCGCACAAAGTGAATGCCTGAAATATATTGATAAATTTGCTAGAATCCAATATTTCATTGGGTTAGTATGAATTTATCACCGGATAACATAACCAGAAAGCAGGTATTCCGTATTATTCTACGCTGTGCAAATAGCTCCTTAGCCTGTAGGCTGGGGCGCGATCAGAACATTGGCTTTTTAAAGATTAACCTAACTCCGGACTAAATAGAATTAGTAATGTTTGCCTAATTAAAACTAATTTCCATGAAACAAAATTTGGAGACTGTATTTACTAGTTTCATTCCCTGGGAGATGTTGAGCCGATAACTTGGAAAGCGAGCCCTGGGTTTAAGTGCCCTTAATCTATTTTAGATGGATATGCCTTATTTATAAAATGGGCACTTGGTTATTATACTAAAATGTTTTAATTATGCACTTCCGTGTTCGAAATTGTAATCCAGTCATGACTAGGAACACCACCTGGTAAACAAAGCTGGGAGACACAAAAGGGTTTGCCCTCCTATGGAATTAGCTACAGATCGCGAACACCATTCGGAAGGCAGAAAAGGGAACGGGATTAAGAATGGAAAGGGAAGAGAAGAACCAATGGGAACAGCGGCGAGACGCAATAGCACATCGTTTCATTGTATCTAAGGAGCGGTTCGAAATGCATGATGGGGACTTCCGCATCCCGAGTGACTATGGAGCTCTGGCTCTCTACCTGAGCGCGGAATCAGAATGGGGGAACCGCAGAGACGCTTCTGTGGGAGTGAGGGGGCCCCCTGCCCGACAGGTGCATGCGTCAGAGGCCTCCCAGAACCCTGGTCCTGACCAAAGCTCTCAGGGTCACACACAAAGCAATTTCCATGTTAACTGCTCAACACTTAACACCAATCACCTCAAATCAAAAGACACCTTAAAAAAGATTACTTTTAAAGTTGCCTTAGTGTACCTCGTACTTGTTCTTGTAAGCGCAAACAAAATTATAATCGGACGGTAGTTCTACTTAGCAAGGTGAAGTTCGGGTCTTTTTTTTTTTATTATTATTTTCATACCACCTTGTCCTGCAATTTTTCTGAACACGTAATTTGATGTGATGGGAGATGGTTTGTAAAACTTTCGCGCTCAGAGATGAAAAATCACTTTCCCTGCCATATTTTACTGGCAAGAAGAGGCTAAAATAGCAGCATTAGGAGTTAATATCAACTGTTAAGAAAATTAAGACCATGCCAGATGATGGTCATAATAACATATAATAATTTTTGTTTCCAAATTATGAGACAATATTGAATAAAAGGTACAAGAAAAAAAGAAACCGCTTAAACATTAACCATTTAAGGAAACAGTGCCTTATTATTTAGATAGAAAACCAAAAAGGCAAAGACTTACATTCTAGAAAATTCCTAAAATATGTTTGATGCTTAACAAATACTGAATATAT
Organism: Ursus americanus; assembly: GCF_024610735.1. NCBI lineage: Eukaryota > Metazoa > Chordata > Mammalia > Carnivora > Ursidae > Ursus > Ursus americanus. The sequence continues at coordinate 3,175,270 of NC_142136.1, forward strand.
GTTTAGTGATTTTTATATTTTGGATTGAGGAAGATAGGAATTCACCTGAGAAGTAAAGGATATTCCTCTTCTTTTAATTATTCTGTAACAAAAAATAATACGACTTTAACCAATGGAACCAAATGGCTACATGCCTATTGATTTCCCTTTGATTCATACTATAAGGGATATGGGTGCCATGTTGAAACTGTAATATACTCTTTGTGTGCAGAAATTTTAAAATCAGGTACAAGTTTGCCAAAATAAAAACAGAAAAACATCAACTCTCAAAATAGCAATATACTTCGTTTTCTGTTTGCTTTTCAGTAGCAGTGGTAAATACGGCTTTTTAATTCTTACTATTTATCACCTAAAAAGGCATTCTTGCAGTATAAAATGTAATTCTAGAATTTATATAGAATTCTTATTTTTCCCCTCTTTTAGCAAGATGAGAGGCCGACATCTTGATAAAGAACTAGCAAAGGTGAAATACTGCCCGGTGTTTACAGTCGAAGTGGGCATTCTTAGAACGAGCTTATCTGAACTGACATCTCCACTCAACACTCAACGGCCAGCAGGAAATGGCACTGAGAGCATCTTTATTATTTTCTTGCGAACCTCACTAACTCGTATTTCCTCAAGCCAGTTTAGTCAATATCATTTGCTAGAAATGTCCTAGACAAGGCAAAAAGCATAGTAAATTTGTGAGTAGTTAATCGTTCTTCTTAAACATTATGTGGGCGCACAGCATGAGTGAGTGGGATTGAAAGATGGAGGTTCTAGTCCCACTTGCATGGGAATCATGTATTTACGGTATCAGCATTATGGGAGAATTATGTATATTTTACTTGCCCATAGGCTGGTAAGAATCAAATGCCATAACATATATGCATATACTGATAAACTACCCTTACCAGATATTATTATTGCTTTTTTCTATATCAGCATTTTTTTTCATCCACAGGTGAAGGTACCTGAAGGACATGCTTGGTACAAAGAAATCAAGTCTTCTGATCTCTTCACTCTATTTAGATAACTTACCTCTAAGTGCTGTTACTAACTTGAGTTAGTAATCTCTATAATTTGCATTGCCTGAGGACAGACTAAAACGATTAAAAAGAAGATGCAATTTATACATTTAGAGTTGATAAATAAGTCATGAGTGTATAAGTTCAAATTATTTCAATAAAAAAATAGCCACATTGGACTTTTATTAACTGCCATTTATTATTTATAGTTTAAAAATGCTTTTGTTATTCTTAGCTTTTAAGGTATATTTTCTTTCCCATCCATACTTTGTCAAATTTTGTTCTTCAATATCTCTGAAGATGACTGGCTTATTCAAAAAAAATTGAGACTGGTGGGTCAATTTAGTGAAGAAATATGATAAAAAGTTTGCTTGTAAGACAAGCAAATATTGATTGTAAACTCATGTTTACCCCAAAATAATCCTGAGTTTACATCCTTGTTTTAATTTTGTTGGTTATGTAGCTTTCTAAACTCTTAAACGAACATTGATATTCATTTTTTTTATATGCTAACCGCTCTTGGTAAATAAATATGCAAATTGAGATACAAAATATATATGAAAATGTGAATGTATTAGCTTGATAATTGCCCAAGCACAAAAAAATAAGTTTTTAAACTGAATGTATCCACTCGTTTGTCATCTGACGATGCCCTGAGTCACTCATTGTTGATATTTCTTTGTTTTCTCTCAAATTGTTTCTATCAGCTTATTTAAAGATTTGTGTAAAGCAAATGTATGTTAGGTTGTAACCAACTTTCTGCCACCACTCTGGCTGCAACGTCTTGCAAAAAAAGCCTGTTCTGCCTTAGGAAGAAGCATTGCCAGTTGGTGGCACCATTCACAAGAGCGGGTCACATTTCGCTGTTATCTTTAGGTTGGATTTCAAAACAACTCTAGAAAACAGACTCAAAGGCAAGCCCAGAAACAGCACGTGAACTGCAGAAAAGTCGAAGGTTTCTGACTATAATCCATTTCCACAAAACACCAGAGCATCTGGCAAAAAGTAGGGTGGCTTGTGTCCTACTTACCTCCCGAGCAGTTTACAAACAGGGCGAAAGCTCTCTCCTAGAGCAAACAGTGGGATCAATGAACGCGGGCTGATCTTTCCTTCCTAACATTTGCTCCGTTCAAGGACACGCAGCTCTCCTCACCGCTCGTTCCCCCTCCCTCCGAGAAAATATAGCTGTGTCATTTTAGAGACTTCTTTTTCATGTCACCTGCTTATGATCTACAGATTGAGAAGCAGACAATGTTGTTCTGCTCTGACAGAAAGCCACAATAACAACAAAGGAACAACGTTTTAATCCAGCAGCTGGGACACTGACAGCCAGCACTACCCAGGGCACCGATCTGGTGGTGCAAAACGTGAGTGTATTACATTACAGGGCCAAGCATTCCAAGAAGGATATTCTAAGAAGGAACCCTTTTGTTTTTTTTTACAGTTCAGTAATGTTATACAGTCATTGATGTAAAATTTTTATTTCTATCATGGAAAGTCTGGGGGGAAAAAGGTTTTTTTTTTTTTTAATTTAGAAATACATTCTCAAAATTCAAACAATAAAATCCAGAGTTGAATTAATAAAAATGTTAAGTTACTAACTATAGTCACTTTGTAATGGGTTGTTTATATGTTTAAATTTCCTCAACATCATTGTACTTAAAATGAAAATGTTTTGAGTATTGGGTGAGCTGTACTTGTTCCTACAACATAAATGAGTATTTTTATAAAGAGTATTAATTCAGCGCATACATTTTTCAGAAGAATTCCTATTTTTAAGTCATATTTAAAGTTATGGTACTTTGCTCCACCATATATGCACATGAAATAGTCATTGATTTTAGAAAATCCCTCCTTTACAAAATCCCTCCTTCCTAATGAAAATTTAAGAAAGGGACCATTTAAAACACATACGTATTTGTAATGCGCAAAATAAGTGCTAAAGTGGAAAGCTTTTTACAATTTCCAAGGAACCAATATGATCTATTAACAAATCCTGATTCCTCAGACATCTGGAATGCCACGCATGGATAGTAAGCTATCCAAACAGTAGTTACATTCGCTCATGTCAATCATTTTGTTGCACACAATTAGCATGTTACAAAATTCTTGTGAAATTTCAGTTGAAACATATTAGCAAATATATTGGTGAAAAAAAAAAAGCAGCTATGAAAGTCCAGGAAGTCCTCTTCTGAATTCTAGATGAGGAAAAAGTCTGTCTTTGCGTGGCTCATTCATCAGAGAAAGAGAAACGTATTAAATGAGCTGCTGAAATACATTATTTAATAAAGCAAAATGTGATGGAATGTTGTCCCCTTTTTTAAAGACTAGCTAGGTCTTCTGACAGAAGGCTCTGAGGTTCGAAACTATGCCTTCTCCTAAAGCATATCTTATTTTATGTTCTGTTATTTTATGTTATTTTTTTTCCTCCTGAAGCACATTTTCAATTGAAGCTATTCTAACTGGTTGTATAGTGCTCCACTTCACTATCCACTCAGTCCGTTTTTAGGTACAGTTCATCCAGACAGGAAACACTGTCAAACAACCAAGGGGTTAAGAATTAAAAAGAAAAAAAAAAAAAACCTCAGAAGCACTAAAATGTTATCTACTTTTGTCCTCCTGTGTGTGCCTTCCTTCCATGAAACAGAGAAGAGAATTAATGATGCTTACTCTTATTTGTATTATTGTTCTATTATGGACTTGTGATGCATTTACAGTGTCCACATTTTTATGAAATTGACTACTTTATGAAAGGTAATTAAATGATTCCAGAAAGGACTTTTTTTTAATCAAAGAATCATTGGGTATGATTCTACGTAAACGAAACAAAACAAACAAACAAAAGCACTCTTTGCTAAAAGATATGGCCATTTAGTTATCCATAAAACCAAAGAGAACTTCCAAAACGAAAGATCTTGGACCATGAGAAAAAATTTCATCCAGGCTGCTGGCTGGCAACAGGCCATGCAAAGCAGCACCCAGCCCTGTGTGGAGAGCAGGCTGGCAGATGTTATTAGCTGACTTTTGCTGAAAAAGTATGGGAGAACAGTTGGAAAATCACAAGGTGTCGGACAAGCTTTAAATAAATAAATAGCTTATTTGGCAGTAGAAAGAGAGAAAGACAATGAGCTCCTTCGTTGAGGAAGAAGACAGGGATACTTCTAATTACAGAGTTCCTTACTGTTGGTTTCATGGACTGACTTCTTAATGAGAATGGAAATTGTACCTCCCACACTTGTATTTAGAGGTTCTAGGACTTCAGAATGACAATTAGTTTGCAGTTTTGCTCCAGGAGATTTGTGATCTTTGTGGTAGGAGAATGCCACTGCTGTAGGTGAGAGTTCCTCACCCTTCTCCCTTGGTGACTGAGGCAGCACGTGGGGAAAGTGCCAAGTGCCAACTTAGAGCTTCTAACACCTTAACTTGAATATGGCATTTAACACTAGAATAGCCCCAGGAGAAAAACAAACGCTCCAAAGATGACACTTGTCAACATCTGAGGGGCATGGCAAATAAGGATTCGGTGAATATATGAAAATCTAATTTTGTAGGAAAGAAAAGAATGACACAATTGCAAAGAATACTTTCAGAGGAGATCATAATCCCCTGAGGCTGAGAGGAGGTTCCCCCCATCGCTGTTGGCTAGTTAGCATTGCTGAGCATAGAGGCAGGCCCATTTAGATCCCTCACAAAGTGAGATGGAAATCATCACAAAGCCGACAAAATTGGGCCACATTTTCTTCAAATTCCAAGAATCCCTTCATCACTCCTTTCTGAGTAAACATATTGCTAGGCAACATTTGTTAACACTGAAAGGACAACAAGATCTAAAAAGAATAGAAAACCATAAGCGGCATGTCTATAAAGGTGCCCAGGACACACACACACAGTCTTACACACACACACACACACACACACGCACACACGCATACAGGCACACACACTTAAAACGACATTCCAAAAGGTATGATTTTTTTAAGCATGACTTCAAATGGAAAATCCACTTTAAATATACCTCCTTGAGGCAAACTCTACTATGGCACACGCCTCACTGATTCTTCTTCCCAAATTCATGCTACTGCACAATAATCATAACTGTATACGGGCTAAAAAGCTGTTATCTTTGTGGAAATGGGGTTCTTTTCGCACATAATATCAACTGGCAGAATCTTTAAGTCACATGCTGACAAATTTGCGAAAATATTTATTGCCCTTTCAAAAATTACAATCTTAAGTTATTATCCTTAGACTTAAGATTTCATTATATTTAAAATAAAGACCTTTATAAACTATAGAGGACATTCAAAGGCAAACTTCCAGGACTTAATAGAAAATAACTAACATTATTGTTTCAAATTATTTCACGAAGACACACAAATTAAAGCAAGAAAATGGACAAGGGCTTGTTTTGTTAGCTTAGTTTCTGCAAGACCCGGAGCCTGCTCTGGTCTCAACTCAGGGACACCCGTCCTCACCCGTGGCCCCCACGGTGACATTTTGGAGATGCGACGGCAGGGGCACTAAGTTGTAACCTACTTCGAAAGTCACAAAAGCCATCACAAAAGCCCTGTAGATGTAAACACTGGAAGCACTTCTTCAAGGGCATTTTCGACGAAGCAGTCGCCGCCCGCAAAGGGCGCGCAGGTCTGGAGCCGCCCACCTCCGCGCCTACGCGCGCGGGGCCGAGAGGGTCTGGTGGGGAGGAGGGCACCCCGCCGCGGGGACCCGGGCTCCTGGCGGCGTTCTTGCTGGAGCCCGCCCTCTTTCCGGCGCTATGGAAACTGCATTTTTCTACGCCTGCTCGTCCTCCTTCTCTTTCTCTTATTACATCCCAAACAGAAGATTTCAACTTCCCGAGAACCTGACAAGTGAATGGCACTGATGACGCCCCGGAAGAGCCCACGACCTGGGTGCGGGGGAAGGGCGCCCCCGACCCGGTGGGACCCTGGGAGCCGCCCGAGGCGAGCATGGTCCGGGCTCGGGGGAGCCGCGCCCGCGCCCCTCCCCTCCTTCCAGGAAAAGGGCACCCAGCTGCTATCGATCCAGCGCTCACCGGTGACTAATGTGATGCTCGTAAACAAGGCGCGGGCCGGGCACCCGGGAACCACCCAGGCGCAAACCCGCCGCGGCGTGCGGGCGCGCGCCCACCCCGAGTTTGGGCGACAGATCCGCTCGCCCAAGTGTGTTTGATGGTGGGAGGGGGTTACGAGAGGGCAGCCAAGTTCACTGCCCCTTCTGGCCCCCGCGAGTGGGGCGGCAGCAGGGCGATGCGGGGCCCGAGGAAGGGTGTTGCCGGCCCCCCACCCCCCGCCCCCCGGCGCCCAGCCCTGGCTGGCGGTCTCGGCCCTTGATCTCCGCCGGCCCCCGCCCCCTGCAGTGTCCCCTCCCCCGGTCCCCTCCCCGGCGGAAGCTCGGAGCCCAATTAATTGAGTCAAAGGCGGGAGGGAAGGGCCCTCCGCGCGGAGGCCGGCCCCCGCCCCTCCTGCGCGCCCCTTTTCCCGCCCTGGGTGGCATCTCCTCCGCCGGCATCCACAACGAGCCTCTGATTAATGAGGCTCGGGCCGGCCCCCACCCCGCCCGGGCCCCGGCCTCCGCGGGAGGGGGAGGGGACGGCGGGAAACGCAGCCCGGGGAGAAAGGGGGGCGGGGCGGGGGCGCGCGGCCCGTCCCCCAACGGCCCGCTCCCATTGGCTGTGCGGGCCGTCCGTCGGGGGGCGCGGCGCCAATGCGGGCGGCGGGGCGGGGCGGCCGCGCCGTGTGTGCCTGCGTAACGCCGAGTCACATGTTGTTTTGCTCTTCTTAGTTCAGTCACTCGGTGCGCGATGTGTTACTCACTGTGCGGCGGGGACCGCGACGAGCCCGGGTCGCCGTTGGCAGCAGCAGCAGCAGTCCCGGTGGCGGCGCGGACCCCGAGTGCCCGGGCGCACCCCGGCACCCCGGAGCGCGGCGCAGCGGCGGGACCGGTGCGGCCGCGCGCGTCTTAGGCTCGGCCCCGCGGCTCGGGGACCCCGACACTCGGCCCAGCCAGCGAGTCCCCAGGCGCCGCCCGAGAGCCCGGGAGGCAGCGGCCGCGGGCAGCCGGGCCAGGGGGCGGCCACCGCCCGCGCCGGGCATCCTCCGGGGCCCGGGAGCGCGGAGGGCGCTGCGCCACCGCGCGGTGCCGGCCCCCGCGGGCCTCCCCCAACCTTCCCCACCTCCTGGGCCCGAGGGACGCGGGTTCCGGCGGGCGAGCAGGGGGGGAGGGTGCCGCCCCCGCCCGCGCCCCCCACCGCTCTCCCCCAGCTCCTTCACGCCGGGCCCCGCGGCGCGGCCTGAAACGCCGGCGATGGCGAGCCCACCGCTGCATGGGCCCCCCGGGCCGGCGGGCGGCGACGGCCCCAACCTCAACAACAACAACAACAACAACCACAGCGTGCGCAAGTGCGGCTACCTGCGCAAGCAGAAGCACGGCCACAAGCGTTTCTTCGTGCTGCGCGGGCCCGGCGACGAGGCGACGGCGACAGCGGGCGGGGGGCCGGCGCCGCAGCCGCCGCGGCTCGAGTACTATGAGAGCGAGAAGAAGTGGCGGAGCAAGGCGGGCGCCCCGAAGCGGGTCATCGCGCTCGACTGCTGCCTAAACATCAACAAGCGCGCCGACGCCAAACACAAGTACCTGATCGCGCTCTACACCAAGGACGAGTACTTCGCGGTGGCGGCCGAGAACGAGCAGGAGCAGGAGGGCTGGTACCGCGCGCTCACCGACCTGGTCAGCGAGGGCCGCGCCGGCGACGGGCCCCCCGCCGCCGCCACCGCCGCGTCCTGCAGCGCCTCCCTGCCCGGCGCCCTGGGCGGCTCGGCCGGCGCCGCCGCGGCCGATGACAGCTACGGGCTGGTGGCGCCCGCCACGGCCGCCTACCGCGAGGTGTGGCAGGTGAACCTGAAGCCCAAGGGCCTGGGCCAGAGCAAGAACCTGACGGGCGTGTACCGCCTGTGCCTGTCGGCGCGCACCATCGGCTTCGTGAAGCTCAACTGTGAGCAGCCGTCGGTGACGCTGCAGCTCATGAACATCCGCCGCTGCGGCCACTCGGACAGCTTCTTCTTCATCGAGGTGGGCCGGTCGGCTGTCACGGGCCCAGGTGAGCTGTGGATGCAGGCCGACGACTCGGTGGTGGCGCAGAACATCCACGAGACCATCCTGGAGGCCATGAAGGCACTCAAGGAGCTCTTCGAGTTCCGGCCGCGCAGTAAGAGCCAGTCGTCGGGCTCGTCCTCCACACACCCCATCAGCGTCCCCGGCGCGCGCCGCCACCACCACCTGGTCAACCTGCCCCCCAGCCAGACGGGCCTGGTGCGCCGCTCGCGCACCGACAGCCTGGCCGCCACCCCGCCGGCCGCCAAGTGCAGCTCTTGTCGGGTGCGCACGGCCAGCGAGGGAGACGGCGGCGCGGCGGCGGGGGCGGGGGCGGCGGGCGGCAGGCCTGTGTCTGTAGCCGGGAGTCCCCTGAGCCCCGGGCCGGTGCGCGCGCCCCTGAGCCGCTCACACACCCTAAGCGGCGGCTGCGGCGCCCGCGCGAGCAAGGTGGCGCTGGCGCCGGCAGGGGGCGCCCTGCAACACAGCCGCTCCATGTCCATGCCGGTGGCGCACTCGCCCCCAGCCGCCACCAGCCCCAGCAGCCTGTCGTCCAGCAGCGGGCATGGCTCCGGTTCTTACCCGCCGCCGCCAGGCCCGCATCCGCACCTGCAGCACGCCCTGCACCACCCCGCGGGCCAGCGGCCCTCCAGCGGCAGCGCCTCGGCCTCCGGCTCCCCCAGCGACCCTGGCTTCATGTCTCTGGATGAGTATGGCTCCAGCCCTGGGGACCTGAGAGCCTTCTGCAGCCACAGGAGCAACACGCCCGAGTCCATCGCTGAGACACCTCCGGCCAGAGACGGCAGCGGGGGCGAGCTGTACGGGTACATGACTATGGACAGGCCCCTGAGCCACTGTGGTCGCCCCTACCGCAGAGTCTCTGGGGACGGGGGCCAGGACTTGGACCGAGGGCTGAGGAAGAGGACTTACTCCCTGACCACACCTGCCCGGCAGCGGCCAGTGCCCCAGCCCTCCTCTGCATCCCTGGATGAATACACCCTGATGCGGGCCACGTTCTCCGGCAGCTCCGGCCGCCTCTGCCCATCCTGTCCCGCGTCATCTCCCAAAGTGGCCTACCACCCCTATCCTGAGGACTATGGCGACATCGAGATCGGGTCCCATAGGAGCTCTAGCAGTAACCTGGGTGCCGACGATGGCTACATGCCCATGACCCCTGGCGTGGCCCTCCTGGGTGGTGGCAGTGGCAGCTGTAAGAGTGATGACTACATGCCCATGAGCCCCACTAGCGTGTCTGCCCCGAAGCAGATCCTGCAGCCTCGGGCCGCGGCCGCAGCCCTGCCCCCCACAGGAGCCGCAGTGCCCGCACCCACCCCTACGGCCAGTAGGGCCTTTCCAGCGAACGGGGGCAGCTACAAGACGAGCTCCCCAGCCGAGAGCTCCCCTGAGGACAGTGGGTACATGCGTATGTGGTGTGGCTCCAAGCTGTCCATGGAGAACACTGACACCAAGCTGCTACCCAACGGGGACTACCTCAATATGTCCCCCAGCGACGCGGGTACCTCAGGGACGCCTCCCGACTTCTTCTCGGCTGCCTTGCATGGCAGCGGGGAGATGCTCAGGGGAGTCCCTGGCTATTGCTATAGCTCCCTGCCTCGCTCCTACAAGGCTCCCTACACGTGCAACGGGGACAACGACCAGTATGTGCTCATGAGCTCCCCCGTGGGGCGCATCCTGGAAGAGGAGAGGCTAGAACCGCCTGCCGGCCCTGGCGCACCATCCACTAGCGCTTTCGCGGCCGGAGGCGGCCACATCCAACCTCCTCACCCAGTAGTGCCTTCGCCCAGCAGGCCGAGTGGCAGCAGCGGTGGCCGCCCAGAGGGCTTCCTGAACCAGCGCTGCCGGTTAGTGCGGCCCACACGCCTGTCCCTGGAGGGGCTTCAGACCCTGCCCAGCATGCACGAGTACCCTCTGCCGCCTGAGCCCAAGAGCCCGGGCGAGTACATCAACATTGACTTTGGTGAAGCCGGAACTCGCCTGTCTCCGCCCGCGCCTCCGCTGCTGGCTTCGGCGGCCTCATCGTCCTCACTGCTGTCCGCCAGCAGCCCGGCCTCGTCCCTGGGCTCGGGCACCCCGGGCACGAGCAGCGACAGCAGGCAGCGCTCCCCACTCTCCGACTACATGAACCTTGACTTCAGCTCGCCCAAGTCACCCAAGCCGGGCACCCAGAGCGGGGACCCTGTGGGCTCCCTGGATGCCCTCCTGTCCCCTGAGGCCTCGTCCCCCTACCCACCGCTGCCCCCCCGTCCTGCGGCCCCCACCTCCTCCCTGCAGCCGCAGCCGCCCCCACCGCCCCCCCCAGGGGAGCTGTACCGCCTGCCCCAGGCGTCAACTTCCCAGGGCCCCAGCGCTGCCTCCTCTTCGTCCTCGGAGACTGGGGACAATGGTGACTACACCGAGATGGCCTTTGGCGTGGCTGCCACCCCGCCACAACCCATCGCGGCCCCCCCGAAGCCGGAAGGTGCCCGCGTGACCAGCCCCACCTCCGGCTTGAAGAGGCTGAGTCTCATGGATCAGGTGTCGGGAGTCGAGGCCTTCCTGCAGGCGAGCCAGCCCCCAGACCCTCACCGGGGAGCCAAGGTCATCCGCGCAGACCCACAGGGGGGCCGCCGCCGCCACAGCTCCGAGACCTTCTCCTCGACCACCACTGTGACCCCCGTGTCCCCATCCTTCGCCCATAACCCTAAGCGCCACAACTCGGCCTCTGTGGAAAACGTCTCTCTCAGGAAAAGCAGCGAAGGGGGCGGCAGCGGCGTCCTGGGTGGGGGTGACGAGCGCCCCACGTCCCCCCGCCAGTTGCAGCCACCGCCCCCCCAGCAGGCGCGCCCATGGGTACCAAGTCAGCCTGGGGGCTTGGTTGGCTGCCCTGGGGGCAGTGGGTCTCCAATGCGCAGGGAGACCTCTGCCGGCTTCCAGAACGGCCTCAACTACATCGCCATCGACGTGAGGGACGAGCCTGGGCTGTCAGCGGCCCCACAGCAGCATCCTCATCCGCAGCCCGGAGACAAGAGCGCCTGGGGCCGGACCCGCAGCCTCGGGGGCCTCATCAGCGCTGTGGGGGGCAGCGGCAGCAGTGGGGTATGTGGGGGGCCGGGCCCTGGCGCCCTACCCTCTGCCAACACCTATGCCAGCATTGACTTCTTGTCCCATCACCTGAAGGAGGCCACCATTGTGAAAGGTGAGGCCCGTGCACCTTGTGGATGGTGGGGGGAAGGGTGGGGGGCAGGCGGGGAGGCCGGTGAGCTACTCTGGGTTCACTGCCGTTCTCTCCTTTGGTACCTTGACCTGAGTGCCGAAATGTTGGACCAGCCTGCTTGCTTTGTTTTCCTTTTGCTCCCCTGGCTTTTGTCCAAACCAAGAGCAGTCCAGTGGTCTTTGAGTTGAGCGGGAAGCGTCCCACTAAGGAGACGTGGATTTGTTGTTATGGCCCAGCCCCATTTCCCTTTTCCTACAGCCCCCTCTTCCCCGTCGGTTCCCAGGGCAGCCGTCTCCCCAGGTCAGCCACCCCAGAGTGCCAGTTACGGGTTCTTGACCTGAAGTTTGACAGCTCCCTCGCCTTTCCCTTTGTTTTCCTGGAACCAGGTCCCGCCTGATTTTTGCTGAGCCTCGAAGTTTATGAAAACAGGCCTGCAAGTCATTTAGAAAATGAGCGTCCATTTTGGTGGGTGCAACAGGGAGCAGTTAACCATTTCAGTTTTACACGGAAACTGTCGGGGCTTTTCCCTAAGAGACACTGTTTTTCTCCTGAGGCTCTGAAATGGGGACCGTGCCTACACACAGCATAAAAGCAGTGGTCCTCACACTCGAGCCTACCTGGGAGTCCGCTGGCTGGAGTTAAGCCTGGATGGCCGGGCTGTAGAAAGCCCCGGGGACTTTGGTGCAGTAGGCCTAGGGTGTGGCCTGGAACGTGCCTTTCTAAGAAGTTCCCAGGTTGTGTCGATGCTGCTGGTCGGGGAGCATCCTTTGGGAACTCTGTCCCATGTTAGGCTCCCCTGGGGAGGTTTGATGGTCGGGGAGCATCCTTTGGGAACCCCGTCCCATGTTAGGCTCCCCTGGGGAGGTTTGAGAATTTACCGACGGGGCCTCGCGCAGATGCATGGAAGCCAAGGCCCCGCGGGCAGAGCTCGGGGTTGTTCAGTGTTGGCCCGGGGGGTGTGGACGTGCAGCGGGATTTAGGATCTGTGCTGTCGAGAAAACAAGTGGGAGGCAACCTGCCGGGTCTTTTCCAGAACAGCTGGACAGGAGGGTGCCCCGTAGCGTTGCTCAGGTCCTCATCACACATCCCTGAGGAGGGAGGGGTGTGCTTGCTCGCAGCAGGTGCTGCATCCCGAGGACCTCAACTCTGCATGGCTGGGGGGGGAGGGGGGGAGGGGGGGCGGAGAGGGAGGGAGGGTTCAATTCCTAATTTTTCTGGTTGGGGGGTTGCTAGTCAGGTAGAGGCTCGGGGCCACCACAAAGCACGAAGCAGTGAGTCGTGGTCTGTGGATGCTGGCCTAAGGTCAGCAGTGTGCAGGGGTCCCAGGTGATGCTGTCGTTGGCGTGGGGATCCGTGTGCCTTTTGTTCTTAAAATAAACAGAGTCGCTGAATGCCATCCAAGTCCAACACGGGGTTTGGAGTATGCTTGGGACTGTGAGTCCCGGGGGTTTAAAAGTACAGCAATAGGGTAATGCCCTGTTGTTCTAACATAATAGAGGAAGAGCTCTTTACTTTTTTATTAAAACCGTAGAGGAGAAGATGAAAAGAGTCCTAGAGAATGAGGAGGAGGGGGGACTTTAGCATCTAGTTACAGCAGTTGTGTCCCACAAGCGGGGACTCTCCACTGCAGGTCCCTGGGCTTGGAGTTGAGTGAAGCACTACAGGTACTTCTGAAAAATGGCTTGTGTGTGTCAGGGAGTTGAAGGATGGGCTGCCGTCCAGGACACAGACCATAGAAGCACACGAGCATGACTAGAATTGCGTTGGGGGGGAAATGCATGCACACAGAATTGTTTTCCGTATGCCCAAACGGGTGTATGGGGTATATGTCATAGTGAACATGAAAGTACATTTTGCTGAAATCTGATTCTAATCAGAAAAGCAGCCTGGGAACAGAACACCTTTTACGCCCGTGGGTGAAGCAGGCAGCAAAAACCTGGACTGGACTGCGCCAGGCCCCGGGAGCGGGCTCCGGCAGTAGCAGGAGGAGTGGGCCGGGGTGCCAGGCCTGAAGGGATTCAAGGCCTTTCTGATAAGGGAGATACACGCGGAAATGTGATTCATGTATGATAGAATGCCCTCTCCAGACTAGGGAAAACGTGAAACTGCGAGAGATAAGTTTAGTAGGAGACCCGATGTAGCTTGTTTCGTTTGTGTTCCCACCAGTATAAAATTCCTTTCAACCTATAGGACTCAGGACTCTGAAACCAAAACAGCCGCTCATACGCTCCACGGTGGCAGAACAAAGACGAGATTGGATTTGCTGGCTGTTTTTCCAGAGTCTCTGTGGGCACTATGGTAAACACCCTTTTAAGAAGGAAAAGGACTATTTTTAAGCAAAACAGAGGGCAGCAATTGACCCATTGTGCCAAAACCACAGTTTTATGTAAGAGGACTGCGTGCTAAATGGATTTCTAGTAAACTGATGTGACACGGAGAACAGTAGAACAGGAAAGACAAGGATGTCGTCTTAATTAATGTGGAACCTGAGTTGTGGTCCGCGGAGCCGGAAGGGAGCTCAAAGTGAATGTCCACTTTTATTTCACTCACGTGTGCGTGTAGAAATTTGTTTGTGGTGCTTATAAGTAAAAAGTTCACAGGAGATGAGCGTCCTCTGAGAGAATGATTTATAGGGAGGAAGACTTGGAAAGCATTTCTTTGAAGATGAAATAGGAGAACTTCCTGGGCCATTGTGTGCACTGGCCTGGTGTTCACAGTGGCTTATGTGTGTCCACACTGAGCTCCTCGGGCTCCACGTGGGGATACGTCATTAATTATGCTGAAGTGGATTAATTTAGGGTTGTTTGGGTCGAGTTTGGCATTTGCATAAGTGGTAACAAAGACACAAGGTTCCTGCAATGCTTGATAGCTGTTTACAATAGAATTGGGGATGCTGGGATTTCAGTACCGGAACCCAGGGAACAAGTTAGTACACTTTATGGGTGTGTGTGTGTGTGTGTGTGTGTGTGTATGTGCATGCTCTGGATTAAAATATAATAATAATATATATAATACAATAGTTTGTATTAATCCAGAGCAAATAAAAATTGAACTCTAAATTATGCATCTTACTTGGGAGCAAGGGAAGGTCCTTACTGTGTGTTTTGCGTGCGTGTATGTAGGAAAATCGAACCAATCTGTCAGAGCGGTGCTGTTTCAGAAGTGGAAATAAGAGTACGGAATTTACTGTGCTTTAAAGCAGCATTTAAAAATTAACTGATACATTTTTGTGCTATGATTAGAGGTTGGTATATGTCGTACAAGGTACTATCTTAGTGTTCTGTTCCTCTTTAATGGGATTTTTATTCTAAACTTGGTTTTTCTGTATGTATAAGGCAGCTTAGATAAGAGTTACCATTGTAAGCATCTGGGTTTAAATTCTGTTTGATAAAGGGACTATTTATTCATATCCTATGGTCAGAGAATTTGGGGATAAGAGGAATGTCTCCAGAGTAACAACATAATCAGGATTTATGTTTAAAAGGATTGTCTATTGGAAGTCTGAAAGTAAAGAACTTGAATATTTTTAGAACTCCAATGAGATTGCTTGACAAACCACATGCCCTTTATTTTTCCGTTGTGCGTGCTCTCCTGCTTTGGTTGGCCAGCTCTTGTTGTAATAAGATAATAAGGAACACGGCTCCTGCCCTGTTCCCAGGAACAGACACCTAAGGTGCTAATGAAAACACACCGGCTTTCGTGAATGAAAGTCACGTGACTTGTTCTACTTCCTTTATTGAAAGAGAAACCTTTACAAAAATAGTACTTCGTAGAAGGAAGCATAGTATGTGGAACATTAAACCAGGAATCAGGAAACCAGGTTCTAGTTGCTGATCTTAATGAGTCATTGTGTGACAGAGGAAAACCTTTTAACCCCACTTTCTCACTTTCTCTGTCTGTAAAATGGGGTAATTATAACCCTGTCCCTCCCGTGGCCTTGGCCACTGGGAGGTCCAGCAGATCATGAAAATCAAGAACGGTTAAAACGCTCTTTGAAAGGATCCTGCTCATAAATCCACCGATTCTATTATACTCCCTTAAAGTCATGGGTATTGACAGGAAAGTCACTTGACAATGAGTGTTCTTAGAACAACAACAACTCACAATCTGAAAATAGAGCTAACATCCTTTTTAAGTCTTTTTTGCTTCCTTGCTAGTCCCACTCCAGTCTCTCAGAACCATGTTTTCACCCCTCTTTGCTTAACTTGAGATGTTGTTCATAGATAATTATCAATTGTAATGAAGCAGCGGTTTAAATTACATAGGAAAACAACAATCAAGGAAAACAGCATCCTAATGCTGAAACTCCATTAAGACCGTCCTTTTGATTACCTTTTATGATTTGTTTATATGTGAAGAGATACTGTCAAGATGAAAATTTATAATTAGAACATACATGTTTTTTTAACCGATAGTGTTGGCTCTCAACGTGGGGTATATTGAAAGAAAACCAGAACCCTTAAACTTTCAGCCACAGAATCGTGTTGGGCCTGGGGGTTTGCTTTCTGGGTTGACTTCATTAGGGCGGCTCCTGCAGTTCTGATTTGTGTTGTTGTCAGGCACAGTAGGGAAACCTCCAGAGTTGGCCTGAGTCGTTTGCCTTTCACAGGCCCCCTCCCCCAGAAAAGGAATTTTCACAGATAATTAATGTTTTATTTTCTTTGGAGCTCTATGGATTAAACGAATCTTTCTGTCTTTCTGGAGAGGGGAACTTACAGCATTTTAACGAACAGCATGGGTATAATGGGTTTTCTGTTAAAATTCCCACTAATGCGTTTTCTGTAGAAGCATAGTTCCAAGAGCTAGTTAACTTTTGGTATCAGATTTGGCAAGTGGAGAGGGTTCTTTTTGTTTTGTTTTTTTGGGTAGCGCAGAATCAAGTGTTCCCGTTTCACCTTAGAAACTTAAGGGAAAATGTAACTTTACTCTTTTATCTGCACTGCCAAGTAGAGTGGGGAAAAGCTCAGAGGGAAGTAAAGCCCCGCCCAAAACCGGTTCTCCCCTGAGCTCGCTAATAATAGGGGAATTCGCTGCCGATTTTGTCTACTACAGACACGAGGAGAATGTGTATTTCTACACAAGATGGGCAAGGCGTCTCAATGTTGGCATTTTAATAAACGAAATGTTCTGAGCCTCCGAAATGATCACTTATAAGCATGTTACTGATCAGGGTTTTGTGAAAACATACTATCCAGATTGAAACGGGGAGACTTTGTTACTTTTATGTGTATTGTAGACTGGGTTCAGTGGTAGGTTTTTTTCTGAGGGGCACTGGTGGAGTCATCCTTCAAGACGGGGGAAATGCTAAGCTGAGCATTGCTAGTATGATTCGATTTCTTTCTAGGTAGCCGTAGACTTGTGTTAACTGGGCACGAAAATAAAAGGCACAGAAGGAAGTTTGAAGAGAAGGGAGTTGGACTGTATGTTGTACACTACCATCTTGCTCAGTGCATGCGAGTGATGCAAGATCCTTCTAGGCATTGTGCTCTCGCTGCTTCGTGGAATTTATTGCATGGGGACGCTGAAATGGAATGGGGTTAAGATTTAAAGGCTGCGTGTTTACAAGTGATAAAATAGTCAAGTTGGCGGTTCTGATTTCTTGGCGATTGGACTAGGAACATATTAAATTTGCATAAAGTAGCTTTTACATGTCCAGAGACATTGTAGAACTCATAACCAGGTAAATATGTCTTCACATTTGGCCCTCTTTCTGTACGCCATACATGCTATTGATGCCCACAGAAAATATTTATAAAATACTCTTTGCTTGCTGTGCTTTTACTGAAATTTGGAATATTTGGTCAAATACTGTGGTGCATAATATACTTTAAAAATAAATGACTGTATGCAAAGCACCTTGTAAATACTGGGGTTTTTTAAAGTATTTTATTTATTTATTTATTTATTTATTTATTTTTAAGGTTTTTACTTATTTATTTTAGAGATTGGGGGGGCAGGAGCAGAGGGAGAAGGACAAGCAGACTCTGCGCTGAGTGCAGAACCCCACTCAGGGCCCGATCTCACGACCCTGAGATCATGACCGGAGTCAAAATCAAGAGTCTGATGCTCAACTGACTGAGTCACCCAGGTGCCCCTTTAGTATTGATTTTAAAGAGTATCCAATTTTACAGAAACCGGTGTTTTGTGTGTGTGTGTGTGTATGGGGGAGGGGGGCTCCATGTTTCAGCAAGTCATGCTCCAAGAGGTTTGATGTGAATTTTTTTTTAATTGAAACTCAAATACTGAATAATGACATGTTCTCTGATGGTGTTAAAACTTTATAACCTCAAGTGTTATTATAGTCTTGCTGGTGCTTTAATCTATCCGCATGGTATTGGTATAAATCATGGCGTGAATTATTATAGTCTAGGATTAAATTTCAATTTTTTCAATGTGTAAGAATGGGGATTATGATAGATTTCATTATATGATGTGATTTTAATAATTACCTTAAAATCCATATGTTTGTCCTAAGAAGGATTTATGCTTTTCCGTAGTATTAATGCGTAATCTTTAGTATTTATGAATGTGACATAGTGCTTTCTCCATGCAAATTTATAAGTAGTTACTTAAGTCAGTCCATCTTTTACCTCCAAATTATGTGTAACAATCCCAATACTTGATGGGCAGTGAAAGAAGGCAGCTGGCGCTGGAGATGGTGACATTGTAACCATTATCCTGATCACTACTGAAAGAGGATTTTGTGTCCCTGTTCCCTTTAGGTCAAAAGAATTATTGAAAATCCAGGAAGTGTTTTTTCTCACCTCTTAGTGGTGAGACATTTCCTTACCTGTGGTATCACGTAATACTCCAAAACCCGGGGACATAGGCAGGGCCACTCCTTGGGAATAAGGAATCGGCCGCTGCGGGTGATGCCCCGGACTTGTCCCGGTTCCCCCAGCCAGAAGGAGTACTGTTGGGTGAACCAAGGAATGGGGCCAGTGGAGCAGCGTCAACCCTCGCCGTCTTGGGGTTCTGCCTCCTAGCGCTCTACATTCTATCCCATTGTCTCCAGTGCTCTTTACATTCTTTCCCGTTGTCTGCTTCCGGAGCTCACAGCCAGTAGTTAGTTACAGAAGGATTTCACTGTAGCCCGGCCTCAGGCAACAGTCAACGTAACTGTGTTGTTTTTTATTTCGCTTAGGTGCTAGTTACTTCATTTCTCTCTCTTTTTTTTCTTCCATGTATTTATTCATTCCCAGTAAAATGTGGGCAGGTGAGCAGGAAGTAGGACAAGGAAGGAAAGCCCCCTAATTTTTTTTACACCAGTTTTACGCCTGGCAGTGTGAAGAGCTTAGAGTCTGGTAGGACTTTGATAGCCGTCATTGTGTCTCTGGCTTCATTTGTCCCAGGTTGTTGGTTGGTGATCGGTTCGGGGGGTTTCCAGGCTGGCTTCCTGGAGTTCTAGGGCTCTGTGACGAGGAAAGCTCCTTTTCCTCCAACTGTTTTGGTTTCAGCAAAGCCTGCTGTGTATTAGACTTGGGAAGATACCTGCCCGCCCTCCCTCCACCAAATGCATTAAAACTCCTTCCACACAGTGTGGTGAGAATCAGAAGGGAATGCAAGTTCGTCTGAGGGTGCCGAGTTGGGAGCCATTGGTATAATGTAACTCATTTAAGGTTGTGAACACAGAGGTCGAGGGAGGTCAGACGTCTTCTCCAAGGTCACCATTTGATTAGTTGGTAGAAATGTTTGTAAATATTATCAAGAAAGAATAGAGTATGCTCTGTCTCTGTGGGTCCCTTGTGTTCTGAGGAGTAACTTTCTCCCAGGGCTGTGCTGTTCTCTGCAGAACCACTCAGCGTTTGTAGAAGTGCTATCTGTCTTCTTTACTTTGGGACATTTGGCTTCACGCGTAGACTGAAAGGCCTGCTGGTCCCCAGAGAAGCAGAGGCGCCGAAGTAAGGAAGTGCGCTGCGAGTCCGGGAACGGGCCTGCTCGCGACCATGTGGGCCGTGCTGACTGGTGAGGCAGAAGAGCGAAGGTTTGGCAAACATTCAAGATCATGTGCTTACTTGTTAAAAAAAAAAAGAAAGAAAAGAAAGAACAAAATTCTTGGCATAATTCAAATGGAAAAGCCTCTGTTATCTGGGAAAACGTCCGTCTTCGTTCTTTGTGACGGATTCAGCCTGGACGGTCGGTCTGGTCATGGCTTGAGGTGTCTTTATAATGTATTTATCCTATAAGTGAAATATAGCATATTCCCCTCATTATGAATAAGTCCATTAACAGTTTCCTAAGAAATGAGTCATTAACCTCTTTAACGATGAGTGTATTTGAAAACTAACCAATTTAGAATTTGCCTAAGGACCAATAAGTCAACTAATCAGTTGTTCCTAGGTGGTAATCTTCTGGGGACTGGATTACTTCATGAGTGCCTGTTTGTTTTCAAGATTTTTTTTTTCTTCTGAGAAAAAAACGTCCTTTCACTGAATTTTTATAAGAAGAGAAGTGGTTTTCCTACCTTCCTAATGATGTGACTGTCACCCCACTTTCAAAGGCATAAGGGAAGACATAAACCAAAATTCATAAGCTGTCCCTAGTTTTAAAAAATGTAAGGTGGATCCATGGGCTTGTGCTCTTGGGGTGAGTCGGTTTTGTTGACATGAACTGCCAGCGTGTCCAGCATCCTCGGAGAGGCGACTTCCTTCCTAGCACATGGCAGCCCCGGGGCCACGCGCCTGCCTGGTAGCAGTGAGCACCAGCAGTCTTCCCGCCGCGCCGTGTCCCCGGCCGCCTGCCGCAGGGGCTCAGCAAAACCGGGGCACACCGCCCTGCCCGTCCCTTCCCCGTCATGCGGTTGAGGGGCGAGCAGAGTTCAGAGAGCCCTGTCTCTCCGGTTCTGGGTCTGTGCAGCACTTACCAGGAAAAATGGGAAAGCTGGCGGATAAAGCTTCTGATGGGCTCGCTCTGTGGGGCATCTTCATAAATAAACCCAGCAGTCTTTCCCCGACGACGAGCGCCCCTGGAACTGGCATGACTGCCCCGCCCAGAGCCGGTGGTGGGAAGCCAGCGAAAGTAGGGACTGCAGTCCGTGCCTCCCCTCCCGCCCGCCGCCTGTGAAGCCCAGAATTCCCAGGCCTGTTGTGGAAGCCACACCCACACCCACTGGGGGGATTATCCCTGCAGAGCAGCCAGGCCAGCACCTCCTTTCCTGTCCCCTCCTTGGGTCTCAGGCACCTGGTGCGGGGACGAGTCGTCGGGGGTGGGGGCACTGAGAGGTGGGGGAGAAGTTTTGGAAATAGGCCAGGGTGTTCTTACTAAGTTTAAAAACTATGCAGATCGTGCCTTAGAAACTCTGAGCAATAAGCAGGATTAAACAAGACGTGGATTAGTGTGCATATAGGGCAGCTTGATTTTGTTTGAAGATAAGAAATGGAGGTACTAGGACCCTGGGGCACTGTCAGCATTCTGGAGTTCCTGCTCTCCTAAGGAGACAGAAATTGCTGGAAAGGGAGAGCCCGGTGGTCAGTTTCTTAACACTGCAGCTTGGATGCGTTTTTTAGAAGATAAAGTACTCAAGTGATTGGTGGCAATGTATGCTTCTGGTTTATTCTCATATGATAGTACTGTTTTCAAATATTGTTTTCTGGCATAAACGAGACCTAAAATAGCACTTTGTGTATACAGATGAAACAGAAAACAAATCCATTAGCTACTCAGACCCTCTTCCAGTTACATTTATCAAGTAAGTTCGATGACACTTCTTCAAAGAACTTTTATTCGTTTTCTGAGTAGACTTCTAATAAATGTGTAGTTCAACTGAAAATATTGAGGTAGGATTTAGCAAAATATATTAGTTGCAACACTACAAAATCTGTATTTCCTCCTTTTTAAGATATTACAAATCCAGGAGAGTACAGTTACGTTACAGTCAGCATCAGAAAACTGACTTCAAGTGGTTGAGTAAAAAAGTGAAAACTTGAATAATGCATGGTGTGGAAATATTAGTTATGAAAGCCTGACAAACTTATAAGCATTAATGAATTTTAAAACATTCTTTAGCTTTTACTTATTTTGAA
Organism: Ursus americanus; assembly: GCF_024610735.1. Taxonomy (NCBI): domain Eukaryota; kingdom Metazoa; phylum Chordata; class Mammalia; order Carnivora; family Ursidae; genus Ursus; species Ursus americanus. Next base: position 3,196,620 of record NC_142136.1, read on the forward strand.
AATTTTTTAAACGAGCATTTTCTTTTCAAGTTTAAAAGTTTATGTAGCTCCCACATATAATGACATTTTGGTATTTAGGGTCCTATCCGAATTTTAAAGATGCAGTAGAACGGACTCACCTTAATTCCATTTTACTTCTTATCATTATTTGCAGTTTAGCTTATCAGTAGGGCTGGTTTATTAGTAGTCTTCGTTCCAAATGAAATAACCACAGCAGTAAAATACCCAAGTTTCTCTGGCATGGAGCATTTAATTAAGTTCCTAGAATAACTCTTGGTGATAAGCATTCGTCTCCACGACTCTGGAGTCTGTCCTGTTCAGCTGGAATGTTCAGAATTCTTTGGGTCTTACGCCATTTCCTAGAGTCGAACACGGTTCAGCCAGTCACTCGATTGAGGTTCAGTGTGTCCCCAATGCCAGTGTCGTGGCAGGGGCGATGTGCAGCCAGCCTCTGGCCCCTGGGCGCAGCTGCTCAGGGTGCTCCGGGAGGTGTCCACCCTTCCCAACGGGGTGGCCTTGCTGGAAGGTTCTGATGGAGCCACTCCAGCACTGAGTCCCCTCCCCCCATACTCTTGGGTTACCTCCGATGATTCTGGAGAGGTTTTCTTCTCAGAAACAATAGGTTTGATTTTGCTGGGGTCGTAGCTGCTGGGTGTAGCGTACTTTAACCTCTGCCCTGTAACGGTCCCAGGATTTCTCTTTGTGCCCAATCTTTGCTGTCAGACGGAATATTCCAGAAACTTCCTGACACTAGGTTATTGGCCTCCCTTTCCGGCTCTTTCTGATTCTTCCCGGCTTCCCTCTCTTTAGTTCGGGTGGTGCGAGTTCTTTCTGTGAACTCATCCTTTATTCGGCAACCCCCAAGCGCTCATAGCTGCGCATGTAGAAAGCTCACATGTAAAATGTTTGCCGTTGCTGCTTGCACACCACTGTGCCCTTCCGTGAAGAGTGAACATGTAGATTTTAGTCAGTGTCCTAATAATTTCCAAATAGGGCTGTGTTTTCTTAAGACACGTGCTTGACACACCTTTCGTGGTGTGCAGCGGGGTCTAAAGCCCTTTTTGAAAGCATAGATCCTGTCCTTTTATAGACATCACCATCTAGCCAGGAGGGCCCCTCCCCCTCCCATGCAGAGGAGGGTCCCGCTGGCTACCTGCGGCCCCCTCTGCTCGCAGGGCCTCCCACTCTGAGACCTGCTGCTGCTGGACCCCTGTCCTCTGCCATGATGGCCACTGTGGTCGGAGGCGGGAGTCCATCGGCTGGGCAGCTCTGTGTTACCAACCTGTCAGGCTGATGTGGGAGCTGGTTCCAGGCAAATGTCCTGTCCTTTAACCTTTTAACTACTCGTTTGGGGTGGGGATGGAGCAAACAAACCAATAGGAACGTCACTTAATGGCTGGTTGGGAGGATAGAAAGAAGGGCTGTGGAAACAGGGGCAGAAAGCTTAGGTCTCCCTTCAACTTTCAAATTTAATCAAATTGTTAAATATTTTTTCATTACAAAGATGCCTGTTGTTATTTGTTTTTCTTTTAAAATGTTTCACTCATTTGAAAAATATTAAAGCATGGGCTAGAAAGAAATAGGTTTGGTTCCCCTGCTAAAAAGAAAAACAAAAGGTACTCAATCTTCAAGTCTATATTTGAGACCTAGGAAATTAATTTAATTTTGAAATGTGTTCAGATGATGAAGCATTGTAGGTAGTAATAGATGCTCCAGAAAATAAAGTGGGGAAGGAAGAGAGGGAAGAGTGACACAACTCGAAGGTGATGAGGAAGCAGGTCTTGTAGGTATTTAGGGGGGAATCCATATATGCAAAGGGAATGAGTAGCCATGCAAAGGCCCTGGGGCAGACGATTGCTGTTCTGTTCCCAAATGAGAAGTGGATCAATGTGACTGACAAAGAGGGAGAAAGGCAGAGCTTATTAGGTGAAGTGAAGGGGGTGACAAGGGACAGTGGCCTGTAGAGCCTGGTCAGCCATTGTAAGGACGTCAGTTCATCTCTAACAGTGTAAAAAAGAGAGTCTTTGGAAAATACATAGAACAGTTAAAAACTTTCTGCTGGAGGCCTCTAATTCTGCCATCTGTGTTTTTTTGCCTGGTGAGGGATGGAATCTCTTGACTTGACCTCTCCAAACCAGCAGAAAAAATGGGAGAAGCCCTGAAAGTGGGTTGAGGCGCCGAGATGCCATGGGGGAGGGGGTGGCGCTGGGAGATGATAAACGAGATAAACAGCCAAGCACCTGCCAACTCAAGGATTCACATACTTGATTACACAAACATCTGCAAGGCACCTTATAATTTATAAAACATTTTTGAATGTTGTCGCGTCCTCAGGACCTCCTTGGAGGGAGGTTCTTGTTATTTTTAGGTTTTAAAGGAAAAACCTGGGGCTGGACAGACTCTCCCGGCCTAGAAGGAGGCGCTGCCTTGGTAGGTTTGCTGCTGCCTGGTTCTGGGTCTTCCAGGTGATGCAGTGGCATCTTTGGGGGAGGGGGGGAGACCGTCACCCCGGACAAGACAGGCCGTGAGTGAGTCTGGAGCTGGGTTGGTGCCTCGTGGGCCGCTTACAGCTGACCCCCGATCCGGGGAGTTGGGCCGGCGCTGCTTTTCCCGAGGAGCGCCAGATCCGGGCTGTGCCGCCGATTGATTCGGTCCTCCGGCTGGCGGAGAACGCAGTCTCCCGCGTGCTTGTTGGCCGGAGTCCCCGCCAGGGCCGCGCCGACGTCAGGAGTGAGCCGGCCGCCGCGGCCGCAGTCTGCGTGTGAGGGAGGCGGGCGTTCTGCAGGTGGGTTCCTGCGCCGTTCGTTGTCGCTTGTGTGGCTTTCAGACCTGACGTGGCGCGTAGGCCTGTCTATAGGATTGAAGCTGGTTTTCCTTCATTTTGGTGGGCGGCGTGCAGAATGCGGCAGCACACGTGAACGGTCACCCGCTCCGCGTCGGTGAGCCCAGCCTCCTCCTGGCGGTCCGCTTCCCGGTACCAGCACTTGCTCCGCGGCGCGGGAATGCTCTTGCCCCAGCCAGGCCGGAAACATGGAATGTCCATCTTCACGCCCAAGGGCGCGTGTTCGACAACACGTCTCTGCTCGTGCGTCTCCTGGATGTCTCCGCTGCCTGGACTCTGCAGAACCGATGCGCGAGGCCCCACGGCGGCCAGTGGCGGGGGCAGGTGCGCCCCGCGGCGGAGGGTTGGCGCACAGGCCCACACCCCGACCCCCGGGGGGCCTTGCTGTCGCCCTGCACGTGGCTGAGAGTGAGGGCGAGCTTACTCCTTTTCTTCCCCTTCCTCTTGGTCTCGGCCCCTTCGAAGCCGGTTTGTGTTCAGTTCAGTGCCACAGGTAGACATTATAAAATGACCTGTTGCTCTCTAAGGAAAATCAAGAAAATAACAATTATTTTTCTATTAAGTCCTATAGACTGCGCGTCACAAAATCCTACCCCAGGTAGCTGCGAAGTGGCGGAAATGATTTCCGTGGGTGGAATATCCCGGCTGGCGGCTGCGCTCTGAAAGGGAGAGCGCCCCGTGTGTGATGTGCAGGAGGTAACTGCCGTGTTAAATGCTCTTTTGTCATTTTGGTTCCTAAAAACGTGGTGAGGAAGGCACCTGTCTCTTAAATCCATTCTTAAAAGTCCCAGAGGGCTGTGCCCAGCTTGGAGGGACTGGGAATGTGACCAGGTCGGTCAGCGCCAACTGTCCAGCCTTCTTGCCGTGGAAGGAGTGATGTCTTCATACTGAATGGACTGTCTCCCCCTCCCCAAGCCTTGAGCCCTTTGGGAAGCCGTGTCTTTCTGTGGTTGGCTATTTTGTTCCTTCACTGGGCTTTCTTCTTGCCAGAGAAGAGGGAAGGGAGAGAGATGTGTGTGGTCATGTCGCCCGTGTGCCGCAGTCTTCCAGAGCTGGGGCGCCTCCATCCCTGCGCGTGAATACCTCCCGTGCTGGAGGCCCAGCAGGTGCTCTTCCTGGCTCTGGGCATAACAGTTGTGGCCCTGGCCTCCAAAGGGGTCAGGGGCCAAAGTGTCCAACTTGCCTGCTCTCTCGAATCTCCCAAGAGGCCTTGAGAAATCCCAGGCCAGGCCCGGACCCAGGCGTCCCAGGGTCCAGAGCTCCTCCTCTGGGAGGTCCCTCCCAGCAGATGACCATATAAAGTGCGCACCAGCTGTGGCCACTAAGTTCTGCCAAGGCTGGAGAAGTGAGTCTCCTGCGGCTTTACTCTGCGGAGACTCCGGTTGTGAGCGACATCGAGACTGTTTGGCATTCTGGCCGAAAGAACCCGTGCAGCACCCTAACCTGCCGTAGGTGCTGCTTGGCTGTGAAGTGGGGGGTGGGGCATGGAGGCTGGGGGTGGGTCTGGGTAGGAGGAACCACCGCTTCCCTGCCCCCACTGCCCTGGGAGGGCCTGGCCATCAGCAGCTGCTGTCTTACTTGATTTTATTTTTCCATAAATGAACTTGATAAAGGTGGTTTGTAACTTAGCCCTTTACATTTTTCGTTATTGCAATTTTAGTAATAGTACTTCCTCTGGCTGTAAATCTTTCTCGTGTGCCACAGAGGCTGAGTGTTGATCTACAGTTTGCTGCACGTTTGGACGTAAACCAGAGAGACAGAGACTCGTGCCCGGGGCCACACCAGCCAGAGCCCAGCTAGCTGCGGGGGCACATTGCACGTGGAGAGGCACTCGTGCACCCTCTGTATGGTGCAGCTGCCATACCGGGGCGCGGGCGACCCCTGTCTGCACGTTTGGTCCTGTGCATGGGGCGGGGAGCCAGCAGCCCGGCAGGGCGTTCTGTGCAGCGCTGGAGAACGATTAGCTTTAAATGGCCTGGAGTTACCCCCAGAAAAACAATTCTACTTCTGTTCTGCTTCTATCCAATTAGAACAAGTTTATTCATTTCATTCCGGGAGCTGTGTGCCATTGTTTTGTGCATTCATCGGTTGTTTGTTTGCTGCTTGAAGCTCCAGTTGTTTGTGATGTCATTCATGGGTAGAGTTTTGAATGAAGGAAGATGCTGTGATGGCGAACGTGCTCAGAGAGACCACGACTGCGGCCACGCAGATGAGCCCCGAGAGCGGGGTGGGTGGAGTCAGGCTTTCTTGGGCAGCCAAGGGCTGCCGGGTCTTATTAAGAAGTCTTTGTAGTTCACGGCAACATGTGGTTACTCGTACGCATCGTTTAAAGGAGCTTCAGGAAAGCATAGGGACCAGCTGCAAGGTGCAAGTAACCCTAGTGGCATACGCTCCTCTGCACACGGAGAGTCGCGTGTCTCTCCATCGTGTTGACTTGTGTATTTATAACTTGCGTACATAAAATCTCACTTGGTAGTTTCGGCCGTGGCCCAGGGAGGAACTCAGGGCAGGAGAATAAGGTCCCCATTTTCAGAAGAAGGAGCAGATTGGTCAATGCTGGATCCTGGGCCCCAGGACCCTGACTCCGGTGGGACCGGTGGCGGTCCACACCCACGTCCCATTGAGCCATTGGAATGGCATTGGGTTCTAAGGGGTGGGGATGGCTTAATTAACCTGAGTCATTCCTAAGCTCCCAGGATGCTTTCGAGATGAGTGATGGTGGGAATGAGCCAGGGCACAGCAGGGATGGACCCTCACCCTTGACTTTGCCGGTGGGTCCTGCACCTGAAGGCTGGCTGCCCACTCACACAAGAGCCTTTAAATGAGATCTGTTCTGAGCCCCCAGGAGACAGCGCTGACCTCCTGTAGTATACGGATGTGTTACGGACAGGGAGGGAGTTGCCTGTAGGTTAGAAGCGGGGGACGCTCAGGCCGCTGGGCGCGTTTGTGCGCCATGGAAGCTCTTACGTAGAAGGGAGATGGCTGGGCGGGGGTGGGAGGTGGGGGGGGGGCATGGTGATGGTGGATTCCAGAATCTCCCTGTTTCCATTAAATGTTTCTTTCTTTCTTTTTTCCTGTAATGAAAGATAAGCGCTCTATTTTTAATATGTTTCCAAATTACAGTATTATTGTTAAATGTGAAAACCAGAGTATATTTTAGAATCCTGAGGCCATTCTTTTTTAACTATGCTCCTAAGTCTGTTTCTTATCCAGTGATATTATAGAGCGGGTTTGAGTTGTATGTGGTATAATTTCAGACTTCCAGAAAATGCTTATTTCGATTTCAATAATAAAAACAAAAAAGAAATGAAATCATAAAACTAAAATAACCCCCATAGCAACTCTTAAATATTTAAATATTTGAAGGAAAGAAAGGTGCGTTTGAAACGATATATAACAACAGGATATTTGGGGTGCATATATTTTGAATAAATTGTTACTGTACATTCCTTAATTTCGAAGGAAAAACGATATTTAGGTTTGAGAACTTCAGATATAAACAATATAAGCATTTTTATAGTCTACGTAAAATACACATTCTTTATATCAGCGTAAACTCATAAGCATGAGAATGCGTTAAATCTAAGGAAAGAATTATACCGTTCATAGGATATTTGCAATTTTAGTGCACATTGTACGTTTGGCTCAAGTATTCTCACTGTTTCATAGGGAAGAAACATAACGCTTTTGCTAAAAGACCCAAGAAGGAGAAAAGATTTGGACTGACATTATAACTTCACCTCTGCTAAAGTTGAAAGAGTAATACCGTAGGACGTATTTCATAATTATTCTATGTACTCAGTACTTCCGTGTTGTGTATGGAAAACCAAATAGAAGAGCCATAGACAAGGGAAATTAATCCCAAAAGTGTCCTGGCTTCATAAATGATTGTATGACTTGCTTCCTCATTTTCAGTAGGGCCTGTAACAAGATAGCATGGTTTTTAGTGGATGGTATTGCATTTCTAAAGGATGGAAGCTTGCAGATAATACCCAGAGGGGGACTCAACTAGTCTCCAGGTGTAACACAAAGATGGAAATACATGGTGTTATTTTAACTACTTCACCCTTTCTCGGTGCCTTCCTCATGGGGGGGGAGGGTCAGACATTCTCTGCAGGACCACTCACCCCAGCTGTTAAAGTTCAGAAGCCGCCATATACAAATGAATCAGCATGGCTGTGTTCCAATAAAACTTTATTTACAGAAACAGGCAACAGGTCAGTTCTGGCTGTACTTTGTTGACTTCTGCCTTAGAATGCCTCTCTCTCTTTCTTTCTCTCTTGTGAGGTGAAGAGGGTTTTCTTTTCTCTTGGGCCTCAGATAGTTCTAAAATCTCATTCTCGTTTAGAAGATTTTTTTAAAGCTTTACTGCCTGTGAGAAATGGTATAAAGTACGTGCGTCTTTATTTCAACGTGATTCTTCAAAGCGGGCCTACCAAGCGTAGGGCCAGATGCTGGGGACAGGCAGGGTCCTCCATTCACAGGGGAAACAGGTACATGTGGCAGCAGCCCACGGCCTGGGCAGTATTCTGTGTCACTGGGGAGACTTTTGTAATGAGCTACTGATCCTGTGTAAAAGTGTAAACTCGGGACCCAAGTGACAGTTGCAGACCTCCCCTCCTCCAGCCCCACCCCGCTCTCCTTATTTGTAGAAACAGACAGTGATGGCCCCAGTGGAGTGGTGAGGGGAGCTCTAGGGGGAGTTAAGGTCCGTTCTTCACTGCTGCTCCCTCATCTGGTTTGTACCTAGAAAGGTCTGTCATTTCATGATTTAAGAGCAGGGTCCCCCAGCAGTTCAGCGGGTATGTTGCCCCTTGGGCATCTGTGCTGAAGAATAATCCTTCCTATTTCTCCTATGCTGCTGGACACTGCTGGCCCACGCATGGTGGGACGCTCTTGCCGTAGAAGGGTAGTGAAGGATGTACGCTCAGACTTTTTAACCACAGGCACAGGAAAGAAACAAACACTTGAGATGTGCGTCTTCTGAGACCTTGCACTAAGCCGTGAGTGTGGCCCCTGTGCGCGGCCGTGGCTCGGGAGGTGGGGGGAAGTGCGGTGCTGGGACCTCCAAGCTGGGACCCCTGAGGGCCCTAGTGTGTGGTGATTAACACAAGGTCTTCGGGGGGGGGGGGGTTAAACAGGAGCTGAAAGAGGAGGCGAAGCCACCTATTCTGATCCCCAGCTTTCTCCCAGGGCTGGACCTTCTCATCCTGGTCCGCGATGTGTCATTTCCATCAAGTTACAACTTGGTGCTGGGACAGTTCCTCAACAGCAGGCGCTCGGGATGAAATGATTTTACTTGTGGGTGGAAGCGGTGATCTCATACAGAAGACGGTTTGAAGTCTTTCACAAGTAGGGTTGGTAAAGTCATTTACTGCCCCCACTTGTCCTGGGGAGCCACTATTCCCTAGTTTCCTTTTAAGTTATTTTTTTCTCCTATTTAAATGAAAAGTTCGAGTAACCGTTTTTCTTAGAATCTCTGGCTTGTTATCACACTTCACCTTACTTTTTTTTTTTCCTTCTGGTATATTCAAGAGTGTTTTGCTTTTAGTCAAGTAAAGAGATACTGTATTATCAGGTTTATTTTTCTAGGAATTTCTCATGTAACTGAAAAGTTTATTTTCTCTTGTAAGTCTGTGTTTAACATCAAAGGTTTAAATGGGCCAAAGGACATGTCTGGGCTCATTGTAGGTTTCTTTCTTCCTAATCATAGTTGCCGCTGGAAATAGAGGGTTTAATTTTGAGAAGTATGTTGTTTCGTTTGTCACAAAGTTACTATCTGCGGCAAGGGTTAAATCATTTTCACTTACTAAGTGCAGCTGTTCTCTCTGGGTCCGGTCCGTCCGTGCTGCTCACCCAAAGCCTGGGAGGCCCTGCTCCCTCTCTGCTGCTGTGCTGGGAGCCCCCCGACCGTGGAGTCTGGTGTGGGGCTGTCTGCCTAGGGCCCCACCGGGGGCCTGCACGGAGCCCTGCAGGAGACACTCCGGGTTCCACGCACGTCTCCAGCCAGCCCTCCCCGGGGCTCCACGTGGAACACGGGGTGGGACCCACGAGGCTCCCTGCAGAGAGAACCAGGGCCTTCCTGGGCAGACTTCTACCACTCAACCTAGTGTACTGAATTCTGGACACGGAAATACTGGCCGTGAAGCCAGACACATCCAAACCCACGTACTCATGAGAAATCAAAGCGAAAACATCATGACTCAGAATGTGTATTGAAAATGCTGCTTGAATTTATTGGCCAGTGCAGATTTCCCTGATTTATCTCGAGAACATTCTAGGCTCAATGCCCACTGTAGTTTCTACGAACGTATTTGGAATCATGGAGGCCAGCGCACCGGCGAACGGCATGTCCGTGTTTCGACGTTTTGCTGCCCACGACAAAGGAGCCTTCCCACTTGTTTTCATGACGAGGTTTTCATAACTTGTTTTTTATTTCTGATTCTTCCTTTTTTTTTTTGTAAAGTAGAGCAGATTGAAGGGGGTCTTTAGTGACAGTGCCCTTGCTTATTTGCATTCTGATTACTCTTTTAAATGGAACAGAAAAGGCATGGAATTATCCCTCCTCCCCAGGAATGAGGATACCCGGCAGGTGGAAACACATCCTTCCTGTGGCCGTCATTTGTCACATGTGACAGAGCAAGATGGGGAGTAGCTGCCAGTGTGACACGTGCAACCTCAATCTTGTTAATGCAAGGTTTGCTCTTTAATCAACTACTTTAGGTCAGTGCTTCTGTGAATGGGTTTCTTTACAAAGAGTGTCTAAGCTACCGACCAGTACTGTGTGTGATGATACGACAAATTCAATGAACGTCAGTAAGTTTAAATTATTTTGAGATCATTACCTGCAGGACGGAATCCGGATACCCCGATGGTCGCATTCACGAACAGCGTGTGATTCCTGATGTTTCTTTTTTGTTTTGCCTCTGCACCTAATATTGCAAGGGGCCTCCCCCACCCCGATGAATTTCCGGTGTGGAGTGACCATCAAATTAATAATTTGTACTTTGCTTCTACTAGAATTAGCGTAGATAATAAAGCACGTAACATTTTGCTGGAATCACCATTACCATAAATATTTAAAGGCGAGGATGTCAGGTGAGTAGTGTTAGAAGACTTTTTTTTCCTAGTCTGGATGAAGCAGATTAATTTTCAGGAGGAGAAATCATTTCACTTACTCTGAAAGTCAGTAAACAAAGGAAAGGGCAAGTGTGCTGGCGTTCCCAGGCTCCGGCTCCCACTCCAGGATCTGCCAGCTCCGGGGATGGGGGAGTGGGGCAGAGCAGGGTGGCGTGAGGGGGGTTCCAGGCGGCCTGCGCATCTGGGGTTCCCTGGTTGGGAGCCCGCTGCCCCTGGATCCTCTGAGCCCCGGCCCTTTCCTTGGGCCGCTCCCCTCCTGGGACCGCGGTTCAGGGCCGTGGCTAGCGTGTGTGGGAGCCGAGCTCGGAAGGCTGCTTCCCCTCCCTGCCTGGGGGCTCCCCCTCACCCATCAGCACCCTGCGGCCTCAGGGAGGCCCTGGCCTGGAAACCCCCGCGTGTACAAATGCGTGAATGAAAGGGGACCCGCCTCTCTCCGCGGTCGTCCCATGGCGCCGCAGCACAGAAATGAAGGGTGATACTCGTCCTACGTCGAAAAGATAAAATTCCGTGTTCGCCCTGATGAGCGCTCCCGAAGGTCTGATTGTGGGAGTTGGGTCGTAGCCGTGGAGCAGCCCCCCACGCGGGGTGCGCTCGGCCGCCGCGCCCCAGAGTCGGCCAGTGTGAGTGGGGAGTGCGTGTCTCGGAAACGGCTAACCCGCGTTTCTGCGACTGTGCTTTAGCTCGGGGGCTGCGGAGTTTACTTGCTTAGCTGTTTTCCAGATAACGGATTTAGGGTTAACAGGAGACAATTCCCCCACATCTGGCTAATATTAGAGTAAAGATAAAATAAACTGTGACCCCAGATCTTCGTGTCAGCGGATCCAGTGCATCTCGACCACCGGCTCGGGGGTTGCCGGGAATTCGTCTCCCACTCAGGGCCTCAGTGACAAAATGCAAACTCTTACTTTGGGGAGACGTGAAAGTCCGAGGTGGATTTTAGCAAACACCTGCTATTTAAGGGACGTAAACGTTTGGGTTGGGGCTCTCATGCGGGCTCTCACGGGGATAACACTGAAAGAGCAGGGGACCCATCTGTCCCCAGCACAAAATTTGGCCCCTGTTTCTGCTTTGGGGAACTGTTTACCAATGAAGTTTTTTTTTTTTTTTTTTTTTAAGATTTTATTTATTTACTTGACAGAGAGAGAGACAGCCAGCGAGAGAGGGAACACAAGCAGGGGGAGTGGGAGAGGAAGAAGCAGGCTCATAGTGGAGGAGCCTGATGTGGGGCTCGATCCCACAACGCCGGGATCACGCCCTGAGCCGAAGACAGACGCCCAACCGCTGTGCCACCCAGGCGCCCCACCAATGAAGTTTTTAAAGGACATGAGGCTTTTTAAAAATAATAAAATATGGTAGCACTGCCCCAAAAAACCACATCGTGGGGAACTTATAAAAAAACCAGTCATGAAAAGGTATGATGTTTACGTTGCACGCTGGCCATTGAGAGCAGCTTCTCTGTCTGGCCGCACATGGGACACAGCACTGGTAGTTGGTAGCAGGCCACCCCTCGCCCCCCGGCATGCAGGGCGCCAGGGCATCCGGCCGCTCATTCTTGGCTGCAGGGTGCTCCAGAAATTCTCTCGCGCTGGGAGTGGGCCCCTGAGCTCAAGGTGGACAGGAGAGAGTTAGCTTCACAACTGTGGGGAGAGTCAAGTAGGAATCAAATAACGATCTGAGAGCAGTATTCGGTAGTGCGGGGGGTGTCAATACCCGGGCCTGGAAGAACCCCTACGGGAAGGGGGGGAATGTAAACAAACCACTGGGGGTTTTGAGTAAAAAGCCAAGAAGCTTTGGGCGCCTGGGGGGCTCAGTCGGTGAAGCATCTGCCTTCGGCTCAGGTCATGATCCCAGGATTCTGGGCTCGAGTGCCGCATCAGGCTCCCTCTGTCCCCCCACCGCCGCTCGTGCTCGTTATCATGTGCTCTCTCTGTCTCGCTCGCAAAAATAAATAAAATCTTAAAAAAAAAAAAGCCAAGAAGCTTAAAAAGAAAGGCAGTTTGCTATGAAATGTCACATTCTTCCAACTCGGTCTGTCCGTTGAAGAAAGAACATGTGAAGTAAAAACATGCTGCAAACAATGGAAATTGGGAGCAGGTTAAAGAAGTTTGATCCTTGGGCCTGGAAGGCAGGAAGCCAGTAGAGCGGGTTGGGTCCTAAGGCCCTGTTACCACCAGGCTCGTGGGAGTAAGTGACCTAACCTGGCCGGGGGCAGCGGGCAGATGAGGACGGTGTGGGACAGCAGGTGTGTCGCTGCAGGAGCGTGTGTGGTCCTGGTCGTTTTGGGAATGGGATACAGGATTTTCCGAGGCAGAGTGCAGACTCACTGCCTGTCCCATGTTCCCACCAACCCCCGGTGGCGCAGTTTCCAGGACTCACTCCCCTGCCCTGGTGTCCGTCCCCTCGTGAGCTTCCCCCACCGTCCCCACTAGGAACCAGGCCCCGGGCAGCAGGCCGGCCGCTGGCTCCATGGCTTCTGTCCCCGAGGGCAAGGGCGGCATCCTGCCTCTGCGTCCAATCCAACTCCGGCCTCACCAGGGCGCACGCACGACCCTCACCACTCACTGTAACCCCGCAGCGCTACTCCCAGGGACGCGGAGTGGGGGTTACCCATCCCCGTCGTTTCTGGAAAACAGAATGAGTAAGTGGTTGCTTCCCAAAGTGCATCACGCTTGGAAGTGACACAGGTCGTGAAGGGACTTGTTCTCTCACTCGAGATTGCTCTGTTCCTGAGACCGTCACCACTGACTTCTTTCCTTTCTTTTCCAGAGTGAGGATCTGTCTGGCTTTATCACCATGACGTCACACATCAGAGAATGACATTAAAAGAAGACGCTCAGCGTGGTTTTTTTTTTTTTTTTTTTTTTTTTAAATCTGAAGCTGCTTACAATTTTCTTTTGGATCTGAGCAATGACTAGGATTTGGAACATCTGCGACCGTATTAGACTCCGAACCGACAAGGCAAGGACACCTGTCCCTCTCCTGGTTCCCTCGGTGGGGGGCATTCATCATTCTGCTGTTTGTGCTGTGTTTTGTTTGTTTTTTGACAAAATTCACCGAAGAAGTTATTCTCAAGAAAATTGGATGTTCCCATTGGCCTTTTAAATCGTGGCCAGTGTCTTAATTTCTTCTTACTTTCATTTTGGCAAAGCAAATTTATCTCTCAGCATGCTAGAAGATTCTACCAATACCCACGAAAGTGGTAAAATCTGGCATTTACTGGCATGCACTCAGAACGACCACAGTCCTACCTCAGTTCCAGGCAAAGCCGGATTTGTGTGGCCGGGGGCTGGCAGGACGCGCATCTCTGCTGAGCGCGCCTCGAGTGCGGCCTCGCAGCCTTATTAACTGGTCCCAGGACGCAGCTGCTCCGTGGACTCCAATCCAGGTACCTGCGTGTTTACTCAGACAGAGCCCAGTGTGGGACTGACATTTCTCAACGGAAATGCAATTTGGGATTGGACTTCGAAGATGGATTAATAAATAATAATAATTATGTGTAACTGAAGCAACCTACTTTTGAAAAATCATCAACTATATTGGGTAGTGGGGGTGGGGGGGGGATTGGGGCAGGGGGTGAATATCTCTTTTTACCTTTAACAGACTTGTTTAATCTTCTCTATGTAGATGTTTATGTAGGTACTTCAAATTGCAAAAGCCTTTGATCCTATTTACAAGCTCAAACGTCTCTGCTATCCTTAACCTTGAGCTTGCATTTCTTTAACCAAAAATTCATGTAGGCATGCTAGCGATCCAAGGGTGGTCACAGCTTTGGCAGATTAAAAAAAAAATGTGTTATCTTTACTCGATGCTATCATGTTGGCCAATGAGGCTGCCCTGAGCAACAATAAAAAAACACAAAAGCTCAAAAAGAGACAAGGGAAGCAAAGAACTTGGTATAAGAGCTATTCCGGCCCCTGCGTTGTTAAGGGAAGAAGAAGGAGACAAAAAACAAAAAACAAAAACCTCACAGTACATCTGACTTGTCGAGAAAGTTCCTGACGAGACTACCCTCATTTTCTGTTTCCAGTGTTCTGAAGATATCAGTGTTGTGGCGATTACACAGGTGTCACCCAAAACTGCTGACCTTGACCAGCAGAATGTCATGTCACCTTGCTGCCCCCTTGACATGTGGCGGAGGGCTGCAGACCCCCTCCCGCGGGCACGTCCGCAGTGCCTGTCTGCTCAGATAGTCCTGTAGAGGTTACACTCATTCATTGGAGATGGGAGCTTTTTTTTTTTTTTTTGGAGAAAAATATATATAAATATATAGATATATATCACTATAGAATAATGCATTAATAAAATGAGGCTTTTTAGAGGAAGACCAAAAAATTCAATGTCTTAAAAATATATTTAATGGCAATGCAGAAGTCTTCCTGCTTCCGTGCTGAACTTTGAGAAACACAGGATTGTACTGCAAGACAAAGTTGAATGTAAAGTGATCCCCCTGAACACTTTCAAAGTTTTACTTTTCTAAAATTACACATCGCAACAGTGTATAGACCATATGATGTTAGTTTGAAGGTCAATTTCAGTGTATGATACCTACGCTTTATGAAAATGTATAAAATGTCCTGAAGTTTGGGTTTCGTTTTGGGACGCGGAATCGATGGGTGGTTTTGGCTGCGTGGCCCCCGTGCAGTGGGACCGAGTGCGGACCCTGCTGGATACAGTGTACGTTTGGCGTAGTAAGTAGCATTCTGTACTCACAGTAGTCTTGGCACTGTTCATACCGCAGCTTGCAACAAGCAGAATACAAAGTTGGTAATGTACTACATTTTCCTCTATCCTGTACATTTCAAAAAAAAAAGGCATATGCAATATTTACATTTTTAATTTAGTTTACAGAATGGAACCAAAATGTATAAATGTTATGTTTGCTAAAACTTCACAATGTATATTGGGTCTTTGTACATTTTGCCTGACTTACCTTAAATTTAAAATATTTTTTGCTATATAAACTTTAACAGTTATTAAACAGTGTTTTCTTTTTGGGTACGTATTGTTTCTGGATATCAAGATGTTAAATATATTTCTTGCTATTGTGATATGACAAAAGACTTACCTTATCTTGCTCTGTCTTCCACTGCAACACGCTGTATATAAGGGTCAATGTGACGCTGCTGGAGACGACAGTAAGTGGATCTAGAATAGTGCATTGTATTTAGTCTGTATTGATCATGGATGCTCTCCTTAACAGCCATATGCAATAAAATAAAATACATTATTTATGAAATGAATAAAGCCTTGAGGATATCTTCTTCTGCATGGATTCTGAGTTTCACAAAAAGCCACACTCCTCCTGGTGTTTGAGAGTAAAAAAGTAAACACGAAGCTCTTAAAATTACTTTGATGCCTCTTAATTTAAATGTTTTAATCCTGGAAACCCGATCATATTCCCCAAATGACAGAATTTATGAAAGGAAGTGTATTAAGAAAACAAAGATGTTCTTTCCTTTGCAAACACACAGACTCTTACAGTGTGCTGGCTGGATGCTCCTTGAGGTCCCGCACCAACACTAACTGCTTTATAGCCCATAACAACCGAGGTGGTAGGAGTCACCAGCCCCGTTTTACAGATGACGCGGCTGGAGCACGGGAGGCGACATGTCCCATGGCGGGGGGGGCATGGAGCTCTGAGCCCAGGAGCCGAGTCAAAGCCCATCTGCGTGCGTTGCTCCTGGCCCTGCCTCCTCCTGGGGAGGCTCGCGTGGGAGGGATGAACCCTGGATGCTTCCAGGCAGAGTCACCACGTCCGGGAGGCGCAATTTGGGAGGCAGAAAATATAAAAATGATGACTATTGATTTTTATCGAGAACAGCTTTACCTCCTTGTTTTAAATAATTTTTCTGCCCGTCCACTTTACCCTAAAATTACAGGAGTGCAATAACATGGGTGTCACCTCTTTCAAGCAAATAGAACCAGAGCGGTTTGGAAGACAATTTTAAATGTTGGCTTTTAAGTCCCAAGACTGGCCAACATTGGGTGGGGGTTTGGGGACTTGGAGGTGGCAGGGCAGCCCGTTGGTGGCTGGATAGATTACGAGGGAGGCCCCCGTTAGACACAGAAGGGGAAGATGGCCTGCCAGGTTTGATGCCTCTGAAATCTGTATTTTAATGAAAGAGAGGTCATGGCTGCCATTCTAGGAGAGTCGTATAAAGTAGGAATTGGCAAATGTATTTACACAAGAGAGCTGATCACAAGTGAAGTGGGGAGCCGTTGCTGAGATCCGCAAACGTCAGAAACGTTCTCTCAAAACCGATCTAGACACTTTGAGGAGCGGGCTGAGTCTCATAGGACAGAATGATGTGAAAGACAGAGCTCCCACTCTACTGATTCGGGGAAGAGTTTGAGTCTGACCCGTGGATGGTCACAGTCGTGAGCTTGGAAGAGGCGCCTTGCTCATGGTCTCCCGGCCTCCTCTGCCAGAGTCCGGTATCTGAGCTGAGCTGCAGGACTCCGGGCCGCAGCTCAGACATCACGGAGCAGGTTCATTCGCTGGTGCCTGGAGATCTGCAGAGACAGGTGGTGCTAGCGTTTGAGTGAAGCCAGCATGACTGACTGACCGTAGCGACACTTGATGCCCCGCCTGCAGGACGGAGCGGATGGTAATCGCTCCTCTGAAATGTGCGGTGTGTGTTTTCCATCGCTGCCCCCCTGCGCCGCTCTCCCGCGTGTCTTTGATGGATACACATCGGTGGAATGTGAAGTTTCCGATTCTCGCTTCGGCAGTGATCCGTGAGACAGGGCTGTGTGGCCGCGCACTTGACAGCTGGGCAACGGGACCATCCCTCCAGGATCTGCCTGGGGTTTCACTCTCCCAGCTTCTCCAAAGGACGCTGTTTAGCTGTTGGGCAGTTTCGTGCCTGCTTGTCCTTAGCACGTCCTTGGTTTCGTGCTGGAACGATTTCCTTGAACCACGCAGCCCTCCAGTGACTCATGGCCTTTGCCATGACACGTAGAGAGAGTTTTGGGCTCTTCTGACCTGAGCTGTGCCTCCTGGGTTTTCTTTTCCTCTTTTTCACAGTCCACTCCTTTCACCCAGGACGGGAACTCTAAAAGCTCTAAACTCGCACAAAATTCCTGACACCTCAAGAACCAACCGCACCTGAGCAGCCCCAGCCCCCTCTCTTGCCTTCCTGTCTGAGACATCACAGATGCCTGGGTGACCCCCACGTGAAACAGAAAACGTCAAATTGATTGTATTTCCCACGAAAGAGGTGTACAATACCACACAGGTATTCACGAGGCTAGAGTTTACCGCAGGTAATAGAAAACCCAGGGCTATGGCTGACGTCAGTTCTCCAGCATGCGGGCTGATGGGAATCACCTGGAATACTTGTGAGACCAGATTGCGGGACGATCCGTCCCCAGACTTTCTTTTCAGTCATCTGGAGGGGTGGGGCTCAAGGATTTGCGTTTCTAGCAACATGTCAGGGGATACTGGAGGCTGCCGGCCTGGGACCGCACTTTGAGAACCACTGAACAGTCAAGGGATCGATTATCTCCCATAACAAGGGTCCAGGGTTGGGTTAATTAGGCAGCTACAGGCACCTACCCAGCCTGATCAGGGCCCCAGGACCTTCTCACCTTCTACTCAGCCACCCTCATTGTCTTGGTTTTTCTGTCTCAGACCTGTCTCCTTGTGTTTATAAGACAGTAGCAGCGGCCCCATAAGGCATATTCTCCCATAATAACATCCAGTGAAGACAGTCTGTATTCCTTGGATACTTTGCGAAGAGATGCAAATGGTCCTGGAGCCACCTACCCCAGCCAGCCGGGCCTCACTCCCACGGACCAGGACCAGGTCCCTGGGGAGGGAGTCTCCTGCGGTTGGTTTGCCCCGAACGAGGCTCGCCCGGAGCCTGGGAGCAGTCAGCATCCGGGGACCCGCCAGGCTGCTATACGGTGAATGGAGTTGGATGCTGGTGACAGGCTCGGAGAAGGGGGTGATGTCTCGGAGGGCGGGGCTGGCAGCGGTTGCTCCTGCAGCAGGAATGCACCTGTGAGCAGAGCCCTTTCAAATGCAAGTAGACCTCAAATGGGCCCTCTCCATTCATGGTGCTCATACTCCCAATCTCAGAGGACTTCGAAAAGGGGGTTCCTAATAAAGTGCAAATGGAATCAAGTGATAAGTTTAGCTTGGTCAAAAACATAATAGTGAGGCCAGTCTATGTTTAGAGAGCTGTTGCTTTACAGACCCTGAGCATAATTCCGCCACTGTGTTCTTTCTATAGGCTTGTGTTTGTGATTCTCCACAACATTGGAAGGTATTTTATGGAAGATCAAGATACAGAGGACAGAAAATTGGACCTTTGCAGGAGCATTAAAAACAAGGACTGTTTAGGTTGGGAGAGAGAAAGCCTGGTGATTTATCCCCATCAGTGACGTTAGAGGCTATGATAAGAAAAGAGATTTGTCACCGACCTTCTTGAAAGAAGATATAACCAGAGAAAGGGGTGAAAGGCAGTGGGAAAAACATGTTCACTTTCCACAAAGAATAACTTGGTGATAATGAGGATTATTGAATGCCAATATTGACGTCGAAAGAATTTTAGATGACGTTCTCGGAAGCCTGAAGAAACAGGACTTTCTTTGAAGGGAAGGGGGAGTGGCGGGTGGGCCGTGCAAACTCCACAGGCCCTTCCCACCAGCTCCGGGAGCCTGGGGCGGCTGTCCTGGACGCCCCTGCCGGCAGCATAGCCTGGAAGCCCACGGAGCCCGTTCCTGCTCTGGTCCTAAAGACTAGGACTCTATCGAGCACTGGGTTTGAGCAGGAACGAGAGAATGAGTCTGCCCAGTTTACTTTGCAGCGCAAGTATGTAGCCAAGCAGGGTTTAAGAATCTGCAGTAAAGATCTATAAACGTGAGGGGAAGGTCAGGATCTTAGGTCAATCCTGACCATCACCGACATTACCAAATCATGCTGCCGGAGCAACTCCAGTCCTGTTACGTCGAGAGATGACAAAACTCGGTGCAGCCAAAGTGACAGAATGATCCTTACAAAATCCACCCGTGACCATCTCTCCGTCTTGGTTAAAGGTCCTCTGCCCCTCCCCCAGCCCATTACCTGACCGGAGAAGTCGAGCTTCCTGAGCCTGGTAGACACAGAGGCCTTCGATGGGCCCATCGGCCCCCACCGCGGGCCACCCCTTCCACGCGTGGGCGCCCGAGCCTCTCCAGGGTCCGGGAGCTACTCCAGCTCACACAGCGATGGAGACAGAGTGACGCCGAAAAGAATGGCCGTACTGGAAAACATGCTGAAAGCGCTCTTGTATTATCCTTTCAAAACTTCCTATTTTGAAATGTATTGAGTTTTCTCCTTTAGGGGCAACGATTATTGGATGGGCTTTAGCTCTGATGCATGTTCATAACCAATCATTAGCGTCCCCGTAAATGACTTCATCCTGTTCTCCTTTTTAATCGGTCTGTGTTCATTGCGGTTAGTTAGGGTTTGCTCCGTGTCAGTTACTCTATTTCAGCCGTGTCTAACCCGATCCTTACGTCTCTAACGCATTAGTGCTGCAGCCGTGTTGCTTGGCCCTATTTCGTTGCTTTAGGACTTCCTTCCCCTTTCGATCGTATTCTGACTTTTGTTTACAGATTCATTTTTGAGCTCTTAATTTATTGAATCCAGACATCTGGCTGAATGGTGTCTGAGTTTGAATCACTTTTGGGGACCTGGCCTCGAGAAAGGTGCCTTAGACGACACACTCTGCCCGCCCCCATCCACCTAACCAGACTCAGCTTCTGCTTCTCTGCTAACAGTTACGCAGAACTCATTACCAACATGGATCCTTTTAAGATTCTGTTCCCTTTATCCTAGAGCGTTGAGGGCTCCTTCTTTCCCTGGAAACTGGTGCTCAGGCTTCAAGACAGATAGCATCACCTGGATCAGTCAGGATAAGCTGGGTGATGCTGTGGTGATAAGCAAGCCCCAAATCTCAGAGGCTTACTTCTCAGAGGAACATCTCCACTGTGAGTGGGTGGAGGGAGGAACGAGGTCTAGCTTACGGTAGTCACAGGAGACCAGGGTGGATGGAGGCACACGGATTGGCTCCCAGCATCACCGCACAGAGGAAACAATGCAGATTGCCTGCCGCTTTTTAAAATTAGCAGTCAGAAGTGAGACAGATCACTTCTGTTCATTTGCCATTGACCAAAGTGCATGCTATGGCCACATCTTCAAAGGGGATGGGAAGCAGCACCACCATGTTATCAGAAGGAGGAAATCCAGAAATATTGGGTGAGCAGTCTTATTGACAGCACAACCTATTTTCAACTTACCTAAGCAGAGCTAGTTACTCACATCTCTGGATTCACAAACCCCCAAGGGCTTAGTAGGATCCAGAGCACGGAACCTCAGAGAGACTGCACAACCTGTCAGGGTCACACAGCTCATAAGCAATGAGTCAGAATCCAAGGCACTCATTCCAAGTGCCAGCCTTTTCCACTGTGCTTCGGTCAAGCTAATGCAACGCATGGTACGTAGTAGGCTCAACGAGTGTTTGCTGGATATTTGGAATGAACACTTTTGTCTTGTGCACTACTGAAGCAGTACCAGTCTAAGCGAGCTCACGGGTTTTGAATGATTATACTGTATACTTGCATTATTTCTCAAAGTTTACCTTGTGTATTGGCTTTATGAATGCATAACATTACTCAGGGAATTAAAATATATCTTCTGAATTATAGTAAGTGACTGATATTCAATCCCAGTATTCCCTCAATACCTAGCATGTGTAGGAATTACATTTAGCACCCTAGAACAGAAAAGCCAAAACACCAATGGTTCAAACAAAGAAGGGTTTATTCTCTCAGGTAAAATGAGACCCCATGTGGACATTTCAAGGCTGGTATGGTGTTTTCATGAATTTCCCCAGGATCACAGCTCCTTCTGTCATTAAGCTTTGCCACCCCTAGCCCATGTCTTCTGTCTTCAGGTTTTCTTCATGGTCCAATGTGGCTTCTGCAGCTCCAGCCATCACAAGTGCTTTTGCAACAAGAATGATGAAGGGGACATGCAAAAAAAAAGTCAGCTGCTTTATAAGTGAACCTTCTGCTTGAGTCTCACAGGCTGGACTTTAGACGTATGTAGAAGCTTCCGGAGAAGCTGGGGAACAGATTTTGAACTGGGGCCATTGCACCCCAAAATGTAATGGGGCTCTCAGTCTGAGAAAGAGGGGGAGACACATCATGTATGTACATCTGACTTCAAAAACACCTGCTTCCTTTGTATTAATTAATTCCTTTGTATTGATCATGTGGTTTGATTTTTACAATATATACCTTTTATTAGGTATCAAGGATTTTTAAAATCACATGGCTCTAAACTGCACGAAGGGCTTAGTCCAAAGGCTCGTGCTGCTTGTGGACAAGCGCCAAAATCATCACCCATAGCAGAGTAACGGTTTAACTAACACGTGTTTGCTGTGCCCTACGCGGTGCTGGAAAGGACATATACACAGGGATACGTCTGTTAACAATTGTGTAATCTCATGTCGTGAGAACACCTCCACTTTCTCAGGGAAAAATGCACGCGCTTAAAATGACTAAGATGACACACGGACCTCCATTCTGGTAGGACACCCTCAGCTCTGGTCCCTCACTCAGCTGCGGGAAAATCCGTTCGACACGAATTCATGACGAGAAATCACTAGACCAGAAAATTCACCCAGTTTTTCCCACTCAGAAGACATAGAGAAGCATGACCATCCCCATCCGGCTGTGAAGGGGTTTGCCTTCAAGTGACTGAAAAGCCAGGTGACTATACGTGCCTGTGTATTTGAAACACGTCGCTGAGAACCTTTCCTTTCTCCACCATCTGTTTCTTCAACAAGGTTCGTTGTGCATCTTCTTGTCGGGCGCTCTTCTAGGCGCTGGAGGCCGTGTGGGGAGGAAACCTGCTGCTAGCGCTCGCAGAGCTTCTGGTGACAAACATGTCACCAACCATGGAGACAGACAAGACAGGGAATAATATGGAGAGGGCTAGCTTGGGGGAAATGGCGGGAGCGTTATCGTCTGTGGTGGCTAGAAAAGGCCTCTTTTAGAAGGTGACCCTTGAACAAAGCCCTGAGGAGGCCCTCTGTGTGGAGATTCAGAGCAAGGGCGTCAAAGTCTGAGGCACCAGCATGTGCAAAGGCCTTGGGGCTGAAACATGCTTGGCATACTGGAGAAACAAGGAGGCCAAAGTCTCGGGCCCTGCTCTACCTGTTCAGGTTTTCAGTGAACTATTTAATTCTCTTGTTTAGATGAGAACCAGTTATGCAAATAATCTATCAAGGTTTATTATGGTGGTTAAGAGCTTTGCTTTACTGCCTCACGCAGAGAATGGGCAGAATAGGAGAATGAACAGCATTAAGCAGATGACAGAAACCTCCCTCAGCTTCGAAGGGCTATGCATCTGGGGTGAGTATATATTCCAGGAGAACGGGAAGGACAGAGGCAGGCTGGACATGAGCAGAAACACTACGTCTCCTTGTGGGGGCTACGCCCGCAGAAGCACCAGAAGGGCTGGGAGCGAGGCCTCAGGCAGCAGTGACGTCCTCGCCACTGGGTTCCTGCTGGGGAAGCCCCTCGGTTCTGCCATCTCAACAAAGCCCTCAGTTTCCCTGGGCCCCTGAGCTTCCGCGGGAAGCAGAGCTGCTGGTGCAGTGACCCCCTTCTCACCGACATGGCCAGAGGTAGCGTGTGGGAGCCGAGGCTGTCGGGGCTGACGAGCACGGTCACTGCACGTGGGCATGTGCTATGAGCCGCTGTCTGCGTCCGCAGCGGCTGCGCTGGTTTCCACTGCAGGACAGCACCTGCAGCCATGTCATCACTGGCCAGTCACCCAGAGGGCTTCCAGTGAGGTCCAGAGCTGAAATGAGGCAGGCCCCATGCCAGCGGGGTCCTGATCTTCTGTGTCCATCACCGCATGTCTCAGAGGGTTAATTTCATGAGTCAGCATAATCGAAAACTACCAGGCTTCATAGTTTCTTTCTCCACGGATGCAGTTACTGGTTCACATTGTTGGGGTCTTGTGTGTTATCATCGTTAGTGACATCTGTTACAAACATCCATGCTGTCCCAAGAAAGCAAAGCATAAAACATTGTCACGATCTCACCCGTTCTCGCAGGATGAGGAAGAGTCACTGCCATGTGAGGAACGCAGGTGGGCATGTCCTGCTAAAACAAGCAAAGATAAGATTTTAGGAAAGTGTCTTCTCTCTGGCTGTGTATTTTTTTTGTAGGGCATCTCACTCCACCACCCAGCAATGCCAGAGGAAGTCCAGAAACAGTCAGTCCCACAGCAACTTTGTAAGGTGAGAGGTTTGGTTTTTAGCCATGTCGAGCTGGGTGTGGGTGGGCAGGTTTCCCCTAAAAAGCAACAGAGGCCAGTGAACTTGCAATGGCATAGACGACATACACGGGGTCCCTCTCTGCAAAGCTCTATCACGCACCTGTCAGACTCCTTGCAAAGGAGGAGGGAAGCCTCAGGCTGAGAGTGAGCCAGGCCCTCCCTAATGAGCATGAGCGGTGAGGGAACCCGGACAAGAAGGAGCTCCTGGCCGCCAGGGCATCTGCTGGCAAGAGCCCTGGACGGTGCCGCCTGGCTCGCTCCTCCGTCCTGCGGTTCTCCATTAGGGTTGCCCCGCCGCATCCGGTTTACCCCAGCACGGAACCCACCCTCGGCCCTTCCTCCCCGCGGGGCACGAGAAGGGATGGGCTATGCGAAGCCCGCTCCCACCAGCCGCCGGAGCTTTCGAGGACCCGCTGGAGATGTCCGCTCCTCCCTGGCAGGCAGCCCAGACTTTGTTTTCTGCTCTCAGAGCAACTCGTACTCCTCCCTGCCGTCCGGTCCATATTCTGAAAACACAAAGCTCTTGGCTCTAAGTCACCGTTTCCTGCTTTCACGTGCTGGTCCGGTGGGCCGCCTGAGCCAGCCCCGTGTGGCCAATACCACCGTCCCCGCCCCACCGAGGGCACAGAGGCCCCGGAGGCTCAGCCTTCAGAGAGCCGTGCACTCCCTTTTCTCATCACAATCCCCTAGGAGTTACTCAAAGTTAGTGCACTTTCAAAGACTGCACATGAAGGGCGGTGTTCTAACTCTGGCCCCGGCGACATAAAATTAAAATAGGACCCCTGCATGTAGTTCAGGTGATCATGTCATACCCTACTTCGGGTTCCACCACGTTTGCAGGGTGGCACTTCCCCCGGGGCTTTTCCTCCAGGATCTCCTAAATCCTGGCTCCGCTCATGGAGCCTTCTTTTCGGCGTCCTCGAGAAAGCTAATTGAATACAGCAGGAAGCCGTCACGAGAGACTTTTCCCTTCCCCTGCACACTTTCCCAACAGGAAGCAAAGCTGATTCATTCCAAAGAGGGTGATCGCCTCCTTCTGCACACACATTCCGATTCTTCAAAGGTATGTTGTTTCCCTTCCACTAAAAGTTTTCTCCTGATTACCTGGAGGCATCCAGGTGTGGCTGCAACCACGCTCAGCCCCGGGAGTAAGTGTCTACACTAAGGGCCGCGCACGGCTGCGCGAGGAGGCCCATGCGTGGCGTGAAGGCTCGCGGCCACCCACCGCTGTGTACCTGGTGACTCAGCCGGGATGCAGAGGCCAGATGGATGCAAGGTGCACTTTCATGTGATGGCTTAAGAGCAGTTCTCCGGAAAGGGGATCTCCTGCCCTCACCCCGTCTGTAGGCCCACACTCCATTACCCGGCTCTCTAAACTACTCTCTTGGGGAAGCAAAGAAAAATTTTCACTATGTTTCCCTTGCATTCAAGGTCAGGTAGGCAAGGCATGACTTGTAATTATTGATCGGCACCAAAGTGCCCATGTAAGTAAATTTAAAATATCTATTGAAATAGTTCTTGTGTTATTTCCTATCAAACAACTTCTAATCTGTATTTGCTGCTGTAGACTGAACATGTGTGTACCCCCAGATTAATTTGTTGAGACCTCAACAGGTTATGAGGTTATGAGGTCCCGAGTGGGACTAGTTCCTTGTCAAACGGGCTTGGAGGGCTCCCTTGCCAGTCCCCCTGCATGAGGACAGACGTGGTCTGTGACCCAGAGGGGGCCCTAGCACAGCCCAGTGGGGCCAGCACCCCGATGTCGGGATGCCGGCCTCCAGAGCTGTGGGCGGCAGAGTTCTGCGGTCCTGAGGCTGCTCAGTTTGTGGCCATCGGAGCAGAAGGCCACGTTTGTAAAGTGTCCCCATGACAAGTGCGTGAGGTGCTGAGCCACAAGCATCCACGTGGCGGTCACAGCCAGGACACGGAGACACGCGGTCTCTGACACGCGGAGGTTGCAGGGGACTATCCCGGAGTGCAGGGTGCCAACCCAAAGCCTCGGTCCGCATCGTGCATGGCGGTGGGCTGCCGGCGGTGGCGAGGGGCATGACCCCCTTCCTGAGCAGCAGGTGGAGGGAAGAGCTCTGAGGGTCCCTGCGGTGCCCAGAGCCCCGTGAACGGGCCTGCAGGTGCTCTTTGAAGGGTGAGCAAAGCCGCATCAGCCACTAAGGGGCTGTGTGCACGTGTTCCCTTCGGGGTTCGGTGCACACCTGAACTAGGTCAGTGAGCCTTTCCCTGAAAGGTGAGGCGCTGGTCAGCTCCTTTGAAAGCTTCTCTTTGGAAAGACCCACGTGAATGTGTTTTAATAATGCATGATACTGGTTTTCAACTGTTAGTGTGCACAGACTCCCTCGGGAACGTGTTAAAATGCAGAATCTGACTGGACGGGTCTGAGCTTGGCCTGGTCCCCGCATGTCTAACAGCCCCCGGTGGGGGGGGGATTCTGATGCTGTAGGGCCCATCCTTGGGGCAGCAAGGGGCACAGGATACAAAGCATAGCGTGTAGGACGAGGAGCTAACTCTTCACGTCAGGGTCTCCTCCCTTCTCCGTTCTTCCTCAAACCCTCCTTCCCTAGGAATAGGGCTAATGAACCCGAATGACAAGATAACCCGTGACACGGTAGTGAGGGAACCGTGACTGGTGAGCTCACACTGAGGTGCTGAGCGCACCA
The DNA here is from genome assembly GCF_024610735.1 of Ursus americanus. Lineage (NCBI taxonomy): Eukaryota > Metazoa > Chordata > Mammalia > Carnivora > Ursidae > Ursus > Ursus americanus. Next base: position 3,222,616 of record NC_142136.1, read on the forward strand.
CAGACACCGCATGCTCCATGGATCGGAAGAGCCAATCGTATTCGTGCCTGGACCGGCAATTCCCCCGGCACCCTCCATTCAGCTGTTCTCGCCCAACATTCTCTCCAGCCTCCTCACTGCCCCCACCTCCGCAGCATGAAATCTGGGATGGCCATCTCACAAGGTCATGGGGTCCCAAATTCCATCTATACGCCGAGGACAGATCTCATGAACATCTCCACCTGGTTGTCTTGCACAGGCCTGGGAGGCAACATGATCAGAAAAGAACTCTTTATTTAGCAGAGCCCGTCCTGCCCACCCGTCTTCCCTGCCGCACCACGGGGCACCCTGCCCACCAAACACACAGGCCAAGAACCTGGGAACCACCTCCATCCGCACCCACAGTACATCCTTCAGCAAATCCTGGTGTTTTCACCTGCCCCTAATCCGACGCCTCCTCACCACCTCCCCCCGTAGTTCACGTGTCTCCCCTCGAGCTCTTCCCCCCTCCCACCCCCTTCTCTGGACACCTGAGTGAGAGGCACACAAGGTAAACCAGGCCGGACCACTCACAGTGGCTGAGGCAGCATCCACGTGCCTTCCCACGGCTGACAAGTGGCTGACCCTCCGCCATGCCCATCCACACCAATACAGGTCAATATATCAATACGTTAATTTCCCTTTAAATGTTTTGGAGTCACGGAAGCAATTGAAAATGGGAAAGGAAAAAATAATTACTTATTAGATAATTAATGTTTACCCGTTTATTTGAATTAAAATGTGTACGTACATATCTCAACGTTCACACAGACATGAAAGTTTTAAATACAATCAACTTGTGAATTTATATAACCAATGAGAATGGGATCCTTTAGAAGGTGGACAGGACCCACATTTTCCTTTATAATGTGATACCTGTAAATCCAGTTCCAGTTGTCCCTTGCTGTCACTCCTGCTGGCTGTGACAGGTGTCTTCTCATCAGATCACCTGTGGCTTCTGCTCATATGCAGGAAGCTGCTCTTGGAGCCCCTGCGTCTGTCCTGGCTGCCTCCTGCAACCCCCTTCGTCTGTGGCCTGGGGTTGTTCTTAGCCAAGGGCCATCGTGCAGTTTGGGGAAGGGATCCCCACTTGTTTCCTGACGAAAGAAAATACCGATAAGCAGGTTAAGAGTCAAACCGCAGGATCCTCTTTTACTGAAGTCTTTCTTGACGACTGGAACTAGAGAGAAGATCTGAAGGAAATACAGACTTGGCTGTTACGGGACATTCTGAGGCTGAAATAAATTGCGTATGATTTGTTATAAAATAAATGCACAGCTTTCTTGGTTTGATTTCCCAAACCACTGAGTTAAGTAAGTGGCGTAGAATCTGGTTCCTGATCTTACGGGCTACTCCGTTTCATGCAGTAGAGGTTGACTCGGAGCCACAATACTTCAGGGGGAAGGTAAGTTAAGTAAAAATTATTATGTGACTTAAAGTTACTGTGTCTTCAATCAGTCTTCTTTCTCCATCACTTATTAAAAAAAAAAAGTAATAAACGAAGAATAAAAAGGAGGAAGGACAGACCAGGATTCAAGAAGAAGATTCTCGTCCTGTGTGACGTTGAGCAGATTAGCTGGCCTCTCTGGGCCTCGCTTTCCTCATGTGTGAATTGTCTCCTAAATAATGGAATTAGGTTCATTCAGCAAATATCCATACTAATCACCTTGTATCGGGCCACCGGTCTTTCATAAAATTCATTCATTTGATCAGAAGTGACAAGCATTAAATTGCATGCGAAGCCCTGGAGATCCTGTATGCCGTTCACTAAGTGACATTCTGTATTAACTGGCAACTTCAAGATCCGCTCCTTAGGCCTCATCAGGAGACGGAGGTGACCCATTGCCAAGGTTCCAAACTCGGAAGCCCCCTGCCTGGCCACCCCCCATTCTTCCCTGTGCCCAGCCTCCGGCCCTGCCCCGCAACCAGCCCCCAGTCCGTGCGGTGAGGCTCCTGCCCTGCGTGTGTCCGGGCTGTGACTTGCTGTGGCAAGTGGAATGAGGAAGGAGTGACAGGGATGTCCCAGACCTCGTCGCCAAGGAGCCTTGGTCTCCCAGCACCCCGCCCCCACGGGGAGGAAGCCCAGGTGCGTGTTTGGGCCACGCGGAGCTGACACCAGCCAGTCCGGTCCTCTCAAACTGTAAGAGAGCCCGTCCAGGTTAGCAGTCACCCAGCTGACTCACAGACTCAAAGCAAACCCTTCAGAGCAAAGGCAAAGATTTATGGGTCTCTGCCCCTCGATGCTGGAGCTGTCGGCCTGCCCCCTCCTGTGGCCGCGGGCACGCCTTTGAACTTGTACCCCAGCCAGTGGGACCTGCCCTCTGCTCTCCGTCCAGGGCTTCACCTGTCTTCTATCCACAGTTATCCTGAGGCAAATGGGCACAGCCACCAAAGCTGGGAAAGGTGACCCAGATGACCCTGTTCCCCCACCCGAGATAACCCCCCCCCCGTCAAATCTGTAGTTTCTACTCTCAGTGTAGACCTTAACCGATGCTTTCTTAGTCCTCTCTTTTGTTGACACCCCAGCACGTTTGTCTCGTGGTCCTAACCCGGCTCCGTGCTGCTGGTCCTCACCTCTGCAGGCCTGTGCTCCCTCCCCACCCCTCCTCCTGGCCACACCTCTCCTCCTCCTGCTCCTCAGCCCTGCTCTGTTCCTCTGCCCTGGTCTGCACCCTGGTCTCAGCACAAGCACAAGGGCATCTTCCTGCCGAGGGGCCCCCAGTCTCACCCTGCAGGCGGCGTTGTGGCAAACCCATGACTGGATTGTGTCACTGGGACCTCGCATAAAGAACAAAGGCCAGGAGACCCTGGAGGCTGCAGCCATGAACTCTGCCCTGAAGAGCCCAGGAAAGCGTCCGAGACATCCGCTGCCCGCTGCAACTTGCGAGGCGCAGAAAGGCGTTGTCCAGGTGGGGGAGGCAGCCCCGTCCATCTGTCCGTTTCCTCGCCGTCACTGTCTACCCCTCTGCAATCTGGCTTCGGCCCTGACGTGGCTGTGATGACAGCCTGGGAATCACCCAGACAGTAGCTCACGCCCCCTGAGCAGCTCGCTCTGGAGGAGGACCCGTCCATCCCTGCTTGGTGAAGTCACAGAAGCGTTTCGGACGCCAGCGCGGGTCAGGCCCCGCATCAGACCCCTGGCATCCCATGCCTCCCGCGACACAGCCTGCAGCCAGTGCAGGAGGGAATGCTGCCTGAGAGCCACACCAGCCCCAGGGTGAAGGGGCGCGGCAGGGCGGGGCAGGGGCAGGGGTGCAGGGGGCAAGGCGGGGCAGGGGTAGGAGTGCTGGGAACTGGGAGGGGCAGGGGCAGGGCTGCGGGGGGGGCAGGGCAGAGCAGAGGCAGGGCTTATAGCCCAGTCTGTGCCCTTCTGACCTGCGAGCACAGCTCCCCGCCCTCTCTGCTGGGCCTCCGGGGGCTGAGCTACCCTCATCCTTCACCCCTTGCTGCCTCTGCTCCTGAAATCTCATGGCCCCCGAGACTCCAGCAAGGACCTTCTGGGCCCTCCACTTCCTGCTCTGTGAGCACCTTCTGTGGCTGCTGTTTCAGCCCCCCTGCAGCGGCCTCTCCAGTCCCAGAAGCCTGACCCTGCCCTTGCCATTGCCTGTGGCATGCGTGAATTTGCTGTCCCTAGCGGCATCGTAGATCTGACAGGTCCAGAAACGGAGTGTTGTCATCCCTGGAAACGAATTCCACCTCCCGACCACTTTCCCTGAGTCAGTGAGGCTAAAACTTAGAGGGCCCGGCTTTTTCCTGCAGCCCCCCGGGGCCTCCCCACAGCCATCGAGTTGGGTCTTGGAGGAGTCCCTGCAACATCCCCCCCCCCGCCCCCACCATTCCCACTGGTAACACATTGCTTACGAGGCGGGCCTTCCTGTCGGAGTCTCTGGCGAGGGGGTTACCTCTGCCACGTGGCCAGCTCCCGCTGCTCAGCTTGGATTACGTCACTGCTTCATATACAAAACCTCAGATCCCCCTATTGCTGAATAGAGTCCCAACCCCACACTTCAGTGTTTCCAGCCGAGAGACTTCATGGCAGCCTGGTACGTGATGGCCCGATGGCCCAGCCCTGAGCCACAGCAGCCGGCCACCAATCCGACCCCATGTCTGCAGGCTCCCGTGTCCCCGGTCCCCTAGCTCTGCTTGGTGAAAGCTAGCTGGCCCGTCCTCCCAGACCCTCCGCCACTGTTACCTCCTCCACGAAGACTTCCCCGGTGTCCTTGAACCCATTACTGACACTTGGCACTTTTTTGGCCCACACTTGCCTCTGAACTGGGGCACCTGTTTTATCCCTCTGCTCTGAGAGCAGGAAGGAGTGACTGTCCCCCCTGCCACGAACCTTGACTCTCATGGGTTGCAAATATTCAGAACATGGACTCACAATAATATGTTATGATTAGGAGCACGGTGGTAGCTATGGTTTTATAACTCGGGGATAATCCTTGCAGAAATGTGCAAATATCCGAAAGAGTAGCAGGGGAGCTATGCCACGTGGTTACTAAGGGGCCAACAGCTTTCGGGGAGCTTAAATCTGGTGGGGTGGCGGCCTCTCGCTGATGAAAGTGTTTGTACCAATGCTTCAGGATTTCTCCAAGAATGTGAATGTTTGGGTCTTTGCAATCATATGTTCGTGGAATCGTGGGTTGGTATGAAAAGGCCGCACTGCAGAGAACTGAGTTTGGATTTTGATAAATGACTTTTGCGGCCAGTTTGGGGAACCTAGCTATACTCTGTTCTGTATGTTTTGGCAGGTCTGTTCTTCCAAGATATGATGACAGGTAACACCAGCAAATATATCAAAAGTGTGGGTCACTTTTTTTCTGGCCGCTTGGATTTAATAAACCTATTCATCGGGGGGCCTTGGGTCTGTCTTTAGAAGACCTAACTAACGGATGCTACGGGCACTTTGAGAAACTATCCACCTGCATTCCTTCATTCCCTGAAAATTACGTGAAACTTCATACGACGTGCACGCATTATTGTGAACATGTGAAGACTTTACAAGAAATATGGTAACAGTTTAAGTTGGGGGATGCAGGTCCAGCCTTCCCTCCTCAAGGCCAAGATAACTTCAGGAAAAAGAAAATCAGCCCCCAAAGCCACACTTCCTACCCCAATAGCAGCAGATACAAAGATATCCTCTCTCCAAGAAGGGGGATGTCCCACATTCCCACCCTGTATGTGAACTTCCGCTCCGTGTCGTGAAGGCAAACACATGAACAGGGAACCAAAAGGAGATTCCTTTGACTTCCTTTTCTCCTTTTGCCCCCTTCTCTCCCTTCTCCCATCTCTCCCCATCTCTCTCCATCTCTCTCCATCTCTCTCCATCTCCCCCCATCTCTCTCTCCATCTCTCCCCATCTCTCTCCATCTCTCTCCATCTCCCCCATCTCTCTCTCCATCTCTGTCCATCTCTCCCCATCTCTCTCCATCTCTCTCCATCTCTCCCCATCTCTCTCCATCTCTCTCCATCTCTCCCCATCTCTCTCCATCTCTCTCCATCTCCCCCATCTCTCTCTCCATCTCTCCCCATCTCTCTCCATCTCTCCCTATCTGTCTCCATCTCTCCCCATCTCTCTCCATCTCTCTCCCCATCTGTCTCCATCTGTCTCCATCTCTCCCCATCTCCCCATCTCTCTCTCCATCTCTATCTCCATCTCTCCCCATCTCTCTCCATCTCTCCCCATCTCTCTCCATCTCATCTCCCTCCCTCCCATGTGTCTCCCTCCATTCAATGTCCCAGTCAGGTAGCTTTGACCTGGTGGCTTCCTCTGACACCACCGACCTTTCCTCCTTACACAAGTCTGCACTTGGTTTCCAGAACACACTCGTTGCTCTTTCTGCCTCAGCTCTGCCCACTGCACTTAGTCTGTTTGGCTTGTCCCTTTGTTGACAGCACCTCCAGCCTCACTCTGTAAGCCTTGGGCCTCAGCCATACTTGCCCTCTGCCTACACCCACCAACGCCGCTACCCGCAGCCTCCTGGAACACGCTCCGTATGGCGGGCAAGCATCGGGAATTTAACGTGTCCAAGCTGAGCCCCCTCCCTCTGCCGTACTGTCCTGCCACCGCCCCAGCCCACTTTACGGCGGCTCCATCCTTCAGGTGCTGGCGACAGCAGAGGTGGCTCCTCCTGCTGGCCTGCAGCAGTGAGCCCGAGGCTCTCTTTGCAGGCGTGATGCCCCTGGGGCCCCCGGCCCGCTTCCCTTGCTGGATTTTGGCTTCCTTCCTCACCGGGTCCCACCCTGTGCCTTACCTTGATTCTCTATTTGGAATTGAAGAGGTCAGATGTGTCCCAACTTCACTCAGAGCAAATGTCTGTGTCCTGAAAACCTTCCCCAGGGGTGGCTCCCTGTGTGCGGTCCAGGGAGCCCTGGCCTGAGCTCCCCACCGCTGACCCCTCCCGGGTCCTCAGGCTCCCTCACCCATCCACACACCCTTCCTGCGTTTCTCTGCATTCGCCTCCCCCCTCCCTGCTGATCTTGCCCCCTGGCTGCCTCCCAGATCCCCCACCTGAGACCAAGTCCTTGCTGCAGGGACTGTCCCGGGGATGGTAAGGTGCATACTTGCTCAGTGGCTACTGTCCTGTTCACACAGAAACTCCAGCCGTTGCCTCAAGAGTTCACACGCGCCTTTCCTATGTCGTCTCTTTTTCCTACGTGCCCGCCGCTGCAGCGCCATGCCTCTGGCTGATTTATCCTGGGTGTTGCCCATCTTTGCTCCCAGAATGTACGTGAGGTGGGCCAGGGATGTCCGCTCTGCCCGCTCCTGGGGATTCAGGCCCCGGAAGAGTGGCTGGTGTGCGGTGGGCATTCAGAACATCTACTGCGAACCCTTTGTCGTGACCCCCTGGGACATTTCTGTTACACACAGGACTGACATTCCAGAATCCTGCAGCTGGAAGAAGCCCCGGTCAGGATGAGTCCCGTTTCCTTCTCAGCGCAGAGACATCAGTGGACCCTGATGCCTCCAGCCCTGAAGCAGGCTCTGCCTTGGGGCTCACGGTCAGAGGGGACACCGCGTGCCCTGTCATTGAGCGAGTTCAACCCAGGACTCCGGCCATGCTAGCTGGACACACATGCAACTTTCAGGAGGGGAGGACCGGAGATACACTTCCAAGGAGCAAGGAGACAAGGACGGTATTCCTGATGATACAGCTGATCAAAGGTGCGGGGGCCACCTTCCCCGGGCACGCGCGAAGCTCCCCTTGCAATGATATGTTTTAGATCTTATAGATAAATGCTAAGTCGGGAAATAGAGTAGCTTGGTCTTATTTTCAACAGATCAGCTGGATTTACTTCTTTATACCGGTATCTACCTCCACCTGTAAAAAATCTGTTGTATAAGTTTTGGAATAAACTGCCCTTTGGTATATCAACTTAATTGCCTTCACTATGGATTAGCAAATGTCCCTACGTTTTGCATTTTCTAGTTTAAATCACCACACACTTGAATTTCTAGGAAATAAACAGGTTGCCTAAAATCCCGAAGAAATATATTTATTTGGCATAATCCAAGAACTTCATGGATACAGTCCAAATTACAATGCAAAATTGAAAAGCGTGCACTGAACCAAAATGACCAAAACCTACGGAAGTAACTATGACTTAATGTTATTATCTTGGGTCTCAGATAGACTAACCCCAGGTACTCAGCTAGAAAATTGATCTTGGCATTATAGAATATCCTACGTACCGCTAGGATGCTTCAGTGTTTAAAAACGATATTCAGAGCTGCAAATCAGGATGCAGAGTTGGAAGGGGGACCAGGCCGCCCGCATCTGAGCTCTTGAACAATTCCCCACGGTGGGCCAGACCTTTTGGGGGTCCTCAGCGTGAGGCCACCAGCTCTCTCCAAAAATACATGAATGACAACAACTCTTTCAGAGCATGTGAGTTTGCACGTTTTCTCAGCACTGCGGGGGCGGAGGGGAAAAAGGAAAGAGAGACAGAAACAGGCTCCCGAGGGAGGGAAGGGGAGTGGAGGAAACAGTCAGATGCCTTGTCCCTGGTTTCTTCCCCGGGTTGGCTTCCCTCAGTTAGCTCTGCACGGTCGTTGTGGGGCAGAAGCAATGATTTCTAAAGGCCGTCGGAAAGCATGTGCTCCCTAGAACAGCGCCAGGGAGGGGGCGGGGAGGGGGGCCGCCGGCTTGCAAAGACCCTGATCCTTGAACTGTGCAACCGCGTCGGGAGGGGCGGAACGCGGGCCGCGCAGCACCCAGCCAGCCTGCAGGCATTCCTGAATCCGAGGAAAACACTTTAATTAATATGTAAAACAGCGGTGGGAAGAAAAGCTAGGTTAATTTCCAAACCACATCACTGCGGGCAGCATTCAGGTTATGAAACCCCGGACGCTCACAGGAGCGCGTGTTTAAAGGCACAGAGGCGCTTTTGTGTGGGAGCAGCTCGGAAGGTGCTCAAAAGCCCTTTTATCTGCCCCCCACAGTGGTATTCCTCTTTCTGTGCTTCAAAACATTGCCTTTGACTGGCAGGCTGTTGTTTTCAATTTGCAATGCACCCTCCGTGCTGCGAAACCACCCCGGGGCTCCCGGTGGCTGGCAGGCAGTAGTTTGGGGCCAGCTAGGAGCAGCTGAAAGCAGTGTAGACAGGGGAGTTGCTGGCTGCCTGGCTTTCTTGTGCTTCCTTTGTCCCCACTGCAGGCTACCTCTGGAATGCCGGGAGCAGGCCATCTTGCTGCTCAGAAGCTGCTCGGTGCTGCCTGGGGCTGAGACTGTGCCTCATTTCCTGGGCCGAGGTCTCCGACCCTGACCTGGGAAGACTGCATCACATTCTCGCGGTGCCAGGACCGGCCTCTGGCTGAAACCTGGATCCTCCAAGGGGAGGTGTGTGAAGGAACAGGGCCGACGAGTCTTCCCTAGATCGGACTCAAATGGCTTTGCTCAGTGCTTGAACCATTAACCCAAATAAAGCCGCGTAAAGACTTGCCGAGCTGTGACGGGGGCGCACCGGGGCACCTCCTGACTCCCGCCTTCTCCAAGGCTCAGATAACTAGAGCAGCATCGGCTTCTGGTCCTTAGACACCCCGTAGGGGACCCAGAAGCTTGGAGCAATGTCGTATCCCTCCTACCCCTTTGGCGTCATCCAATAAATGCCCAGGCCTAGCCGTGAAACGCCCAAGCGTCTCCAAAATCAGATAAGGACACATTCTTGGGTCACACGCTTCTTTAAGAACTAAGCTTCACCCTAGGAGGAAAAGCGTGTTTGCACACATATGCAAGGTTTGCACGCATTTTCAGGGGTTTTTGCACACGTCCCCTCTGGCGTGGTTAAGAGATCTCGTCTAGAATCAGCCCCTTGCTGCTGCCTCCGTTTGGAGTTCCACGCACCCCGGCTTCATGCCTGGATGGTCTCTAACCCCCCAGTGTCTAGCGCGCTCCTTCCGTCCATCACGCTGGTGGGTTGTCCTTCCGCATTCCCAAGGGCGCCCCCAGGGCCTCAGGAGGAAAGCCCAAACACTAGCTCGGCATCACATCTTCCGGGGAGTTTGGGTCTCCCTCGGGGCAAGCCAGGGCTTCGGGTTTTCCGGAACCTGCGCCCTCTTGCTTCCCGCCAGGACACCCGCTGGCTGTGTTCTTAAGGCCCCAGCGTTCCTCCTGCAGGTTAGCTCATGCATGTGCTGGCATGCTCACGCTACGCTCACTCCCCCGGGGAACACTCCTTGTTCCTTTGATGGAATCCTTTACATCCTGGTATCTACCGGGAGTCCCCTGGTTCACCTCCCTAAGCACATGCGGCCCAGCTCAGTGTGGTCCCGGCTGACTGAGTGTCTCCTTCGCTTGACTCTGAGCTTCTGCACAGGTTCTGTCTCCTGCGTCCTCGTGTCTCAAGCTCCCAGGGCAGGGTCAGCCCCTGATTTCCGCAGGGAACACCGTGACCTACAAGGAGGTGATGACCCGGGGAGGGCACCTGTTTTGAAGCTGACTTTCATAGAGGACAATGTTCTGACTTATATTGACTACGTGTCTGGGCGGAGGCGGGGGAGGGGGGGCTTGAGGGGCTGGTGCAGCTAACATGGGGTGGGAGCTACAGCCCAGCGCCTCCCCTGACAACAACCCCAGGAGTTGCTGCTCTCTCTGTGCATAGCCACATCGCCCGTCCGCCCGCCCTCAGAGTCCTTGCGGGAAGGGATGGAGGGCCAACAGAATGTTCTAAGTACCACTGTGTATGGAGCTGGGCAAGGCCTTCAACCTCTCTGAACCGCATTGTTCTTCTCTAGGTAACTGGTTCAATGGTACCCGCATGTCAGGATCGCTGTGGGCGCTAGAAACACCACCTGCTTCAAATAACCAGCGCACTGCCTACCACATAAAGACGGTGAGATGCGAAGGGCGTGTGCTTTGTCCGGAACTCCAGCCCCTGCCGGTGCAGCTGGCTCATCACAGGCCTGCTAACAGGGCCCGGGGACGAATGAGGAGCCCGTCTATCATTGGTCCTCGCCCATCTCTTGCTCCTCGAGCAGGGACCGGACGGCCTCCGGCCATGCGTGTGAGGCTGAGCTTCTCCACTGGAAGAGGAGGCCTGAGTGTGAGAAACACTTGTCCCGGTAGCGCCCCTTGGGTGTCTGCATCCCTTTGGGCAGAGATGCTGGGGCGCAAAGGGGCTGGGGCTGCTGCTAGCTTCGTTTTTGCGCGGCTCTCGCCGTTTGTTTCTTGCTGAAGCCTCTCCCTGCCTGGGTGTTCCTGGGTGTGCAAGGGTGCTGTGCGGTGAGAACTCCCCTGCTGGGGTAGCTGGCCTCTCCGCGGAGCTCCAGCACAGAGCGGCCCGCCGTGGGGTCTACGCTCCGGTCACTGGGGCACCCAGCGGAGTGCACGGCGGGATGAGTTGCCTTGTTCCGTGCCCTTTGCTTCTCAGCTACGGACTCCGCTCTCGCACAGACAGCAGCCTGGAGGGGGATGGTGCTGGGGAATGTTATTTACTGGGCACTTACTATGCGCTGGCATCGAACCCTTGCAAAGCCTATGAGGAAGATGCTGAATTTCAGACGAGCAGGCCCAGGCTTGGTGGGAAAGCTGCCTCGTCCGCGGGGCCCGCCTCACAAGGTGCAGCGACACGGCTGGAGAGCCACGCACTGGCTCCGGGGGGCGCGGGCTGGGGCTGTGAACGCTGACCTCCTGCTGCTGCTCGCCCCAGAACTGGGAGGGGCTGTTCCCTGCAGCCCTTGGAACATCGAGCTGTTGATGTTGATGTTGTTGCTCTAAATTGGATGACGTATGAATTCCCTCTCCATCCAATGTTCATGAGAGTTCTGGCAGTCGCCGAGGACTCACTGCCTAGCTGTTGCCACGGGTGATTTTCTCCGATCCCTGCTCTGGGCCCAGGGCCATCGCCCCGATTCAGCACACTGAAGAGATGTCTTTGTTAGCACAAAGGTGACCTCAGGTAATCCCTGTGTGGGTCCACCTCTGATTTTAAGCACCACAGGAATTGTAGAGGTTGCATCAGGCAAGGTCGACCCCCCCTGTTTTCCTTGGGAGGGGCAGCGGGCAGCTGGGTGGGGTGGTGGGGCCCTGCCTCAGCCCTCCCTACCCCTGCTCTAATCAGCCTGGAGGTGCGCTGGCGTGACTGGGGGTTCCTGCCAGAAGCCACCAGCAAGCCCATCACTTGGGGAGAGGCTGAAGGTTTCATACTGGTCTTCAGATCCCGAGGAGCCCCGCGGCGCTGTCCGGACGGCTCAGAACAGCCCACCACTCCCTCTCTTGGCAGACATGTTATGTGCTTGACTTCTCTGTTCCTCTTTAGAACAGAGAATCACAATTTGGGGCCCTACATGCCTTCATGCCTTCCCTGAAATCTGCTATCGCTCAAGGTGTGACTCTGAACCAAGTGAATGAATGAACGAGGGCTCTGACCCTGATAGAATCAAACACCGGAGAATAAAAAGGACGATAAACAGGCAACCAAATTTCTATCCGGGGCCAGCCTGAACTTCTTAGAGTTTGGGGACTAACGGGAAAACATTTGCGAAGCGAGGAGAAAGTAGAGCACGGAGTTCGGGTCTCTGACCCCCAGCAGAGCCATCACCCCCGCCCCAGGGCGGGGGGACTCCACGCTCCCTCTGCTGCAGCCCCTCCAAGCGGCACCTGGGTGCCTGGGGGGGGGGGGGCAGGGCCCCACCTGGGCCTGAGCGGGTGCTGTGAATGATGCCCCCACTGTCACCTGTTGGGGGGAGCACAAGGATTCGACGGGGCGTTGCATTCAAGGAAGCTGGCGGGACGCAGGAAACCTTATGATTGAATTTCGCCTACTAATGAAAGTCCATATAAATCGAGGCTCACACAGCTCTTTTATGAATAAAATATTACACCTGGAGGCAGGAGGATGTGCTCTATTTTACTATCTTCATTAATCTTCAGGTTTGCTGTTCAAGGCAGAGGATAGCCATCACTGCAAAGAGGAGACATTCCCTTCTGGAGGGCTGTTTTCTCAGATCAAGAAAAGGATCTCTCTTTCCTAAGAAGAATCTCCTTTCTCTGATAAACACCTGACTTCACTCTTCTGAGGATTTGCAACATGACGTAAGTGTGGTCAGGCTCAGGGGCTGGCTGCGTGCTCGCACCATATCCCGAGATGTTCGGCATTTTACAAGGATTACGTCTGACTCAGTTGTAGTTCAGATCAGACCCGTTATCTTCCTAGAGACCATCGCGGGGTCCCTGTAGCAACTGACCCGATCGGCAGGCACACTGCCCAGGCTGCTGACCGTGATCCCAGGCCAGGCTTTAAACACAAGGGGCTGGGGGCGCCTGGGGGGCTCAGCCAACTGAGCATCTGACTCTTGATTTCGGCTCAGGTCATGATCTCAGGGTCGTGAGATCGAGCCCCACATCAGGCTCCGCACTCAGCAGGGAGTCGGCTCATCCCTCTCCCTCTGCACCTCCTCTCTCTCTCTCTCTCTAAAATAAACAAAATCTTAAAAAAAAAAAAACAACCTAAAAAACAAAAACAAAAAACCAAAGCGATGAAGGAAACATCGAGCTTAAATCCAGGCTCTTGGTGTGGCAGTTCTCATAAGCTCTAGAAGATTCAAAACAAGAAATATTTTGGTGCGGTCCAATCAAACATTGTTCGTGACCTAGTTTGACGATGATTCAGGACGTGCAATAAGGTGATTTTTCTTTTAAACTATCTTATCAACCAAGCCGATCCTTCCATATGGCCATCTGCTCAGTTTTGCAGCCCTCAGCTGTTCTTGAGCTGAAAAAAAAATCCTGCTGTAAAAAAATCAATGTACTTCTCTCATAGAGACATAGATTTAATATGTCACAGGAATAGATGGCATAGAAATACCTAAATTGGTAACACTGATTATATCTCCATTTGATGGCGGGATCTTCAGGAAAATGGGACGGCTCAACGTGGGGTCAGTCACATTCTTTAGGTTATTGTTTGAATAACAGATTCAGCAATTTTAGCAAGTAGAATAAGAAACAGCATTCTCACACTGAAAAAAGATTTTAGACATCTTTCTTGTAGTAATGTCTCATTGAGACTGTTTTCCTGGTGTTTCTGAAACTGTGGTTCTGTTCGTAGTTTTAAAAATAAAAGCTTTGAATTCGGCTCTGTCTGGGGTTTCAGCAAATGAGTGCGGTTTATTCTGGTTTGTATCTGAGGTTCTGTCTGGTACGTGCCCCGGGAGTTGGTGCCACGTTTGTGGACAGGACCCATGTGTATCCGAACGTGTAAACAACAGGACAAGCGGCCACGATGGTCCTGCCACACCGGTGTTCGCCTCCCGGACTCAGCCTCTGGAGCTGGCGAGGAGAGCAAGTCTCTCCATTCCACATTATCAGGCCTGAGCCTAATGAGAGACAGGGTCGGTTAGTGGGAAGAATAGAGATCAAGACGCCTGACTTCAGCTTCCAGCCCTGGTGCACCCAGAAGGGTCTAGACGCATACCCGTCCGTGTGTGCAGCCCTTGGAGCAAGGGGGCGGTTTCTCCCGGGGAAGGGCTGATGGGCACCCCCGCGTGCCTCTCTCCAGCCAGCAGTCACAGGAGCCCTGCCGTAGGTCAGATGCCCACCCCGCTGTTCCACATTCGAGGAAAGTCAGACTCAGAAAGAACTCAGTTTTGGAAGACACATGACAATAATGGGTGGCGTTTGCTCAGAGCTTCCGGGCTCCCACGTGGCTCTACTTTCTGTCTTGAGGCCTCCGGAGACACAGGAATAAGGTAGCATATAAACTGTAAACTTCAACATTTTTACAGGCCAAACATCTGTGAAAAGCACAATAGTGCCATTACAAAAACCTCCTGTAAATAAATATTTCGATATGGTAAAACCGAATAGCAGCACCCCTTTACCTCTGAAGAGAGCCACGTTGTTGGCCAAGGAGTGTTTTCATCAGACGGAATCATATCTAAGAAACCTGCTGTGTTTTGGAAACATTTTACAACATCCTTGTTACAAGAATGGCTTTTTTGGGATAAAACATGGACTCTGGGAGCCATTCTGGTTCTTGTTCCCGGGAAGTGGGCTGACCTGTGGGAAATGGGTTCGTCCAGTCCAGGGAATGTCAGAGTGCACATCCAGACTCCACTACGATCTATGTATGAAATGAAATTTCTATCAATGTCGACTTTTCATCTGCCCCAGATTAGTTAAATCAAGCAGGGACCCAGAAGATGCTGCCAAGCAGAAGACGAAGAAAGGGAGAGAGAGGAGTATTTACAGTGGCCGTGACTCAGTGGCCAGTTAAACTCTGCGGAATGTCGCTTGCTGTACAGGTGGGTGTTTCGCTTTTGCTTCGGGAATTTTTTGGGGGCGGGAGGGTTCTTCATTTGTCTATTTGTTTTTTTAATGGAATAAAATTAAATAAATTTAAAAATGTCCTCGCTTTTAATGATGCTTGTATTTTACTTCTGGTTTTTTGGTATTTTGTGGAGAATTCTCCCAGGTTTTCCTACCAGTTTTACCCACAATTCCCACTCACCCTCTACGTCTTCATGTATCGTTACAGGGATGCTTTAAGTGAGCAAAATGGTCCCTTTGAACCGTGGACGAGGTGAATGACGTTTCGAAATAAACACGCGCTCTGGCGCAATGCAACCAGAAAAACCAAACGATTTGACAGCCAAATAAAAAGTGATTGGTTCAATTGAGAAACAGCTGCCAAATCCAGGCTGCCAGCCGGCAAATTCTTCCCCACGCTCCTAAATCACGGTTATATAAAATGTTGAGGCTGTGCGTGTCTGTAAGCAACCATTGCTCTGATATTTAAAGAGACTTGTTCTTTTATTTTTCCTTCCTGGAAGAGAGAATCGAGAGGCCAGGGTTTACTAAAGACAAGAAACTCAATCAAACAGTGACTTATTCTTTAAAGTAAACAGAGCAAAGGCTATCGGTGGCAGATGTGGCCAACAGCTAGCGCTCCACAAAGAGGAGATGAGGAAAACAAACATCTCTTCCACTGAAATCAGTATCTTTAATTACTGAGCTGCTTTTCATGGTTTTTATTCGCACACAATTTTAAGAGTAAATGACGCTGACAAAGGCTAATGGGACAATGGGGAAGGTAGATGTGGGGGCTGGGGGCTTTAAAAGTCAGCCCTTCTCACTTGCCCACATGGACCCTACTTCTTCAAAGTCCTGCTGAGACCCCTCCGCTTTGGGTAGCCCCCCGCCCCCAGCCATCCCAACCCCTTCTGACTTCCTCTCCTCTCTGTATTTCTGAAACCCATGAAGACGCGATGTCAGTGAGACACGATGTCACTTGGCCTAGCTCTTTCTCTTTAGCTGATAACTTGAGGGACAAAGTCTGGCTCCACCCAGGGTCCATATTTGAAAAACAAAATAACAAAAACCAGAACAATTTTGATGAGTTCTATTCTGCTTAGTGTGTTGTCTCTGTCACTCCATCGGCACTGAAGGGAGCAGGGGACTGTAGGGCTGTCTCTGTCCTCCATAGCCCCCAGCGCCATGCTCAGTCGATAGTGAATGCTGCGTGGATGGTTGTGGAAATGGGTCCAGGTGATTGCACTCTGGCTTTAAAAGTTTATTCAGGTATTTGGAACAAGATCAGAGACTATCTCCCACAGGTAGTAAAATTTGATCCTTCAGCCAACTAGCCAAAGGTGAACAGGCTGTCAGAGTCATACCTGCTGCCAGTTTTCAGAGAACGTGAACCCTGTTCTGGGTTACTGTGTATTTCAGACGCCAGGGCTTATCTCTGAGGATCAGAAGTAGAGTGTTGTGAGTCTGACCCCGGTCGGAGCCCTTCTGGGTCCTTCCAAGTTCTGAACTCTCCAGAACAGGCTCTGTTAAACATGGCAGACACGAGGGAACTGGGAGTTTCTTGATAAGACTGAGGGTCCCTTCCAAATCCTGTGACTGTTCTTTACCAAATGTCCTTAAACAGAGTATGGCCAAGGAGTTAATGAACCTTTGTTAACCCAGATATTGCCAACTCACCTGTTCACTCTCAAGGCAAATTCTTATAAATATCATGCAAAGTACTAACTTTCTTCTTGTTTGAAAGTAGTAGTCTCTCTTTCTTACCATTTTTTATGAAGTTCTATTGAGAACTTTGGAATACTCAATTTCAGTTGTGCATGAGAGACCGGTTATGAATTCTAAGTGTAAAGCTTAACTTTAATGTAAATATAAGCATAGTCTTTGAGCCCTGGTGATTACTACCAGGATAATATATCCCCATCAGATGGTGGCTGTGTGTGGATGGTGTCACCGTCTTAAGAAATACATTTGCTATAAATACTTATTATTAGTGTATATATTTTATATATTTATTGTATACATGTAATACAAAGTATATATAGACATATGTGATATTATATGTGTATTATTATACTGTTATATATACTATTAAATAAGTACATACGTGTGTGCATATGGACACACATCCACTTCAGTCTATTGAAATCAAACGCAAATAGAGAACAGACTTGAAAATTCTCTGAGCAGACAAAAGCAGTTTGGTCCTATTAGCAAAGCTTAATTTAGCTTATTTTGTAAGATAAGTGAGGCTAACTTGACTTGAGTCACTCTTTGCTTATGGTCTGAAACTCATAAGCGAACCTCAACTTCTTCCCCGAAATCGATAGGAGGGCACCACGGATGAATTTTCTCTCATTCAAGAACATTCTGAAATTGTAACCAACTGCTGTGACGCATGAACACTCACTGCCTCCAGTCGGGAAGAGCTGCTGTGTAACAACCCCCCACCCCCCGTGTCCCACCCCGTGTTTTGGTTTAAGTGTCCCGGGTGTTTGGTGCGCGCGTGTAAACTTTTACTAATTACTAATTCAGGGATTCATTGGTCGTACTTATTTTTTTTCCTGAACTTTTTGTTAGTCCTTTTGGATATATTCTTTATTTCTTTGCAAAATACATGGTTTTTCATCCCAAGAAAACATTTGTCTCACAAAAGTGAGACACTTGAAGTATTTAGGTTGTTGACTAAAAAATAATTATCCTTGAAGAAAGCATGATTTGTGTTCAGTTTCATGGCGGTCTTTAATTCCTTTCTGTATCTTCAAGAATTAGTTTTTAAAATATTTCATCCTTCTGCCTATCCCATAATTCACCATCAATTGTGACTCAAGTTCCAGGGACGGTTGAAGCTATTTTGCCAAATCAATAGGAGAGTTTTCCAGCTTTTTTTTCTTTTTTTCTTTTCAGGATTTCTTTACTTTTCTCTGCTCTAGAATCTCTTGTATCAGTCGGAGTCCCTGTATAAGTGACCTGTTTACCTGAGTTTGCTGTTGTCCAGAATTTCCAAGTGTTCCTTTAATTTTTTTTTTGAAAAGCAGACTTTCTAGGAAGTAGGAGTAGCTCGTAGGCTACATACAGTCACATTTCCGGTCAGCACATTGAATCAGCCATGTTGAATGATATTTTGTGTGTGTGACCCACTGATTTCATAAAAGGACATTCTTACTTCTCCTTTTTGGGTTGTAGTTCAATCATAGTTGGCTAATAGGTATATATAAAATAATGGTAAGTTTTCTTAGGAAAATGAGTTTGGCCTTCAAAATAAAGCAGCTTTTCTCTTGTATTCAAATCAAACACAATAGGACAAAAACAAGTCTTTAAGTATGACCAGATGTCTGTGGAGTCCTTCCACCCCCACGAAGCTTTTGTCCCCCATGCTGTCCATGTGGTGATAACGTAACCTAATGCAAGATGGACCGTTGCCTCTGGGTCAGCTCCTGGGACAGCTTCCTCGTGCACTCAGGAGATGGGTGTCTGCTGCCAGCTTTGGTCCTATGTGCTCAGATGGCCCCTCATCCTCCTCAGTGAGGACTGCCCTGGGCGCTTTCCCCAGGACTCACGTTGTGCTGGTCCCTAGGCTGCCAGAAGCCATCCCAAAGGGTCCAGAATTGTGGAATTTC
Source organism: Ursus americanus (assembly GCF_024610735.1). Lineage (NCBI taxonomy): Eukaryota > Metazoa > Chordata > Mammalia > Carnivora > Ursidae > Ursus > Ursus americanus. The sequence goes on from NC_142136.1 coordinate 3,241,001, forward strand.
ATATAGCTGCAGGAAGGAGAGAGCCCTAACGTTTTGTGTGCATATGATGTGTGGGCTCTGAGCAAGGGGCTGAATCTTTCCAGAATGCTCAGCCTTGGCCGACTTTGAGCTTCAGAAAGGTTAAACTGGCAGGTGGGGGAGGTGGGAAGGGAACCCAAGTCAGCATCTGCAACTTTCTTTCTGGTCTTAGTTCCTCTGGGACAGATGTCCTTGCTTTGTCCTCCCATTCCCATGGCCTGGGGCTCTTGACAGGTTTCCTTGTTCACGTCTGCGATTTATCCCCCGAGATGCTGGGAGCTCTGTTGGCCCAGACCTGCTGGATATGAGTCCTTAACAATACTCATAACCTGCCTGCCGTTCACCAGTTCACTCATGCACATACCCCCCACCCCTGCAGGTCATCTGTTACCTTCAAAGACATCATGCACTTCCTTGCAATGAATGAGCTCTGCTCCAAGAAAAATCACAGCAAGTACAGTAATGTTAACAATTACTATTATTATTTACAGCAGCGGTGTTATGGGTTGAATTGTGTTCTTACTGAGTTGATAGGTTGAAGTCCTAACCTCAGAATGTGACCGTCCTTGGAGATAGAGTCTTAATGGAGGAAATCAAGGTGAGATGAGGTTTAGGGTGGGCTCTGATCCAGTATGACTGGTGTCCTTAAAAAAAGGGGAAACCTGGACACAGAGGCACGCACAGAGGACATAGGATGTGAGGAGACGGGGAGAAGACCGCTGTCTGCACGCCGAGAAGACAGGCTGGGAGCACACGTTCCCTCTCAGTCCTCCGAACGAACCGACCCTCCCAGCACTTTGATTTTGGACTCTGAGCATCCAGAAGTGTGAGTGAATGTATTTTTGTTGTGTAAGCCCCCATCTGTGGTGCTTCCTCATGGCAGCCCTGGCTGTGCAACAAAAACAGCAAGAGCCCAACACGTTACATGTGTGAATGTGTGTGGACGTGCACACATGGACATCACATACTCTGCCTTTAACGCGGCATCTCATGAAATCCCCCAGCCAGCTATTGCCCCTGGGGCCTCTGAAACTTAGAGGTCAGGAAACTTGCCCAAGACCGCACCGCTGGTAGGCGGGAGATCGGTTCAAGCCCACACTTGGCATTCGAGGATGTTGCCCGTGACCAGCATGGCGGGTCCCTCTCCTCTGTCTGGCTTCACAAAGTCTCTCCTGTTTGCTGGGTCTGAACCCTGCCTGTCCCCACCGTGAACCGCTCCTCTGTCTCAAATGTCAACAGTGTCGTCAAAACAACGATTTTTTCAAATCGCTAATGTTCAGGGGACATTAAATTAAGTAGGGGTTCTCATATTCCCAGTCTCCACATAGCAGAAGAATCTGTTAGAATGAAGAAGGTAATCTCATTAGTAAGCCATTACCTTGGAACCGAAGGGTAAGTACGGTGGTTGTTATTTCTGGCAACAGAGGGATTGGTCCTGAACAAAAGCTAGCCTGGTACAGCGTCGTAGTGACTGTGTAGGAATAGGTCACTGTTCGTAACGTCCAACTCAGTGTTGCTTCAGAATCGGCCTGCCTTCCTGGCCCGTGGGCAGATCCTGGAGGGTTCACATGGACGTGGAGGGTTTTGGGCTCCTTCTGCCCCCAACCCTCATGAAGGCAGCTGAGAAAGATGATCTCTTGGCAGGACTGCCTAGAAATCTCTGTGGGGGCAGAAGGCGAGTGAGGCTTTAACATCAGACATTATAGATTCTAGATCCTATATTTTGATCAGCATGTGTTAGCAATATGCCTTTCAAGGACATCCATTTGGGGTTGAAACGTGTCCTTTCTAAGTGGGTCTTTCTGGCTTACTTTTTCATATTGTTCAACGTTTATTGCTTTCTGTGAGAGTTACTGATCTTACATACAAAGATTTTGATACAGAGATTCAGGAAAATCAGAGTTGATTTATAGTATTTCTATGGTTAACTAATAGAACTTCCCCAGGACTGTTTGAGGCCCCAAATCTTTTTGTTTTTTAGATGGGGGAGGTGCAGAGGGAGACAGAGAATCTGAAGCAGGCTCCATGTCCGGAGTGGAGCCCGACGTGGGGGTCCATCCCAGGACCCTGACATCATGACCTGAGCCAAAAGCAAGAGTTGGATGCTTAACCGCCTGAGCCGCCCAGGTGTCCCAAGGCCCAAAATCTTATAGCAGGAGATTGCCTCTTATTTTTTGGTGGCTTTAATCAAATCAGATCAATTGAATTATTATTCCTATTGACCTTGTGGAATTCTGGTAGTAGCACAGTAAAATGGTGAGACCAGGCGTTGTGTTGGTCCTCAAAACATAAATACTTCCCTTGCCTGACTTAATATTTTAAATTTTTTGCATAATGAGAAGTTGAGCCCCCTCTCTTTCTTCCCCAAAAAGGGCTGGTTTCACCAGTTGGTTTATACATTTAAAGAATTATTCCTTCCCAGCAGTTAGGATTCTGAAGGAAGTCTTTGAGCAGAGAGAGGATCCGGTGGAAGGCCAGAGGCTGTGGAGTGTTGTGGTGCATAGTGACCAGGGCTGAGGGGGGTTCTGTCACGGACATTTCCCCTCTGACAAGTGAGAGGCGCTCCAGCCGTAAACGCTGGCTTTCCTCCTCAATGAATGTGACTCCTCCTGTGGAATCAGAAAATTCTGGGTCAAAAAGGAATCATTTTACTGGGGCCAAATGTCACATTTATGGGAGACAAACCTATGAGGGGGCCGTGATTTGTCCGAGGCCACACAACCACAAAATGGCGACATTGAGATTCTAAGCCAAGCTTCCTGATCATTAGTTCAGTGTGTTCCAACAGAATTCCAGCGTTGCTAGCTATTTCATCAGGATACCCATGAGCGAACTGCCCCATGACGCCATCTTGAGGGGCAATGGGCTGTGCGTACCCACTGCCATCTTATTCCCGGTTCCGCTACACAGCAGCAGGAGCTCAACCACGTCTGTCCAGTTAAAGCTTTAAAGAACAAACACGTTTTCTCTTAATGATTATTTTCAAATAATTCTAATGTTCTTTAAAGAGTACTAACAACTTTGACCCTTCCATTGCTTGTGAAGATAGGTCACCTCAGGTTGAAAATAAGGAAAACGAAGCAAAATCCACCTCTGTTTTGCTGCCTGTTATGAGTGATATGACAGTTTCCTGGCAACAGAAGACACAAATCTGTGGGAAAACGGAGTCGGGAGGTTCCTTTGGTATCTTCTCTCCGGGTTGTAAGTGCACCCCATTACCACAGATGAAGTGGTAGTATCAGCAACACGTGTGTTTCCCGTGAGCTACTTTTGAAGCACTTGAGGCCGCTAGGATCCCCCCAGATGGTTACAGACCCAAAGACGGTCAATTAAATTTGGGAAGTTTGTTCAGCTGGATTACCTCTGGGAAGTCCATAAGGAAAACGTAAACAAACAAAAAAACAGACAAAACCCTGAACAAATTATTTTTTCTGTGTGGTTTTGTTACAAGAAAGCATTGCGACAGGCTTCTGCCCAAAACTGATCAACAGAAGTACGTATTTGAAGGTCGGGAGCAAATGCTACATCCGGAGTAGTGACAGGCATTAAAATGAGAATCCTGACGCGTGGCCATGTGTCGTGCGGCGCGGTGACCGGGGCTCGTAGCTCTGCCCTGCGTACTGGAAAGCTGCTAAGAGAGTAGATATTGAAAAGTCCACATGATGAGCAAAACCAGCTTTTTGTAACTACATAAAAAAGGAAAAACAATAGATTCCTGACACAGAAGAGAAGCGTGTTTCTCCTTCAGCAACGGTCTTATAGGGGGTCTTAGCCATGATGCTCGAAGTGTGACGAGTGCCCAGTGGGGACGCCCGTCAGGACCGGCTTGCTCCTCTCTTGCCTGTGTCCCTCACCTTAAAACATGTACTCACGGTTTTGTGGAAGGCTGGCCTCACGTGTCTGTACACCCTTCGGGGATGGTCGAAATGTGTTCGGAATAAAAAGTCAATAATTTTCAACTGTATTAGGTATTTTTTTGTCCCCGCCCCCAAGTTTATTCAAATTGCTTCCAAGATAGGATGGGAGATTATACTGAAATGGTTGAGCAACCCACGAGCCATCATCAATCTTGTTGGCAGAGTGACAGTGTCCCGGGTCCGGGGTCTCGACTGTTAGACCCAAAGAGTAAGTGAATGAGTCTGTTGCTCAGAGAGTCAACAGATGTGTTGACTGGTTAACCTTCCTCCCCCTGGCCCAGCCTCCTCTCCACCGCCAGGCATTTCTCCTGAGCCCCGTTTTCTCCTGGGCTGTGTGCAGCTCCCCTCCACGTGTCTGCTGATAACTTAAGGTGTGACCACTCCCAGGAGTATTGCATTTCAGTAGAGGCCTCCAGGATAGAAAATACTTCAATGCATGGAGCAAGAGAAGGGAGAAACTGTGGTTATTTTTTAACTCACTTGCAGGTAGAGTTCCAGGCCACTTAGCTCCCTGTTTAGCGAGAGCCCACTGCACATGATTCCCTCCAAATCGGAGAGCCCATGACTCGGAGGGGCGTATCCTCCCTTCCGAGCATCACATCACAATCATTTCAGTCTAAAATCTCCTTTCCTCGCCTGTGTCTTAGCTACAGATTGTAGCTGAGTGGGGCTGATCTCATCCAGAACAGAAACAGTAAACCTATTGAATTCTAAACGACATCTTAACAGTGTGTGAACGAAATAATTCGTACTTCCAGGACCCTGTACCTGACTCACGCTTTCATAAACACGGTGATATATTTTGTGCTTGCACTCTGAAATGCAATTCCAATCCGGTTCCCTACTTTCTCAGCTATTCGAGCGCACTTGCCCCTGTGTGGCGGGCGTACTGGTTAGGCTTCTTTTCTGCCCCTGTCTGCCGTGAACAATGGTGTAGGACATAGAACTACGTCTGTTAATACGCATGTGGAATATACCAATATTTCCAGCTTATTCTCACAGAACGAGAGCTGTAATAACTGAGCTCGATGTGCAAGGGCACGCATTTCTGGAGTTCTTTCTATGGCCAGCTGACAGGAGATATCGGATGTACAACTGGAAATGTACATACACAACATTAGACATCATCGATCGGAAGTAGCAAACGGAACGAGGACGCACGGCTGTGTTACGATTTAGGGAGATAGGCTCAGCTGCAGGTTCCGTAAGGCCTCAGGGTTACAAGCGCCTACTTTGTATCAGCACTGGCCAGGACTACAGCCAACAGTGTGAGAATACGCCTCCTGGTGTGGTTTTGCCTTGTGTGTTTCATATTCACACGTGCGTGTGCACCATAGACATTCAGATAGGGAGCGTCAGCTGCGCGGAAGGCCCCGGAGTGAAGGCGTTCACAGCGCGCTCCGGCCAATTGCTGCTGTGCTCTGTGCCCATGTGTGAGCCTCTATTTTGGTGTGTGAACAAAAACTAAACTCAGTACTTGTAATTTGTACAATTCACTGCATGCTTCCTACTCATTTAGTTTTCAGATCATGTCTGGAAATTCTTCTAATCTTTTCTGAATCACAATATTGTTTTTCGTTTTTGGGTGAAAAAAAATGGCTTTCTTCCTGAAACAAGGCAGCTGTCTGTTCCGCAGACAGTTGTGCAAGAGAACGGAAGCAATTGCAAGTCTTTCCTCCGCTTCTAGGTAGGGTGATGAGCTCCCATATTACCTGGGGTGCTTCCCTACTCTTCACGCTCCTGGACACCTGCAGCTGGCTGCTCTCAACAATTCTAGAGATGCCCCACTTACCCGGACTTCACTTTTCATTGTTTTCTTCTGACCGTGACTCAATAGGCTGATCTTGAATGACGCATTTATTTTTAAGGGATACTATTTTTTCACTCTCATTTAAAACAATTTTTTTTTAATGAGAAATAGTTAAAAATTTAGGAAAGTAGACAGCATGGTACAAGGAGTAGTCAAGTACTCATCACCTGCCTTTTGAAATTATACTCTCACGTCGGGGCTTGCTTCCGGTACACCCCTCCACCCGGGGCTAGAGCGGACAAAGTGCCTGGAAGAATGGAGAATTAATGAATTAATAGTTTTGGAAAGCAATTAGTGTGTGTTGGGGGTGGGCTATTTTTAGGATTAGGGCTTTATTCTCTCTTTCAATTTGAATAGGTAATATAGCTTGTAGACCCCATCAAAAGAATGGCTTCAGGAAGTTGTAGGCCTACATGTTAATTTTAAACTTTAATGACTTGGATATATATATAGATCGATCGATCGATCGAAGTTCATATGTCTAGACAGCTATCTTTGTGTGGATACAATACCTGGTTTAGGGTTAGCGATGAAGGAAGCCAGAATGGGTTCTGGTCATGGACATCAGAGAAGCCAGGGTCTGGTCACTGCACGGTGACCTTAGGCAAGCCACTAACTCAATTACTCTGGGCCATACTTTCCTGCTCCTTTCATACATCCCATTCGAGACCTGAAGGGGCTCCGACTAGAGGGGCTGGAGTCGGGTTGGATCTTCTCTAAGGACACTTCCAACTCTCATAGTGTGCTTTTTTTTTTTTTTAAGATTTATTTATTTATTTGGGAGAGGGAGGGAGAGGAAGAGGGAGAGCATGAGCAGAGGGAGGGGGAGGGGCAAGGGGAGAGAAAGAGAGTCTCCAGCAGACTCTCTCTTGAGCGTGGAGCCCAATGCGGGGCTCGATCTCACCACCCTGAGATCATGACCTGAGCTGAAGAAAGAGTCGGCCGCCCAACCGACTAAGCCACCCAGGTGCCCCTCGTAGTATGCTTTTAATGATTTCTTTTGTTAATATTTTTCCCCAGCATTCACTATTCCTCATTATTTACAGGATACGTCACTGAGCTGCGTATTTGAGCATCACCACGCTCTGACCCAAATCTGCCTAACGTACACTTCTACTTCTTCCCTACTAAAACCATTCTCTCCAGTTACAATGAGTCCTGTTATCATTGTCACCTGGCCACTGGGTCACCGACATGTCCCCTCTGCTTCCCTCTGAGCGTCCAATTCCTACCTGCTCCTCCAGAGCCAATAAACTTCTTACCTTTCCTGGGGTCCTCTGTGCACAGGCCTTCCTTCCCATGCATTTCCAGCGATCACACTGTCCCTTTGCACTTAGTACAGAACCGGATCTTCAGACGCCCCTTTCCCGGAAAGCCCCCCTGACCTGCCATCTGGCTCCTTCTCACCTCCTCTTCCCACCAGGAAGCTTGTGGACAGAAAGTACTTTGTGGACAGGAAGTTTTCCCCTTTCATCTTTGAATCTCAAATGCCTGGCCCAGGGTCCACACTCAGTGAACGACTGAAGGGGATAAACAGATGCCTCTGTCCGGCCTCATCATGTTATTTCTCCCTGGGTGTGCAAGGAAGAGACCGCAGAGCTGCTGTTCCTCAAGCTCCCGGGGTGGGACTCATCCAGGACACCTTCCACGAACTGGAGTCCATTTTCAACATATGAAAGTTACATGAAAATGTAATGAAAAGGTTTTTCTCAAGAGATAATAATTTTCAAAAAATTACTTAACCCGTTGCTAAAGATTTTATAAATCATGATAAAGGTATCCCATGATGCTTGCTAATTACACACAACTGTGGATGTTTGGTTATGTGGGAACACCGGGGTGTCCTTATGAGGTACGTAAAATTTGTTTCATGATGTTTTCACCATCTTATTAGAGAAAAATTGCTCCAAAAATTTTTTTAGAGTTATTTTTTTACTAACTCTGCTTCCTCTAAAATAAAATCTTAAAAGAACCCACATGATGGCCATGCTTGGGTTCAGAGACCCTGAATCTTGTTTTGTTTGGGCTTTGACATAACCAGTGAGCTAGGACATGTCCTGGGGTACGTGTTCTTTCACACTTAGCGATGAGGAAATCAGGTTGAACACCCGTCTCTGCTGTGCTGCGTGGAGAGCAGTAAATAAGCCACAACACGTCCAATCGAGGCGACCGTTCGCCATAGAACCTGAAAGCTTGGATGCATCTGGAATACGCACAATCCGAACGAGGAGAAAAGTGACTGTGGCCACCTAGAGAAGTATCTCGCGCGTCTGCATTTTGCTCTTGATTCAGCTCATTCCCTTGTCCAGAAAACCACTTTACTAGCTACGTCTCACTCATGGACTCGGACTCACTTCCTGAGAGAGCGTCGGGTGCCGAACGGTGCGTGAGACCTCGCGAACCCCTGTCCCACCGGGGCTGCGGGTGGCAGGAGGCTGCTGCAAGGCCCCACGGCAGCCTCAGCAAGACCTCTCCCGGGGGTATGAGCTGCCACCCCCGTCCCCACCCCCACATGCGCAGAGGAAGCACCGCACCTAGGGACATGCTGTCTTCACCCTGTCGTCCCCCCTGGCCTCTGGGGGACACTCACCAGGCTCCCCTTGCTCCCTGGGAAGCTTCTTTTCTCACCCTCAGGGTTCCCAGCCTGGAGAGGGCCACCGAGGGCCACTGGCACTGTCCTACCAGATGCTTTTTCTCTCAGCGCTCAGCAGGCCTCTGCCTGCCGCACACGGACTGTTCACACAGACGGTCCGAGGTGAGCGTTGCCTCCTCCAAAGATGTGTGTCATGATTCCTTGGTTGCCATAATTGCCAGTCTTTTTTTGTTTTGTTTTTAATTTGAGAGCGAGAGAGAGCACCCAAGCAGGGAGAGGGGCAGAGGGAGAGGGGGAAGCAGACTCCTTCCTGAGCAGGGAGCATGATGCGGGACTTGATCCTGAGACCCTGAGATCAGGACCTGAGCCAAAGCAGACGTTCAACCGACTGAGCCACCCAGGCGCCCCTCCTTTCTTTAATAACTAGATACTGATTTTCATTCGGAAATGGCAGGTGTCCCCTTGCTCCCCCAAGGACCCTGCCTCACCTGGCCTCTGCTCGGCTCCCACTGCCCGGGGTCTCCAGAGAATTTCCACACCAGCTGCAGAGCTGATCCCTCCTCTCTAAACTTCTCCTGTGACAAGATGCCTATCGTTTTGCATCAGGTTGCATCAGATGATGTCAGAAGGCTGAAAGAAAACAAAGTCTGTTCCCCAGGGAGCAGGTGCTCCCAACAACACAAAGGGGACTCGGGGTGAGGGGATCTTGGGTTTCAGCTGAAGAACATCTACCTCGGCTTTAAATGATCCTTCTCCAGACCCACCCTCTCTGTGGCGGTTTTCATGGGCATTAAAAACACATTCTTCGTTCTTACATGTTTTCTGAGCCTTGAAATCCATTCTGCAGGTTTAATAGCATTCGGGGTTCAGTACTCTACCTGATTTTGTGTTCATCCAACTCCAGGGACCGATGATCAAAATATCATCAACAATATAGGAGCACCTTGTGGAAAACTTCGCTTCAGAACTAATATCTTGTTGATGACTGTCCTGATTTGCTAAAAGTCACCTATTGTGAACGACTTTCTTGGGATCAGATGTTTTGAGCAAAAAACCTATATGCAAAGGCTGTACGTTGTTATTTTGTTAACTTGCATTTTATTTTCTATCATGACTTTTCTATCTGCTGGTGCACTTTGATTAAATTTCAGAAAAGAGCTTTGAACTCCTGTTGTTGCTGACTTTTTCTCTAGTGAGAGAGACCCTGGTGCATGAGCCAAGGTGGGATTTGTGAGGGGCTGGGCCCTGCAGGGAACTGCCTCCAAGACGCTCCTGGAGGCTGAGGTCCTACCGTGCAGCCCTTCAGAGAGGCTTTGGACCTGCCCCACTGCGGAGTCCGAGGCCAGTCTAGGGAAGGCTTTGACTGGGTTAAACTTTGTTGACGATCAGAAGTGCACAGGTGTGGGGAAGCAAATCAATACGCCATGAGCCGTCCCTCTCACAGTTCTAGGGCAATGATAAACGAGATAAAATTAGCCCTGTCTCCTTCCCTGACCATCACTTGGTCACTGATGGAGAAGCCAGGCCATGGTCCTGAAATCTCCAGGGCTCTGGTCACCGGCATGCCTTCCCTCCCCTTCCACAAGCTCACCTGTCTGAGGGGCGTTCCCGAGACAGAAGGCCAGGAACGGGTGGGACTGGGAATTCTGCCTGATGCTGTTCTCCCAGGACAACCCATACTTTCCCACTGCGTTTGAGGACATTTTCTTGAGTGCGTTTCAGACCTGGGGGGAGCTGGGGAGGAATTTCGGAAGGTAAAGAGAATACCCATGTATGGGTGGGTAATGACCCCCATTTTGCTTGCTTACGTCTGAGCACATCTGCGTGAGCTTAGCTCCCCAGCCGGGGTGGTGCCATGTAGAAGCATAGGGTGTCGGGTGCGGAGAGCCTGGGAGATCCTGAATGAGCCAGGCTCACGGTTCTTGCCTTCTTCAGTCTGGGATGACTGGTGCGTCTACTGGGGTCGTAGAGCAAACGAGGCCGGGGATCCGATAATGCTCTGTGCTCGGGGCCAGGACTGCAGGCAGGGCTTGCCCACGGTCTGGCCTCCTCTGTCTTTCCCCCTCCCTTCCCACCTCAGGGGGTTGCCCTGGTCAGCGGCTTCCGACACACTAACTAGGAGATGTGAGCACACAGAAACATGCAAAATCTGGAGGCCCAACTTCATGGAGAGAGAAAGGTCTCCCAAGCTTGGTGGGATTCTCCTCTTCTGACAGTTTCAGAACTAGGTGAAGTGCATTTGGCCTTGGAGTTTTGTGCAAGGAAGGTGCTGGGGAAGCGGAGGAAGAAGGTAGCCCATCTGCAGCCACGAGGCCGTGGGGCAGAGAAGGGGGCCAAAGTGAGATGGAAGGCGGTTGACGGTCAGGGCGCTGCTTGCACCCCGTCCCCACCTGTGGCCACAGGTCGCAGTCTGGGTCACCCCCAGATCCCCAGCCCGCACAACGCGTACACATGGGGGTGAACGCCTACGTGTCAGATGAGTGTGTGAATGAATGGAGGTAAATCTTTAAGCCAGAACGGGGTGATTTTTTCAAATGCTGCACATCTGGGTTACTATCAGGGAAGAGCACCGAAAAGAAAAAAAAAGATAACAGAGCTGTAACCAAGATCACTCATCACACAAAGGACATGGACTGGATTAACCATCTATAACAGAAGGTAAGAGTCTCATATTAAATTTTATGCACATACTCACATATTCTGAAACAAAGTGACATAGAATAGACATATAGAAATAGAAATAGACATAGAAAAAATACAAATAAACCGATGAACAAAGAAATATAAGACAAATAAAAAATAAAAAGAGCCCCAAATAGCTATATTAATATCAGATAAAAAGGAAAGATGAGGAGTAAGGGATGAAGGGGCTGCTTTAAACACTGATTTTGGAAAGCACAGTTCATTATGAGAATATAATAGCCAGGAGTATGGGTGAGTCAAATGATACAGCATCAAAATACATCAGATAAAAGCTGTTGAAAAATACAGTAAGAAATTGCCGAAGCACAGTCTTAGGATACGTTAATAATAAGTGAAGTAAGGGCGCCTGGGTAGCTCAGTTGATTAAGCGTCTGCCTTCGGGTCAGGTCATGATCTCACGGTCCTGGGACTGAGTCTGCTTCTCCCTCTGCCGCTCCCCCAGCTCGTCCTCTCTCTCTCTCTGTCAAATAAATAAATAAAAATCTTTTAAAAATTAGTATGTTAATTGGAAAAATGTTAAGAAGAATCAAATAATGTAATTAATGCATTTAATTTACTCAGTATTTGTAAAAATTATGTTACCTTCCAATGTCCCTGGCACAGCTGCGTATTGGTCATAACCCGTGTCTCAAAAAAGAGCCCGGTAACTTCCACGGGCTGTATTTTCTGACAACAGCAAATTGAATTAAAGCAACAACAAAAAGTTCAGTGTAAAAACTATGTGGAAATTAGAAATAGTCCCTATAGAGTCTGTCGGAGGCAGAGAATTAAAACTAAATAGATTGTTAAGGAAATGCTAACAGTGAAAGTGTCACATGGCACAATATTTAGAACATCAAAACCCAGACGGGGCTGGGAGAGGCTGTAAGTCCTAGGATTTTTATCTAGAAACAAGGAAGAACAGAAATAAACTATCCATTCCACTCCAGAACGAAAGCAGTCAAGAGCAATGACAACAAAGGATAGACAGGCGTCTTGACCTGACGTGAGTACGGAAGCAAGAAATGTACAATAGAAATTAATGGACAAAACCTGAAAAACTGTAGAATAAAAATAGTAACTCAAAACCTGATTCTTTGACATGAAATTTCACCATTGGCAAATCTTGGGCAGGATGTGCCGTCCTAGGAGGAGGAGAGGGAGCGGGCAGGTGGCAGGCGCGGGAAAGGAGAGCTTGGCGGGAGTTGCCCACTGCCCTGCCCACCGGACGCCCGCGACGCGGGAAGGCTGCCTGACCCTCTTGTGCCTTGGGTCTCCATCCTCACGGTTGGCCACCATTTGTCAAGTACTCAGAAGGGGATTTTTAAAAGAAAATCTTTGTGCTTGTCGAGCAAGCAAAACATATGGACATAAAAAGTGAAACAGTACTGTGCACCCACGTGATAATACGTTTTGAAATCTAGCTGAAATGAACGAATTTCTAGGGAAATATCTTCACTAAGTGTCACTTAGAAGAGGTGGGAAACTTGAATTACCAGTGCTGTGGGAGACACGAAAGGCGTTCCCATAGAAGTATGCCTCTGCCTGTAGAAAACACTGTCTTAGTCATTCGTTTATTTAACAAATACTGATTAATTATCTACTACGGGCATCCTGCTGCTTTCGTTCTACAGGAGGTAACGTAATTGTTTTATCTCCCTTTGTAAAAAATTTCACAAGCAAGCTGTACTTGCTAAGAAGAGCGAGAGAGTTTCAGCTGGTAAAGACCTAAAGCCAACAGCCTCCTGTTCTCTCCCGGTGCCCCCGTGTGCCCTGTGTCCTCACTCGTGTTTATCGATGTATCTATGTGCCGTCTCTGTCCCGTTTCTGTGAGTCCAGTGTCTATAGGGTAAAATTACCCGCTTGTTCTGCACGTTCTTCTTCCTAGTTAGGAATGTCCCTCCATGTCAGCACGTGGTTATTATAATTATGCACGTTTCACTGCCTTTGACACAAGGTGTGCCTTTGCACCTGCCGCAAGGGAAACGCGGTCCCAGGTCCCTCCCTCCCATGGCCTGCGCAAGAGTGATCCCAGGTCAAGGTCACGCAGAGCCCCAGCCTGGGGTTTCAATTGAATCTTTATGTTGCAATCCTCTGTTAATCCCCAGGGCTGTTTTCTGCTCTGCCTTCCCCTCCCACTTCCTTCTTGTCGTGGTAGCTGGTTCTAATTTTGTGGGTGCAAACTCCTCTCCAGCGTCTCAGGGTCAGGTCGACTCATTCTTGTATTATTCCTCCTGTTTGCTCCGAGGCCAGCGATTTTATCGAGCCATCCCGATCATGAGCCTCCATGCTGGCGTCTTCCTTGGGTCTCCGGTGGCCCCTGGTTGGGCTCGTTTTTATGAATGAAGGCCTGGGTTGGTTTCCATGGGCGCTGATTGTGGGTTTCCTCTGCAGCGTGCACATCTGTTTCCTGAGCAGGCCTCTCCCTTGAATGGCTGACTCCAGGCCCCTGAACGTGGGGGAGGCATCGACAGCAGGAAGATCGTGCGGGCATCCGGGGGACCTCCTCCTTCCCACGCCCTCCCGGGCCCAGCGCCAAACCCAGGAGCGGTTCCCCGAGCGCTGATAACCCGGCGCAGAGATGTCCTAGCTTCTTGGTTCGTGCGTGGCTCGTTGGTTGGCTCAGTGATTTTTTGCAGCGCCCCTCAGCCCTCTTCACAAGTAGTCAGGGCCAGCGCTGTATTATTAACTCTTAGTGTCCTTTTCGAAAAACTAGTACAGAGAAAGTAAAAGAAAACAGTATTTCTCCTCCATGCTCCGAGAGCGCCCCTGACGAGTGGCGGGCGGCCTGTAGCTGCCGGGAGCTGCTCAAGGTGTCCCACTGTGGGGACCAGCTCGGGGACCTCTTCCCACCTTGTCTGCCCCACCTGGATTTCCAGTAGCTCTTGGCTTTTACCATTTCAGCTGCAGAGAGAAGCCTCAGGGAACGGAGCGGCCTGCCGGCAGCTCAAGCTAAAGCTGGGACCTGCTGGGAGCGGGGGTTTCACTCAGCCAGTGTTAGCTGTCCCTGACGGGTGCACGACCCCCCAGGATGGAAACACGCCACTGAGGCTGCAGGAGGGTGTCTCGGCGACTGGGGCCCAGGCATGCAATCCAGGTGACAGCTCCAGAAACTTCCCTTCCCGCCGCCCTACTGTCCTTCTTCCTCATGTCCATGCGAGGGGCTGGGGTACCGACTCTGATCTGCTCCTTTCATGCCTCAAAAACCTCCCCGGAAATTTGTTTTCTTTAGGAAACAGGGTTTGGGCTTTACCTTTGGGAGGAAAGTGTCCTTTGACTGTCACTTGGTGATTGGGGGTATATTTGGCTCTGGGCTGTCTGTGTGTTCTTGCCTTTGAGCGTGGAACCTCCCTGAGGCTCACTTGGGGGCCCCTGAACATGTCTCTTCCCCCTCTTCCCACTTTTTCTTTTCCAGGACTGTTACATTTTCATCTAAGTATTTATATCTATCCTTTTCTAGACAACAACAACAAGAACAACAAAACCCCAGAAATTTAAGCAATGAGAAAGACAGGGAGCTCTGTTCAGCATGCCCTGTGGAATTCTCTCGGGATTCTGATCGGAAGAGCAGCAGTTTACAACTTCCTGCCGTTGTATTTGCCTTAGAACAGTGGATTTGAACCCACGGAGTCTTCTTGAAGTCCATGCTTTACTATCAGTTATTCTTTAGCTTGGGTCCTAAACTGCAACAGATCCACACCCTCTATCGTTTCTACATTTTCCAAGTAAGACATTTGAGATCGAAGGTGAGCCAATAGCACAATGAATGCAGGAGTCCGTGGAAACGGACACAGGAAAATGACTCTGCTCCGGTGCAGGCACGACCAAAGCAGAACCACAAAGAGCAGATTTCCTCTAAAATGAGCTTCATTTCAAATGAGAAGAGAGCAGCCTGCCCTCATTCTCCCCTCGCCCCAACCCTTTCCCTAACATGACTTCATTCCGTTTAAACGCTAAGGCTTCAGTTCTAGACTAGTTACCTTTTCTCTGCATTGTTGGAGGCCATGTTCTCCTTCCTTCCAAATTTGCTAAGCAAAATACAATTCTTAACAAATCTATAGATCAGGAAGCAAGGTTGGCACGTTGGCGAGATACAGACATACACGTTCATTCGCTGAGGTTTACCTAGACAGAAGTGAGCTAGCGTCAAGCAGGCTCTAAGGCAGGGCATTTAACCCTCTGGAAACCATAACTTCGGTTGTATACCAGATTCGCAGTGCATTTTGGAAACATGTATCAGGTGTTTTAAAAGTTATGTGGTAACTTTGAAGCGATTGGAAGGCGTGGATAAGTTATCCCGGTTTGTAGGAGATCCCAAACGCACCAGGGTTCTGCCACATCCTGGTGGGACAGCAAGTGGCCACCACTTTGGGGGGAAAAAAAAGGAAAATCAAGGCTGAGACAACATAAATACCATTCACCAAGGGCAACTTCATCCTACGTGTAAAGTCAACAATCCCTTGTTAAAATTAGCTCAGACCTCTTTCTGGAGCTCCAGATTCATATACTCGGTGCCCTGTAGACATCTTTGCTTCCATGACCCGTAAATGTCTCTAATTCAGGATGTCCAGAACTGAATTCATTATCCCTTGCCCTTAATTGGTCTCTCCTGCAATGGACTACTACTGATTCCTTTCCCTTCAACATAACCCCCTCCGATCCCTCTTCCCTACTGTCTGCAGAATGATCCCACTAAAACCCAGACCTAATTGTGTTGCTCTCATGATTAAAAGTCTCTTCTTTCCCCGTTGCATTCAAAATTCATTAAAAGGCCCTTTGCAGGTTTTCACAGTCCCACCCTCACCTACTCCTCCACCACTTGGACCTGTCAGCGGTACAGGTAGGCTGACATTTTCCCTTTGGTGTGCGGTTCTGTCTGTCTGGACATGTGTATAGACTCCTGTGGCCATAGCACAGCCAGGATACAGAACAGCTCCAGCTCCCCCAACGCCCGGCTCTCTCCAGCTGGCCCTGCAGGACCACATCCCCCTCCCTGCCGCTGGCCACCATGAATCTATTCTCCATCTCAGGTGTGTCTTCTCATTAACATCCTAAGAACGTAATCCCACAGAATGCAACCTTTTGATACTGGTGATACTGGCCCCATTCGCTCGTCACAGTGCCTTAAAGATCCCTCCATGCTGGGGAGTGTGTCAAGTTTGTTCCTTTCTGCGGCCGACTTGTATTCCATTGTACCAAGGGGACACCAGTTCATTCACTCACCTGTTGAGGGACATTTTGGTTGTTTCCGGTTTGGGGCAATTATGAGTGGAACTGCTGTGAACATTAATGTGCAGATTTTTGTGTGAACACACATGATTATTTCTTTAGGATAAATGCCCAGGGGTAGGGTTGTTGGGTCATATGATAAGGGTGTGTTTAACTTTATACGAACCTATAAAACTGTATTCCAGAGTAGAAGCTTACGTCATTTTTTAGAAAGATTTGTAGTGGATTCTTTCTTTCTTTCTTTTTTTTAAAGATTTATTTATTTATTTGACAGAAAGATGGAGAGAACCAGAGAGCACAAGCAGAGGGAATGGCAGAGGCAGAAGGAGAAGCAGGCTTCCCACTGAGCAGGGAGCCCGATGCGGGGCTCGATCCCAGGACCCTGGGATCATGACCTGAGCCAAAGGCAGATGTTTAACGACTGACCCACCCAGGCGCCCCTGTAGTGGATTCTGATGTCGTCTTGGTAATTTGGGCTGCTGTATAGACACTACAGTCTTGGTGGTTTCTAAGTAACACAAGCTTATTTCTTACAGTTCTGGAGGCTGGCAAGTTTCAGATAAAGGAGCAGGCAGATTAGGGGTCGGGTGAGGGGGACCCGCTTTCTGGCTCGTTGACAGACTTCTTCTCCCCCCGTCCTCATCTGGTGGGAAGGACAAGGAAACTCTGCGGGCCTCTTTCATGAGGACATGCATCCCCTCATGGGGGCTGCACTCTCCTGACCTAATTGTCAAGGGCCCATTTCCTAACACCACCGCACTGGAGGCGAGGCTTGCATATGAGTTTGGGACGGGACACGGCACGGGCGTTCCATCTGTGGCAGATGCACAAACCGGTTTGGAAACCGTGTGTCTAACCATTGACCTGTTAGTGTCTCCCGTAAACTACAAGCTGCTCCAAGGCAGGGACCACGTGGGTTTGTTTTTGTAAACTCCGTATCCCCCAAACCCAACTGAGGCCACCATATGCTTGTTTATAGGCACATGGGTAAGGGCGGCGGTAGTCGTCCACGGGGGTGATACAAGGGGTGCGGCAGGCTGCTTGCCCCCCGGGACACCCCCAGAATATTACCTGCTGGGAGATTCCTAACACTCCTCTCCTCCATATGACACAAGTAGTTTTAGTGATGATTGTGTAGTAAGCAGTAATAATAACGCATCACTGATTTTCTCTTTAATCTTAAAACAGAAATAATAGCACTTACATAGTATAAATTCCCTAAAATATTTTATGAACTAGAATTTGCATTTACCGAACAAAAATATTCCATCTTGCAGTTTGCCCCTGGCTCACCGTTTTAGATTTTAACCATAAACGGAAGCTCGAAACGATCCCGAAAGACAGAATGGAAGTAACTCAAGTGGTGTTTGTCTTCGTGTTACTTTGCTCCCTGTTTAGAATGGAAGGTTCAAAGGCAGAATCCGTATCCTTATCACCGCGGGGGATGGAGCGAGCGAGGCCGGGGGTGGGGGAGTGGGGAGGCACCACGACTCTCCTCCCTCCAAAGGAAGGCGGGAAGCTGAGCGCCTGCAGCAGGGGCCCACTGCGGAACCTGAGTCCTCTGGCTTCAGCTCCGTGTGGAAGACGATGCTTATTAAATGGAGAAGAATACGAATGCACGAGTGAAGCTTACTTATCTGCATTCAGTTCCCGGGGCTGCCATAACCCAACACCACAGAATTTTAGTCTCTCCCCACTCAGGGGGCTGGAAAACTGAGGTCAGGTTCTGTCCCAGGCCTGGCTCCTGGCTGTGGTGCCTCACGTCCCTGGGACACTGGGCTGGCGGGCGCGTGGCTCCCACGTATGCCTCTGTCCTCACGCGGACTTCTCCCTGCACGTCGGCGTCTCTTCTGTCCTCAGGAGGACATCCGTCCGCCCGCCGTACCGGGAGAGGGGCCCACCGTGCCTCAAGATGCCCTCATTTTAGCTGGACTGCTTCTGCAAGGACGCTCTGGCTGAGTGAAGTCGCGTTCGCAGGTAGCAGTCGTTAGGACTTGAATGTAAGTGTTGGGGGGACGCGGTTCAACACACGCACACACGCACATGCACACACACACGCATACACACGCACACACACGCACACACACACGCACACACAGCTCTATGGTGGAACAGCGACTGTCGAGAACTTAGATCGACGAATTCTTTTATGTGTGAGGGGGTTGATCACTGTTTGCAATGATTAGCTTATGGTAATAATAAAAGCAGATCAATTTTAGTGGGTTTTGTGATTGTTTTTTAAATTCCTCACCCACGGGACTTACTGCCCAAGTCCCCACCACCCTCCCAGCCCAGCCCTTGGCAGTCAGGACTCAGAGGTCCTCAGGAGGCTTGTCATAGCGCTTGAAATGCCTGGGAGTATTCCTTTGGCCTTAAGGCCATGCTTTTCAGACAGAGGTAGAGCCCAAGAAGGACAATAATGGCCTATTGCTACAGGGTCCTTGACGTTCTGGAATAAACACCACTTTCCCAGAACGAAGCATTTTACTGGGTGGTGAGCAATGTTAATATACACATAAATACGGTGTAAAGCAGGTTGTGAATCTTACACTCTTTAAAAATTAAATAGGAGACAACCAAACAGAGCACCATCCCAGGAGCCTGCGGACGTGGGGAAAGTGTCCATCGCAAACCAGTAAGACGCGTAGCGTTTCTGAGTATGACCTCGCCATTTATGTGCTCTCACTCATAACTGGCGACGGAAATAATCCCACCCTCTTGTTAGCTCAGTAAACACTTTGTGCGCACACCGCCTCACACCCGCGAGGAGCCTCCGAGTCCCGCGAGGCCCGTCTTCTCCTGAGGGCTTAGAGCCGGCTCAGCGCAGGGTGGGCAAACTTCTAGTAAATAGCTCTGGTTGTGAGTCAGCCCTCTGTGTCCTCAGGGCTCGGCTCTGCCGCTGTAGCCCAGAAACATCCACGGACGACGCAGGGCCCGAGGAGCGTGGCCGGGTTCCAGCAGGACTGCACGGAAGCAGGCGTAGGCCCGACCTGGCACCTGGGCCACACTTGGCCCACCTGTGACTTCAAGAGAGAGAACTGGGGGAACAGAGTGAGCAGCGAGAGCTCGGAGAGGGCGGTGGAGGGTTCTAAGCATCCGTCTTCTGCCTGGATGGAAACTTGGGGTTTTTTTCACTTTCACAAAACAAAGAAAGCCGCTGGGTGGGTTTACAAATGAGGCCCTGATTTCAACAGCTTTGACGCTACAAGCATTGGCTGCCCCTCCTCGGAGATGCAGGGACGTTCCAGGCGATGGGGGGCAGGGGAAAGAGGAGAGGTGTCCTCACCGTCCCTCACCCCTGCACTGACCCAGAACTGCTGTTTCTTAGGCTGCGAGGTCCTGACTATCTGCAGGTCATTAGACCAGTTTAGTGGGTCATAACCCATATGCTAGAAACAGACCGGGTTTGACACCGTGAGGCCAGCACGGGCAAGAACCAGGGCATCCCTTAGTGTCCGTGGCAGCTCGTGACCGCACCGTTGCAGGTGTGCTGGGCTCGCACGTATCATGTGGCACTTTCGGTAGGAAAGTAAAGCTGTTCCTGAGACGTGAAAGCTTTGGAAGACCATAGCCACATCACCCACGCTTTTCTGTTATGTTTTGGGTCGGTGTGGCAGTTGTGAAAAATCAGGAAGCCAATGTAGAAAGATCCTGCATTTGGATGGCTTCCCAGGGCTTCTTCGGTTCTTTAAAGAAGTCCCGACTAGAATTTGGGAATAGGCATAAAGGTGCTATTTGGTTTTTCTTTAGAATGTGCTAAATTCCAATCAGCAGATCCATCTTCATGAAACGCCTCCGTCTCTGAGCAAAGGTTGGCTCGGGTGGGTGTCGTGCGGGCACATGTGACTGGCTGTGCCGGTCTGCTCACTCCCCGCCGGCTGCCAGTCCCAGCTCCTATCTGCAAAGACACTTCTTGGTTGACAGATACCCTCTCCTCCTACCTGGGGGCTGACGTAAAGCTGAGAACCCCTTCAGGAGAACGAAGCATGATTGGCTTTGGTCCTACCTTTCCACTGGCCCCTGGTCTCTGTCCAGACAGATGTGTAGTGCTGGGCACAGAGAACTGGAAGAACCAGCACCCTGCCCCCACCCCCGGCCTTCCTTCTGGCAGTAGAGGCCTCTGGCACCAGCTCTTCACAGGGGGGGGGCACACCTGTGTGCGGGGAGACCTCTGCTCACCTGACCTGCTGGGAGCTGGGACCTCAACAGCATCGGACGGCCTCATGGCTCCAGCAGTGCTCAGGAGAAGCCAGCAGCAGGTGGCCACGGTGGTTACGCTAAAGGCAGGGAAAACTCGACGTTCACAAGCACACATCACAATCCCGAGACGCAGCTCGCTGTGTTGGGACAAGGTAAGGATTTATAAAGAATGCACAGAAGACAGTAGGAACAACAAAGCAGGAAATGCTGGGCACGTCTGAGTCCTGCACAGGTGCCCGCAACCCGGGCTAGATGGCGAGCGGCCTGGGCTGTGGGGCCCAGGGATGGGGCACCCCGCCAGCACATGTCCCCACAACTCCTAATGCCGGGGAAGAAATGTCTTCTCCCAGGCAGGGCGGCAGGATGGTGTGGCATTATGGAAATTTTAATTACATTCTCTCCTAATTAACAACGCATAAACGCAGTGACATGAAGTGGTATGTGGCCTGCTTCTCGAGATCCTCTGGGCAGAGAAGGGAGGAGTCTGAAGATTTCCTGCAAATGTTGTAAATGAACAAATGTACAGGTATATTAAGCCTCCTGAACTAGGGAAGCTCAAAGCATCCAGTGGTGTGTTTATGAATGTATTTTGTTATTAAATATCAACGACAACTTATTACGTACGGATTAAGTACACATTTTTATTAAAGTATATACTCAGGAAAAGACTGACGAACACTGAACACTCACGTCCTCACCACCCAGCCTCGCTGTACATTATTAGCACGTTGCCACATTGCTTCGGACAGTTTTCAAAGATCTAACCCATCGAACTCTATGGAAGCCCACCCTCCTTCCTGCCACTGCTTCTCACATGCTCTAAGTGGCCGTTTCTGGCAAGGAGGAAAGGAAGACCCCCTGGCACGGTCGCCTGACACGTTTCCTCCGTGGGCGAGACCCAGGCTGCGTGGCCGGTGGGAGGAGCTGCAGACCCCGGGTGTAAAGGGCAGAGAACTGCAGATAAATGTCTTTGCCTGCATCAGCCTTGGATTTGGTTTTGTGATGGAGAAGATGTGTTTGCTCCTGCATGGACGCCTTCTTCCCTGATAGCACATTCTAGACCCGGGCACCTGGGGGTCCCAGCTGCAAAGTAAAATGTGCTGTTCCGTGGTCCAGTGGGAGCTCCGTACCTAGCTTAACACACGGGTTGGCACTCTCTCAGCAGCACGAGGAATTACGGTATATTTCCTGCGTTTCCATGAAAAGGTCACTTTCTAGCAATGGCCATGGACGATTTCTGTGTGCCCGGGCATGACGTCTTCTTCTGTTGTGATGCGGGGGTCCGTGCCCTGCTGTGAGCATGCCAGCCCCGGCAGACTGAGGACTGTCCTGGAACAGGGTGAGATTCCTCCTGGCCATCCTCAGGGAGAGATGACGGGCATTCTGGGTAAGTTATTCTGGAAAGCAGTCAGGTGGAGAGCCAGTCTGCCAGAGGCGGAGGGAAGATCTTTTGTGAAACGGACTTCAGCAGCAGCCGGGTTTCTCTGGGGCTGGTCTTGCGGGGAAGGGGCATGGGATGTTGCCCCGGACCTGTGGACACTTGGCCTTCTTTGGAGAAGCCCGTGGCCAGGTGCCCTGGGCAGGGGTGCTGGCCACAAGCCCCACGCAGGTGGGGCCAGGATCCTGCTCCCGTTCACGCACGTGCTTCCCGGCTGTTGGTTTCAAGGGAAAATGGTCAAGTGAGGGAGCGTCGGCCAGGCAGCTATTGAGCTGAGCTCCGGTGGGAGCCGGGTAACATCTTGAAGAGGGCGTGCTGCCTGCAATCTCAGTGAATTTTCTGCCCGCCACGCTGTGAAAACCAGTGAGTGGAGACATCCGAGGGATGCGTGGAGCCCCCGTCTGAGCTTGCGGAAGATTGTCTGCTGAGGGAGCACGGAAGTTCTGGGCAGACAGAGACGTTCAGTCCTAAGGACTCTGACTTTATGCTCCTCTCAGAAAAGAGGTCATTTGGAGGCTGTTTAAACGTCTAAAGCTACAAAGGCTGTGGACTGGTCCTTCTAGGGGGTTAAAGAGCAAGTGCTGTCCCAGGCTGGACCCCTGCCAGCCCTTCCCAGAATGCTCTTGTCCCCGGCAACTCATGCCTTGCCCGGAGTTTTTCTTTCAGTTCCGTGTTTAAATGTCACCTTATCTTCAGGCCTTCCCTGAACTCCCAGGTCAACCTGGCCTCGCCATCCCTGATATCCTGCTTGTTTTCCCCAGGTCCCTTGCAGCCACCTGCCACGCTGGATTACTAAATGCCACCTAATTGCTCCTGGTTACTCCTCCCAAATTCCAGTTCCATGGGAACAGGTCCTCGGACTGTGTTACGTCCTGCATGATTGCCGGCCTGGAGCGGTGTCGAGTGCACATGGAGAAGCTCCCGTTAACTGTTTGCTGAATGAACGAAAGGCTGAACAAGGGACCGAGCTGGGATTTTAAACTCTAGATTCCTAGACGTTAAAGCTTCTTTCTTTGGGGGGAGGCGGCGTTTGTTCTTGTGTTCCTGTTTGTGTTTTATCTAAATAACTTATGTATACCTCTTTCACAAATGACGTATAGCATCTTGCAAAATGTATAAGGAAGAAGATAAAAATAGGTAATCAATAAGATCAGAGCCCCGTGAGACCTCAGGACGGCCTCAATCTTGCAGGTATCCCAAGACCTAACTTAGGGAGTGATCGACGTCTGGAGACTATGGTCCTCCCACTGAGCTCCTGTGGTCAATGCACGTTCCACCGGCTCAACCAAGGTTCTTCTACTGTTGAAAGAAAGCAAGGACATGTTCCGCTGCACACAGAAAGTGGACGGAATGGATAAAATGTTCTCAGTTTAAAAAGTTCCCCAATAACTTTTCCTTAAATCTTTGGCACAGTCCGCTGCTGCTGCCAGAAAGCACTTCCATCGATAAGCGAAGCGCGAGCAGCACCAAGCCCTTAGAATACCTTGGAAACGGCTGAGGGGCTGCATGGATTTTCAAGGATCCTTTGATGTGTCCTTTAGCTAGCGGTGACTTCCTATCCCAGGCTTTCAGTCTCCACGTACTTTTAAGCACTACAAAGAAAAAACCCTACTTTTGAAAATAGGGCTAAATATCAGTATTTTATTACGTTTGGTAACTTCGTGATGTGTCACTCCCTAACTTTAAGAACCCCGTGTAGACATCATGGCTCGGTTGGATTGTCACAAACATGAGCTGAGGCACTTTTCCAAAATTGTTTATGCCCAGAAACGAGTGACTAAAAATGAGGAGGGATCGGCTTTCCTTGGTTTTGTTTATTTCTGTGCGTTGAAGATTTGTTCTCTTCATTGATCAAAGTGCCCCAAATAATTGTTCAATTATTTGATTCAATTAATTGTTCAGTGCTTCAGCCGGTGTTGGCTGGTCTGTCGCACCCTCAAATGTCAGCTACAGCATTACCCTTTAAATAGAAAAGTCAGGATCTGCCCCAGTGCCTTTGGTCCAATGTCTTTTATATTTGGCCTCAAAAGGCTCAATTTGCTCCAAGAGATTTATCATGACCTGGTAGCAATTACTCAGCAAACGGCAAAGATGAGCAGCGTAAACTAGAGGCACCCAGGAAGCACAATGAACCCTATATAACAGCATATGAAATTATCCATACCGCCTCCCCCTCCTCTCCCCTTCCCGCCCTCCTCCCTCCCCCCATCCCTCCCCTCCCCCTCCTCCCCCCTTCCTCTCCTTCCCTTTCTCTCTCCCCTCCTCCCAAGGTCAGGAGACATTGCCCTTGGTGTTCCTTCTCAGTGGACTGCAGCCTATTTAACCAACCCAGAGGGCAGATCCCACCGAGTGGGACCCCTTGTTGATGAGGGACTTTCTCAGGCCAGCTTGCCCAGCCTATTTTCTCAACCCTTCCTTTCATTTACTCTTGTCAACACAGGCTTCCTGGGCTCCAGATATTAATCTTCTATGTTTTCAGATCCTTGCTTAACTTTCCCCTTTGGCCTGAAGGTAGCGGAGCGGTCTTGGCCAGGCGAGCGCAGGGGCTCTGGCTGCCTTGCTGCTCTTCTGATCCTGCAGAAAATCCTTGCATCCCCCCAGCGCCCTGCAGTAAACATCACCTTTCCCCCAGTCGACCTGCTGGTGCGCTGAAAACACACCCGCCCCTTCCTGCTCGGGTTACAAACTTAGACTTGAGCGCCGGCCAAGTTCCTTCTCACACAGGAGCAATGGCTCTGCCTGCACCCGGGGCGCGCAGCGAGCCTGCGGCCCCCAGACACGCACCTAAGCCCCTCTGGCCTCCGGGAGCCACAGAGCCACACAACTGCATTTGGATTCCGTGGAATCCAAGGCGAGGAGAGCAAGGGGAAGGTCCCTTCTCACCGTCCCATTTTCAACGAGGGGTAGGTTCTCCAGCCACATGACTGTCTCGTCCTGCAGATCTTCTGAGATCTGACCGAGATTTGCTTCCCCGTGACTTGCTCTGCGATGCCATATATTCCAGGAGGCCTCAACATCGGAGGCAACGGTAGGCTTGTCCTGGAGGGGCCCCGTCATGGAGCTGGATTACCCCGTTGCTGGAAATGCGACGAAAGCCAGGTGCTAGCAGGTTAGCTACGCGGTGATGCACAGTAGAAAATATTTTTGACATATAGTAAAAACAAATCGGAGAAGAAAGCTGCTGAGTTAGGTTCAAGTATCCTGGGAACAGGGTCACATTATCTGACATATGCGCTGGATTTTGTACAGTTTAAATGAACGAATCTTCTTTGCTTTAGGAAACAAAACATTCAAACGGCATTATGCTCTTTGCGCGACAGCACCCCGCCGTACGTCACGAGACACCCCACCGGGATCGCTCCGGGGCTGGCGGCCTGCTATGCTCTGTGTGAGCTCGGGACAGCAGCACCTGCTGGGGTTTGGGTGTCCCTCCTCTACCCCTAGTCTCCCCCCCACCTCTCCGGCCGTCCCCTCATGCCTGAGCCCGCACATGGGTCTTGCTGGAGATCAGACAAGGACGTGAAGGGGTGTGGCTGTGGTTGATGGTGTCCAAACAGCCCAGCCGGACGCTGGTGCTGCTACGGGGCAGGTCCTCTGTCCGTCTGTCCCTTCTTCTCCGGGGTCGCTGGAAACCTGTGGCAGAAACCACGGGGACAAAGCCCTCTGCGTGTGGATCACTGCCCCCCCAGTCCCACCTCTATCGGTTCCCATCTCCCCTAAACTCGTGGGGGAGGAGAGCTATTCCTCTGTCATGGACTGAATGTCTGTGTCCCCCAGATTGATGGTATTGGGGGGGGGCTTTGGGAGGTCACGAGGGTCACATTAGGTCATGAGGGTGCGACACAGGGTGGCATGAGTGTCTTCATAAGAGAAGGAAGTGGCATCAGGGCTCTGCTCCCCCAGTAAAGACACAGCAAGGAGCCGGGAAGAGTTTCCTCCCGGAACCGACCTGGGCATCCTGGTCTCCAGCTTCCAGCCCCAGGACCAGGAGAAACACATCGCTGCCGTTGAAGTCGCGGCTGGTGGTGGTGTTCCAGCGGCCGGAGCAAAGACAGACGGAAACTCTTCGAGGAAACTTCCCCATCGGCTGCTCACCATCTCCCCTCTTCTGTCCCTCTGGTCTCTTCACCACCATGTGAAACACATGAGAACCAGCCTTCCCTGTACCGTCAATGCTGGATTTCCCCTCTAGTCTCCACCTGTATTCCCTCCTCTTCCCGCCTCCTGCCATTTATCGCACGTTCTACGCACGTGTTTCTACTTGACGCCCATGGTCACGCTGTCTGTCAACACATTTACTGGGTATGTACTTTTATGTCAAACCCCAGGTTGGATTTTGGAGAGAAAAGAAAACCACTACTACCGTAGCGTGCCCAGTGTTCTTAGCAATGCTGCTGATTTGCGGGATTGCTCATTCTTAGGTCGCAAAATGCCAGAAACCTTGCCCTCCCTCCCTTCCTGTGCCCGGGGATTGCCTGTGTGTTTCTGGAACAAGTGACTGAGGTTCTCTCCAGGGGTGACAGTGCGGGATGCAGGAGGAGCGGATCGCAGCAGCCCTGTGCCCGTGATGCGGCCTGACCGGTGTCCTCAGGGCGTGCGGTGCCCGAAAGCGCTCCCCATTCTGCTGCTGGGGAAGTGTTCCTTGAGCCGCGTTCACGGATGAAAAAGAACGGGTCAGATGAAGGAGGAGAGAGAGGGTGGGAACATTCTGGGCAGAGAGAGAAGAGAGCCCAGTGAACAGGACTGACAACAAGTTCAAGGTGTCCAGGGAGGGAGAGTTTCAGAGGATGAGACAGACCAGGGGTGAACTGCAGGGCAGGGAGGCTCCCGGGGGGAGCTCAGCTCTGTAGCTTCTGACTGCAGGAGCCGCGGAGAAGGGAGGTTCCAACTGGCATCGTGAAGAGCCCGGATCCTGGTGTGGCCTATTGGGGTGGGGCGAGAGTGGAGCAGGGGCCCTTTCTGGAGACCTAGGTGACGCAGCGGTTAGCCGTGATGGTGGCTGCTCACAGGGTGGGGGACAGGAGACATCTGTCGAGTTCTCCTTGGTTTCAGAACACATTTTTCTTTACAAACAATGGATTCTGTGCTATTTTTCATCTACTTTCCTCAAAACCCAGCTGCCGTGCTATGGAGGGACTGACGACGAGTCTCCCCCGCAATGAGGAGCTCGTGTGAGGGCACCCAGCCGCGGGTGTCCAGGCTCTCTGTTCTGGTTCTCAGGCCTCGGCCCGCGCTGGCTGTGGGCTGTTGCTCAATGTGCTAGTGTCCTTCTCCTTAGCTGGCCGGCCTCCAGAGCCTGGCAGCGGGTTGGCGGGCAGTCCTGCTTTTCTGTGCTGCGTTTTTATCTTTTTTTGTGTTTTCCTAGGTATTCTAGGAGGAAATTGGAAGTGTATGAGTCAGGCTGAGTTCTAAAGATAACCCTTTTCATCCTGAAAAACCCTGTGCTTGAAATTACTGTTTTGGGGGAGAAAAAGTAACTTTTTGGAAGAAAAAAGGAATAGTGAAAATGAACCCCTTGGGTATTCAGAACTTTGCAGTCAGTGTGTGCGTGCGTGCGTGCGTGCGTGTGAACGTGTCTGTGTGCCCACGCACTAGGCACGCTCTGGAATCCTACAGTCCGGCTGTTGTCAGCTGTGTGACCTTCGACATGCTTTAACCACCACGGACTTCACTTGCGTCTGCTGGAAAATAAGATTAATAAGCCTGGATTTCTAGGAAGAATAACCGAGATGACTAGTTCAGCGGATGGTGACCATGACATGATTACAGAAAAAACTCTTCCCCCAAGAAAACCCCAAACAAAAATACCTCATTACAATATAAACCTGTTTTCTTATGTTCTATATGGGTTTATTATAAAGAAGCAATTTCGACATTCTTTCCAAATTAAAGGTGTCTGTGATTTTGCAGTTCCAGGTTTTAAAAATGTCTGTGCGTTAGGTATATGCATAGTAATCTGTCATGACTACTTATGAAAAAGAAACAGAAACGTGTCACTGAATCTTATTTTAAAGTTGACAGATGACACGACACGTGGATATTCTGGAATACCAATGAAATAAACACGCTGTGTTTCTTGTGTGTCCCATTGTGAGGCAAAATTCAAGTTTTTGCATCTCTCACAGCGGAAAGGAGGGCGGTGGTGATGTGGCTGACATCACTGGTCCCAGGAATTGGCGCTGGAGTTTTCTACAAGCCTCCGCTCACAGCTCTGGGATGTGGCCTGGCCCTGGGATACGACCTCTACCTCACCATGTCTCCTGTGTTCCTGATGAGAGACAGGCAGCTGGGGAGTGGGGACCAATCGGCACAGACCCATTCCCATTGCTGGAAACACGGTTGGGATTAGTGGTGAAGGCTGGAGGGTCTCTTGGTGATGGTGTACAGAAGGCACGGTGTCGCCTTGGGCAGTCACGATCTGGAAACTCAAGTAGATGCTCGTCTATACATGGATCCAGGCCTTGAAGCATACGGGGAGGTAAACTGAGATTGTGAGCTGCAAGGGCAGTCAAGTGCAGTTGCTTATGGCAAACACATCTTCAGGGAGCACACAACTGCATTTTCCATGCTGTATTTCCCCAAGCCCAGGTGAGACATCTAAGGACCATTGCGGGTCTGCTGAACATGGACCGGAGTTGGTGTCCCCGCCTGTGGCTCTCGATCCAGCTGGGGAAGGGGAAGAGCTGATGAAACACTTGAGGACAGTTCTCCTTGGAGTAGGTAGCTCTGGTACCCCTCCTCTGTCCTGATCATGGCAACCATCTCTGCTCCCGAGACTGGGGCACATGCTCCCCGTCATTGAACTTCTAGCATTATCGCTCATAAGTTACAATCCACACGGCATTATAAATCCATATTTGCTGGCTACCTGGACACCATCTCGACTCTTCAGTATTCCGCATCTCTCCTTGGCCTCCAAACCCTCTATCATCTGGGCCCACAACCACCCCTGCCCTTCCGTCCACACCTGTGCCTCACAAGGCACGCTCAGCTCCCCTTCGGGCCCCACAATCGCGGCTGACTCCCTGTGCTCTGGATATTCTCCCGCAGGGTGTGCCATTCCAGGTGCTGAAGCCCCAGTCCCAGGCCAGGGGTGTCCCCACATTGGGGCAGAATTACGTAGCTTTGGTCTACGTCTCTCTTCCAGCAGCGGCCATCTCCTTAGTTGGCTGGATTGTCATGGGACAATGTGGTTTTGCACATCTTTGAGACTGGAAACTACCAAGGACATGGCCATGTCTTGGTCACATCTTAATACCTTCCTGCATTCATCAGTCTTCTGCCCACAGTAGGTGCTCAGTGGTTCTGCTGCAGGGCGGGGAGGCTGCCTCCTCTGTTCTCACCCTGGTTCGGGGACTCACGACCTGCTACATCCAGGCAGCAGTGCCAACAAGAACAGACCTTTCTTTCTTTTTCTTTTCCGTTCCTACCCCAAACATGTGGAGGGACAATCACACCATTGAACGCTTATAATTCATTAATTCAATAAACAAATACTTATTTGCACCCTATGTTCCAGTTACATCAATAGATACCTCTCCCCTTCCCCAGAAATCTGTGCCCTCATTAAAGCTTGTCTTCTGGAAGTTTCCAGAAAGGAGGCAGATGCTAAACTATCAATACAATAAATATGTTACAATATAATATGTTATGTTATGGTCTTTGTGGAAACAACACAAAAGTGAGCCAGCTGTGGGGGGATGGAATGTACCAGGGGTGGGGAGGCTGCAATTTTAAAAAGAGTGGTCAGGGTGACCCTTATTAGGACAACGTTGAGAGAGTCTGACAATTCAGAGAGACAGAAGTTAGCCAAGTTTGCATTTAATGTTACAATTATTCAGGGGGACTAACAGAACAGAACTCCTATTTGTGCTGTAATTTATAAATAAGGCTTGTGTGGATTTTGAACATAACTGTATTTTTTTCTTCAGCTGTACATTATAGTTCTCCTAGAGATGATGAAGAAATTAACTGAATAATGTACTAGGGTTTTTGTTATGACACTGAAAGTAAAGGGCTTTGAATCGATCTTAATTTTCAAGCAAGGATCTGAGTGCCTAACATTTACCTAAGACATGTGTCTGGATGGACTCCCCATGCGTAAGTCCTCTTTCTCATCCGTTAGTCATTCAGTCATCCATCGGGATGTTGTTTTATTATTCTAATTTCACTGATTTTCCCTTTGACTTACCCTTCTCACTGCTCTTTGTCTTTATGGTGACTGATGAATGTGTTACAAGATGACATTTATATTCCTTGCATTGTATACTGCTATGGCTCTGTGGGTAAAAGTACACGGAGTTGATTTTCAAAACAAATACATTAAAAAATATGAAAGTCATGGCTCATTGTTTTTCATTGCATTTTTTATTCAGATAATCATAGATTCACACGCAATTGTAAGAAGTAATACAGATAGAGCCTGCGTACCCTTTACCTCGATTCCTCCGGTGATGACATTTTGCAAACCATATGGCACAACCAGGACGTTGGCCTTGACGCAATCCACTGATCATATTCAGCTTTCCCCAGTTTTGCTTGTACCCCCCATACTGCACCCAGGTATGCTATTGACAAATATCTGTAGATAGTCTCATGACCAATACACTCTAAACCCTATCCTTTCATTGCTGAATTTGTGGTAGCTTTTTGTTATATGTTCTCTTAGAGTTTTTTTTCAAATAGCAATATTCCCCCTTCCCACGTCACACACACTCTCTCTCACACCTACCCCCTCACACTTACACCCACCCCACCCACACTTACACCCACCCCACCCACACTTCCACACCACACACACCACACCACACACTTAACCCCCCCACACTTATACCCCCCCACTTATATCCACACCAAACCCCCCCACACCCACACCACACACACACACACTTCCAACCCCCCCCTTGTACTATACATACACATACACTTACACCACCCACAACCACCTCCCCCCCCAGGTTTGGGGTAGGGCCTGAGCGTCTGCATTTCTAACAGGTTCTCAGGTCCCACTGAGGCTGCTGGTCCGGGGACCTCACTTTTAGGGTCACCGCAGTTGGGGACCACAGACCCCTGGACTGTCTGTTACCATTTACTTACCCCTCCCTGAACGACTGAACTGCTCTCTGAGTGTGACTAGGGACCGCACGGAAGCCGGAGCCGATGCCTTGTCCTCAGGTCTGCTGTCCCCTTGCAGCTCAGCAGCTTTTGACCCAGTGACAGCCCTGCCCTTCCAGAAAGGCCCTGACCCACTGGCTCCTGGTACCCCGAGCTCCCTGGTTTTTTTCATGCTCCTTGCTTCCAGTGGCCTTCCCGTCCTCCCAGCCTCTAGCTGTAGTTGTCTTCGTGGGCTCCTCCTGTGACCCTCGTCCCTCTGTCTTTCTCTTCCTGACATTACACCCGTGCCTATGGTCTCATCCTTCCTTCTAGGCAGATGGCTTCCCAATCTTGGGTTTGGTATCTCCAACTGCTGCCTCCACCCCCTCTCTTTCAACTCAGCTCATCCCCTCCACCCCAACACCTGCTCTTACCCGTGACGTGAATGGCTCCAAGCACATGGGTTCAGTCCTGCTGTCAGATCAGCTCCCTCCTTTCCCGGTTTGGAAGAGGCGCCCTGAAGCCTCTTCATTCTGAGCCTCCCAGGCCCTCTGCTGAGCTCTGCTCCTCCCCCCTCCCTCCCTCAGCACCTGTGCCATCGCTGTCCCGCCTCCTTGGGCCTCCCAGATTCTCAGAGGGATGGAGCTTCCCAGGAGGACTTGTCTGCCTTCAGATCTTCTTCTCTCCAGGCCGCCACTGCCAGGCCGGCTTCCTGAGGGTGCCCGGAGCGTCACGCTCCCCGCCAAAACCGTGGCTTCCAGCCTGAACTCCTTGTCCGAGGCCTCTCCTTGCAGACGTGGTGAGATTCGATGCGCCACACGCTCCAGTCAGGTTGACCTCCACTACCCGCCCTGCTTAGCTTGCTCCTTTCCCACGCTCGTCCTTCCTCCAGCCCAAAATTGCCACAAGAACTTACTGTTGATTAACAAACACCTTTCGGACCCTGTATTGTATGCCAGACACTCTTTTAAGCATCTAGCAGGTACTAACTCATGAGTCTTCACAGCACTCCAATGTCAGCGCCCACCTCTTCCCCATGTCACAGAGAACGACCCCAAGGTAGAGAGGCCAGGGACTTGGCTGGGGCCACCCAGCTCATGGACAGCAGAGCTGGCGTAGTGCGAGTCGTCCTGGTGCGGTGCGGTGTTCGCCCTGCTTAACGTATGAGAGGCTCAAAATACTTAAATGTGTAAGAAAAATATTTTCCCCCAAATTGCCATGTGTGACAGCCGTCCTGGGGTTGCGGGGGCAGCGGTTCACTGGAGGGGCGCTAGAGCCGGAACGCCTGAGGCCCGGACTTGGGCAGCTCTGGGAACAGGTGTCTTCCCCTGTAGACAGCGGGCGATCCCAGGGGCCACCCCGCCGCGAGCTGATGCCGGTCAGGCGGCTGCACCCGCTCTTGGCTTAAGCACGTCGTATGGCATTCGATCACATGAACTAAGTCACTCAGCAAAGTAAAAATAAAATCGAATGAAGCCAAGAAATTTTGCTTGTAATTTTACAAAAGTGTTTGAAGTTCTTATTCGCACTGTGAATAAAATCTGTCGGTCTGGTGTACTTGGAGTGTTGTCGTTTTTTTAATATCACGAAGCATTCCCTTCTTCACTTGTAATTTTGTAATAAGGACCCAGGGAATTGGTTGGCTAATAGTCTTTACCATAACATCAGGAGCTTTCAGGAAATAATTTGGCGACTTCTGGGAGGCTCCGGTATGGAACCATAGCGAGATTACACACTCTGGGATTTTTGTGAATTCTATTCGTGCTGGAATCGCAAGGGCCATGGCTTCACCTTTTCCCTGGCACACAATCCTGAAACACTTTTACCAAATACAATGTTATTTTGAACATGAGACGACTGACGCTGAGGGAGCTGCCTTAGACCCTGCTCTTTCCAGATGGTCCCGGAAGCCCAGCTCACTGGCCAGGCTGCTGATCGCTGGCTGCTCTGTGCTCCGGAGGGAGGTGGGGGACGCCTGTGTCGGGCGCGGCTCCCGCTCTGCTGGAGAAGCCTGGCTCACGACGAGGCCACGTCTGTGGATCATGGCAAGCACACACCCCTCCCTTGGGAAGAGCTCACCCCACCGTCCTCTTGCTTGCTTTCCAACTTTGCACACTCGCCCCTGAATCCCTTGTCTGCTCTGCCTCCCCTTGTCTGATCCGTCCCTTAAAGACCAAGAGCTCCGCTTTGGAGAGGGCACTCCCTGCTGAGGTGAGCAGACCATCCTGGGCAGGCGGGTGGCAAACACAGATTGCCCGACTCCCCACCATGAGCACACCGGTGGAATCCCTGGGATCAGAAATCACAGTTCTCGGCCTTTAAGAAGCTCTGGGGCCTACAATTTAATTTTATGAAAGTCTCAGATTTAAGCTATAAAATGCTGTAAGCTCCGTTCTTTTCTTTAGTTCATACGTGTTACATTTCTACCGTGTGGCAGGTGGTTTTTCTAGGTCCTTGAGTCTCAGGGAGGGCGGGATGGACCCTCAGAGACGGCTGAGATACACACGGGCCAACCAACCAACCACCAACCAGGGAGCAAGAGGAACCCTCCACCGGCCCACACGGGGCTCGCTGTTCCTCTCACGGGCTGGCACGTGGGCAGTGTCTGTGGCTATGGTCAATCAGCAGGATGTGGGACGCATTCCTTTGTTTGTTTCCGCCAGAGCCTGAGCATCGAGGCTCGGCCCCTCCAGGAGGCACATGGGAGTGAACGCGGTCAGTAGGAGGAGGCGGTGAGGAGGAGACACAGGCCGGAGGCAGAGGGGCGAGCACATGGATTGACAGGCGAGGACTGTGGATGTTTGCATGAACCTCGTGACACCAGGGGTCTGGGTGCGTTCTTACCCGGTGCGGTGGCCCTGGCAGCTGTGGTTCATTGTTTCTCTTACCTGCCGCTGTAAAGCGGGGCCCAGTGGCCCACTGAAACACCTGAGACCCCGGGGAGTTGGGGTCTCCGTGGTCTCTACTTCTGCTTATCTCCTTTGGGTCCGCTTCCTGTCTTCCAGATCTGCGGTTACAGGGACACCATGCCATTTCCCCTGTATGTCTGTCCTTGGAGTCCAAGCAATTAAGAAATAGGATGTCTTACTCAACAGTTGCTGATGTGGAAATTGGGGCTCCAAGCCAGGGGGCTCTGTTGCCGTCAGGGCATGGGGAATGTGCATAATGGAACATGGACTTATCGTACCTGGGTTGAGAAATCAGCTTGCCTCCAAATCCAGCTCATGCTGGCAAGGAAGCCCTCTCCTAGAGATAGCAAAATGAAAATCCCCTGACGCCAGTCAACTGAGGGCACATTTCATTGAGTTTGGGATTGGTAATGAGACAGACAAACGTGCGTGGTTTCCAGGCCAAAGTTATTCAAACAGCTGTCTTGCCCAAGTTGGCAGTCCCTTCCAGACGCCTCTTCACGCCCCTGCAGGTCCATTAAAACTGGAACTCAAAAGGGACATGCGAGTTGGCCGGGACACTGAGCAAACCAGGTCCTTTAGGAAGTTTCATTGTGGCACTAGGTACTAGTCCAAATCTGTGCCCTTCGCCCCAGAAGGGATTCTTGCATAAAAGTGGTGCAGCGTTGAAACCCTGTGTCAGGGTGTGATGGACGAGGGGAGTCATTTCTGTTTCCACCTGCCATCGGCCCTGATTTTTTATTTTATTTTTTTGATAGATCATTCAGATATCATAATATCCACCTTTTAAATTGTACAAGTCAATTGTTTTCAGGATAATCACAGAGCTGTGCGTCCATCAACAACACCTAATTCCATCTACATCATCCTAAAAAGTAGCCCTGTATCCATTTGAGTCCCCTCCTCATTCCTCTGTGCCCTCAGCCCCTGGCACTAAACCACGTTCTGTCCCTATTAGTTTGGACATTCTGCGATATGTCAGATAAATGCAATCAGACCTTATGTGGCCTTTTTATGTGGCTTCCTGCACAAGGGGTCAGCCCTGTGGGAGTATGTATCTTGACTCCATCCCCCCCCGCCTTGTTTTGAATGTTTGGGTAATATTCCATTGTACGGTATACCACATTTTGTTTCTTCGTTTTTAAGAGAAGGAGACCTTTTTTAAATATACCAACGCAGTGCACTGTTTTTTAACGACCTAAAGCCTAGGTCAGCAGTGCCCGGAACTCGCCCACCGATGGTCCTGTGTGTCTTAGGTGATTCATTCACTCCCTCAGGGCTACACTGCTGGGTCTTAAACTGCCTGCGTCTGTCTGTTCTGTTGGCTTGGAAATGGCTTTGACCGTGATGGGTGACTGCCGCTGGTCGTGCGTGCTTATTCTCAGGCTTTCCCTGAGATGTGCTCGGTGGGCTGGGGAAATGGGATTTCCTGAACTCACCGATGAGAGAAGCATTTGCTCATGCCAGGGCTCGGGCAGCACCCAGTCTCCCTGAGTCAGGAGCCAGCCAGAGTGTGTGTGTGCAAAGGTGGGGGGGTGGGCAGGTGAAAAAGAATTAATCTTTTGTTTCTGATAGTCTTTCAAGACCTGGAGCCCTTGGTGGTCCTGAAGATTCTGTTTCCTGCTGTCTGTGCTCCTGCCTCATAGGTTCGCAGTCGGGCACTGTTCTGAGGCTGAGTACCTGGTGGACTGTGTGCCTTTGTGACCCGTGTGAGGGCGAGGGGTTCTCCCCTGGACGTGACTAGGGACTCAACGGGACCTGCTCGGCGCATCGTCACAGTGGGCGAGTACAGACAGGGTCGTGTTGGGTAAGAAGAGGCAGGCAGGTCAAAGCCTCCGCATGTGCCCCAGCCCGGAGGCCACATCCCGCGTCAGCTGCAGGATGTGTCATCACAGGCTGCAAGCCCAGGAGCCTCCGTGGGTTAGAGAGGAGCAAAGGTCTCCACTTCCTATGCCCAGAGCGATGCCACAGCTGGCTACGCGGCTTTCCTAACGCAGCCTGAAGCAGGGAACCGGGGGGAAGAGCAAGGGTTTGCAAGATGGGCAGAAACCTGTCAGAACAAGGTGGGAAGGAAGAGCTGTCCCGTTAGGGACTGTGGGTTTGGGCTGTGGAGACACGTACCTCCCTGAGTCCGCAAAGAAACTGCCAGCTAACGTTTGGCCTCGGATAGCCTTGCGAAGGCTCTCTCTGGCACAGTTTAGGATGTGAACTTCCGCCTCCATTTCTGGATTTACTGTGATGACCGGCTTGGGGAAGGTCACAAGAAGTTGAGTCCGGTCTGGAGACTCCAGCAGAGGCCAGACACAGCTGGGGCTTGCTCCCCTCCCCCCCAGACCCTCATTTCCCTGGGAGAGTAAAGGAGGACAGAGAGTCTAGCCAAGCTACTATTCTCCAATCCTTCAGCAAATCATAGGATTTGGGAGTATTTCCAGCGCCCCCCAATCCCCTAGCAGGGCCAAGCAGGTGGGCACCGAGCTGAGGTTGACCCACCTGCTCTGTGGCCCTTGACCTGAGCTCTGGGGAAGGATGCCACTGAGCACATCTAGAACATCTTTTAAGATCTGTTGTTAGGAGGGAGTTCTTTCCAACTTTTTGACAAGGGCAGCACAGCTTGGACAAGCAGACCCACTGGAGAAGCACTAGCGTTCCCTGGGATGCGAGGAATAGCATCTCAGCTCCGGGCAGGACGTAGAGCTCTGGACCTCCCTCTGTCTGCTCTGACCCCGCAGGCAGCTGGGGGCCGGTGACAGCACCCCTCAAGGCTTACGGGCACAGCGGGCAACAAGCAGAGGGGGGACTGGCTCACTCAGTGGATGTCGCTTGAGCCCTTTCTAGGTGAGGACCTGTTGATCACCACGCCACCTTTTACGACGTTAAGTGTTGCGCTTCCTGAGAAACTAGGAAAGCACACTCCCAACAAGGTTCTCTGCGGGATGGGGTGGAGAGGAGCTCCAGTTTCCCCTTGTTCCTGCACCCCTTCCTGTCCCCCCATGCACGAGGCAGGGCAGGGCACAGGCTCAGGAGACAGGGGGGCGCCAGGGCCTCAGAGCCACGGAGGAGGAGGGGTCTCCCAGAGCTCCCTGCAGATTTCAGGTATAATTAAAATTTGAATTACAACCTTTCATGCAAAAGCCCTAGAAAACCGGATCAAATACTTGTCTCATGCTAGTGGGGCCTAATTTCACCTGACAGCTTTAAGCCATTTGAAAAAATATCAAAAGGAAAAAAGGAGGGTTATGTTTCTACCACAGGAAAGGTTCAGGTAGGGAAGGCTGGTCCTCTCTTGAACAGATGTCTTTATAAGGAGTGCATCTCACCTTCCTGCTACCAGCTAACCGTGTTTTCAAAGACACATGCACTTTTTTTTTTAACTGTTAGAAGCTGCTCTTTTATTCCCAAACATAAAATTCTAGCTTCCAAGTAAAGACCTCGCCAATCAACACCGAAATACGACAAACCAAACCAAAACGGAGAAACAAACCTCCCAGAGCCAGAGCTGGAAGGGCTTCTGATCCGTGTCAGAACCTGGATACAAACCGGCTTTCCTAACAGATTCCCAGCAGCCCTGTCCTCCAGGTGGCTGCAACCGGCAGCCCTTTGAATTTGCTTAAAACTATTAAGAAGTAATTAAGTAGTTAAAGGGTCTTCTGCGGGGCTGCAGTTAGAGGGGTGAGCTGAAAGAAAGCACACAGCGAGATGCCTGCCTGCTCTTCCTTTCAGCCGACCTTGCACGCTAATAAATTCATCCTGTATTTTTCTGCTACTGCCAATTTATGGCCTACAGGAAACTAATCTTGTACAATAACTACCTTCCTGTACTTAGTTCCTAAATAGAGCCAAATGGATTTGGTGGCGGAACAGCTCGCCCGCGGTTCCTGCGGAGCGGCGCTGAGCCCGCTGAGCCCGCAGAGCTGCGCGAGGCCCCGGGGGCGTGGGCTCCCCGGCGTCCTTGGGCTCCCCTCGGGGCGGCCCTGCACCCAGGATCTGAAAATAAACAGCAGTCCTCCATGCAAGCCGCCCACTGTGATCCCGGCTTCACACTGGAGGGAAGGTGAGCCTTTGACACCAGCCAGACAGACAAGGTTACAGTGGATTTAGGGACTGAGACCCCCACACGGAATCAACATGGCACTGAGGTCTTTGATAAGGAATAACGGAGCCGCTGCAGTTTTTAAAAAACAATCACAAAGGAGTGAATTTCATAATGAGGGGATCAAAGAAATTTGTTCTCCTTTCCAAGTCAAAGCTGTTGCTTAGGAGTAGGGAGAGAGAGGGAGAGAAAGAGAGAGAGGAAGGGAGGCGGAGGGAGGGACAGGGAGGGAGAGGGGAAGAGGGGAAGAGAGGTGATGGAAGGGAGGGAAGGAGAGGAGAGAGATCATGGGGGGAGGGAGGGAAATGGGAAAGAGGGAGAGGGAGAGAGGGAGGGAGGGGGAAGGAAAGAGGGGGAGTGAGGCTGAGGAAGGGCAGGAGGGAGGAGGGTGGGAGAGAGGCACTGAATTCAAAGTTAGCCATGTTTATCTGGTTGTGGTCTACAACCAGGATGGATGGTGCCCAAACAGGATAACCTGTGTGCTATCTTCTCAGAGCTGCCAATAACAGACCTGGGAAAACTTGGAGTTTGTTCTTTAAAGAGACCCAAGCACTTCATCCTTGATAAGCCGGGGCTCCTCAGGGTGGCTTCTTGTCTGGACCTCTGCACACTGATGTGATGACTGCACGTCCGCGTCGATTGGCGCTGTGTGCACAGAGCCCACTTCCTGGGCTAATGCAGAGGGCTGTTCTAGAACTAGGTAGTGAAGCTGCTAATGTGAAGACAGGTGGAGCCTTCCGTAAAGGTCTGAAAATATCACTGACCCAGCTGGGAGGAGGCCCGGTCAGGGGAGACCCGCCTGCCCTGCGGAGCTTTTGACCCCAGACAGGAGGCACCCCACCCAGAAGGACCTGATTGGATCCCCTGGGACCAGGCCCACCTCAGGTCTGTCTTTCCTAAAAGTTCCAAGTGGGCCTGACCGGGTCGGCACCAGGGGTCGGAAGGACCACGGTTGGCCAGGAAGTGGCCTGTGGCTTCTGCCGAGGGCAGTAAGAATCTTGCGAGGATTAGGGGCTGTGAGTGCAAGTACTACAAGTGCCTGTTACATATTGGGTGATATCGTGGGTTTGGACACGTCTTTACTGTGGTCACTGGCCAGTGTTGTCACCGTCATGATGATGAGTATCAGTAGGGGTGCTGTATGATTCCAGGGGTGCCTTGAACGGGGGCCCTCTGCAGGGGTGATGGGAAGGTCAGCAGAACTGAAAGTTGCAGAGGGGCTGAAATGACCAGTGCAGGGCCGTCGGAAGTGGCTATCAGGGAGATAGAAGAAGTAACTTTGTTCCTGATCGCGTATCCCAGCTCATGCTCCTAGAAGCAACCAGGATGGTACCATTTATGCCCTAGGTTTTTATAGTACTTTATAGCTTCTATGTTCCTTTTCTGTCCCTCGTCTCCTTCAAACATTTGAGCCTAAACACGAGGCAGAAAAGAAGTGAACGTGGAAGGACACTGTCCATATCCCCAAGCGGCCAGCGTGGTTGCACAGGGCCATCTAGAAAGAGAAAAGCATCCACAGGGGGCTTTCCTCCCTCAAGAGGGCCTCACTGAAGGAAGGATTGGAAAGGATGGGGCCGACCCGGGCTCCAGACACGCCAGTACTCAGCTCTGGCTCCCGGCCGGGTGTGGACGCTGAGAACCTGGAAGGCCCTTCTTATCCCTGTCTTTCAGTTCTTGTCCTAAGACGTGCGCTGGCACAGCGTCCTGAAGGGATGGAAGGGCAGCCCCTTCAGAGCCTCCGCCTTGGCCCCCGGCCTCCTTCCCTGTGCAGCACATGTGGGGGATGGAGGGACACAGCGGAGCTGTCTCCAGGGCCCCAGGTCTCTCCAGGCCCACGTGTGTGGTGGCAGGCACAGTCAGACCGGGGGGGGGGGGGGAGGGGGGGGCAAGGCAAGCCCGTGGCCGGGAGCCCCTGGTCGGAGGGTCCAGTTGCAGGAGCGGATGTGACTCTGCTCGCCTGGGCCCTTCCGGAGTCAGAAGAGCCAAGGAAGGGTGCTGGGGTGGGAGACAGGAGGGGGTGGAGTGAGTGGGCCTGCCGGCCCCATGCCGAGCCAGGAGCCTGACCCACCACCTCCGGCCACTTGACACCACGCTGTGGCCTGTGGCGAGGTGTGCTGGGGGACGTTGCTGAGCTTCGTGGAGGAGCGTGTCCGTTGAGTGCAGGCCCTGGAGGACGGCTGGGGTCTGGCCGCAGGGCTCAGGCGGGCGGTCTCAGCCTTCTCGCTGTAGCCAGAGAACCGTCCCCTTCCTGGAGGTGACCGGGTGACCTTTGCCACGTTGTGCATCCATTCATTTACTTATTTCTATTTTAATGCTTTTGTTGAGGTGGAATGGACGCCGAACGATCCAGGCCTAGGGCACAGAGATCTGGTATTTGTAGACAGCGAAGCGACCCCACAGGTCCCGTCCACCCCGCCGGCCCGTGGGGGCGGCAGGCACCCTCGCCCGTGGGCCGCCGTGGCTGCGGGAGGTAGTGCGAGGAGAGGCTTTAGCACCGGCGTCCGTGCGGCTCTGGTTATTTTTAGCGTTGTCATTATCCCTGGTCCTCAGATCCCCTGACATCTTCCCCCGGGGCGTTCGCTGGACTGGGTTCCAAGGACACGCATTTCCTGGCCCTCTCTGCGGGAGCCGCTCAGCCTTCCCCGTCCTCCCAGCTTGGCAGCCACCCGGCGTCATCTGTCCGTCTCGCTGTCCTTTACTGGGGACGCTGGCACGCTGTGCTGGCCTTCTAGAGCCTGCCTGTGTCATTGTGGCTGCCACTCCTGTGACCTGGGCACCCCTCCAGGCCAGAGCTGGAGAGATCGGAGCCCAGAGTGCCGGGGGTGGGGGATGTGCACAGGCTGCTGAACCGCAAGTGTCCGCTCCCCCCGCCTGCAGGGAGGCACCCGGAACGACTGCGAGAGTTCTTGAACAAGTATAAACCACCTACGGGACAGTAGCAAGCACAGCGCGGATAGATGCTTTCCTGGACCTCTGAGAACAAGTTGCCTCAATGAGTCCCAGCACCCCTAAATATTCCTGTGTGGATTGTCCAAACACACGAACATTCCCCGAATAACCACAGCGGAGCCGACAGAACCAGAGAAGCAGCCACAGTACCTTATTCCCCTAAACCTCAGACTGCAGTCCCATTGCCCTAAAAATGTCCTTTTGAACAACAGGCTCCGCTTTGGAACCACACTGGCACTCAGCTGTTCCAGAAATGGTCCTCAGTCTTCCTGGACTATCACTGTGGAGAGCTTGGGTCTGTCTGACGAGTGCCCAGGACTGGGTCGGGGCCGTGTATTTAGCAGGAAGGACACGGGAACGATTTGTCCCTTTACTGAGGATGCTTTCTAGCCACCGGATGGAGGTGGTGTCTGCCTGCTTCTCGTTCCCTTTCGCTGGTAATTAATACGTATTTTGTGGGGCACTACCTTGAAAGTCCCTACATGTCCTGCTACTAGTCCAACACTTAATCTACGCATTTCCGTATTTGTCTCTATCAGTAGGGACCCCTGGTCCCATTTCATTCCGCGGATTACTGTCTGTTACCATCATCACCTCTCCAGATGCTCAAACATTCTCAAATGTTCTCATATCTGGAGCCCCGCAGGCTGGCCGGCGTGTCCTCTCCCTCGCCTGTGGGCTCACGGCAGGCTTCAGGCTCACCTCCACCTGGCTGTCGGGAGCGCCGTCTCTGCAGGGAGACCGGGATTTAGAAAGCAAGGTCTGGGCCAGGCATCCGATCGCAGGGGATGGTGCTAAAGGGCACGCACACACACATGGTCACATCCATGCCCATGTCCAGACACATCTATTTATGTGGAAAGCCATGAGTTCATGCCCGTGTCCCCAGTTCAAATCCAGGACCACAGGGCCCTAGCTTTGACCCCGTCTGCATTTGCAACCTCTGTGCCCAGAAGCGAGGCCCTGTTTTCCATCAGCCTCGTGTTGAGTCCCCAGATGCCGCTGGCCTCCCAGCAGACTGCAGCCCCTCGCGGACTTCCTCCCACCTGTCGGTGCCTGGCGTCCTGTCTCTACTGCCCCACCTGTAAGCTCTTCTGGTGCTCCCCCCACCTCCCCCAGGGATGCAGCCTCTGGCTGCTGACTCCTCATCCTGCCTGGAGCTTGCCTTCCTCTACGCAGAGCCCTCTCTCCCCCTGCTCAGGCTCCCAGTCCCAGAGACCGTACCCCCAACACAGTCCCCATCCATGGCACCGAGCTCCTCTGGACCCCCCCTCCCCCGCTCAGCCCCATCCCATCCCCCGGGCTCTGGTATTATGATGGCACTGTGCTCCCTTGGACACCCCCGTAGATACTTGGGCTCCAGGGGACTTGTCAGATGTCAGCCTCGTCTACTGTGCTCCCCTGTGGCTCCTTCCTCCCCGCGTGGACATCCACCTAGCTCCAACCCATGCGGTGGCTTTAGGATGGAGTTTTTTGGGAAGGAAAGACTAGCACAGAGAAGAGGAAGGCCTAAAGAAATGCTTTAATCATTTCAGCTGATTTCTAGAATAGTGTTAATAAAAACTCACGCTATTATGCCCTAGGGATTAATAGACATGGAGATTGGTGAAAATAAGAGACCTGCCCACCCAGATCTGCATATCGATGGTTGATCAGCAATGCCTCTGGTGATGCAAGTGGGGACGGAGGTGAGGGGGACTTAACGCTTCTCTCGACTCCTGATGGAAGCACAGTGGCCGTGACCTACCCAGGAGCCTCCAGGTAGGATCTGCAGCCGGAAGGGCTCTACGGTGCCGCGCTATCCTGCGGTCCCCTGGCTCCTTGCCTGCCCTTCTTACTGACCCGCTAGGTGGATTCTGGAAGTCCGCCCAGGCAGGTAAAGGCAGTCTGTCTGTTGTTGCCCTAGTGTGGTCAGGGCCTAGGGCGGTCTCTCAGGATTCTTGTCGTGGCCTCCCGGAATGAGGCGCTATCTAGAGGCTGAGCTCCAACCACGCCCCCCACTCCAGTCTGCAGTACTTGCTCAGTGAGCTGCAGATGGGATTAATGTTCCCTCAGGAAATGCCAAGGAGCCAGCGAAAGGAACCCCGGGCCCCGTACCTATGAGCAAAGGGGCAGCATACCGCTGGGGACAGGCCGCTGCCGTGGGAGAGCCTGGTTCCCCGAGCGATTTGTTGTGGTGCTGTTGGCGCGTTCTTTTTTCAAGTCTGTAAATTCTCCACTTTCCCCACCTTATCTATGGATCTTGACAATCATTTTAAGGGCATCTTCAGAAGGACAGCCTGTAGATAAATAATTTATCAATCAAGTGACCAAATCGGCATTTTATTTTTTAATTTATTTATTTTAATTATTTTTTTGGCATTTTAACATCAAACAAAAATTGGCATTTTAATAAACAATGCTAGGATGTAGGAAATATTTGTCAAAACACAACAAAGCATTAGACAAAAATATTTAGATTTTTACTTCAAAGAAAATCTAGGAAAAAATCCAGATGGATTAGAGAGTCAACATAAAATAAAAAAGGGTCTAAATTAAAACATCAGTAGAAGTATAACCAACCTCAGAAGGCTGTTTTCTAAGCTCTCATCAATAGAAGAAGCTGCACAGGGAAGAGTCATAGATTCGATTATGTAAAAATGAAATGCAAAATGGCTAAATGAATAAAAACAAAAGCAGGAACAAAATTAAAAGGCAAACACAGATAGGGCAAATGTTCGCATTTTTGACAAATGGTTACTGGCCTTAATTTATGCAGATCTTTGCCAACCAGTAAAAACAAGGCGATGAC
This sequence comes from Ursus americanus, assembly GCF_024610735.1. Classification (NCBI taxonomy): domain Eukaryota; kingdom Metazoa; phylum Chordata; class Mammalia; order Carnivora; family Ursidae; genus Ursus; species Ursus americanus. Next base: position 3,284,720 of record NC_142136.1, read on the forward strand.
CCCAAAAGAGAAACTTCCCAAGGGTGAGACCAATGGAAACACGGTTGGCAGTGAGCTCGTGAACTTTGTTCACCCACAGACTGAGAGAGACGGTCCAGGCCAGTGTGCCAGCCTTGACGTAAGGACACGTCGGTGCGCCAGGGATCCTGTGACAGGTGCAGGTATTGCTTACAGATGAAGTGGAGGAACGGTCTTAAGAGAACCATCTGAAAGGAAAATTCTGGTGTCCAGCTAGGAGTCTGGCCAAGCCCCCTGGACAGGGCGTACTAACACAAGAGCCCCGCTAAGGAATCCGAATTATATTTCGTTTCAGGACCACACCAAATTATTCTTGGGTAAAATGTATCATCAGTTTTTCCAACTGGTTTTCTGCCACGGGTGTTCATTCCTTATCATTCCCTATTCCCTAGCCCATAATCTATCTTTTAACAATAAAAGAATAATAAACATGAGAGCAGTCAGCGTGGACCATGTGTGTTGCAGACACGGTGCTGTATGTACGTAATTTCATTCCGTCGTCGCCGTTAAGACTCTGAGTTAGGCTTGATGATGATGACGATGACCCCCAGGGTATGAAGGAGGAAATGAAGAGCAGGTGCCTGGCCCAGAGACTTGCGAGAGCGCTTGTGCGATAAGATTTGCTGATTTGAGACAGGTCATGTCTAACAACTAGGTTCCTTCATAAGAAGCGTCAGCCAGATGCTCTGACCATTTCTCCTACTTTCAGAAGTTTTATTAAAACCTTTTCCTTCCAATCTCGAGAAACGACTGGGCTCACAGTGGTAAGCTTGGTAAGTGGAAAGCTTCCTGGGGTCTCCACCGGTTTCAGGATCGAGACCCCATGCCCGAGTGTAGACCCAACCATTCCCCCGTGACCTGCTCCCAGCAACCTGCTTTTCACCTGGGCCTGCACTGCTCTGTGCCCAGCGCACCCCACTGCTGCCGTATCCTGGCCACTTGCCAGCCACGTGGGCCGATGCACGCTCTTGGGCCCAGTTCATACTTTCATACTGTTCCTGGGGCCGTAGATTCCCCGCGACCCCTTGACCCTTGACCTCCCCGTTTGCCTGTTGAAAGATATTTTTCTCTCGAGGTGCATATCAAACATCCCATCTCACTGACCTTCTGGTGGGTTCCACAACCTCAGTGCCAAGTGAACAGATGTGTCCGTACAGATCCTCATATCAGTTCCCTGGGGCTGCCCAGCACAGCCCCACAAACCAGGGTGCTAAATCAGCAGAGATGTACTCACGGCCCTGGAGGCCAGGAGTCAGCATCACAGTGCTGGCCCAGCTGTTTCTTCTGGAGATGCAGAGGGAGAGTCTGCTCACGCCTCTGTCCCAGCTTCTGCTGGCATTGCTCACGGATCCTGGGCTGGCCGACACGTCACTCCAGGCTCTGCCTCCTTCCTCAAGGGCGCTGTCCCTGTGCCTCTGCCTTCTCTTCTCGGAAAGACCCCAGCCTCGGGATGAGGGCCCACCCTAATCCGATACGACCTCATTTTATTTTATTTTATTTTATTTTATTTTATTTTATTTTATTTTATTTTATTTTATTTTATTTTATTTTTTAAAAGATTTTATTTATTTATTTGACAGAGAGAGACAGCCAGCAAGAGAGGGAACACAAGCAGGGGGAGTGGGAGAGGAAGAAGCAGGCTCCCAGCGGAGGAGCCTGACGTGGGGCTCGATCCCAGAATGCTGGGATCACGCCCTGAGCCGAAGGCAGACGCTTAACGACTGTGCCACCCAGGCGCCCCACGACCTCATTTTAAAGTTACATCAGCAAAGACCCTCTCTTCAAATAAGGTCACCTTCTGGTTCTGGGGAGACATGTATTTTGGGGGGACTTTGTCCAACCCAGCACGGGTCCCACCCAAACATTACGCAAGAGCGTTGTCCTGTCCTGGTGGCACGTCGCCACATCAGGAATGCTCGCTAACCCCACGCGAGATGGAACAACGAGGACTGTCCTAGACTTTGAGGTTGTTAGAACGATAGAGTGGGGGGTCAGAGTAGCTTCTCTAACTGCCAAGGACTGTTCTGTATTCTGAGATTCTGTCCTTCCTGGGTCTTTTTCATGTGACAAAGGATTTTTTTAATGAGATGATGCTAGTATTTGGCAAGAAGGATATAGGGAATTGTTGTCATCTTGAAAATTGTCCTTAACTGGCAACCCTAAATTGGTCTCTTGTTTTTCTTTTTCTTTCCTTTTTGTCTAGTCCTCAGCCCATTTTCGTTCACTGACCTGTGAAACCCATGTCTGGGAACGATGCCTTACGGAAGTATTTGTACATTTGCCTTCCTCGACTTGAAGAGAACTCCTTGAGCGTAGAAACAGACATGATTTATTTTGTTTCTTCACCCTGCGGCCTTTGTCCGGCCCATGGCATTCACGAAGGGAGAAGTGGATGGGAGTGGTCATGGTAAGTGGGGAGGGGCTTCGCACCCTGGCCACAGGGCCACTGACCATCCAATGGGCACCTTTGACCAGGACGTGAGCCCAGGGCTGGCGGAAGCTGCCTTTGCCTGTGCCACATTCTTCCTGCAGGGCGGCCGGAATCTGCAGGGCCATCTCCTTGGGGAAGGATGCCCCGAAACCAGGACGTGGGGTCTATGCTGGGTCTGCTTGGGATTCTCTTCCTCCGCCCCTCTGCTCATGCTCTTGGTCTCTCTTTCTCTAATATAAATACATAAAGTCTAAAAAAAGAAAGAAACCAGGACGTAAAGCACGTAAGCATGCCTGTTTCTGCCGCTGGGAGTGTGGGCCACACCAGGGCATGTGGCAAAAGCAAGACCACAATTACTCTCTTGGTCATTTGTGCCCCAAAGTATTTTTCCTCAACAGTTGACTTCAGCTTTTTTTTTTTTTTTTCTGGGGAACTCTGTGGTTATACAAGTAACTCTCCTGTGTCCCTAGTTGCTGTTCAAATGACTCTTTCTCTCTGTCTCCACACTAGAAAGGCAGAAGGAAGAGAGAAGGAGTGTGGAGGGCTAAATCAACCTGTCTGAAAGGGTGGGCGTGCCCGGGAACCCGAGGCTCTGGGACCAGGGCTCTGTGACGGGGGTCTGCCTGGAGGAGGGGACTGCGCGGCGCTGGCACACCCTTCCTGATGAAACCCTGTGGGAGAGAAAGAGCCTGCTGCGTTTCACTTTAACTTCTGCAACTTGCGCCTGTCGTCAGAGGCTCACGGGGAAATCTGGAGCTGCCTTCAGCCCAGCTCCCACCCTGACCGCACACGGACGCGTTCTTCGTAAAGCACAAAAGGCAGATAACCTAAAGGAAGGGAAAAAAAATCCCGTAATTCCCCTGCCCAGAGCCAATCACAGTTAAATCTCTGGTTTTCATTCCAGTATTCATCTGTGCACTTTACTTACTTTTACAAAAAGACAATCATACTTTGCAACCTGATTTTCTTATCTTCACTGAATACTATTTGGGGAACATCTTTTCCATCGTCAAATACTGCGTCCAACACTATTTTGGTGCATCGGCAGGATTCAATTGTTGATTGTATCCTGATTTAGTTCAGTAATTCCCTGCGAGAATAGATGACTATTTTAATTAGCTCTGTAAGATCACTACTTTAAATTTTTGGTAAATTCTTGACCTTTGTATTTGGGTGTGTGTGTGTATATATATATAGAGAGAGAGACAGACAGACAGACAGACAGGCAGACAGACGTCAGGTTAGAGTTTAAAAAATCATAGTGCAGTCCTGCTTGGAGGTCCAGCACTACACAGGCTGCAGACGATGGGGGTGTAGACACCAGGGACCACACAAACATTGGATGTCCTCCCTATATTTGTATCAAATACTTTGGTTACGGACTTGAGTGGAATGGATCCGCAGCCCCCCCACCCCCCGCCCACGACGGACCATGCCCACCGCAGCCCCCACCAGCAGACTCAGCACTGCCGTGTCCATTTCACAACAGACAAGGTGATATTTGATATCTGAAAGGGACTGATTGCCTGTGGAAAAAAAAAATCTATGTTTATTTATTAGATTCTCTCCATCTTCTTTGGAATTTGACTCTTTTTAATATGCCCTTTCCTGGAAAGGTTAAACACTTAAGTGTGCTTTGGAGAGCCATCTCCTGAGACGAGCAAGGGAGGCTCGCGAGCAGTGGCCATCATTGTTTCGAAGCAGTGATGAGACATTTCACGAGCTAGTCATCGAAAGCGGATATGTTTATCTGCACCAGCATTCATTGGGGACAAATACCAGATCCACTTGTATTTTTTTCCCTACTGTTGGCAAGCCTTTACCAAAATCAAAATTGAGCTGGAGTGAACTTAGAGATTTTATATATATATAGATACACACACACACATACACATACATATACACATATATATGTGTGTGTGTGTATATGTATATATTTGTTTTAAAATGATGTTCTAAAATCATAGCTGAAATGTATGGGCACTGGTCCCGGAGCACATTCCCTTCCATGACAACACTGCTAGAGAGAAAATGTGTTTGCTCTAGTAAGATTTGCTTTTAGGATTTCTGAATCTGTAGCTTGCGAGAGCCCATCCAGAAAGATGAACAGTTTTTAATCCAGTCTATCCCAGTAAGCAAATATATAGCATTACGTGTGGAGCATATTGATATCGCCAACTTAGACAGATGCACATAAATATAAAAGGGAAAGCTTTTGTTTACATTCTTTGATACAGGGCTTAAGATAAGAGAGAATAAAGGAAATGTGCCAAGTCTTGCCTGCTTCCCTCTGAATCTCCCGAGACTCGTTCCTTTGTCAAATTAAATAATTTCATCTTTAATATGAATGCTTTCATAGGGCTCAGTTCGTTTAAAAATATACGCCAAAGCTTAGCCTTGCAAATCTGAGACTCAGGACCCTATAAAAACACAGTGTTTGGGTTGTGACTGAGGACAACGTCAGGCAGGGGCTGCCATCGGGAGGCTTGTTCGCCTCCTGGATGTTTGACTCCATGGCCGTCCATCCGCTGACACACTGGATGACAAAGGCTTTGCCTGTTCATTCTCGTCGTCACCGACATCCAACCGACAGCCAATTCTCCTGTGTGCGTGCCTTCCAAAGACGGGATAGTGGGACGGAGGGAGAAGACAGGTGTCCAGCAGGAACCGTGCAGGGTTGGGGCGCTCTGGCCAGGGGAGGTGGTGGCATCGAAGGGAGGTCTTTACCAGACAAGAGACCGCGAACTTGCAGAGGACGTAGTCTGCGTCGTCATGAGCTGCCTCCTCGGAGCATCTTACCTGTGGGGCAGGGTTATCAGATCAAAACGAGACCAGACAGGACCCGATGGCGAAGGAACTTTACCATCAGACCCATTTCTTGTTTCTGTTGTCCGGATTAGCAGAAGTCTCTCCACAGTCTAAAAGAAAATGCAGAAGAGAAAGTGTGCGTGAGCGGGGAGCAGCCCTCTCCCCTGTTCTGTCTAGATTTTGGAGAAGTCCGGTGAACTCGGGGTTTCTGTGTAGGCGTCCACGGTGACCTGCTACCTCCCGCCCTTGTCCACAGAGGACACGCCTCCTCTGCAATCCAGCTGGCTCTCTTCTCCCCCTCGAGGACTGTGCAAGCCCCCTGGCGACAAGACTTCAGGGCCCTGATTCCTTCTGAGAGGTTTGGACGGAACGTGTGGTCCATATAAAGCCACTTGTCAGTACTCACGAGAGCTAGGCTCTGCCCTAAGCTTTTCCATTCAGTGTCTCGGGTTTTCCTCACAATGGCTATAGTTATCTCCCTTTTATAGATGAGGCAAGTCCTAGAAGGGTCAACACTTCCATAGCTCTTTACGTGGGAGCAGCCAAGATTCAGGCTGCAGAGCTCAGCCGTAGCCCAGCGAGCGGTCTTTGAACTTTGTGCGAGGGGTTCCCACACACTGAGCCCGGAGCCCCAGAGCACCTGCCGCAGAACTGACCTGGGTCCCCAGGGCCCCCGACCACCTATTCTAGCTCTCTCTGGCCCGTCAGTGAGCGGGGATCAGGGGGCCCCTGGCCAGGGAGGATTCGCAAGTGGCCCCTCAAAGACGTTGCTCAGAAGGCCCGCGTGGCTGAGCTGTGGCTCCTCAGAGGACCCCCGTGTGAGCTGCTGCAGGGTCTCTCTGGGACCCTTCCTGCCCTTTGTCCTCGTGAGCCATGCTTTTCTCCTGTTCGCCGTCACTGCTTTGGGAAAATCCATTGAGAAATCCCTGCTTGCTTTTCCATTGCAAGTTATTTCTAAATTCAGGAGGAAGAGGAGGAGAAAGAAATGAAGACATCCTTGCCCTAGAATTTAACTCTTCCCCTGAAATTGGAAACAAGCATGTCATTTATGTTGAAACTCCAGCCTGGCTTAGCTCACAGAACACCATCTATCAAAATTCCTAGCTCGTAGAGTCACTGTGCCAGACTCAATTACAGAGTTAATTCCACCCTAACTGGAAACAGAGGTTTTGGTTCATTTCCTCCAAAACCTCTGGGGATGCCTTTCATGCAATCCCAGTGTGTCCGAATTCAAGCCAGTTCAGTTGAGATCAATGGGCACTTTCTGGCTCATCTTCTATGAATGTAGAAACACACACACGCAGGAACGCCTACCCGAGACTCACGCACAGGCGCGTGTGCTCGTACACACACACACGCACACGCACACAGTCCCGGGGTCGCTCTTAGTCTCCCTCGACACGTGCAAGCCATATATGTTTACTTCTTCACGCGTTCTCTCACGAATTATTTTCTTAGATTGCTACCTCCATCTCGTTCTCATTGCCAAAGTCCCATGTAGATGGACAGGAAGTGACAGGAACAGAACGCCGCGTCTTAAGAGAGCTCACCACAGACTGTATTACAACACTGCTAATATCAGACCGTTTCCTTCGCCTGGAAGAACTCCTGCCAGTTCTGATACGCAACCGAATTGTGGTTTTCACTCCTGCTCAGAAGACTGTGGGCCGGCCGTCATTATTTATCTACTCAGATGCTTGCGGAAAAATACGGTTGCGTAAATATGCAACCTGTGTCTCCAATACAGCCATTCTTCTCATTCAGGACAAAATTGGCAACGTTTTCTGGTTTTTCTCAACCAGATACATTAGGTAAAATTGCATAAAATTATCATTTATACCTATACATGTATATATTTTTAAACATAAGCTTACATGATTGGAAATTTCAGATAGAAGAAGAGTCTGACTTTTGACATGATTGTAAGATTGTGACTACTAGCTTAAGACAAAGCATTAAGCTTCCTAAGGTATTAATCAGTGCTCGTTTCGGCGGCCCATACAGTCAAGTCAGATAACAGAGACGATTAGCATGTGCCTGTATGAGGATGACATGAGATTTGTGAAGCGTTCCATAAAAAAAATTAAAAAACTATTAATTAATGAATTAAACTATAGAATTTTCAAAGACAAGAACATATAAATACTGGAACTTTCTAAACAAAAGTGTGTGTTTATACACAAGCCATTGGGTATGACACAAGTAAGCAGAAAAACACAAAAGTACAGGGTATAATTTGAGGAGAGAGTCACATTTTGTGAAATGGCAGTATTGTTAATTGTATTAGCTTCTAAAGATACTAATAAAAAAGCTCACAATGTGGTTGTCTAAGGCAAAATATACTCATGAACAGGAAAAACACTTTCGTAAATTACATATAGACCCAGTAAGTAGATTGAATAAGAACTAGGGGAAGGGCAGACGCAGATACCTATAATTTAATAGGAAAAATGTTAGTTTTGTCTTTCTAATGTGAGGATGAACCATTTTGATTTTAGATGTAGATCCATCACCAGCTCTCAGGTGAGTTTTGCTGGTGACTGGGAAGTCACAGAGCATCTTCGAGCCTTAGTTTTCCAATGGTGGGGGGCTCACAAGGTCCGGTCGGGTCATCCGAGGCCATCTGGTTGTTCCGAGATGGGTCAGCTGGCTAATACTGGACACACTCGAGGGATGTTGTAGGTCAGAGGAACCCCAGACCTCGGAGGCGGAAGGGCTGCTGAATGAATCCCACATCCATATCCGTCCAAATTTCTGGGGACCGCCCTATGCCACTGGATTAGTTTCAGCTTGGGGACTTCTAATCCTGTGTCTCAGGTCTTTGGAGATGAGGAAACACTGCATTTCCAGCTTGGGAGAGAAAACAAGGACTCTCACTGAATGACTGGAAATACAACCCAAAAAACACCATTGCCCCTAAACTTACCTGTCCTTCCTGAGGCCCCCACCACTGCCTGTCCTGAATCACGGGGGCTATGGGAACAGGACATGGACTATCCGAATCATCTTGCCCACGTACCTGAGAGGGAACCTTTGCTGGAGGAGAAGTCCCTATGGACTCAGAGGGAGCACCTGCGGGCCAGAGTGATTGACCCCCCACACTACCTAAAATCTCAGAGTCGAGGGCGTTCAGTACTGTTATTCTAGCCCTCCCTTAATTTGCGGGGGGCTGACACTGAGACCAAGAAAGGAGGGGGCAGACGCAATTGGTCACTGCAGAGGTCACCGCATAGCCCCGGGCTCTGGGACGCGGACGCGGCGCGAGGGGGCAGGGTCTTCCTAACAGTTGGCCGTTAGAATGAGCATCGCCGTGCCGGGCGGGCAGCGGACCTGCCACGGCCTGCCACGCTCAAGCCACCAACGTGGACATTTCCTTAGCGAGAAAAGGGGAGGATCGTCCTTCTTTGTGCAATTGATGAACTAAAAATAAAACCCAGGACTTTACAGAAGATCCAAAGGAGAGAGCCGCTCGCCGCTCGGGTCGGGGGCCGTGGCCTCTGTCTGACCGGCTTGAGGGCCGGTGGGAGCGCCTCTGTGCAGTCAGCCCCCAGTGCACAGCGTCATTCCCACGTTTGCCTTTTGAAGTGTCTGGCTTGCAGTCACCCAGAGCACTGTCTGAACGTAGCCTGATCTTCCTGTCAGGGGTGTAAACAAGTTCTCTCTGATCTGCTGTCACAGAGCAGCCTGACCTCGGGCTGGTCCCCGGGCCGCGGACTCTAGGTTAATGCCTTCCTGGTGCTCGGGTCTGGAAGGCGTCCAAGGGAGGAAACCTACAACCCGTGCAAAAGGAGCAGATGTGCAAAGATGTTTTTTAACTTCTCCTCTCATAAATACTTTAAGGAAGTATTCATTTCATACTTCCTTTTTTTTTTTTTTTCTTTTAAACCTTCCTCTGGGAAGGGTGAACATGAAAGCCTTCCTTCCCTCAGCCTCTGAAATCCCTGTGTGGCTGCAGCTCCACTCACCTGTCCACAATGCCCTTGCAAGAATCTTCCACCCCTTCTTCCTTTACTTTTGAGAATCATTACCTGTGTCACAAACATTTTTACAGGTGCCAGTATTCAGCTCTGATAAAATTACCCAAATTAGAAAAGCACGCTGATGTTTACCTAGATTTATGTAAAAGAGGTTTTTTGGTTGCTGTTGTGAGTTCTTAAGTGTTGATTGAATAAATGAATGGATGACTCATAGTCGCATTGCTACTATGATTGGAGACAGACTTAATTTTACATCCTAAATGCTTATTTCGAATATCTATTTGCTGAAAATTTTTCCTTAAATAAACTTTTTTTTTTTTTTTAAATCTTGGAATAAGTTTAGAACTTCAGAACATTCACAGGGCTCGTACAGGGAAGCCCCCTGATGTTAGCATCCTACATAACCATGACTTTGAAATCCACACAGCTCCATTACACTTAACCCAGTCACGTAGACTTCATTCAGATTTCACTTGGTTTTCAGTTAATGTGCCTTTTCTGTCCAGGATCCAATTAAGGGTATCATGCCGTACTTAGGACGGGTTGTATCTTTTTTCTCATAAAATTAAAAGAGCACAAATTGCCCTGTAAAAAAAATAACAGTTGATGAACTTTATTAGGAGTTGGCAGGATTCTTCGACAAAGGGTCGGACAGTAAATCGTACAGAATTTGTGTCCAGATGCTGAGTGCTGCCGTCGCCACTATAACGCAAACGCAGCCACAGACTGTAAGTAAACAAATGGGCCATAACACTGTTCCAGTAATACTGTATTTGCAGAAGCGTGTGGTGGCCATATTTGAGCCTTAGGCAATAGTTAGCCGACCTCTGATTTTATGGAGCTATGATCCAGCGTCAAACCCGGTGTAATAATCACTAAAATCCACCTTCTCTCATTGTGACCAAAGCTTTTAGGGCCTCTGTACACCCTGGAGCGAGTGGGCCCTGTGCTGAAGTGTGGGTCTTTACGTGGGCCCCTCCTGTTGTCTGTCTACACTGGGGGTGACAGAATGGTCTTGACTGAAGATTTCTCTGTCTACTTTGATCTAGACCCAGAAATCCTCATCCATATTACTAATAGAATAATCATCACGGACATTTAAATGATCAGTTTAGGGTTATTATCATGTGATGGGGTATGAGTTACCACCTGCTCTGGGGGCCACTTTTGAACAGTTGTCTGGTAAATCTGGCCAATCAAGTCCATTGAAATGAAATTTGTTTTTGTAAGATTCATTCACCTCTCATACAGTTAGAGTCAGAAGTTACTCTTTGGAAAAGGGTGCTGTTCATTCTAAGTTGTTCGTCTCTTTTGAAAATACAGATTCTGTTTTTTAGGGCAGTTTCAGGTGAACGGAAACATCGAGAAGGAGGCACAAGGAGTTCTCACATACATCCCGCCCTCACGAATGCAGATTACCACAGCGCGACGGCTAATTGTATATATCAACTTGACTGGGCCACAGAGTGTCCAGATAATTGGTCATTTTGGGTATTTCTGTGAGGGTGTTTTTAGGATGAGATTAACAATTAAGCCGCACACGGAGTAAAGTAGATTGCCCTCCATAATGTGTGGGCCTCATCCAGTCAGTTGAAGGCTCGCCTAGAACAAAGACTGACCCTTCCCCAAGGAGGAAATACTTTCTTCTGCGTGACTGCTTTTGAACAGGGAGATTGGCTTTTCCTGGGTGTCGAGTCTGCCGCCCGTTGGACTGGAATTTATGCTGTTTGCTCTCCTGGGTCTCTAGCTCGTACGCTGTAGATCCTGGGATTTGTCAACTTCCATAATCACCTGAGCCAATTCCTCATCATAAATCTTTACACACACACACACACACACACACACACACACACACACACACATTCTATTGGTCTCCATTGGTCTTGTTTCAATATCCCCCCACCAGGATGATGTACTTGTTGTATTTGAGGAACTCACACCGACATGTAATCGTCACCCAGAGTCCGTACTTTACACGAACGGTCACTCTTGGTGCTGTACATTCTATGGGTTTGGACAAATCTATAATGACATGTCCCCATTCCTATAGCATTAGACAGAGTAGTTTCACTGCCCTACAAACCCTCCGTGCTCCACCTGTTCATCCCTCCCCCCGCTCCCCCACCTTTGGCAACCATTGATCTCTCTACCATCGCCATAGCTTTGCCTTTTCCCAGAATGTCGTAGTGGGAATCACACAGGGTGGAGCCATTTCAGATCGGCTTCTTTCACTAAGGAATGAGCATTTAAGTTTCCTCCGTGTCTTTTACACATAGAGCACATTTTTTTTTTAAGAACTGCATAATAGTCCATTGTCTGGATGCCCCGGCATATCCACTCGCCTACTGAGGGGCACCTTGGTTGCTTCCAAGTTTGAGCAATTATGAACCGAGCTGGTGCAAACGTCGTGTGTAGGTTTTTGTGTGGACATAAGTTTTCATCTCATTTGAATAAATACCAAGGAGTGTGACGGCTGGGTCATGTGGTAAGAGTACGTTTAGGTTACAAGACACTGTCCAACTTTCTCCCAAAGTGGCCACGCCATTTTGCGTCCCCCCAGCAGTGAATGAGGGTGCCCGGGGCTCCACATCCTCCCCAGCATTGGGTGCTGTCAGCACTCTGGGTTTGGGCCGTTCTAACAGGTGTGCAGTGGCTTCTCGTTGTTTCAATTAGCAATTCCCTAGTGATAGATGATGTTGAACGTCTTTTCATGTGTTTGTTTGCAGCTGTGTATCTTCTTTGGTGAGGAGTCTGTTCAGATCTTCTCTTCACTTTTGAAGTTGGGTTGTTCCTTTTCTTATTGACTTTCAAGAGTTCTTTGTATATTTTGGATAACAGTCCTTGGTCAGATGTGTCATTTGCAAATATTTTCTCACAATGTGCTGTGGCTTGTCTTATCCTCTTGACAGCATCTTTTGCAGGGCAGAAAATTTTGATTTTAATGAAGTCCAGCTTGTCCATTCTTTCTGTTTCAGGTCATGCTTGTTCTGTAAACAGTCATCACCAAGTCCAAATCATCTGCAGTTGCTCCTATGTCATTTCCTGGGAGCTTTAGAGTTTTCCCTTTTACATTTAGTTCTATGATCTTTTGTGAGTCAATTTTTGTGAAGGAAATAAAGTCAGTGTTTAGATTCTTTTTTTTGTTTTGTTTTGTTTTTTTGCATGTGAATGTCCAGTTGTTTCAGTACCTTTTGTTGAAAAGACTCCCCTATTTTCATTGATTTGCCTTTGTTCTTTGTCAAAGACCATTTGGCTGTACGTGTGCGGGTCTCTTTCTGGGCTCTCTATTTGTTCCGTTGATCTGTTTGTCTCTTCTCTCACCAAGGCCACACTGTCTTGATTCCGGCAGCTCTACGGCAAGTCTCGAAGCTCGTACCAGTCCTCCAATTTTTCTTCCTAATATTGTGTGGGTTATTCTGAGTTTGTTCCTCTTTTAAAATTTTATGAGACTGTGAGATATGGATTCTTCAACTCTATTTTTGTGACAAATGAAAATACATATGGCTTTTAATTAAGGTTTTATGTACACATTCCTTGAAACTCTCTACTTGTAGGCTTTTAGTCTTCCCTATTCTGAGACTCCTTGACATTCAACTAGCCCTTGATTTTGTTTTATTTTTCCCATTGGGCGTCATCATGTGCACGATGTTGGTTTTTTGTTTTACAAAATTGGTTCTGTAAGTTTTTAATGCCCCAGTCATCATCTACAGAAGCCACAGTTTGGGGATTAAAGACTTGTCTACATGGCTGAGGAAAATGAATTTCCCAGAGTTACAAGGTGTGGTTTTTGGCATGTTCAGTAAGAAACAAATAGTAAAAAGGAATTTCTAAGAACATTCCCCTACCTATGAGTAATTTGGTCTTATTTCCTGCTTGACCTTTCTGAAGGGAACACATCCTCCTGGGAATACCCCCAGGTTTCATGAGACCCTGAGGGAATTGTGGTTTATGGGCAGAGCTAAAAAGAGTTGATATTACGGAAGGAGGAACTGACAGCTTTGCTTTGGGACTAAAGACTGCTGGCTTTCCCCTTGCCCTGACTCAACCAAGAAGTTTTTTGGGTCCAGGAATGTGATCTGGGGAAGACTAAAAAATGGCATCACTAATGGTTCAACACACGCTCGTCCAGTGTTTGACACTGAGTGTTTGACAGGGTGACTGACACAATCATTGGAAACTGGAAATTGTCCATTTTAAAACTGATGTTTCCTTTTAAACCCATGATTTTGATTCTTTATTATTATTTTTTGGAACACTTTAGGAATGTCTTGGCAGCTATGGATTGTGTCCCTAGAAAAATAGTTACACAAAAATTTGCTTATATTTTTAAAGGGATTTAAAGACTCTGTACACCTCAGAATGAAAACCTGTGGTTTAATATTCTACTGTACAACTTACATTTTGAAATCATGTATACTACATAAGTTTGTAATAAGTGAGTAAATACAAGATCATATATACTACTTAAGTTCTTCTGAGTCTTATCTTATGCACGAACCCTCTGTTGACTGTGATGGTTTTGTTTCAATGCTATAAACCAAGAGTGAGCAAACTGCAGTCTGTGGGCCTGGTATGGCCAACCACCTGCTTTTCTAAATAAAGTTTTATTAGAACACGGCCACAAGTTGTTTATACATTATTTACAGCTGCTTACATACTACAAGCACAGAGTGGATAGTTGAGAGAGAGAGACTGTATGACCTGCAAAACTGGAGATCTTTACTATTTGGACCTATTTTAAAAAGTTGGCTGACTTTGGCTATAGAAAAGGCCTTTGGGAAAATGGAATTTACGGCTTTATATTTAATACGTGGGGATAATTAACTATATTTGAGACATTCTCCAGATCACAGGATGCCGACATTCCTGGAGCAGGGTGCTCCAGACTCCTGCCCTGTCCCCTCGGAATGTGGTTCGAGGCTGTAAGCCAAAGACAGTTCTCACCCCAGGGTGGAAACAAGGCCCTCCCAGGCCCCCACCTGCCTCTCCAACCGCATCCCTGCACCACCGCAGACCTGGTAGGTCACGTAACCTTGCCTGGCTGGTCCGGTCCTGCCTTCCCTGCTCTGAAGCACCCTGTTGAGTAAATGAATGTATGAAACTCCAAAGGTCCCTATTTATTTCATGGTAATGAGGTACGATGTGTGCTTGCCTTCCTCACGCGGTGGCTCTGAGAATCCATTAAGTATGTATCTCCATTCCTTAGCCCTCATGCTTAGCCCATGTTCCCACTTCTATTTCTTGTAAATAAAAAGAAAGTGTCAGGCCTGGAGCTCCCTGGGGCTAACATGGGGCGGTTTTGAGCGCTTCCTGGGTGCGTCCCTCGTTCAGCAAGCGCTACTGAGTGGCCTCCCCATGGGCAGCTCCTAACACCACGCTGGGAACAGACAACGCAGATGTTGCTGAAGGCCGGGCCCCTGATGGCAGAGCGTGGCTGCCAATTCCTGCCCAGGGCCCGCCATGCGAGGGCTCCTTCCATCCTCTTTCTTCTGACCGAGCACCAGGACGGGGCTGCCCCGCAGCTGGGTTTGCACCAGTCCACGACGGGAGGAAAGCCGGATCTTATTAAAAGGCGTGTGCTGCGAGATCTGCTCATGTCTGTGGCGAGTAAATCCAAGCAGAGGAGTGGGGCCCAAAATGAGAAGCCAGCTGTGACACATGCGCCAGCTGCGTCCTCAGGATGGGAGATGGGACAGGATGGCAAACAAGACCGCCCAGTGAAGGACGTGTGGGCCCCGGAGTGGGGTGCGGCCACTGCCACCGCGAGAGCCCCGCTGCCACTGCCAGGAGGGGAGAGCCTGAGGGGGTCCAACCCCGGGGGAGCAGTGGGGACGTGGGAGCGGGACTGCGCCTGCTTGGGGCACGTGCACCTGCTGGGAAGGGCAGTTTGGTGGGGCGGGGGGTGGGGGTGTCGCAGGCTGAGCTTTACTCCAGCCCCACGGGGCACGGTCGCCGCATGCAGGGTGAGCTCCAAGGGCCGCGTCTGCCCCGCGCAAGAGGCAGCCGCCTCTGATTAATGCTCAGAGGCAGTGCCCGTACCTGTTAGTGGACATATGCTTGTCGTTACAGCCATCTGCTGGACTGGCATCCGGCCCGCTCCCACATGCTGGTGCCAAGCGCGGGCTGGAGAGGCACGGACCTAAGGTAGGCTGCGCCTGGCCGGCTGGCGTCCCCCCGGGAAGAAGCCAGTGCTGCCTGCTTCCTCCTGCGCAAGGCCGGCCCCTCCTCGGAAGGAGGACTCTCGAGGCACTCCTCGCCTCCCGTTTGCAAGAGGAAATGGTATGTATTTTCCGTACTACTCATAACCCCCGAGATATTTAACTATTCCTCTCCCCACGCCGTGCGTAATGCGTCTGCTTTCCCACAGACGATGCTGATGCCTCTCGGTGCTTGTCACCTGGCGCCCGGTCAGCGTCACATTTGGCCCCATCGCCTCCCTCCTCAGTCCCCAACAACATCAGAAGGAAACGTGGTTGGCCAGCATCGCATTTCAAAACCCCTGAGCCGACCGTGGGAAGGGGCTGACATTTCCACACACAGGGCAGTGCACGCAGCTCTCACGGACTCCGCAGGTCAGGTCGGCCATATGTGAGGAAACAGCTAGAAGGATTTCAAAAGCTAAAGCTGTTCTCCGCATACCTCTTTTGGAAAGCAGGGCGGGGAAGTCACAGACTTTGCAGAAACGGGTTCTCAGCCAGGCCATATCCTCTTCAGGAGGCGAAAAGGTGTCCCCCGTGGCCCCAAGCACCTGGATAGGACAGCAGTCTGTGGGCCTTCAAACAGCCATGGGACACACAGGTATACAGACGTCTGTGACATTAACATTTTATGGGATAGGATTAAAAAAGAAATGTCTGGAAAGGCTCTGGAAGAAGCAGTAATGTAACAAGTTTAAGGGTCTCCAGTGCAGAGGGGTGGCCCACGGGATGCTGGAGCCACGTGTGGCCACTGGGATTGTGGCTTCCTCTCTCTTTCTTCAGGAACGGGCTGAGCAGGAGACAAGGACATTAGGGGGTCACATCAGTGTTCTGGGAGCTCCTCCCTTCTGGCCCTGAGCCCTGCTGGGTGAGACAGACCCCGGTCTCCCTCCAAGGAGATTATGTTCCAATTGGAAAAAAGAGGAAATAAGAAGTCAAATATCAATTAAAAAACAGAAGGACCCTCTTAGGTGACTGGGAGTTCTCTCTGAAGAAGGGTCATTTCAGTCAGAAGCTGAGCCTTGGGAGGAGCCAACACCCCAGACAGAGGGGGTTGCAAGCAGGTTGAGGGGGGCAGTGAGCACTGTGGGGACAGGGGTGGGGGGCCCAGTGCTCACGAGCTGCACCCGAGCACCGTGAAGGTCTGGATGGGTCTCTGAGCCTGGGGGCCTGTGCCGTTGAAACATTTTCCAGAACTTCGTGTCCCTTTGCAACCTGAGAATGTGGCCTTATTTGGAAAGAGGGTCTTTGCTGAGGTCCTCAGGGTGAGACAGGTGGGTTAGGATGGGCCCTAATCAGTGAGTGCCCTCCGGTGAGAAGCAGGAAGTGACACAGACACACACACACAGACACACACGTACACACACACGTACACACACACGTACACATGCTCCCACGCGCCCTGGGTGGGGGCTCGGAGGAGAGCAGGCGGGAAGGAGGCAGCCAGGCCCCTGGGGGGTGGGGCCCTGGAGCCAGGGGCGGGGTGCTGGGCTGAGAGGGGTGAGCCGGGGGGAGGGCACTCCAGGGTTTCTGGCTGTAGACATTGTGTGCTGAGATGGGAAAGGGGGCAAGGGCAGGGTGGAGGGAGGGACGGAGTCCTGCTTTGGGCTTCGGTTTCAGACGTCCACAAGGTCCGAGCGGAGAGGCTACCTGCCTCTCTCCGGCACCTCATCCGTAACAATCTTACCCTTTTTTTTTTTTTTTTTTTTTTAGTTTACTGAGAAAGTAGCTTTTCACTTTGGCCCAACTCGCTTCTTTAGCGTGTTATACTTGCTTTCAAGGCTGAGGAACATTTTTCTGCATTGTCAACCCTGGGGAAGGCATACTGCTGATATCCTGGCGGCATCATGTCAGACTCTGAGCTTCCAGCTTCGGAAGAGTGGGGCCTCTCCACTCGGAAGCTCCCCCTGGAGTAAGTCAGCACCTCACTCAGTGAGATGGCCCAGTTGCGGAAGGTAGGCTGACCTCGGGCCCCTGGTCCTGCACACTCCAGTGTCGTGGAACGGCAGCCTCCCTCCCTCGCTGCTGGCTGGGCCCCCAGCTCCTGCAGGCTCTGCCCACCTCCTCTTGCTCATTGTCACTTCTGCGGACCCTCAATCCCCTGCTGTCTCTCCATCCCAGGGTCAGGACCTGTGTCCCACCAGCATCCTAACTCCCATGCTGCTTGCCGAATGGGACTTGTTTCTTTCCTCACTGCCTTCGTAGTGTTAACACAGAGTTGATTTAATTTTATGTGATTTCTTAGCTCCTTATAGTTCTCTGTCTCAAGAACTTGGGCAAATTTACCAGATTCTTGTTTGGGGGGTTAGTCGAAGGGTCTCACTTGCTGCACGCCAACACCTTCTTCCCTGACATGTCAGCCCAATCCCAGAACAAGTCCTCACCTGCAGGACCTCCTGTGCTCTGGGCCGTCGTAAGGAGCAAATAAACTATTACCTTGTGTTTTTGAAAATCAGAACTTCAGCCTACAGGCTGACTGAGTGCCAGGGATCTGTTTGCCATTTCATGTTTGTACTGTGCGTCCCGGCCGTCCAACTCCTGGCTAGCACTTGTCAAGTGAGGATTTCAGTGGAGGGTATAATCACCAAGAGGACCCTTCCAGAATCTTCCTGATGCCTACAAATACGTTTCAACTATCTTGTCACAATTGATATTCTTCCACGGAGAGGCAATAAAGGGAATTTACGGTTCCTGATACATGGATTTTCTCCAGAAATTTATTGATCACATAAAATTAAGTCAAGCAAAAGATGCTACATTTTACAACTATTTTTTAATATCTTTGTGCAACCTTCCTCTTTAAAAAAAATGGGAACATTTTCATGCTAAGACATTCTGCAAGTTGCTGGGTACCGATTCCCATTTTGGTGGACACATTGTGGACGTTTTCACGGGGCAACTGTCCTCCTGAGGTAGTCATTTTCCACAGAAAGCAGAAAGCCTGGGAATGTCCCCAAATTAGGGGTCTTCTCGTTGTCTAACTAGGAGGGCTGATCCAGGTTCATTTACAGGGATTTGAGTTGGACAAGCTGCCATGTAAACAGAGTGTTCGGAAGCGCTTAGCCGGTGAGTACTGCACAGTCAAAGCCATTGGAACTCAACACACAGACGGAAATACTGTTTCAGCGCTTGTAAGTACCTGTTGAATGACTCAAATACATTGCACTGACCATATGATTGGCTATGGAGGCCCCCCACGTAAAGACGCCTGGGTGGGCAGAGGGCGAGGGCACAGCCACAGCCAAATTCCTGTTTTTGCATGACCTAACTTATCTCATTGCACCCAAAGAGCAGCTCATTTGGACAAATGATGTCCCCAATGGGCAAAACCCAAGTTTGCAAATGCACTGAAACTTACAAAAAAATGAACGATCAGAGGAGAAAGAAAGTCTAAATCAGGGGCGCCTGGGTGGCACAGCGGTTAAGCGTCTGCCTTCGGCTCAGGGCGTGATCCCCGCGTTATGGGATCGAGCCCCACATCAGGCTCCTCCGCTATGAGCCTGCTTCTTCCTCTCGCACTCCCCCTGCTTGTGTTCCCTCTCTCGCTGGCTGTCTCTCTCTCTCTGTCAAATAAATAAATAAAATCTTAAAAAAAAAAAAAAGAATATTTACGCACAGTTTCTTTAAAAAAAAAAAGAAAGTCTAAATCAATTCAACAAAGTCATGAGGTGAGGAAAAGGAATGGCTGTCCATGTGAAAAATAAGGAAACGGGAGAAAACCGTGGGACCACAGCCCCCTCCCCAGCCCCGGTCTGAATGTTGTGTCCTTTCTGAATGCGACACGTGCCGTGGAAATAGGACGATGAAATACGGCAAACTGTACCCCGTGTTGCCTCTGCTTCTGAACAGCACAGACTTTTTGTTTATGATGGAAATCAGTATGTGAAAAGAAATCAATCTGTCAATATGTTCTTGTTTTTCTCCACCAGCAAGGAGCTCAGCTGATTTTGAAAAGCCAAAAGGAACACGGGCTGCCTCTTATAATTAAGTCCCCCCAGGAAGCTTAGCCTTTGGAAGTCACACTTTCTTGAGGGACAATCAGAGCGGCTTGGCTCGTCTGACCTTGCAGGGGCGTGAAAGCAAGCCCCGCGTGAGGAAATGCGCTTCCCGCCGTGCCTTGGAAGCCACGCTGCCGCCCGCTGTGGGGAGCGGGTCGGGCAGGGGGACCCACAGGGGCTCCCCCATGGTTGGGAGTAACAGAAATCTCTGCACAATAGGGGAGAGCATCTGGAGTAAGAGGCCACAGGCCAGCAGACATCAGGGCACCTTTTTAAGCTCCCTTTCGAGGAACGCGGTGACCGACCGCTTCTTACCTAGACAAGTACACTATTCAACAGTTACAATGTCCCCGGAGAGTTTGGGGAGCGGAGACATGACAGGGTACTGTAACTCCCACATCGTGGTTTATTAAGAGAAAAACGTAGCCTTCATCTGTCTTCTGCCTACAATTCCCTCTCCTTCTGAGCCTCATCCCACCCTGGCCTCTTCGTCTTGAAGGAAGGAAAAATAAATTTATATCAATCTGAGGATACTCTTGCCAGACCTCCTCGATTTAATTATTTACAGCTCTTGGATCCGTATAAAGAGAAACATAAAAAGCAAAGCCCCAAACCTCAAGCAATTTGAAATACCCAGTTAAATGAGTGACAATATTTATCTTCTAGAAAAGACCTTTAAAGAAAGACTCAGAGGAAAAACAAAAGAAAAATAATCATTTGGTGTATTTCCTCAACATATTGGTTTTTTAATTGTCAGTGTATGCATTCCAGCTTCCGCCCAGAAATCTGCATCCGTGCTTATTAGTAAAGACTGAGCATCACCGGGAAATTCTGTTACTATGGCAAAAGCTTTTATCGGAAGAGTGCTGGAAATGAGAGGAACTCCCAAAATGTACGGCGAAAAACATGAAGATGGGAAGACGTCCTTCACTCTCGGGCTTTAGCGTTTTGAAAGAAATGGTGACAATTACATCAAATATTTAGCAATCACTTGCTAGGTAAACGACCCTATTTTGAGAGTCGGTTTCCTGGTGTCAAGGACCTTCTTTCTCATTGGGGAACGCAGACATAATCACGGGAGAAGTTAGAGATAAGCTCGGAACAACAGGCAGACGATTACCTTAATGTAATACATACGTGTTTAATTGAGAAATAAATTACACAGGGGCTGTGAAGGGAGTCCAGATGAGGGAGACAGGATGGGCCATGTTTGCTCAAGGAAGGTCTCACTGGGGAAAGGGGGTAGGAATAGATTTTAATGGCGGATGGTGTCAGGTGAGGCCAGAAAGGGTAAGGATTGTGGGAAAGTTAAGCTGTGTATTTGAGGGCTTAGGGGATTGACTAAAATTGGGCATCTGTGAAGGTAGAGGTTGAGATCCCAGATTAAAAAGACCCATGAATCTACGTTCTGGGCAGGGGCCGTTCCTTTGAAACGCTAAGGGATTTGGATATTATCCTATAGAAAAGGAACAGAGGCTGAAGATTTTTGATGGGTTTTCGTTGCCGTCTTCTCTCCCAAAGATGGCAGCCGTGCAGGGATGGCAGCCTGTGCCGGCAGGGGGGTGGGGGGGGTCCTAATTCAGTAGTTCATTTGCTCGCCATCCAGTTCTGCTCTAGTTCCCGCTCTGAGGTTGGCAAACATGGCCCTGCAGTGTGGTATACTTTGTGTTTCCAGCCTACCCCAACAGAGCTCAGCCTCTCCAGAGTTGGGGCTTTCTGCCAACAAGCCCCAATCTGTCCATGAATCAGCTTTCAGCGTCTGCCGGCGGTATCTCCCCAAAGCTTACTGCCCACCTGCTTGAACCTGCCGGTTTCCAGGGATACAGACGAGGTCCGCCCCTGCTCCCACCAGGCTGACTGTGGTGGGCAGTTCCGGGCTTCTGTGTGAACGGCATGCACACTCCACACAACCTTGACCACCTTCAGACAGTCTCCTGGTTGCCACTTGACTCTCCAGACACACATTTCCAAGTGCTTATCGCTAGAAAACTCAAATCTCGAGGATGCCCCCATAGCTAGGTGTGTAGACTTAACACATTCTCTGTCTCTACCTGGAATCGTGGCTCAGCTCCTGCGCACCCAGGGCCTCCCATAGCTAACCAGGCAAGGCCAAGGAGTATGAGGTTTAAAGCAAGACATCAAGAGCATTATGCTTGCTATTGTGTAAACTGTAGTAGCAGGTGAGAAGGGTAGAAAGGAAACTTGTTAGGAGGGGTTGGATGTGCCATGAGATAAAAAGGCCTGGGCTCTGGAGGTGGTGCGGGGACTGAAGAGGAAGGGAGGGATATGGAATAAAAAAAAGGGAACAAAGAAGGCAGAAAGGTTGGTGGCTTCTTGGTCCTAAGCGACAGGAAGAAGTGGGGTGGTCAAAGAAGACTGGAGAGCTTCTGGCGTGGGAGACTGAGAGAATGAGGGTGCCACTCACAGAAATCCGGGGAAGCAGAAGGGACATTTCACAGGGATGGGCACGTTGAATTTAGTGCCACAATAAAGTAAAAATGGGACCTTTTCTCAATGTCTTACAGTGAGAGATGTTGCTAGTGGGTGATTTTGTCAGTCAAGAAAATATAGGAATAAATTAGTAAGAGATCAAAGAATTCTTTGAGGGAAATGTTACTATGTAAGAAGAAGTAGAGAGGGGGAGAGAGGAGGAACAGCCAAGAAAAGGCAAAGAAAAAGCCAAAGAGGTTGCAATGGAACCAAGTTATTTCAGGGTCACAGAAGTCAAATTTAAAAAGAAATATGCCAGTCATGTCAAATGCCCTTGAGAGGTCACCGTGAATAGAGAGGACACCTAATGTGGGATTGAGGAACTCACTGGTGTTCACAGGGCTATCCCTCCCTGGTGGTGGAGACAGAAGTTGGACTACGCCAGCCAGGAGGTCAACGGTTACCTGGAAGTTTGCATCTAGGTTTGGGGATGAGTAAGTAGTAATCATGGAGAGATTTGGTGGTGAGAAGCATGAGGACTTCTGCGTGTGGAGGAAGAGAAACCACTCCCTGCAGTTGTAAAGACTGGAAAAGACACGGGATAAAGACATTTAGAAAGGGAGAAGAGGAAGATGGAGGGAGGCTCTCATGCCACTTGACCTGTTTTGTAAATAGAGGTGAAATCATTTCTTTTGAAGGGACATGGGGTTGAGTGCTTGGAGAGAGGAGAAATGGTGGGGAGGGTCATTGTAGATTAAGAGTCAGGGAAAAAACCAAGGTAGGAAACACTCGGGAAATCATAGCAGTGCAGCAGCAAGGGCCAGTAAAAAGCAGAGAATATACATTCTCAGTGAGGCCAGACAGCTGCGTGAGAACACGGCCACGGAGACCAACAGCAGGGGAGAAAGAGAACCAGGAAGATGACCCAAAGGTAGACACGGAGGGGGTTCAGACGGCAAAGGAAGTCTTGTCCGTCAAAATCGAAGTCGTTGACCATTGAGTCTAATCTGGACCAATTTTGAAGTTCAGAGTTATCAGCAGGGGTGCAGAGAGTGAGAAGAGGCACAGGTGCACAGATTGGCTGTGGGGCAGAGGGCAAAGGGGCAGGAGACGGGGAGGCGGAGCTGGCTGGGGAGGATGGCGGGGGTGGGGCGCTGTTTCGTGGCTGGTGTGGAACATTCAGAAGGGTCTGCAGGATCCTGAAGCAAAGAAACATGTAAGTTGAGGCACTAAATAATTCCATTTAAAATATGGGTCTTGTAGGTAGTGTTTCTCAACCTTGCATGAGGACAGTCTGGACGAGATGGTTCTCTGGGTTGGGGGCTTGTCCTGCACATCGTACAATGCTTGGCAGCACCCTGGGTCTCTGCCCACCCGGATACAGCAGTGTCGTTCTCCTTCACAGTGACAAGGAAGCCTCCAGACATTGCAAAACGTCCCCTGGGGGAACAGGGGAGTGTACCCCGGGGTTGAGAACCTCCAGGATAGACGATAACGGATTTTAAGGAACAAGGAAAAGAAAAAAGAAAAAGCCTAGCAAAGAAGTCATCCAAGTAAGAGAAGGGAGTTTACAAATGCAAGTGATTTGCTGAATGGGTGCATGAAATCCAGGGTGTGTGTGTGTGTGTGTGTGTGTGTGTGTGTGTGTGTGTGTGTGTGCAATGGAATATTATTCAGCTTTAAAAAGGGACATTCTGATACATGTGACAACAGGATGAACCTCGAAGACTTTCCACTAAATGACATAAGCCGGACACGAAAAGACAGATACCACGTCATTCCATTTATATGAGGTACCTGGAGTCATCAAATTCCTAGGGACAGCGGGTAGCACAGACGTTGCCAGGAGCTGGGGGAGGGGAGCACGGGGAGTTAGTGTTGAATGGGGACAGAGCTGGAGACGCTCTGGAGGCAGATGGAGGTGACGGGGGTCCAATGTCAGTGCACTTCGTGCCGCTGACCTGAACACAGAAATCGTTAAACAGGTAAATGTTGAGTGTATTTAACGACCACCAAACCGGGTGCACCTAGTGGTCAGGCCCAATGCACGCTGGCTGCGGCCTCTGTCTTCCAGGGATTCCGGGAGGGCATTTAACAATGTGGTGGTGATTTCAAGAGAGGAGAGCAGAATGGTGGCGCGCTGGCCTGAGGGGTGAGTGGCAAGCTGGCATTGTATTAGCTCCAGCCACCATCACAAAACACCACGGACGGGGGGTCTCGAACAAGAGAAATCGATGTTCTCCGAGTCCCGTAGGCTGGAGTCTGAGTCAGGTGCCTCAGGGGCACCTCTAGCGAGGGCCTTTTGCTGGTCGTCCCAAGGCCTTTGCATCGTGCGTGGAAACTCCCGGTGTCTCTCTTCCAGAATCCAGTCCCATGGATTAGAGCCCCGTACATATGGCCTCATCTCTGCTTGATTACCTCGTGGAAGGCCCTGTCTCCAGATAGAGTCCCATTCACCATTAGGGCTTCAACCGTGAATCTCGAGGGGGGCATATTTGGGCCCACATCAGCTCCCTCTCCTCTCCCATTTAGATGGGGCGGTGGGTGAGGCCCGTGGGAGGACAGGGCAATGGTGGTTTCAGTGTGTTCCTGACCGAGGTACAGGCTGTTCTCCAGTGAAGGAGATGGCAGGAAGCAGTGATGGAGAGGGGCGCCCTCCAAGGGCACAGAAACCAAACTTGGACGGGAGCGGGGATGAACGCTGAATGCCACGAGTGAAAGACACACATGGTTTATAAGCTCGGGAAGAAATGACAGCCAACGCATGTGTTTACGCAGCAGAGAGCAGCTTAAAACCATGGATATTTACAACACTCTAAATACATAATTCCTTCGAGGAGAGCAAAACAACCCACTATTTTGCACTGCTATTAAATATTAATAAGGAGGAGATGGCCTTCTCTTTAAAAGCACTCACGGGTTTTCCGCAGAGCAAGTGACAGACTGAGTTAATCTCTGACCAGTGAGACCACGAACATTTAAAGTAACAGCCTTTACTGGTCCAGGGCTTTCTTCCCATTTACGCTAAAGGCCTAATCTCTCCATGCTTATGTTCTCACGCAGCTACGGTGAGATAAGTGGCATTTAGCTGTCCAGTATGATGAAATGCTAAATACGGCTGTGCCAGGCGTAATTGGACTACAAACGACATGAGGACTCTGCCTGCGCGTGAAATCGGACTGCGGCGTGGCCGTCCGTCCTTGGCCGCTCCTCCGACGGAGGCCGATTAACGCAGTGGATCTGCCCGTTTGGTGGCGAGGAGTGAGCAGGTGGGTGGCATCCAGGTCCAGTTCAGCTTTTCGATGTCCATATAGCCACAAGCTAAATGCACGTTTAAGACTACAAATTAAAAAGAGAGAGAGAGAGCGGGTAGGAGAGAGCATGATCTGGAAAACCGAAGTGAATCAAAAGGGCCATAGAGGATCACCGTTCTGGAGTGTGCGGGCCTTCTTGCCACGGAGAGCTCTCCCTCCCTCCCTCCTCCATTCTTCCCTGACACTGGAGTTTGCGATCCACCTGCAACGTTTCGTCTCTCTTGCATAAGCTACGAAGGCTCGTGTGTGAGGCAGCTGACACGGCTTCTCCCACCGTCTGCCCCGCGTGCACCTGGGGGCCTTCGTCTCCCTGGGTTGCCCCCGCCCGTGACTCAGGGCCTCCTCTGGGCAGCCTCTTCGCCATGTCTCTGCAGACCTCTTCCCATTCACATCGCCTTCCACGATGCTCGCTCGCCGATGCAGGAACACCCTCTCCCCTTGCTCTGCCTGTCAGTGGGTCCCCCCACAGTGGGCACTGGCCTCTCGGAGCCGGGGGCCTGTGTCTTCTGGTCCATGCCCCCAGAGCAACAACCGTTGCTCAGCGCCTGCCGTTGGCCTTCCAGGCCTCTGCTTCATTTTGTCGGCCAAGCACGCCTCCATAGCCTGGCTTCTGTCCTTCTAGGTTCCTCAACTCTGATGCTGGGAACCATCAGTCAAGGTCAGGGTCTCTTGGGAAAACCTGTTGGAGGCACCTTTTAAGTGAGAAATCACCACTCGGCTCATTTTCTCTTTTCCTAACAAATGAAGTCATGATTAGCTAAGAACCGCCACCTCAGTAATGACATTGTTTACACCTTGCGCAGTGGGGGTGCATGGCAGCAATGCTCTGGGGCCCCCGGGCGTGTGTTTTGACACCATCACAACGTTCTCCTGGCTACATCTCCCGTGGTCTTGGCTGATAGACATACACAAGGCCTGCGAATCCCTCAAGTTCTAGTCTGTGTTACTCTTCTGGTTTAGATCCACGAGCACATGAACTTTTCAACCTTTTTGTAGAGAATGGCTTCTCTTTGCTAGTGTGCCACTGGCATGGGCTGTGGCCGTCAGCCTCGGGAGTGAGTGCTCAGTGCCAGCACAGTCCGCGGGGGTCGCGGCCCTCAGGTGGTTGTCAGCTTCAGGGGAACGTGGCCAAGAGTCAGCAGGAGCATTCAGTAGACCTGAGACCCTCTGTCCACTCATGTTCTCCTCCCTGCTTCCTGAGTTCTCCTGCGAGGAGGAACCGTCACCGTGTGCCACATAGACTCAGCGGGCAGGGAGGACAGGCTATCGAGGAATTGAGGGTCATCACGCAATTTTGAAAATTGGCCTTGAGGTCATGCCGGCCCCCAAGAACAAGCTTCTGCTCTGTGGGCTCACTGCTGCCCGGGAACTGCTACCCGCCAGGCACGGGGCAAAGAGCACACAGAAACCCGGAGCCTGAACGCTTAGAGGGCAGTGGAGACCTTAGAGACCAAACAGGCAACCACAGGCGTACTAACCACAGCTAGGAGTAGATGACATAACGGGAGCGTCGTCCTGAGGTCCCTCCACAAGCCGGAGCAGCCAGGGAGAGCCCCCCAGGAAGACACTTCCCAGCGTCGGAGGGGGAGAAGGGGCTCGCCGGGCGAAGTGGCGGGGAGCTGGCGGAGAGAGAGCGCGTTCGAGGCTCAGATCTGAAACTGTATGAAGCTCAGTCTCAAGAAAGTTAAAGAAACTACACGACTGGTACAAGATTGCTTGCTGCCGATAGAAACGAGAGGCGTGAGCTCAGGACCGAGGGGCCACCAGAGATGTTGTAGGAACGCGGCAGGCAGACCGCGGATGTCAGCTGCAGGTCACGCGGGAGTGCCCGAAGAGTCTGAAGCGGTCGTGCTGTCCTGCACGGACTAGGGCAGGCCGGGAGGCTGAGCGGCAGGCAGGCAGGCAGGCAGCCGCTGGGGCACGGACCCGAGAGGGCAGCGCTGTGGTGCGGGAGGTGCTGCGTGCTAAAGAAACCCAGCGGGCGGGGCAGGGGCCGGGCGTCCGCCGAGGGTGGCGACTGTGGGTTCCCAGTACACGGACACATGCGGCTGCGTGAGGGGCTCCACACGCTCCATCTCTCGAGCAGGTGCACAAGCAGCACAGGTCTGAGCCACGTTCCGTCTCAGGCTCCAGGCAGACCCGACGGGCCAGAAAGGGGCAAGGACCGAGGCTACTTCGGAGACATGTCCACAAGAGCATCTAAGCTGGAAAAGTGGGGCAGTGCGGAGGGAGAGAGATGATGTGGGCAGGGGTCCGATGGCGCAGAGGAGGCTGGGCGCAGGGAGCAGCATGTCTGGTTTCAGCGGTGGAGCCTTTCTGGGCGGTAACAAGGAGGAACAGGAACTGTCAGGGACGCGGGAAGACATGGAGGGGCCCAAGCCCAGGGGTGTGACCGCCCCGACCCCGGGTCCTGCAGATGCCTGCGAGTTTCGTGGGGGCAGTTTCGTGGCCCAGGCAGAGGCAACAGCTCCAGCAAACCCACTGGGGGGCAGCAGAGGGGGGAGCTCGGAGAACGAGAATGTGTTGCCGTGGCAACTGCAACAGCATCAAGCAAGGCCACACCGTCCCCCTCTCATGGGACTGCCCTTCCTGTGGGGAGAGAGGCTCGGTGCTCAACATGGAAACACAGAGTCCCACGGCGGGAAGTGGCGGGCCAGGGCAGTATTGTGCCAGTAAGCAGCTGAGATCCCAGGACAAGATGCAGCTGACGTGGAGGGAAGCTCTCACACTCAGAAATTGTCAGCCTCCTCTCAGGCCGGGCTTGGCTTCATAGCCATGTCTCTCCGAGGTAGGGACTTCCCTGATGGGATGGCTGATGCTTCCCCCAGCACCTTCACTGGCCTGGCTCCTCCATGGGCAGCATTCTTCTCTGTGTCCTTTGTCCTCTGGGGAGACAGCGTTCAAAATAGGTCCAGGATAAAACCAGCAACCGCACCTGCATGTGTCTTTAGATACTTGTCACTTACCTAAAAAGTTCCTTTCCAGAAGTTAAAAAAAAAGAAAGTGAATGTGTATATTGCATTCATCACCCCCTTCAGTGTTATTCTTTCTAAAAACATAAGTCTAACTCCGTTGCATCCGTACTGATTACAGGACCAAGTCCCAACCCCGTGGCAGGGCATTTGCCAACTGCCAGGCTGGTTCCATCATCTTCCACCCACTTCTTACCACGTGCCCCAAAGTGCAAGCAGTGCAAGAGCACGTCGGGGCTCAAGCCTCTAGCTGATGATTCAGGAAATCCGGGCCGTGCCTGGACTACACACTCCTCTCCTCCTTCTAGTGAATGGAACTCGTCCTTCAGAATGAACTCGAGTAGCACGTCCTGTCGGGAGCCTCCCCCAGGTACTCCAGCAGCCACTACTCTTCACACGCAGAGTCCTGTACTACACGGTACGGCGGAGACCGCGCAGAGCGTGGGCTATGTGTAACTGACTGCTTTATAGACCAAGAACTGCCAAAAATCAGCAGTTTCATGCCATGCAACCAAAGAGTTGTCCCTTATTGTCTGTGTGTGTGTGTGTGTGTCTTTAATAGAAATAGAATCCTTAATTATATCTGGGCCAGTGGCTGCTGATTAGTAAGATTATATTTTGCAAGTGTGGTCATATGACCGAGTTCTGGCTGATGAAATGTAAGCAAGTGTATTGACCGACGGTGTCTAGGAACCTGATGTAATAGATAACCTGTGTTTACCCTTCGTTATTTCCTCTCAGTCCTTCATTCACCCTGCTCATGGGCATGTACTCATGATTGCCGGAGCTCTCGCAACTCTTTTGGAACGTGAGGATAAGGGGTGCACCCTGGAGATTATGGAGTGCTGACCTAGAAGTAGGTTGAGTCCCTAAGGTCTTTGGTGGCAAAACCACAACGGCTCTGGACAGATGGGGTATTTCTACTTTAGTGAGATAAGGTTATCTGCTGTGGAACCTACTCCGAACTGACATGCAACAAATTTAAATTATTTCCTCATAAGTTTGCTCTCTCACCAGACTGTGAATTCCTCAAAGGTAGGGTTTGTGTTTTTAAATCCTTGATCCCTCATGCGTTCAGGAGCAAGTGCCGGGCCTGGCAAATGCTCGATAATCTTTGCAAAGCATTTTGTTGTTGTTTTGAAGACAGGGATTCAAGAACAGCTTATGTGGATGAAAGACAACATTTAAATATCATCGAAGTTCCAGACAAACAGACTCAAAGAATGCCAACAAACAAACAGGAAAATAGATGAAAAGGCGATCCACAGACTTTTTTTTACAAGAAACAATGTCAATACATATCAAAGCCTGACAATATGTATTTGATTTTGGTGAGAAAAGCTCACCTCGGGCAGGCAGCTCACTCCCTCGGAGGTGCAGAGGACCAAGGCCAATGAATACAACGAAGTAAAGGGGCAGAGATGCACTTGGAGAAAGAACGAGGGAGAGGGGGAATGAGAATTGGCAGTGCGCGGACCTTCCTCCAATCACTGACTTGGATGGCTTTCAGCCTGGGTAAAAGGTGCAGACCTCGCTTGGGGCGGGGGTGGGGGGGGGGTGGGGGGGGATGCAGAGCGTGGTCTGGATTTAGAGAGCATCAGCAACCACCCTTCCCAAAACTGAAAAGGCTAGAAACTCTAAATCTTCCCTCTGTAAATTACGGTTTTCTGTTTAACTGCCAGGAACAGTATAAACTGTGTAAACAGCAGGCTATGAAATTGTTATAAATCAGAAATCAAGGGCCCAGTGTCTCCAGAGAGACACGTGACTGGATGTTGCAAGGTGCACTCAACCTGGTCTACCCGCCTCCGGCTTTGTGATGAGATCATGGCAAGCCAATTTTCACTTGATGTGAAAGTTTATTAGTACAACTAAAACTATCAAAATAATCGATTTGTAAATCTAAACAAACCATTAGGGTGAAGAAGCCCTAATAGATATGAGGGTCAATGTCTGAATCAATAATATTGCACAACTCCAGTGACAAGTCAGCAGTACAAAAGAGGGTCAGTTTTGCTGCTGCAAATGAATCCCTAGCAATCAAAGATAATTTTGCATCATAATAGACATGTGGCAGGCGTAGTAGATCTCATTTCCCGCCTGTGATCAAGGGACAGGCAGGAGCTCAATGATGGCTCCGGTCCCCGGAAAACAAGGTGCTGAAGAACGGAGGCTTTCACCACGTCAGAGACAGACCTCAGTGGGGATGGAGGCCGTGCAGCCTCGGGGAGGCTGGAGTGGGTGAGGGCAGCAGGGTCTGGGATTGTCACGCGGTCCCTTGTTCTCCCGACCCGGCTGAGCCTGGGCAAACCTTTGGCTCATTGTCGGGGTTCTGAGTCTTCCTGTGTAAAGTAGAGGAAGGTTTGGAGCGGAGGGAGTGTGCAGGGAGCTGTCAAATGTTTTGGGAAGCAGTACAACCTCATCCGACCAATCTGGAATCCTGGAGAGAGGGGAAAGGTGGAGCCAGTAGGGCCCGGAGCACAAGCGGTGGGTGGAAAGAGGCACCTGGTCTTGGAGGACAGGAGGTGAACCCAACTGGACGCCGACCGGGCTGGATCCAGGCGTGGGAGCCCTGGGGCGCTGCTGCGGATTCTCGCCAGCAGGAGTCCGCTCTGCTCCGTCTTCAGGCGGCTTCGAGAATCTGCAGCCCCCAGCCCCCAGCCCCCATCCACGGCCCACCATGTCAGTGAGCTTCCCAGGGCTGCTGTAACAAGTGAGGGCCCGGGGAGGGGGGGCAGGGGAGGATGGAACCTACCCTCCCGTGTTGGGGGCAGCCGGAGGTCTCGCTGCGGGGTCTCCCCCATCTTCATGCGGTGACGCCTCTGGGGGTCTTTGTCCTCTCCTCTTCTCATAGGGACACTCGGGTCAAGGGCCCACTCGCCCCAGTATGACCCCATCTGAATCTACCCTAATTCTATCTCCAGAGATGCTATTTCCCAATAAGGTCAAAGTCTGAGGTTATGGGTGGACGTGAATGTGGCAGAGACTCCTATCCCCCGTGACGTCACATGCTTCTTATTTTCTGCCCGGGGGCTCCTCTGACACACAGGGGGTGCCCTTGGGAACCCCGGTAGTCACGAGTGTGGGCGGCAGGTGACCTGCGAGACACTGAATGTTTGGAGTCACAGATTCCTGCCTGCTTGTATGGCCCCAGCAGAGACCACAGGTCGCAGAGACCACCAGAGTGAAGCCCTGCGTGGAACTGAGCTTCCTTCTGGAGCCCGAGATTCTCGGGGTTCTTGGCTGCCGTGGGTGCTTGTGAATGCCTTTACCTGCCTTTTTTTTTTTTTTTTTTTTTGGTGCTCTGTTCAGCGTTCGTAGCTCTTCTTGGAAGGGTTGTCTTCACACATGCTCCTGGTTACCGCTGCAAGCTGGAGCCTGCTGTCGTCCCCACCGTTGCAAATGCCCCTGCCTGTCACCTGCCTCCCTCTCGGTCGGAGATAAAGCCGCTGTGCATCAGTCTTACGTCTACATGCGTATCTCTCAACTGCCGTAATCTCAGCACCACTTCTGACCTGCTAAGACTGGGCGCTTAAAAAGCCTTTATATACATGCCAGCATCATAACCAAGTCTGGGAAGTCATTAATGTCGTTGTGACGTCCGCATTCCAGGTACGGATACATTACAACACGGAGTTCAACTATCGTCCCAGGACGAAGAGCTAGTGAATGGTTGGAAGAACAGACCCACACGTCATGCTTCCCAACCCCGAACACTGCCGTAGGGGGCGATTGTGACATTCACGGGTGCCAAATGAGGACTAGACATTGCAGACAGGTCCTCACGCAGACTTTCTGTGAAATAAGTTCGACACGCTCTTTTCCTGTGGCATTCTATGCCTGGGCATTTCTATTTTGTTCAGGAAGCGTGTAGCTGATTAAATAATACTCAGCCTTTGGTTAACTTTTGGGAGATGGGCTTCCATTGCAAATAATGATTTATTCCTCTCAATAATTGCATAGATTTTTTGTACTCATTTATGGTCTAGGTAACCCAGTGTCTGCTGGGCTCACGGTTCCAGCGCGAGCCTACAGTTCATGTGAGGTTGACCTTTGCCATCCCTGCAAACTGCAAGTCAGTCATTCAGCTTTTCTGCCTCAGTTACTCAATAACCAAGCCTTTATTAGAAGAAAGAAAGGAAGGAGGAAGGGAGGGAAGAAAGGAGGAAGGGAAATAGACTATTTCACATTTTGATTGTTAAGTTAGTATCGGATTACTTTCACCCAAGGCAAGCATAGTTTTGCGGTGTAATTCTCTTTTAAATTTTATTTTTACTGTTTGTCTTGCTGTCATGGAGAGCCAAAAAAATGGGCTGGGCTTTTTTTTCATATTTTTTTTTTCCCTCAAGAGTGCTATTTCTTCACTAATATCCAATGAGCCAGGTTTACCACCTGTTTTATCGATTTTGTGCATTGAATTATGGAATGTGCTGGTAACTGAGATATAAAATAAATGAAAAACATAAAATATGTGAAAACGATGAAAAAGTTTGTGCTTTTGATATGCATAAGCTGGTTTTGGATTGATGCGCAAATAGTCACCAGGAAAAATGACAAATTATTACTGAATTCAATACCAAGTAGTGTGAGGGAGGGGACCTCAAGGCTATAGAGACTGGGGAAAAAATAAAGAACTCCATGTTGTATTTGATGGGAGAGCCCTACTGCAGGGAACAGGACGCGGCTAGCATTTATTTATCTATCTGTTTATTTATTTGAAAGTTTTGTTTATTTAAATAATCTCTGCCCACCCGCCATGGAGCTTGAGCTCATGACCCTGAGATCAAGACTTGATGCTCTTCTCACTGAGCCAGCCGGGTGCCCCCAGAGTGAAGCTAGTATTTAGATGAAAGCATTTGATTTGGTAGATGCTGTGAGCAAAGAATTTGAGCAATAAAATGGCTCCGAGAAAGACCGTGATGTCTGGGTATGGCAGGACTTTTTTTAGAGGTCCATTTTTGGAAAAGTGTTAGAAGATTCCTACAATCTGAGGGGTCCCTGCAGCCAGAGTGAGGCCTTAGATCTGCCTGGTTGGCAAGAGATTCTGAGATTTTACCATAGAGGTATTTTCTGACTGGTAAATACCTACCTTATTGCAGAGAATTTGGAAAGCTGAGGAAAGTAATATGGAGAAAACAAGTCGCTTGTGGTCTTGCCCCTGGGAGGAGGCACTGGAAGCATTTCTGTGTGTTTATCTTGGCGTCTTATGAGGCTGCAAAGAAATACATCTATTTTTTTGCATAAAAATGGGATTATTCTCCGAAGACCGTTAATATCCTGATTTTTAAAATTAATATTATCTTAGAGGTATTTTCAAGTCATCGTTCTTTGAAGTGCGTTGAATAGTATTGCTATGTACCCTAAGATTAAGCAATTCTGGTGTTCTTGGAATAAATTTTACTTGATGATGCTGTATTATGATGGAATATGCTACTGGATTCCATTCGCTAATTTTTAAAAATATCTCTATTCATAAGGAAAATTGGCCGGTAATTCCTCCTGTTTTGTGAGTACAATTTTTTAAAAATACATCAGGCTTATAGAAGTGTCACTGAATTAATTGGGAAGCGTCTCATATTTTGCCATGCTCTGGAAAAATTTAAATACAAGCTAGACAGACATAGCCGGTACTGGGACTCCCGGTTCCAGCAGCGTGTTTGGCAAAATTGGCATAGAACACTCCTATTACAAAACCTAGATATGCTAAGTAAAACGGAGAACAGAAATTAAATAGCAAGCCAAGGAAACCCTGAAGGTTCCAGAACAGGAGCTAGTGTTGAAAAGCTTGAGCGTTGAGTGGGGGGGGCCCGTGCGCTGAGACGGGGTTAACAGAGACAGGGGCTCCAGACTGTAGCTGATGCCTGGTCTTCATGTAAATACAGGGGTGTGAGATGAGAGGACGGGTCCCCAGGGTCAGGGTTTGAAATCATTTGCGTCCCATAATGCCGGGGCCACGTGGTAACAGTGCCCACACAAAAAGGGCGGAATGAAAAATCGCATAACCCTGGACTTGAGGTTCAAAATCTACATCCAGAGGAATGGCAGAAGTTTCTGTCATATCAACAGTAATAATGAGAGGAAGATAATGGAACATCTTCAATTTTTTTGGGGAAAAATACTGCCAGCCTGTAATTCTGATCCAACAAAACATCTTAAAATAATAAAGATGAAATAAATATATTTTTATTTTTTAATTAATTAATTAATTAATTAATTTGACAGAGAGAGACAGCCAGTGAGAGAGGGAACACAAGCTGGGGGAGTGTGGAAGGAAGAAGCAGGCTTCCCAGCAGAGCAGGGAGCCTGATGTGGGGCTTGATCCCAGGACCCTGGGATCACGCCCTGAACTGAAGGCAGACGCTTAACGACTGAGCCACCCAGGCGCCCCAAAATAAATATATTTTAAAAGAACAAATGCTAAAAGATTTGACTCCAAGACACTCTAATTAAGGGAAATGCCAACAGATACACTTTAAGCAGAAGGAAAGGTATTCCAGATGGTACGTCTGAGATTAAAGAAGGAATAAAAAGCAGAAAGTGGTAAACGTGTGGGTTAATCTAGGTGAATATAGCGTAGGTAAAACAATAATTATGGTTTCTTATAGGGTTAAAGACATGAAGAGAATTTGCTTAATCAGAAATTAACAGTTCTCATTAGGATGGAGGGTAACAAACTCACTGTATATAATCTCAGATGGTGAATATTTTGGTTAACTTTGAACTTGAGTAAATGAGCCATGTCTGGTGCAATTTCTGGAGTATCACTAAAAGAATAGAGAGAGTACGTAATTCCAGACAAATGGAGAAAAAGATGGAATGAATGAGTAATCAATTTTAAAAAGGGGGAAAGAAGAAATACACAAATCTGGGACATGTAGTAAACATAAAATTAAATAGCATATATAAATCAAAACACATCAGCCGTTCCACTAACTATAAAGGGATGAAATGCCTGGTTAAACCAGGATAGTTTCAGAATGAATGAAAAAAATAAATCTAACAGATACAAGCATTCCAAAAGACTTAATGTTAAAAGTAAAAAATGGTATTTTGTGAAATTTAACCAAAGAAAAATGCTGTAGTACTATTAATAGGAGATAAGATGATTTTTAAAACAGAAAGTATTAACAGACATAGAGGTTGCATGTAGTGATAAGGGGTTAAATACACCCACTCCTCCCTCAAAAACAAAACAAAACAAAACAAAAACAACCCACCCAGGATTTGCATGTTTCTAATAATTCATATTTGCCAAAAACTGTAGAGCAAAAACTGACGGAAGAAACAGATAATCACAGAGGGTGACTTTTAACACAGATGTTTCAGTAACTGTGTTGGAATAAGCAGACAAACTCAGAATGATCCAGAAGTTCTGGACAACATGACGAAGGAAGCAGGCTCAGTGGTCATATGCAGAACACCGCATCCTTTAACCACAGAATATGGACGAGACATTGATAAAAAAGAATCAGATGCCAGGCCAGTAAGCCAAATTTTAATACATTACGGAGGACTGAAATCACACAGCGTATGTTCCCCGAATAATGCAATTAAGCTAGAAACCAGTAACTGAACAATAACCCAAAAACTCAGGCAAGTCTGGAGGTTACAGAATACGTTACCAAAGAACTCAACCTGACAAAGGAGTCAAATAAAAAATCTGAGTTGGATCCTTGGAAATACAATACACTGAACTTAATGATTAGGAAAACACCGCACAGCTAAACTTGCAGGACGCCAGGAAACAAAATTTAGTGATAAGTGTACAACCTCACGTGCATTGAGGAAGAAATGGTGAAAATCAATCAGCGAATACGACCTCAGGAATTATGTATAGACTATCAAGTAATTCCGATGAAATAAGGTAAAAATATAAATAGAAGAAATTAATAAGCATAATACGGACTATATTGAAATAGTTATAAAATTATCAAAACACTGGTGAAGGGAAAAAAGTCCCAGATACAGCTATTGAGAATGAAATGGGAGTTTATAACCGTAGTTGTTGTACACATTAAAAAGATACTAAAATTATAAGAGAATATTACAACTTGATGACAGTAAACGTTTTTAATTGAAGAATAATTGACATACAATATTATATTAGTTTCAGGTGTGTAACATAGGGATGATATTTATATATACATTGTGAAATGGTCATCCCCCTACGTGGAGCTCTGCTCTGTCACCATGCAAAGTTGTTACAACGTTATTGACCATATCCCCCACACTGCAGTTACATCCCCATGACTTCCTTATGTTATAAGTTTGTAGCTCTTAATCTCCTTCGGCTGTTTCCTCCATCCCCTGCCCCTTTCCCTTCCAGCAATCACCAGTTTATTCCTTGTATGTATGAGTCGGTTTCCATTTCTGTTTCTTATTTGTTTAGTTTATTAGATGTCACATATAAGTGAGATCATATGGGATTTGTCTTTCTCTGTCTGACTCAGTTCACTTAGCATAAGCCCTCCAGTTCCAATCTTGTGACTGACGAGAGTTCATTCTTTTCCTCTGGCAGAGTAACATTCTACCGTGTGTATGTATTTATCTCTTATATTTGTGTGTGAGGGTATGTATTGAAAGAAATGTACAAAGCAGTGTTTTTTGATAAAAGCAAACTTGGAAATAACTTGGATGGCCACCATCTGTAAATGGTTACAGTAAAGTTACGTAGAGATGCACAACGGAATTCTAGACAGCAATCTATTACTGTTTCCAGCAAAATGGGCAAACTCCACAAATGCAATATTGGGGTGCGGGAAACTTCACAAAAGAATATGGTGTGGGCTGAATTGCTTCCCCCCATTCATATGTTGAAGTGCGTAACCTCCCCCTTCTCCCCCCACAGTGTGACTGTATTTGGAGGTAGGGCCTTTAAAGAGATAATTAAAGTAAACTGAGATCATTGGGGTGGGCCCTAATCCCATATGACTGGTGTCCTTATAAAAAGAGGAAGAGACACCCAGGAATGCACAGAAAAAAGGCCATACGAGGAACCCACCAGAGGTGACCATCTGCAGTCCCGGGCGAAACCAAACCTGCCAAGACCTCCACCTGGGCACCTGGGACTTCCGGTCCCCAGAACTCTGGGGGGAGGGGGATTCCGCTGGTTCAGTCGTCCAGCCTCTGGTATTTGTTACAGCAACTCTACCACACTAATACAGACCATCCACTTTAACTGATTCTGTTTATGTAAGTTTCAAGGACAGGCAAAATGAAATTATATTGCTGAGGAATATACATGAACACGCTAAGACTGTCCAGAGAAGCCAGGAAATGATTTTCATGAGAAGCCTAGGCAGTGGTTGTCTGTAGGAGGAGGGAGCCAAAAACCACAAGGGAAGGTTCCAGCCCTTCCAGGGGTGGGCGCTCATCACCTTCTTGCCCCGGACGGTGGCTATATGGGTTTCTCTGTATAATTTCTTATATTGCACGTGGGTTTTACGTACTAGTCCATGCAAATGATAAATTGCACAATCAAAAGAGCAATGCTGAGCAGGCCACTAGGGTGGTGTGATGGGGGCAACCCACGGGGAGATGGGGAAGGTGCACGGGGGCCCCCGTGTTATGGGGAGTGCTCTTTTTCTTACACTGGTTGCTGGTGGGCACTGGAGCATTCATTCCATTGCTGTTCTTTATAACCTACGTAGAGTTTAGAGTCATCTTGCATCTACTCGCTATCTTAGAAAAGCAATTGTTTTTTTAAAAGGTAAAAAAAAACCCCAAAAACGTGGCATCTGGCAGCTTCAGAGATTCACCTTGCAAAGGTGCCTTACAAACAGGGCTGTTAGAAAAAATACAGAATACCCAGTTAAATTTGGAATTCAGATAAACAATGAAACATTTCTAGTGTAGATTGCCCTAAGTACTGCATGGGATAAGCTCATACTAAAAAACTGTTCACTGTTTGTGGGCAAATTCAGAATGAACTATGTGTCCTCTCTTTTTATTCACAGGCTCTGACAGCCCTATTAATATCAGTGCCTGAATGATTCCCCAGGAACACCCCTCCTACAACTTCATTTCAATGGAAAGCATCAGTGCCCAGCCCAAGATTTATATCCGTGTTTCATGTCATTGATTCTTCTTTCTTTTAGCAAAAGGCTGTTGTACAAATTTCTTCATTCCTTGGGCATCCCCACCTAAATGCGTCCAAGAACAAGCTAATTATCTTGTCTCTAAAACAAGATAATGATCCACCCCTGAACTTCCCTATTTATGTTAAGGATGCTGTCTTAGAGTCTTTGTTGCAAGTGGCAGAAACTCAATGGGGCCAAACGTAGTCCAACGTCAGTTTATGGCCTCGTGGGGTTGACCCACTTGAAAGGCAGGAGGCTGGGGGGCGGCAGGGCGAGGGGACCCAGGGCTGGGATGGCCTCGGGGCCCCTTCTCGTGCCTGTTCTCTCTGCAGGGTGGCCTCGTTCCCACTTGGCTCTCGGGCTGCTCTCTGGACAGTTTGGGTTTAATTCGGGCTGTGTCACTTTGGAGCTGGGCCCTTGCGCGGGTTACCAACCTTGCCATGCCACCATCGTCTCATCGGCAAGCTCCATTCTCAGCCAGGCACCCTAGAAGCAGGGCCGGGATGGGGATCTGGGTGCATGGATTCACTGAGGGGATACCGTCTGGAGAGAGGGAGGGAGGGAAGCAAATGAGGCCCCCAGGGAAGGCTGTGCTCTCGGTCAGAGCAGTGATTGTCTGATCCCATGGGGAGCTCCGGACAGTGGTCTGCGGTCCCTGCTGCGGGCACGGGACGGCCTTCGTCCTCCCGCACTGGTCGACTGCCAGCTCCATCCCATCTGGTCAAGGGCAGTTGAGAAGGGCCCGTCCCTGGGTCATTCTCAGCTGTGGTCCCCGGCTCCCCCTGCGGTCAAGGGGCTTTCAGCGCACAAGGGACAGCATCTTGCTGTCAGTGGGACCAAACTCACGTCTGTGTTGCCTGAGTGACGGTGCATGGGAGGTGCCCGCATCATTGCCCGGTACGCCATGGACACCCACAAATGTCACATTATGATTGTAATTGTTTTTGTTTTTACCAGTGGCTCTTGAGAGGTATTATTTTTAGGGGGAAAAAAAATAGAAACAAAACTCCCAGATAGGATTTTCCCAGGAGTCCAGAATCCAAACTTTAAAGACACCATGGCTTCTCTCTTCTTTGTCTGTCAGCTCCTAGGGCTGGATCTGGAATTTTCAGTCTGGCAGCCCTGAGATGTGTCCAGGATCTTGCTGCTGAAACCGTCTGGCAGACTTTTCTTTCAACAACACCCTCCCCCAAACACGTCCTCGGCCACGTGATGTTCTCCTCCTTTCTGTCTGTCTGTCTCTCTCTCCCTCTTCTTTCTCTTTCTGTCTTTGTCTTTCCGTTTTGTTTGTTTTTTTTCTATCATAGGTTGGCTCTAAATGTTTATTTTTTACTCAAATAATACATGCCTATTGAGGCAAAATCCAGTAGGAGGAAAGATGCAGACAAACCGGAGCAACTCCCTGCCTCGCCCCTCCCTTCCGGTCCGTCAGTCCCGTCCCCAGAGTGGAGAGCTTCCAGTCTTTCTAGATGTTTGCTCTGTCTTTTTATTCCTCACTGTGTTTGTAACCGTGATCATCATTTATTAATTTTAAGCCTGATCATTTTCTTTCTGGTATAATGAATGAGCTCCCACAAGCAACCCCTCTCCTTTATTTATCCAACCCCACACTGACATTGTGTCCCCTCAATGGGCTCATCCCACAGTGCCATCGTGTCCCCATGACTGGCTCATCCCCACAGTGCCATCGTGTCCCCATGACTGGCTCATCCCCACAGTGCCATCGTGTCCCCATGACTGGCTCATCCCCACAGTGCCATCGTGTCCCCATGACTGGATCAACCCCACAGTGCCATCGTGTCCCCATGTCTGGGTAGGTAGGAAGCCCTGTTCACATCAGTACATCTGCGTTTGTGGAGTCAGGTTATATGTTTTCACTCCATTTCCTGGTTTATTAATCCTTTTAACTGAGCTGCGTGCTTCATTTTTTTCCTCATATGCATTGAATTCTATGCCCATTTCTTCACATGCTGTAGAAGGTCATTAATCTTCCCTGCCACGTGATCGTTGGTCTGATGTTAGCATCCTAAATTGAAAATGTGGCTTCCTGTTCTTTAGTGCCCAGCATTGCAGCCGGGAAGGCCGTGCTCTCTGATTTCTATTCCGTGGCACGTGTCCGCACGTGTTTAGCTTCATGTTAGACTCCACCTGCCTCGGTGTGCTACGAAGTGTGGTGGGTGCGTGGTCCCTGAAGATACTGTTCCCCACTGGACACGCACCGCAACTGGGACCTCTCGTAAGCCACTCACATCAGGGTTTCTCTCTGACATCCGTCTCTGCCCTGAAATTCTTCACTATTTCTTCCCGTGTCCTCAGGACATGCATTATATTTCACTGTGAGTCACTTTTTAGCGAATGCCTCCAACACATCAATTAGACCGTCCTCAGTTAGAGCTCCAAGGGCACACACCATGCTTCTTTATATCACCGGACTTTTGGGGTTTGCTCAAGAAACTGTGGTTGATGACCCAAAGTCCTATCAAGTTTTGGCAAGATTTCTGAAATTCCAGATATTCAAGAAGGTCAATACATAGGGCAATCTTTTGACTGTTGATTTTTAAACAGATTTTCAACTCAGAAGCAGAAATCATTTTTGCTGTTTTTGTAAGTTAGGATTTAAAGTATGGAACGAGAAGGCAGTTCTGTCTGTTCCTACTCGTTCACTGGCAGTCTTTGCCTGGCTTTCTCTTCTAGTGACAGTCCCAACATACACGAATGGATTTTGCAAGAGGGATTTTGTGCAATACTGTATCAAATGTATTTTAATTGTCATTCCAGACGTATTACATCAACTACATTGCTTTCATCTGTAAATCTTGTAATTCTATCAAAAAAGCAATCAAGTTGTCTATGGAATGATTTGTTCCTCACAAACACCTGGTTGATTATGGCTCCTGGTTCCATTATCCCATGGATGTTTTCAGATTTCCACCTCTCCTTCCTCTATTATTTACTGGAGATTCAAGATGTGCACAGATAATTCAAATTTACCATGTTTCACTGATTATTTTATAATGCCATTAAGTAGAACGATGGCACTGTATTTCACAAATGAAGACGTTAAAACAAAGAAATGCATGAAATGAAGTGCAACGATCCAACCATGATTTTCCCTGGAACTGGAAATTGGCTTTTGTCAGAGACAGCGTTGCCTGTCATTTTCTTTGAGGCACCCCCCCCCAAGCCCTTCCATACCTGTCAAGTTGTAGGTGACCACCACACTTTATTTGCCCACGTAAAACCAAATCCTTGTGAGTAAGGTTCTCTCAATATACTCACTTCATTTGCAAGTGCTTTTTCTTTTTACACTTTCCCCACCTGACGCAGTCTAGGGACACATCCAGATATTGTAATTTACATGATCCCTGGGCCAAAACATATCCATGAGCCCTCAGTCCCAACTGTAAAGAGCATCAAGCCGCCGTGCAAAGAGAATGTTCCATGGGGCCAACTTGGCTGCCCTCGTCCTGGGGAAGAGCACTCTGAGCCACGTACATCCACGCTTTCCCTGACAGACGATCAGGCAGTTGCACAGGGGCTAAGAAAAGAAAAATCAGAGGAGACAGATGGGGGAAGAAGTGGCCAGAGCAGTCTTTGGCTTGAGTGGGAAATGGTAAGCAGGGTGTGCACATAGCCATTGCCGTCAAGTGTGTGGACAGTGACGAACAGAGGCTTGGGGGACGTTGCCTCCATCCACCGGCAAGGCAGCATCCTGTCCTTGGGGCCCGGAACCGGCGAGAGGGAAGGACGGCAGCTCGCTCTGGGCTCAGGTCTCCCACTGCATCGGCTTCTGAAGACAGGGCAGAGCTTATTCAGGACCCGGTGCCCATTGACAAGCGGAAGTGAGTCAGGGTCCTTGGTCACGTTGTTTTTACATTTGGTGACAGCATTTGCAAGTCAACCGTTTGAGGGAATCACCGAGGGGGTTGGTAACTAGAGTTTACATGTATATATTTGGTCTCATTTGCTTTCTGTCTTGTAGAATGATGTCACTTAGCTTATCTCATCTCCACATCGGTCACCAACCCACGTGCAATTCATGAATTGAAGACAGAGAAGTTCCCAGAGCACTGGACTGAAGAGATAGCACGAGTAAATATTTTCTGCATGCATACCAGCAAGGTTACGTCAAAAACTCTGCCATGTGTTGGGTTTTAGTGGGGCGTTAATGGCAACCAGTGGGTCACATAAACACTTCCTATATTTATAATACAAAGGCTCTGGACCAAATATGCTACATTTACTGTGGGGCCCAATCTTTCCAGACGTGTGCACTCCACAGCCTGCGCTTTACACGTAATTTTAGTGTGTATAAAGTGTAACGTACTTATTCTCAAAAGCAAGTAAGACTTGCTCCTCTTACTGCAATTCAGCCAGCTACAAGTTCAAGATTGTCAAACTGGATGTTCCAGATTCACCCTTTCCCATCCCTAGGAGTGCGAGTTCCGTGGCCATGGAAGCTGTCTTCCAGGCGGAGCAGCGCTGTGGGCCGAGCTCAGAGGCCTTCTCCACGGTGCGGAGGCCTGGAAAACCTAGGAGGCCGCCCACAGCTTGCAAATGGGGTCTCCTGCTCTTAGGATGAAAGGATGGGTGTCGTGGGCAATGGAACTGCCAGTGACTCCTGCCCCTGAGAATAGGTCGGCCAGTTTGTTTTGCTCTGTGTGTGCCCTCAGGGCATCACGGATGGTCTTGGATTGTGGAATCCTTCAGGACGGACAGGAAATGTTGCATTGTTGGCTGCTCCAACTCCAGTTCATGGAAATGGTTCTCCGTGTGTTTCCCTAACCCCACTCCTTCATGAGGAACACGATTAAGTGAAAACAGGATGACTTGGAAGTGAATTAGAGTTGAGCTTGCATCTTAGTTTTGTCTCTGTGGGATTTTGGGCCACTCTCAGTCTGTGTGAATCCTCAGCTTCCTTCTGTGGAAAATGGCGGTCGCGAGAAGGACCTTGCAAGATCCTCAAACACCCTGTCACTGGTGTAGAGGGAGCAGCTGGCAGACAGTGAGCCTTCTAGACACTGTAGTAATCCTTACTTTCTTTATCATAGCAGGTAAATAAATGAGGAATGTGTTGGATTTTCTGGATCTTTTCTACTTTGCTTTGATCTTCAGCACGAGGTACAAATGACCCCGGGCAGCAAGGAGATGGGAAGAGCTTTGCAAAGCTGGACAAGTTTTTATTTCTTGTAAGATCATCTAATCAAGAGGCTGTAGATTAGCTCTGATGACAAGCGACCTCTGATTTCCGGATCAGTATGCCCTGCCTCA
Organism: Ursus americanus; assembly: GCF_024610735.1. Taxonomy (NCBI): domain Eukaryota; kingdom Metazoa; phylum Chordata; class Mammalia; order Carnivora; family Ursidae; genus Ursus; species Ursus americanus. The sequence goes on from NC_142136.1 coordinate 3,328,215, forward strand.
TCTTTTTATCAAGATTTCAGTTCTTTGGCCAAGGTCAAGCATGAAAAGGAGAAAATACTACTTATGTGGAAGGTGATAGGGGAACATTTAAATATATGCTTTTTAATCTTTTTTTTTTTTAAGAAAGGAGAAGTTGTTCCAAATAAACACAGGGTAACTAGAAATTCCAGAGCATAGGAATTCGATGGGTGTTAGGCTATTTAAGGTCATTGATCAGGATCTAAAACTTTACCTGCTGAATTTCTCTTCCATTTCATTAGTGCTAAGGATGAGAATAACTCAATTTGAAGATCTGATTATGAGATGTTTACTGGTAACATTGGGTAGTTTCAGTTCAGAAAAATACGTCTGTAAGAAACAGAAAAACATCCACACTTTCCTGAGTTCATGTCGCTTTACCGTTGGATATGGGGGCTCTCCCCACAAACCCCTGCAGGCAGCACAGCTCGAGTGCACGGAACAGGAAAGTGAGAAGCAAGAAGTTTCCTCTCCGCGCAGACCTCTGTCCAGGTCTTCAGTTTCTCCCCTCCCCCTCCATGAGCCGCTGCCCCTTAGCACAGTTTGCAGACCACGTGTCCTTGCTTTGACCCAGCCTGACCAGAAATTGCTGATCTGGGTGCCTGGTTCATAGTCGATTCATATGATTCTTAGTAATCATGTTCTATAAAGCCAAACACGGAACTAGCCAACGCTGAAACTTCTTCGCTCCCAGGGGACACACAGGGTTCAGTTCCTGTGAGCCCCCACTTATCACGCTTTCATCAGCTGATCATAACCTTGTTTTATGTGTGTTTCTGTTTGAAGACCCCTTATTTAATATATATTGTTGATTCATTAGCATTGAACACTCCGCCATCAGCTCCACAACTCACGCCTTGAAGAAACTCATCTAACACAGGTTTTCTCCGAAAGGCACATCCCAGGCTTCCTGGGCTTAGAAACACCATGCGTCACTTCAGCATGATGCGTGGGAGACACGTTGAACAGTGACATCATTAACAAACAGCATGGAAGGCAGAAGACATGGCACTTCATAGACTGCAAGAAGGCACTCACTTACAGGATGAGAGATGAAACAAGAAGGCAAGGGTGGCCGTGCTGGAACTCGTGTGGGTCAGGAGACGCGGAGATCTGCCCTGGGCACATCCGTGCATGACTACAAAAGCACCACGGTGACTGATTTTTGGGGTTCTATGTAAATTTTAGCAAGTAGGCAGATTTACATACAGAATCCGTGAATAATGAGGATCAACCGTCTATGACTTTGCACGTTGAGCAGCCCTTGGGCTCTGTGATTTGTCCCCAGACTTGTGGGAGAGCGAGTCTGATTGCTTCTGTTGGGATCAGGCTGGGCCTGGCTCCAACGACTGGCTGCACACCTGGCCAGGGACTTTCCCTCTTCTTTCCAGGGCAGCTGTGTTAGTGCTGTGCTCCAGCAGGGAGTGTGCTGGGAGGAGGAGAGGAATGGGGCTCTTGGACATGAGTTCCTAGTGGAGTTCTTCGTCTCTGTGGTATGGCTACAAAGAGGCACTTAGCATCCCTAAATTCACTGAGTGTTACAGGCCAGAAGTACGAGGCTATTTTTCTGTAACCGACCATACTTTCTCACTTCTTGTCCCATATGTTGTCGTGGGATCCCACAGAAAGGAGGGACCAGTCCTGCTGAGTGCGGGTGAGGAGGTTTCCGTAGCTCACATGCAGATGGTTGCAATTTGCTCAATCTCTTCGGGCTCCAAGTCCCAAGTCCCTAAGAAGACGGTACTGTTGTCTCTCAGGATTCCTGGGATGCTCAACTCAGAGCCCTACACCTTCCAAGTTCTACCAAAACAGTATGTGGCAGTTTGGAGTCTTAGGCATGCGGCCACGTGACAGTGCTCACGTCTGCCTGTAACTGTGGCCTGATAAACAAAGATACTGAGGATACCCCCTCCCTGAGACTGTAGGAGGCTACTTTCAGGGGCAGGAGAACATCCAGACCCTACTGTGTCTGACCCTGTCCTCTTTCGCTGGAGAGTGACTGATGTCCTCCGGGGTACACCCTGAACCCAGAGGGTGGGGTGATGCGTGAGTCACCTCTTAACCACAAACACAAGTGAAGCGTGAGAGGGCGAAGGGTAAGAGCCACCCCATCTTTCACGTATGCCTTTTTCTTGCTCGAGGAATAAAGAGGCTTTTGAATTCCCTTTCTTTACAGACTGTGAAGGTAGCAATGGAATGAAGGGTCTTTCCAGGGATCCCCCAAGTCCTCGCTTCTGATTTAAGCCCATGGGCACAGACGTAAACACACACAAATGATGGAAGTCGGTGGCTGTGGCCGTCTGCCAGCCAGTGCGGCAGTGGGTGGTCTGAGACAGGGGCCCAGAGAGGCAAGTTGACGTGTGGCAAGTTGGCAGGAGAATTTCGTCCCCGCACTGAGCGCCCCCCAGATGAAGTCATAAATGGGAATAATAACACACTGGACTAGACATAATTCAACAGGATTCAGTCAATTTTATTTATTTGAGTCAAATACTAGTCTCGCCAAAATTTCAGCTAGGGTAACAAAGGGAATCAAAGACCTCAATTCAGATAGTTGTTCAAAATCTGGAAAGTGGCACCAACTGCTGGTGATGGGGACAGTCCTCTAATTCATATGAGATCATGTCCCAAAATTGTGTTTGATGGTTGTTTGCCCAAATATCGAATAGACCAACATATCGTAAACAGCAGGAGGGCCCATTTTCACCTAGCTGAAGCTATTAGTTTCCTTCTGCCAGGCCTAGGCAGCCACATCACCGCACCGCAGGGGACACGGATTCTCTAGTGTCCCCAGAGACGGCAGCCATCTTTGCCTCTCTCAGGAGACCGGTCAGGCACCTGCATTTTCCAGAGACTCCTGCTTTTCCCTCAGCTCCTGCTAATCTTGGAACAAAATGGCTTAGCCTCTACATTTTAAACTTTCCTTCCTAAATCACTATGTACCTGAATTAAGAGGGAAAATTTTTTTTCTTTCAAAATGCAAAGTTTCTACTTGGGCTTCAAAAGCCCCATTGGGCACCCCTCTAGGCCAGCAGCCCATGGCCCACAGCACATGACTGAGAGTGAGGATGGTCTGCACAGCTGGGTATAGAAAGGCTCTGTGGCGCGATAAGCACTGCCCCGTGCCCCTTGTTCAGGAAGCCAAGTGGGCAAGCAAGTTCTAGTCCCCTGAGGTGGAGACAAACATGGGCATGATTACCATTACCCCTCACTGGCTCCAGAGACAGGTGACATATTTGGGCCATCCTATGACTGAGATATGTATGGGGCCCAACCCTGGGTAGGGTCAGTGAAGAGGCTGCAAAAGAGGACAGCAGATGCGATGAGAGCCAATGACAGATTTCCTCCCATTGAGACAAAGCACGGTCCCCAAGCATCTTGTGTCCCTCGAGTTCTCTCTCCTTTCCCGGAGTTCCTGGAAAACCACAGTCCAGTAAGTAAGGGGTTAACAGGGATTCCGGGGAAGCCTGCATCCTTCTCACTGATCTTCTGGGCTTTACCAGTTAACTATTTTGAATATTGCCCTGGGCTGCCACCCAGCATTGCCTTGGAGGGAAGAGATATTTATTTCATGTAACCCCTGGTATAGAAAGAGTCATCCTAAGTCGAATGAAGGTAAGGCTGGAAATAAAGAGAGGCTCAGGGGACACTTAGGGAGATGGGAGTGTGGCATCATCGCCCTCATTGAGATGCCATCTCAGCTCCCTCTCCCATTTCCCCCCTCCCCCCGCCCTCCCATCCTGCTTAGGGGACTGTCCTGGGGTCAGCGGAAGGGGAAACAGCATTGAGGCCCCTGGCGCTTGGCAAGGAAGGGAGGCACAGGGAGAAGGAATGATTTAGAGCCCAGAGCCACCTTGCTATCAGTTTTACAGCGGACTCGCCCAGCTTCTACAGACAGACCTGTGATATCTGCATTATTACGGCTTCCCTGCATTCATCCCTCGCACTATTGTAATGGAGGAAAGAGAGAGATTAATTGTATGGTGAAACTCTTCAACAATTTGCTGAATCTCTGCATTCCTGACATTAATCTTTCCCCAAGTGCCCTATCATTAACTTGAAAAATCAACCGGGTAAAACCTTAGAGAAGGTTCATGCAGATGGAAACACATAAATAGTGTGCAGGATGAGATGGGGCAGGGCTGGCTGGCTGCCTGAGGATCTAGCAAGATGATACATTGAGCTTTTTTCCAGAACGCTCCATCCATGGAACATGTCATTTATCCATAACCCTGGACTGTTGAGTTAGAATCGTTTATTTTGGGCTTCGGCCTGGTAAGAGCATGAAAAACATTTCCAATTTCAAGGTTGTTTTTTTTTTTTTCCAATTATGCAAATAAAAAAATCACTTTTCTCCCTCGGTCTCCAAAAGAAAATCTAGTTCCCCTCTCCATTTGTGGAGCCAACCAGCTGCCTTTACCTAAATTGTCTTCGATCTGAAAAGAGAATAAGCAAAATGCGTTTATTTGGAGAGTTTCCCTTACGATAAATGTTCCTTGATGCCAAATTTGATTAGTCTGATCATATGTAAAATTGGCTAGCGTGCTCTATTGATGTATTAATTTTGGAAGTTTTGGATCTGCTTTTCCCGATAAGACTCTTCCACACATGAATTTGCTCATATGTAAATAGAGCTCTCTGTGCTTGCAAAATCATGGTGACGAGCCAGATGGAAGAAGAGAAGTTTCTACTGAGGAGAAAATGGCCCCCAAGTGGGGGGAGGGGTATGGATTTCACCCCAGCGGGGGCCCCGGAGGCTCTGTAGCGGCCACTGCTCTGTATGTTCATGATTTCAGTCTTGTGCTGCAGAGGTTACCATTAAATGGTTGGTAGTTGGAAGACGAGAAGCTAGGTACACGCACCAGTGTCTCACCAACTCCTTTTGAGCTCTATCTTTGGTATTTGCATGGAGCTGAACCACCCCCCCCCCCGCCCCCCGCAAAGAGCACGCTCTCATCAACCCGTCACCTGGTGTGGGCAAAGCCAAGCAGACATAATTTAAGTAAAACCAGGCTAAATTAGCAGATATCACTAGAGACTTTTGAAAAGAGGAATTTAGGGATATGCTTAGTCTGTTTTAGCTAAATACCTAAATCCCATCAAACCTGTAATGTTTGTGATTGAAACCAAGACCAAAGTAGGATTTAAGATAAGTGACTCAGCCCTGACTGTATTTTGTCCTTGGTAAATCGGAAGTGATTCTACGATCACAGAAGTTAAAACTTAGCAGAGGCTCGGATTTAAGGGAAAAGATATACAAGTTTATTTTCAATTACTCATTCAATTAATGTTTATTGAGAGCCTCTAGGCTATGCATCTCACTACTGAATGAGGCAAATGGTCAAGAAGATTATAATTTCGACAGCCCAAGACAAATAGTTGGATAATAGATAAAGTAATTACATATAAACAGGTCACATGCCAACTCTCCAGAGCAAACCTTCTTCTCTCTGGTCTGCTAATGTCTGTACCTGGGAAGAACTAAAGAATAATTAGATGTCATGATTCAGGATTTGTTTGGACTTTGATCACTAACTAAATTAATAATCTATTTCTATAGGCTAGATGTTCAACTTAAGTTAAAGTCATTTGAGTTTGTGTGTGCAAGATAAACATGTTTGAATTTTCACTTTATTTTTTATTTTTTGGTAACATCAGGGAGTCAGATTGGACTAAAATTTGATGGAAATTTACCCACACAGATCATTTCCTTAAACTAAAAGTAATAATACTTAAGTAACACTTATGAAATGCCATGCACTGGGGCACCTGAGTGGCTCAGTCAGAAAGTGTCTGCCTTTGGCTCAGGTCATGATCTCAGGGTCCTGGGATCGAGCCCAGCATTGGGCTCCTTGCTCAGCGGGGAGTTTGTTTCTCCCTCTCCCTCTGTTCTCTCCCCAACTCCTTCTCTCTCTCTCTTTCTCTCTCAAATAGATGAATAAAATCTTTAAAAAAAAATAATGCCAGGCACTGTTCTAAGACACACACACGCTTCATTAATTTCTCTAAAGCAACCGTATGAAGGACATACAGTCATCATCTGCAAAAACAAATGCAGGCTGGCGGACCCTGTCACCTGATAATATGACGTTTTGGCGAAAGAATTCTTTTGAGCTGAAGGCACATGAGAAACAGCAGGTGCGGGAAGAATGCTTGTCCCTCCCCTTTCTTCCTAAAAGCAAGAGCTAAACCCCGTCGTGAAAGGTGCCCTCCCTGAACGGGGAGGAAAAAAACCTTCTTATCACCAGGGACAGGAGTGAAGGTGGAGAGAAATCTGTACAAACAGACCTTGTCAAAGTAACTATTACCTCCCTTCTGTCTCCCCTTATTGTTCAGTTACTTTCCCTCAATCATCTCTGTTCAACCTAGTGATGGCTTTGCCACTTCTCTGGGTCTTTATTTTTCTCTAGGGCTCCTGCAGACCCGTACAAACCTGTGTGTGCTTCTCCTCTTAACCTGTCTCAGGTCAACTGAATTCTCAGGTGTAGCCAGCGACCTACAATGGCAGAGAGGAAGTCTTGCCTCCCCGATACCAGCAAATTTGATGGTGCAGCCCCATGGGAGTGATAATAGAAAACTTCATTGCGCAGAGGACTCAGAATGACGGGGATCAACCCCACGGATGGTCCCACATTTATCAAATGCCACAGACCCTGGAGATACAAAAATGGTCGAGACTCCCATTGCCCCACGGTGTGCTTTCTAGAGAGAGATGGAAACTGCCCAGACACAGAGGAGTGAGGAGCAGTGAGGGCACCGTGGTGGGTGGATGGGGCAGACAATTCTGCCAGAGCCTTCGCAGAGCATTTGACACATGTGATTCTTGGGTTGCCTGTTTCCGCAAGGTGGCCTGGGCGGGTTGAAGTCATGCCTAAAGATGCCTCAAGTTCTGAATGGACTTGAGGCAACACAGTGGTTGCACTGTGATCTTTTCCCAAACAGAGCAATAATCTTGGTTACAGTATCCCTGACAAATAAGACAGCGTGTGGCTAGGTTCTTTACGTCTAATGTGAAGATCTTAGCGCCAGAAGGAGGGAATGGAGATAATGTCCTTCAGTTAAAAGTAGAAGAGATTACAGGTCTCCAGAGATGGACGGAAACCTTCTCGCCCTTGCGCGTATTCTGTTCATGAGAAAATCCACCAGCAACCGTCCCTGACATGGCCTCAATATCTGGGGTAAGAAGAGTATGAAAGGTAACAGGAAGAGGAAACGAACACATTTGAGAGCTGTATAACTGCGTGGTTTTAGCAGCCACTTTAAATTATTTTGCACATTTTTCAGGGGCAGGTAGGGTTTGCAAACAACTTCATGACAGGTGTGTATTGGTAGTAAGATCGTGTGAATGGTGGTGTGTGTGCGTGTGCGGGCACGCGTGTGTGTGCATGTACGAGTCTGTGTGTGAATTAACAGTCTAGACAGCAACATGGAATGGATACATCCCGACAAAAGTCACCTAAGACCCTTCCCCTAATCTGGTAAGATCAGATTCATTGTCACGTACACACTCGTATCTAAGATCATGCGCGTCCCGCCCTGGTTTACTTACGCTGGCTCCGTAAAGGGTACGGCGGGACTCCTTTCCTAAAGCACTCTATGAATCTTCACATAATAGCATTATAATAGAATTTCAAGTATTTGTAGGTTACTGGCAATCTGTTCTAACTTTTAAAAGGTGAGTACATTGAACATGTTATTCAAATCATGAATTCCTGAACCCCCACTGAACTGTTGCTCCCGGCTGTCATTTGGGGCCATGCTGTGCATCTTAATTTTGCCTAAAGAATGTGCCTAAGGGAAACGTTTAGCCACTGACAGTAGGAAACCTTTATCAGATGACTGAGCACGGGCTTCATAGAAGATACATAGCAATCATTAGAAAGGTCAAAAGTTCCAATTGGAATATATAAATAATCTCCTTGGCATGAGAACGAGCCAAGAGCTCCTCAAGCTCACAGCCCTGGAAGACCTGTGTCACTGGATTGCTCTCAGCCCGCACACTGAAAACCCCAAAGCGATGCTCCTTCCTGCCCCAGGGGGAGTGTGAGAGGGAACGGCTGAGTCACTCAGTGCATGTGGCTGCAAGGGTTTCTCTTCCCAGAAATCCTGGAGTCCTGGCACAGAGAGGGACACGGACTCGAGCGGCTGTCAGCCATTTCTCACCTCCTTTAAGTCAGATTGTTCTAGTGTGCTTTCATCGTATACTTTGAAAGGAAATCGGAGCCATGAAGACACTTTACTCACATGCAAGTACAAAAATCTTTCTGGAACAAGTGCTGGTGAGGATGTGGAGAAATTGGAACTCTCATCCGTTGCTGGTGGGAATGCAAAAGGGTGCTATCATTTTGGAAAACGCTTTGACCCTTCCTCCCATTAGGAGTGAGTTGGACAGTCAGGTAGTCAGGGCCAGGGTCCCCAACAAGAAAATACGGAGTCAGGACAGCAAAGATCAAACAGCACTGACGTCCTGTTTCACAGCTTGGACAGGACCGCACTGACATTCTGCTTTGCAGCCTTTGCAGAAATGACTTCGGCGAAATGTCCTAAAGTAAGACAATTAACCACAAAAGCATTTGTCAGTATCACGGGCAAGGTACAGTTAAGACCTAAGCCCCCAGGGGTCGGGGGGAAAAAGACCATCAGCACGTGGCCATGAACCTAATAGGTAGACAGATACGTGACCAGAACCCTGACTGGCGCGACTCCGCACACCCCGATTGCTTAAGAAAGTTCTGAAAAAGAGCTCATAAAACCTCTAAACTTAGCAACTCTGGGGGCAACCCACTCGGGCCCCCCTTCCCTCTCCAGGAGCTTTGTTCTTGCTCAACAAACTTTGCTTCGGGGCCGCCACTCTTCGTCTTGTCCACCTCTTCATTCTCCCATCTATGGAACATAAGAACTAGGAAGATCGGCAGGAGAAGAAAGGGATAAAGAAAGGGGGGGGGGGTAATCAGAAGGGGGAATGAAACATGAGAGACTATGGACTCTGAGAAACAAACTGAGGGCTTCAGAGGGGGAGGGGGTGGGGGAATGGGATAGGCCGGTGATGGGTAGCAAGGAGGGCACGTATTGCATGGTGCACTGGGTGTTATACGCAACTAATGAATCATCGAACTTTACATCGGAAACCGGGGATGTACTGTATGGTGACTAACATAATATAATAAAAAATATTAAAAAAAAAAACGGTGCGACCAGGAACCTGGGCACTAAGGGGACACGAAATCCTGTCACACTCCAAATCTTAAACATTAATTTACCATATGACAAAGTGCTACCCCGAGGAGTCCATCCAAAAGAATTGAGGCCTTGCATCTATGCAAAAACTTGTACACAAATGTTCTTATCAGCATTTTCCATAATAACCAAATTGGAAATAACCCAAATGTTCATCAACAGATGTGCGGATAAACAAAATGTGCACTATTCCCACCGTGGAATATTTGATATTTTCTGAGAGAGAGTGAGGTGCTCACACACTCTACAACACCGAGGACCCTGGCCACTGCTGCACTCAGGGAAAGAAGCAGTAACAACAGGCCACGTAGTGTGTGGTTTCTTTATGTGAAATGTCCAGAATGGGCAAATCCAGAACCACAGAAAGGAGAGGAGTGGTTGTCAGAAGCTTTGGGGGCGGGAGGCGGGACAGGGGGGAGGGCTCGAAGGGAAAAGCTAAGTCACCTGGAGGGGTTTGTTTGGCGTGGCCCCAAGGACACAGCGCGATGCTGTCACGACTCTGTGAATAGATGAAAAACCACTGAATTGTACACTTTACAAGAGTGGATTTTATGGTTTGTGGGTTATATGTCAATAAACCTGTTATACAAAAAAAATCCTTTTTAGCTGCTTTACAGAGTCCAAGCCTATGTCCCTGGAAATTCCTGTAGATGATCAAGATTCAGCTTGTTATTTCGAGACGTCTTATAGCCTGAAGATGAAATACACCATTTTTTACAGATAAACAAAGACAACAAAGCAATAAGAAGTTATTTTTTTCACATGTGTTCGAATTTCATGTTTTCAAACATCTGAAGGGAATCATCCATAAAATGAATCAGAATGATAATAGATGTGTTTTTGCACGCTTTCACAGATGGTCTCATTCAAACACATCCCGGGTGATGATAAATACAGAAGCTTGTGGCGTCACGTACAATCAGACGCGGTTGGAGATTAGACCACGGAGCAAGTTCTCAAACGGAGCGTTTCTTACTTGTCTTTGCATTTTCCAGGGTGTGGAGGGTTTGTTAGTGGAGGGAAGGATGAAATGGTTTATTATTTTATAGTTGTTCCTCTAGGAGGGGACACCTTCAACCAGGGATAAAATGAACATCCTTTTGTCCCAGAGATAATACACTTTTAAAGAAGAGCCCACCCTGGAAAGCAGTAGGCGCTTGATAAATGTTTTGTGAAAGAATGTAGGAAGTCATAAACGCACAAATGGATAAATACGGAATATGGACAAGTGGGTATCCTCGTTGAGCCCCCACCGCACTTCCTAAGATAGCTTCTTCCTTCGCCTCCAATGAAAGCTTTGGAATTTTGAAGTGTTTTCAAGCAATGAAATGATCCTAAAATATTTGTGGTCTGGTTTACGTGCAGAGCGTGTCCCGGAGGCTTCTCCTGTTTCCTAACTACAGAATCAGCCATGTTAAGGACTTTGAATGTAATGACTGACATCAAGCTATAGTCCTCCAAACCCAAATGAGAACAAAGTTTCCTGAAAAGGATCCTGAGAAGTAATTATTTTGGAGTGAAACCTTGTTCTCAGTTACATCACGTAACCATAAAATACTTTGAAAGGAATTAAAGTAATATTGAGACAACACGGGACTTTTCATCTTTGACTATGGGCTTTCCCTCCTGAGCCCAGGAAAACCAAGATTCCCTGTGAAGGCTGCACGTTCAATGTCCCTAATAGAAAAACAATTTAGGAACGTATTGTTTGCAAAGGGTGAAGGGAACAGAGAGGGTACTATTTCGAATATTATCACACGCTTTATCGAGATTCCTTTGACACTTTGGGTCACTCAACATTTTTGAAAACTTTCTTTTTTTTAGCAAAATTCAGCAGTCTTCCCTCATGTGATTGAACTGGCATAGTTTCTGGCTATTGGAATCTGATAATTTGTTGATTTAAAAAACACAAAGGTCATCATTAGACTTTTCTAGAACACCAAGGCTTCCATCAACATCCACTTATGAGGTCAGAGTTCACAACCCAGGAGGACAGAAACGGCAGGTCAAATCAATTGATTTTTACACATTTTGAGAATTCCTTACTGATTTATTTCCATGAATTGGTGCACTCTTGAGATGAGGTAAGAAGTAAGTACATCAAAATTCTCATGGGGACATTCTTCTGTTAAAGAAAATCCTAGGAGGGTGCCTGGGCGGCTCAGTCCGTGAAACGTCTGACTCTTGATTTCAGCTTGGATCGTGATCTCAGGGTCGTGGGATCCAGCCCCGCGTCAGGCTCCATGCTCGGCGGGGAGTCTGTTTGTCTCTTTCCCTCTGCTCCTCCTCCTCCTCTCTCTCTCATAAATAAGTAAATAAATACATAAATTAATTAATTAAATAAAATCTTGGAAAAAGGAAAAGAAGATGCTATGAAAGTATTAGTCAACATCACAGTGTTTTGCGCATGGAAAAATATGACACAGTCTGCGACCTCTCTTATTTCTAGAGTTCGAATAGTTACTCAAGTTTTGCGTGACAATAGAGCACCCTCCCATCCTCCTTCCCATCCTTTGACAGCTTTCATAACTCATATAAAATGAAAGACCTTCATGACATCGACTGGCAGTCACATCTCCCACCAACCCTGTTCAGGGATTCCCCGTCTAGCCAGACTCTCTAGATGAACTGTTGACCCTTTGACTTTACTGCCTCTACTTCTTTCTCCTGGCATTTACGTCTCATCAAAATCTTACTAGCCATTCCTTCACCCCAAATCTATTTGTTCCATAAAATGATCTCTGGATAAAAGATTACAAGTGTATAACCCTGCTCCCAGTGCTTACCAGTTGCGATCCGTACCAGACACGTGGTATGCGCATTTACAACTTTGTTTTGCAATTAATTCGGGCACATTAAGACCAGTGCAGATTATGCATTCTTGGAATCTACGGACCACCCTGACTGATTTTTGCAAGGTACTTCACACAGCAGCCTTGTCAGGAATGTTCGTCGACCGCATGAGTGAGGGAGGGGAGCTGACAACCCCGGCAGACTCTCATCTAAGAAACATCTATAGGTGAATGATTACACCCTCGCAATCACACGCACCGTTCTTCCTCCGACCTGTACTGTTGTTTTGGAAGTCAGGAACCTCTGGTCACGAAGGAATCAGTTGTATGGACTTACTGCCTTGAGGTGCACTTGCAGGGAACTTTGATCATCACCGTCACAGCAAAGGTGAGGGCAGGTCTGGTGCTCCCGTGTTCTGCAAAGAGGCGTGCTCCGTGGACGCCCTTGGGTCACAACATGGCCATCTGTTGCTCAAAATCGTGTTTCAAATTTTACTTCAGAACGCTTACGAGTAACCCAAGATGAATACATTTATTTTGGGGTGACAATCAATTTAATTCTCTAAATGAAATTGTGCTTTCAGTCTCTCTTACGGAGCAAGATGTTAGAGTAGCAGAGCCGTGAGATTTCAGGAAGAGTCGTAAGCACGGGCAGCCAGGTAGCCTGTTTTCAAATGGCTCCAACACACACCACTTGGGTACAAAGGGTCAAACACAGTCCAAACAAATGCTTGACAATAATAGGTACAAAGGGCCTCGTGTCCTTGGTGAATGATTAATCATAAGCTGTCATAAACAAAAGTGTTCTATACATTCGATAAACAGGTTTCCAGAAGACTACGGAAGAACGTCACATCTTTCAAAACTCAATGCTAGCCATAGGTGATTGTGTTTTATTCGGGGGCTTTAATATTTTTGAGGGTTTTCATGAACACTTTGAGTCAGGCTAGGGTGACTCTGTCTGCACCCCCAAGTTGGTGGGTAACATAAGTGTGTCCATAATTAAAATGTACTCTTAGTGTTTTTGCATATTTCTTTCATTCTGTTCTCCACTCAGCAGGTTATTTTATGCACATTTGCTCTCAGAAGGTGCTAGAAGGGGACATCCCCTTTTCTCGGCTTTATTTTTCCTCCGTTCCTGGGAATGAGGGAGGAATTAGCCACAACAACCACTAGGATGGAAAGACTGTAAGCCCATTGCACAAAAATAAAAAGGAAACACCACCTCACGTTCAGAGTAACCCAAGAATAAAAGACCAAGGGGGAAAAAATTTATATATATATATTATATATATATATATACACACACACACACACACTTATCTTTTCACAGATGTGCTGGAACGTATAGAGCCAAATACATGTGGCCCTCCCAAGTGGCCTGCTTGGAAGATTACACAAACATTTTCCAATTTCCCAATAGCTCTGCTGCAGCTCAGAACACTTGTAGTGTTTGACTTTCAGAAATTATATTGAGACTCACTCTGTAGTCACATAAGAAAATGCTTTGCTTCTTCAGCCAGAGTCAACCATGGGACGGGCAGGGTTATGAGCACCTTTCTTGGTCCAAAAGAGAGGAAGCTAATCTGTTGTGCTGGCAAAGAAATAATTGCAGAAAGAGATGGTGGGCCAACCAGAAGTTGAGCAAGCCTCAGGGGCTTATGGGAATTATCGTGAAAATGCAAAAGAAATGGGCTCTGGTGATGACCGTGCTTTTGAGAGCGTGGTCATGCCCATCAGAGGAAATGCTCCAGAAATGGTTTCGGAGCCTCCTCAGTCACTGGGGGAGGAGAGGGGAGGCGCTGCTCTCTCTCCCATCTCCCACCACACCCCCTCTTCCCCAGGACCTTGGCCCATGCCTCATGTTTCTATGCTCAGTGAAACCAAATAACGAAGACAACAGAACACATGAATTCCAGAACCTTTTGGTTGTGAAGGGCCACGAATCTGGTTGAAGCATGGAAAGGAAAGGGGAGGCAGAAAATAGAGCCCCAAGTGTCTTCCAAAGACATTCTTTCTTTTGTGTGTCACAATAACTCTGGTTTTTAAAATTCTAGACCCTTTATTCTCTTCTTTCTCCTCTCAAGAAGGCAGGTTGGAGGGATCCATGAGTGGAGTTTCTCACAGATTCATGTTTTCTCTACTTTATATCATGGCCCCTCCCACAGGAAAGAGCCCTGAGTGGGTGTGTCACCCCCAGGCACGTCCCGGGAGACCCCCTTCTGCACTGGCCTCCCCACATGCCCGCAGTCTCTGGAATCCCTACTGGTGAGGGCTGTTTGTTCCCTTCTGCCCTCTAGGGCTGGGTCATGGAGACCAAAGCCCATGGGTTTTGAAGGGATATTACACATTCTGTGATTTTATTACCATTTTATGCCAAATTCTCTTTACAATATTCCTGAGAGGTCCTCCAGTGCCCTGGAGCTCTCGTGTTGGAGAGAAATCTCCACTCCCCAAAGGGATTATGAGCAGTAAAGGAGATAATGCGTAGGGCTTGTACAGTGCAGGCCTGGGGCACAGCAGGAACTCCGGGGAATGGTTCCTCCTTCAGAAAGCTCGGGTAAGCACTGAGGGGTGGGCCTCACTGATCTGAAGTTCGCCCCCTATAACTTCCACCCGCTGACTCCAGGGCTGTTGCTGCAACCCAACAAAACCAGGATGACCCTTGAACTCTGCTCCCTGCCTACCTTCCTCCCTGTCCAACAGCCTGACTTTCAGTGGTTCTTCCTGAGATGTGATTGTTCTATTACGTCCCAGTTTCTTTCCACCTGCCAGACAAGTGACCATTTTGATGGATACGTTAATGTATGGGCACATCAGCTCATCGAGTCATTAACCTTAAGTATATACAATTTTTAATTGTCAACAATACCTCAATAAGGCTGGGAAATAATTACGTATGTCTCATACTGTGATATTGTTTTATGTTGTTGTTTTTTTTTTTTTAATAAATTCATGCCTCCCTTTCTTAAAGGTCCTGGAACCGAACTTCAAATTACTCTCGTTGGTGGTGGTGATGGGAGCAAATCTGTAATAACTCTAGTGATAGACCACACGGTGTAGCAAGCATATTCCCTGCGCGTCAGTCCTCGGAGCGAGCATGTTTTCCACTAGCAGTTTCCAAATGAAAACCGCAATCAAGTCCCTTGCGTGCAGGTTTAACATCTGTCCAAGCTCCCCTGGAAGGGGAAGGATAAGGCCAGCTTCAAAGCCAGACCCCCCAGAGCCCGCACTCCCTTCTGCACCTGCTCGGCTGTTCTGGCTCTCTTTTTCGTTCTGAATATGGCTACAAGGTCCTTTGTGTTGCCTGTTTACCCTCTGTGAGTCTAGCTCTTTGGAACCTCAGCCTCACAGCAGTATTTTCAGAGCTCCCCCTTTCTCCGCTATCCTTACCTTTGGTTATAGGCCCATCTTTTAACATTATGTACGGGAGCTGCAAAGTGCCCGTGCCTGCAGATTACCTCGAGGACCGGAGGAGATAACGCTAAGCGAAATAAGTCAAGCAGAGAAAGACAATTATCATATGGTTTCACTCATTTATGGAACATAAGAAGTAGGAAGATCGGTAGGAGAAGAAAGGGAAGAAGAAAGGGGGGGTAAACAGAAGGGGGAATGAACCATGAGAGACTATGGACTCTGGGAAACAAACTGAGGGCTTCAGAGGGGAGGGGGGTGGGGGAATGGGATAGACTGGTGATGGGTAGTAAGGAGGGCACGTATTGCATGGTGCACTGGGTGTTATACGCAAGTAATGAATCATGGAACTTTACATCAAATACTAGGGATGTACTGTATGGTGACTAACATAATATAATAAAAAATATTATTAAAAAATAAAAATTTAAAAATTTAAAAATTAAAAATTAAAAAAAAAAGTTTACCTCAGGGATGACACCAGCCAGTCAAATGTCCTGTTGTCAGGCAAGTTCTCTTTCCTGCCTTTCAATGGGATCCCCTTACGTTTCCTTTCAAAGTTTTGAATTACCTTGTTGATGCCATGGTTGAATGCATGACTTTGGAAAGCCTTTGCTTTTTGTCTGTGCCCCCCAGGGTACCCTTTACTTCCTCTTTTTTCATTAGTCGTCAACTGCAAAGGCTTTTCCATTTCAGGCTCGAAGGTCCTATGGTCTCTGTCACAGCTGCTCAAATCTGGGTTGGAGGGCAAAGCAGCCAGAGCAATGTGTAAATGAACGGGCAAGCCGTGTTCTGATAAAACTTTATTCATAAACGCGTGCAGTGTGCAGAATTTGCCTGGAGGCTATTGCTCGCCTCCCCCCGGCCTTAGATGATAAAATTTCCTTTGGAAAATCAAAAAGCTTTTATCCAATATGAAACCATTGTGGATTTATGATTAAGTTCAACACAGTAAAAACCAATCTCCTTTTCCACCAAAATTAGCTCCTTCCCCAGATTTCCCTATTTCTGGCAATGACAGCAACATTTTCCAACTCATACACATTTAAAAATGTAGAGTTGAATATTTGATTCCCCCTTTCTGCTAACCGCCTGAGATCCCACGTCTGTGTGTTTCCATTCTCCTAGCTGGCGGGAGTTTATCATTTCACATCTGTATTTATATTCTTGGCTTTGAACTCATACATTTGCCTTCAGTTTTTCTCCCCAACTCATCCATAGCATGGCTTGTGGATTCATTATTCCTAAAATATTGCTTTTAAAAATTCCTTACTCTCTGATCTTGAAAATCTACCAAACTCTGACCTCCATCTGCCTTTCTCCTCTCGCTCCCTACACCAGCGCGCGAATGGTGCTTCTCTTTTCCTTCATTAACACTCTGGGCTGACTGACATGTAAAAAGCTGTCCATCTTTAATGTGTCCAACTCCGTGTGTTTGGGGGTGAGTCTATGCCCATGAAACCATTATCACCACCAGGGCCATAGACAGATACATCATTCCCAAATTTCCCTTCTGTCCCCTTTATTATTATTATTATTACTATTATTATTATTACTATTAGTGTGTGTGTGTGTGTGTGTGTGTAGTAATAACAACAGTGATATGAGACGTACCCTCTTAGCACATTTTAAGTAGAGAACACAGTATTGTCAAACGGAGGCAGTCTGCCTTGCAGAAGAGGCCCACAACTTCTTTATTGTCTTGCAGAACTGAAACTCGCACCCGTTGACCATCACCTCCCTGTTCCCCCTCTCCCCAGTTCCTGGTGGCCACCATTCTGCTATTCTATGAGTTTGATGATTTTAGATTCCACACGTACGTGAGATCAATAGTCTTTCTCTTTCTGCGTCTAGCTGATTTCCCTTGGCCTCCAGGTCTGTCTATGGTGTTGCAAATGGTAGGATTTCCTTTCTCTTTGACAAAAGGTTGAAGAATGCTCCATCGTATGCATACACCACATTTTTAAATCCGCGCCTCCATGGATGGGTATTCAGGTTGTTTCCATGTTCTGGACGTGGTGATAACACTGCAAGGAACACAGGTGTGCAGGTGGCTCCTCGAGATCCTGATTTCACAATAAGAGTACAGGTAATGTATGGAGTCAGGGAAAGTACTTGCAAACCATATATCTGACGAGGGTTGATATACACATTATCAAAGGACCTCATACAACTCGGTAACGAAAGAACAAATGCTATTTTCCTCTGACTCGGGAATCTCCTGCATGTTCTCCTGCCCCTGCTTTGGATCACGCTATTTCCTCTGCCCACAACACACCATTTTATCTGCAAAACACCCATCCACGTTGTCTCCGTTTTCGAGAGCAAAGCTCAATTCTTACCTTTCCCATGACGCCTTCTTTGTCTGCTCTGTCCCATCGTGGTGCCTCCCGCCTCTGGTTTCTCGAAGTGCAGGCTCTTTGCTACCTAATCATATGCTATTTTGCATCACTTTCTTCTGTTCTGGAAATGTTTGCCTTATTTCTCTAATTAGAGCAACCTTTGTCAATTTCTGCAGCATATCATACCATGTCTGCTGTGTTGTCACGGGAGTCATGCAACGTCTTTGTTGAATACATCAATGGATGGGTGGATGGGTGGATGGGTGGATGGGTGGATGGATGGATGGGTGGATGGGTGGATGGGTGGATGGGTGGATGGGTGGATGGATGGGTGGATGGGTGGATGGGTGGATGGGTGGATGGATGGGTGGGTGGATGGGTGGATGGGTGGATGGGTGGATGGATGGATGGGTGGATGGGTGGATGGGTGGATACTGATACTCTTTCTTGCCTCCAATCTCCCATCTTATCTCTTGATCGGCTATTGGATTTCAATGGGATGTAGCTTGAAAAAAGAGTTAAATGCATTAATCCTTACAGGCTAATCCCCAATTTTCAAATTAGCTGTGTTTTAGATGTTCGTTTGTCAACTGAAGGCTAAAATCCAAAGTACTTTATCATAGAGACACTATTACAACTGGAGGTTATAATGGGATTCCAAACTGCTGAATCGAAGCCCGTTGTTCTGTAAGTGGTTTGAAATCCAGACGGAAGACATGGTCACACATAACAAAACAACGCTATGCAAGGCCCGTGATTAAAACAAAAATGAATTCGGGGGTTTCCCTCTCTGCTTGGGGAGAGGGAACGTGGGTCGGGGAGGGAGTCATCATGCTTAGGATAAAGCAGATTTTATTATAGGAAAATAAAATGATAGGCAATTTCATGGATTTCCTAAAGGGGACTTTTGTGTAGCTTTAAAGATACTAGATGCTGACTTAAAAAAAAGTAGTTTCTTCCCCCCAAATATACAATTTCCCTCAAAATTCATGGCTCTCATTTTCTTTTCGACATGGGAATATCATAGCCATTGCTCTTATGTGTATCAGGTTTAACTGACACCTTTTCGTTCTGGATCAGATGTGGAAAGAAGATGTTCATGGGGGGCGGAATGCAGAGCCTTGTCTGCTCCTTACCGCCTGCAAACGGAGAATGGTATTTACCTTTTTAATGTAAAATACTTGGAAAAAAAATAAGAGTAACCTTTCCGTCATGTGAAAAGATACAGAATTTGAATTTCAGTGCCCATGAACCCAGCTGTATTAGAACACGGCCAGGATTGTGTGTTTACGCTGCTGGGCTGGAGGGGAAGAGTCTGAGTCGAGTTCGGCCCTTTACAGAAGTGTTTGCGACCCCCGCTCTGCAGCCGTGGAAGGGGCCAACAAGGGAGACTTTCACAAATACAGTGTGGAGAGAAAAAAGCTGGACTCTGGAGCGCATGCCTGTAATCCAAGCAAAATTACTCTCGGGTGAGATGTGTCCCACCGTGGTGACCTCCGTGCGGGGTGAGTGGGTTTTCTGTATGAGGGGGTTTCTGGGTGCTGAAAGCATCTACTTCGTGACGTAGGCTCTGGATACACAGATACGTTCCCCCAAATTCACTGGGTACTTACGATTTGTTCTCTTTTCTGTATTCATGTTAGACTTTCATCTTAAAAGTTTACTTTAGAGTTTAAGGGAAGAGACACTTGGGGGGCATAGTGGGTTCAGCGTCTGACTCTTGGTTTTGGCTTAGGCTGTGATTTCAGGGTCGTGAGGTTGAGCCCTGCCTCTGCTCTGCGCTCAGTGGGGAGTCTGCTTGGGGTTCTCTCTCCCCCTCTCCCTCTGCCCCTTCCCCTTCAAATAAATAAATAAATCTTAAAAAACAATAAAATTTAAGGAAAGAGTTAAGGAAGAGCAAAAAAAAAAAAAATATGACAAGACAGAGAAGTGAGGCCAGAGGGAGCTGAGGAGTGTGGGGAGAAGCGGGTGGGAGCTGGAGGTGGCGGGGCTGCCGGCTGCCTGGGCCCCCGAGGCTGCGCCAGAGGCTGGCGGAGCCTGCAGCCTGGTCAGCCCCACTGATGGCCTGATTATCACTGTCACTGGTGGCATCTCTGATCTCTGTTTGGTGGGGAAGGAGACTGAAGCCGGAAAAGATCTGGCATCCTGCCCGTGGACTTCTAACTTGCTGGAGAGCACTCATTTTAACTCAGGAAGAAACTGCAGTTTGTCCCCATAGTTTCTGAACAGAAGGAGTGAGCTGGCATGGACAAAGCTACCCCCCCCCCCAGCTGCAGGGACTGCCAGCAACTAGCGCTGGCTTTTTCCCACGGTGGGAGGATAGGCTGGAGGGTCCCTGGGGGGCTGGGACAAGGGCTTTGGGGGACAGAGACCCTGTCTGCATCTGCATGTTTCTATCACCATCAGGCGTTCTTAATTCAAGACGCTTGGAAATGTGCAGGATCTCGTTTCTACCACGTGTGGTGCGGATGCTTTCCAGGCTCGAGGTGAGATGCTTTGTCCATCTGTGATAGCCATCTGTAATATCCATCTGTAATACCCATCTGTAATATCCATCTGTAATACCCATCTGTAATATCCATCTGTAAGCTGTGCAACCGTTTTAATGGCCTATAATGTGAGGATCAGTTTTCAACAAAATAAAACATACTGCTGAAAACCAGTGGCTTGCAAATACCTGCAATCACCCTTAATGGCATAAAGGGAAAGCAAGGAGAGTTTTTCTGTCCTGGAATGGAACACAGTCTCCAAGATTCCATTTCAGGATCCCGTCTGTGTGGGCCTGGATTTATGCGGCCAAGTGAGTTCGCAGGTGAGAAGTGAGTCTGCAAGAGATGCTGATTAACTCACAGGAAAATGCAAGTGGTTGAACTGAGTTCAGTATAATAAAAACAAAATGAACAAATAAACATCAGACTACGTGACTGCAGTTTGTGGGTGAGTCTGAAGTGAACATTTGTGTTCGTTTCTCGTTCTTTACACGTGTGTGGTCTGTGCTGATGCGGGGCTTGGGATTATGTTTGGTACAAACCGGCTGTGGGAATCGACGCATTAAGAGGGTCAGCTCAGAGAGATGGCTCGAGAAGCACCGGATGCCCAAGTTCCGCTGTCAATCACACACCTTCCCGCTGCAGAAACGGTCATCGCACCAGTCCGTTTCCAGCCCAGAGGAGATCCCCTCCAAGCGTGGCTTCAAGTCCCTTGACTTTACTAAAAAAAACAACACGACAGAATTCTCTCACCCAAAAACCAGCCCTCTGCTCCTCTTGCTTCTGTTTCTTTCCCTCCTCAGTGATTGATAAGGCATGCTATCACCACACGGGAACACTCAGAGACGTCCCTGGAGTCACACCTCCCGATGTTGATCTGCTTACATCCTTACAGACAAACAAACCCCGTCTCCACGCATTTGTTGTGATACCGTCCCGGTTCCTCACTCCTGCTCTAAGAATATCAACGTGGACAGAACACAGCACATCTCCTTTACCACGATTGCCAACTTTCCATTATTCTCCCCATATATTTCTTTCCCCTGGAAAAATGGGTATTTTCTTTCCTCTGAAAAACATTTGCATGACTCTGTATTTATGGAAGGACTACTGCCAGTCCCCTCTGAGGACAGGCCTGAGAGCCAGACCAGGACATGGCATCAGGCTCACCGGGGCTGGCTCATCTGGAGCCGGAGAAAGTTTCCCCTGCGCAGCTGGCAGCCTGGACCTCGCCGCCTCAGACGCTGGCCAGTGGGGAGACGGCAAAGGTGTGCACGTGTTACCGTTGAAGGCAGTCCAGCGCACACTCGAAACGGAAAGACCTTTTCTTTGATCCCAAGTAGGTCAGTGCGGCAACCCCACATGGTGGTGACGAGGGAATGGCAGACTACCGTTTCCAGACGTGAGTACCCAGGAAATGACCTCGGAAAGGAGCCAGAGCCATCCAAAATCAATAAACCAATGCCAGAAACACCACACATTTTTATTTATATTCCGCATATCAATGATACAAGTGTTATGCTGGTAAGAAAGATCTGTAGGCATCACACATCCAGGCTCATAGGTCAGCTTTTTCTAGCATTGAAAGATGACATGCAGACACCAATTACCTCCTGGGTCCAGGTGCGGCTGTGCCTGTCGGGCGAGGCACCTGACAGCCCTCCCCGGGTGCGGCTGACCACGTGTCCTGGGCCGTGGCCGGAGCTGCTATTTGCCGATCTGGGTTGTCACAGTGACTCTGACTCTCAGGTTTTCGGCAGAAAATTGACCCCCTCCCCCCCACCGGGTGGTGTGGTTATAGAGTGAGGCATGCACGTTAACGACTGATACTCATGTTGGGAGAGTAGACGGACACATTTAAATCCAAATTGGCTTTCAGGATGTAGACATAGGAACACTGAGAAAGGAAGAGAAGCTGCAAGGTATTAAACTGCGGGGTCATCCCCATCAACACTCTCTCTTCTGCAGCGACACAACATTTGATTTATGGCCACCAATCACGCCCCCTCCACCGCACCTCTACCTCCACCCCACCCCTCCCCCATCTACACCTTTACCCACACCCCGCCCACTCCATCCCTCCCCCATCCCACCCTCACCCCCACTCTACTCTCATCCCGATCCACACCCCTACCTCACCCACTCCATCCCTCCCACCCCTCCCACCCCACCCCTACTCCACCTCAATCATTATCTCCAGCTCTGGCCTGTTGCCTGTCAAGGTGCTGTGTTCTTCATTGTGTTTTTTTGTTTTTTTCTGCTATGTGATTTCCTTGTAGCCTTACTCCATTCTTACCCAAGAACAGGCTTTCATAAATAAGAGGTACTTCATTCTATTGAAGAAAAGCTTTACTCAGAAACAGGTGTAGCTGCTGGGGTGCTCGTCAGCTTCCCTGCCAGGGTACTGCCTGACAGGGACCATCAGAGAGAATGTTCAAAGGATGGGGACCCTGCAAGCCCTGGGAGGTTCTGATGGTCTGCCCTGCCGTGGGCTGGGAGCTGGGGGACTTCTCAGAAGTGCTCTGGGACACCTGGGAGAGGAGCCTGTCCATCGGACTGGCACATTAGACTCGCAGGCACGGTTCCGTGCATGACTCGGGTGTCTCGTTGAGATTGGAACACAGCGAGTCAGAGAAAAATCACTTTTCTCTGGCATCTCTCCGACATTCCTTATGACCCCTCCTCTGAAAGGACAGTGTCCTGTTTCTCCTCACCCCTGATACCGCCGCTCCTCTGGTGGGCGGTGGGATGGCCCTGACGGAGGGCGGCCCACTGTGCTCACTCTATTGGCTCCATTACCCTCACCCACAAACACCCACAGACTCCCCCAATCATGTCTGGCCAAATGTCTAGGTGCTCCGTGGTCCCGTCAAGTCGACACACAAAATAAACCATCACACCTCAACCCCAATTCCTAGCTCCTGCGAAGATATTTTAATAGTTGAGAACGAAGGTTATCCCACCCACCCACCCACCCCCAGCCCAAGGTTACCACCCTTAGGTGTGTGCGGGAGTGGGTGACAGCCGCCAACGGTCTGGGCCTGGGAGCTGTGGGTAGTGGTGTGTGTGCGAGATTAATGAAACATGTAATATCAACAAACAAGTTGACAACAGGCTTTTACAGTGTTTTCCACACTAGCTAACTGCGCGCACATCAAATATAATTTGCCTTTTTCCAAATAAGCTGACACACGGGTCTCCATGCAACCTGAACGCACAGATTTCTCTTGGAAACAGCCTCAGGCGCATTCTAAAATCCCAGTGAGCCAAGTGGTGTTGAAATGGTTCTTCAGACAGTATTTTCCTTTCTGCGAGTGAATATCAGTGGGGAAGACAATTTACATGCTGCTTAAACGTCTGTCCGGCTTCCCAAGATAAACCCTCGATGTTCCAGAAGAAGGACGGGTCTAGTATCGGAAGGGTGCATGCTTCGACCCTCCCGCCGGTGAAGGTCATAGCCTGCATTTAGGGAAGAGTTTTCATGGAGAAGCACACATGCGCACACACACAGGCACACTCACGCACACGTGGGAGCACACACACATACGTGCATGGAGCAGCTAAGCCGTGAGACGGGAAGGGAAAGGTATGAGTTGAAGAGCCGTGTACCCCCGGGACTCCTACTTTCTTGGGCAATTTTCATGTCAATGGGAAAATAGAAAATGTGAATAAGAGCTTGTTTTTCAAACCTGAAGCAAGGTTCTATCTTTACCCCCAAATTCCAGTGTATTCTGTGAGAGCTGTCAATTTAGGTAGGCTTTTGAAGTGAGACTCCTAGCTCACCTTACCTTTAGGTGGGGGCTGGCTTGCTGTCACATACAAATAGAATGTCCCCTAATGCCTTCCTTCTCTTGGAAGTTATAGGAATCTATAGCCTTACTATTTTTTAAGTTAGAACTGCTACCAAAAACTCAAACCTTTTTCTTTTGATAAAATAAGTCCTCAGTCCCATTTTGACAATTTCTTTTCTCGTCACCGTAGCTGATTGGAAGTATCCCCCGGGATTGTGCTAATTTAAATTAATTCTTTTATGCAGAGATGATATTGGCTAGGTTCTTCCTTTTCATCATCTCAGTGGTTTCTAAATTTTACTGCTCCCTGAGCCTCTATTGGCCACCAGCCAGCTCGGAGGCAGGGACTTCTCACCTAAGTGGACAGTGTGCTGTGTGGACGGCCACCTCCAGCCCTCGCTCACCTGCAGCTCTCACGATGCCCCCGTCACACTGGTCTCATGCAATGGAAGTTTGCTTCTTGTTTTGTGGCCTGGGATTATCTCCGCACCCTTACGGGGCTCTTTTTCCACGTGTACCCTTGTTACTTACTCCCGAGGGGTCCGTCTCCGATGGGAGGCCCCGGGGGTTGCTCTTGCCTGTTCATTTTGAATAATGGCTCTCAGGCTGCCCTCTGATATTTCAGATCAATGCAGTTGATGATAATAAAATGGAATTCTGAAAGAAACCCAGTTTTACAGACATCATCCGGACTCACAAACAAATATTTGAGCATCATCTTCAACCACGAAATCATTCATTACTTGCATTAATTGTTGTGGTGTATTGGTGTGATTCCCCTGAACATCAGGGCAATAGTTCTCCATGGGGCCCTATCCCGTGGGGTCCAAAGGTGTGGAACTGGGGCATTCTGCAGAAAGAGCAGAGCTACTCTGGGCCCCATTTCTTCTTCATTAAGCTCTTAGCACCCTTGGGATTTCTCCCCTGGGTGGCTGTAAGCAATTGCTCTGCTTGGGTGTGAATGTGTTCTCTTCTTTCCTCTGCAACCCTCTGCGTATTGTGAACCTGGTGGTGGGGGAACGGAGGAGATGCTGTTTCATTGCTAACTGTTCTAAAAAGGATCACCATTGTCATTAAACAAAGGCATGACAGCCACGGAGTAATGGAGCTCAATTGCTGGCCTGTCAGGAGAGTTATTTTGGGCAGCGACACAGTCGTCTGGGGAATACTGCTATCGTGAAGGCATGTCTCTATTCAGAGACATCTTCCAGTCATTTCCAAAGGAAACCCCTTTATGTGCAAGTCTACTTCCTGTAGTATCATAAGCAGTATTATCTAGCTTCAGAACTGATCACATTTACTGAAGAGGCATCAAAATATTTATTGTTTCCCAAAAGCAAGCCTCCCTCAGAGCTGGGTGATTTCCCTCAA
This sequence comes from Ursus americanus, assembly GCF_024610735.1. Taxonomy (NCBI): domain Eukaryota; kingdom Metazoa; phylum Chordata; class Mammalia; order Carnivora; family Ursidae; genus Ursus; species Ursus americanus. The sequence goes on from NC_142136.1 coordinate 3,353,669, forward strand.
TTGGGAGTGCCGCACCCTCTAAAGAGAAATTCTAAAAGATGACGGCCTAGAAGGTTTTGAACAGAGGAAGGGCCAAAATGAATTACGAGCATGGTCTCCCAGGTCATCATAGGGCCATTGACCAATGAGGTTGAAAGCGTCTGCACGCCTATGTTTGTATTTTTAAAAAAGATATTCTACTCCGTACAGTTGGGTCTGAGGTACGTGAGGAGAGACACCCCGGTAACCACCACCTGGAGGTGAGCCAGCCGTGTGTCCCCTGCTCTCTTCTAGAGCTTGAAGAGCTCAGTCGTGGCTGGACCCATGGGGCTTTCTCCAACCTGCCCTGTCACGAGCCACTGCAGAAAGATTCAGAGTCTGAATCCGAATGCCTGGTCCTCCCCGGTGTCCATAAAGGAAAGAAAACACAGATCGGTAGCCTCCGGCGTAGCCTCCCTGTGGCTGTTAGCATAAGAACCAGCAAGCGCTTTCTTAAGGGTATGAATGAAGTCAGCTTGGCTTAAGTAGGAACAGACGCAGTGAACCTTGAGAAATGCTCTATCCTCTTCCTCTTTTGTTTTTCCTTTTGGCAGGTTTTCATGGGAATCTGTGTTTATTTGTTGAAGGCCGATCTTTGTGTTCGTAGTTAATTGAAAAGGATAAGAAGGAGGAAGAGGTAGGTAAATGGAGCAGCAAAGGTTTCATTGACAAATGTGGGTGCGTCTAAAACAAAGTTTGATTTTCTTTTTTATTCGTGGACTTGAAGCCCTTTCAAAAATCATTCGTAATCTCACGAGGCTTTAAAAAATCTGATATGGTGCTGATGGTGCTAGTAATCATGGCCCATAGTGTCAGGATCATCACTTTGAAAGTGGGTGGGCTGCTGATCCACGCCTTTGTACTGCTTCCCTTGCATTTTCAGACTTCCGTGCACTCGGGACAGTATCACATTTTAAACCCAGAGCGGTTCCAAGGAGAAGGTGGGAGACCTAATCGCAACTTCTTGGCTGAAGAATGCAATCGAGACTCAAAATATCAAGGGCTTGCCCCAGCTCTCAGGGTGGGGCTGCGGGAGGCACGGGGCCATCTCGCTCCAGAGCCACGTGGCCCCGTTCTCCCGGGACAGAGGTTATCCGGCAGGCTGGGTCAAGTGCAATTTCCTAAGGGACTCTGGTCCGCACACAGATGCACTATGTCAAGTCCATGACGTGTCTTTCTTTTAAAACAAAACAATGTCCCTCACAGTTGTCCCCTTGTGCGTAGATGGTGGCAAATTATTGTTTGCCAAGCCTTCTATCTCCTTCCTTTCTGTGTTCCATTGAGATCATGGAAATGCAAAGTAAATAGCCATGGAGTAAAATGCCTCGGAGAGTATTTATTTAAGAGTATTGTTCCAGGATGTGCACAAAGATAAAGACTTTGTGTAATGAATGAGTGACTCCAGAGGCCAAATACCAAGAAGTCATATTCTGTACCAGGTATGTCCTGGCCAGGGTGGGGTCACTACGAGCTCTCTCAGGACATGTCCTGAAACAAGGGTCACCTTGCCCAGCAAAAACCAGTCCTCCCAATCCATAGGGACAGGGGGAAGCTCAGTGAAAGGAGCATAGGAAAAATTCCGGGCCGTTGTCAGTGTGTCGACATGTCAAGGTGGGAAGAGGCCACGCCAGAATCAGCTTAAGACAGAGGAACAGGCGGCCGGCAGCAAGGCGAGCGTGCTGGAGCTGGTGTGCGGGGCGTGCGACAGCCCCGAGGCCGTCCTGCACGCCAGTGGGGGCAGCGGGGGAAGCAACCTGCAGAACTTGCTCTTCATTCGTTCCTCAAGGGTCCAAAGGAGAAATAGCAGTTTTGGCCTTGGTGTCATGTCTTCTCTACAGGGAAGGCGGGCAAACCATCGGTGTTTGGGCCTCCGGTGTCATGGGTTTCAGCAGTATCCTACCCCCTTTAGACACAGCGAACAAACACACAGACAAAACATGGATAGCCTAATTTGGAATAAAAGACAAAGCAGGAAGCACACGAATGTCTCTGCATATGTAATGATTATTGACTTTTTAAATTGGTTTTAAATAGAAGCTTTCTAGATGAAATACAGATTTGGAAGGATTACTAGAAAGTGTGGGTTGAACACCTACCAATTTTACATTAATTTCTTGCCGTGATGCCATCAGCGCTACCATTTTCCTAATTTCCTGTAAGCATGTATTGAGAGTGCGAATTGTTTTACCATCGAAAATGCCATTGAGGCAACCTAGTGGTGTGATGAGCAGACTTTTCGTAAGTAGACCTGTTTATTCACCGATCGCATTTGAAGTCAGCTGTAAGGTTCTCCTGAAAAAAACAACATCGGACAAGCGCTGTCTTCTCCAGGGAGCAAGGCGTATTGCCTTACATAACATGAACATACAGAAGTGAGTTTTATTGATACGCGAACACATTTTATTGCTTTCTCTGATGTTGTGGGTTGGATTCCCCATTTCATTAAAGCAAGATTACTGGCCCTGTTTCATTATTATCACTGTTCTGATTCTCGGGGAAAATAATCTTCCGCATCGCTTTTTGTCACTTAATTATGATAGTGGATAAGATCATAAAATTTACATGGAACTGTCTTTGTAGAAATACACAGAAAGCATGGTCTTTACATGAGGGGTGTGGAGAAAGCACACTTTTTGCCTTTTTCTTTTCTTATAATTAGGTAACACTAGTGGGAGAAATCCGTAGGAGCTCACATGCCCTTTTAGAGATTTTTCATTTGGCATACGTGGTGTGATTGCTCATATCGCACGTACTCTTGGGTTGGGTAGATACCAAAGAAATTCCCATTTCATAGATGGAAAGACTGAGAGCGTCAGCGCCAGTAAAACTCCCCTTCCCCACCCCTGCACCCAGCCCCGGGGAGAGAACAGGTGAGAGTTCAAAAACCAAGAGGAGAATTCGAGATGTCCCAGCACCAACTCCTCCATCCAAGATATGAAAAGTAGCAACAGGTTGCAACCAAAGTTTTTGCTAATTGAGGTCAAATACAATCTTTTCAGTTTCTTCTGTCTTGTCAGACCCAAGAAAACCCTTTGTTTGTCTCTGTCCTGAATATTCTGTTCCACTTGGATGCTTGCCTGCTTCCAATGGATGACCCCTCACCTGCAGGAGCCCTACCATTGCCAGCGAGCGCCCGCCGGCCCAGGCAGCCCACAGATCCCCAGGCTCCGCTGCCAGGGAACTGGAGTACATGCCTTCCTTAGACACACTTTACCACCTTCTCTGTCTACACTGGGAAAGGGAACACTTACCCAGCAGCCAGTGACCGTGGGAGAGGCCTACAAAGGCACAGAATCTACCTCGTGCCGGTGCCGAGGATGGAAAAAGGCACCTGTGCCATCTGCTAGAACTGTCCTTCCCACCCGGAAAGCACGCAGCGCAGGCTGGCTCTGAGCTCCCTTGGTAGGAGTAGGGCATCGATATGGACATCATTACCTCCTTTAATCTCCAGGCTGCGGGCTCTCAAGCATGAGGTCCTCTGGGAATCTTGGCAGACCCTGCAGCCGGAGTCTGCTGCTCCACGTTCTGATTCAGTGTGAGTGGGGGGGCTGACCTGGTTAACCGCCCCCCCCGCCCCCGGTGATTGTGGTACGCAGCTGAGGTTAAGAGCCACTGCTCCAACCCCTGCAGTGGAAATGAGTGTCCTGTAATTTCCAGAGGTGAATACAGAAGCCCATGTGTTCAAAGTCACATAGCTGGGTGTGGGAGCTATGACTATAACCCTAGGTTTTCTGAGCCCAGAGCTAATACCCTTTGGACAATCGCTCCGGACATGGGCTGAGTCGGGGGATCATCGAGGAAGATTTTATAAGGACTGATGCGTGGATCCCACCCAACAACCAGGATCCTTATTTTCCAAGCCCCCTGAAGGAATCTAGCATGAATCATGGATCTGGGGACAATTTCACTAATCTGAAAACGCAACACCGGTAGACAAATTCCCTGGGGTTTACGCGAGCAGGGGTCGGCTCCAGGACACCTGCCCTGGTCCCCAGATCAGAATACATGGGGTGGGGGCTGAGGACGTGGATTTAAAACTGACATAAAGCTTTCCTGGCAATGTTTTTTACAAAGGAATTTTGGGAACTACCAACATTATGCACCAAGTGTTTACATTTAAGTAGATTTCCCAGTTCCTCTCCCCCTCTCCTTCCCACCCCCTTCTCTCCCTCTCTCTCATGTTTCTCTTCCCCATCGCCTCCTCTTTCAGTTCTTACTGTAATAATATGAAAAATAATTTCTACATTATGTTTTATTCTACCCTTGCGGCCTGCAAGTATTTTCTTAGTCAATAGTAGTATATGGAAAATGATTTTCACACACATACACACTCACACTCACACACACACACACACACACACACACACACACGTCTTCTGTAGTTGGTCTGTGTATTAACAAAAAATGAATCTACCTTCTTAGGACAAACATATTTTAGACTGAAAACTTTGAGCAGAAAATCATACATGACTCTCTCACTCTTAGCAAAGTTAGCGCAGCACAGTCTTGTCCTTCATCCTCCCGCAAGCAGAATTATGCAGAGGTTGGAACCCATTCTAATTTCGATGCACGTGGTTCTAGCTCTCCTCCTCTTGCCAGCAAGGGTAAAACGGTAAGGGAGCTTTTGTGGACATTTTCTGAATTCGTGGGTCCAGAGAACAGAGAAAGAGAACACGAAACGGGAACAGAGGAAGGAAGGCCAGTAAACAGAGAAACTGAAGTCTGCAAAAGTGACTGGTGAGGATAGAGCGGAGGAGAGTCGGGAAAAAGGAGCTGGAAGAGGACGGGGCCTGGAGAAAGATCTAGAAGAAATGGAATTGCAAAGAGTGGAAGAGCCATGTGCAAACCTTCAGAGTTTCACCAAGTGCTTTCTTTATCTGCCCCTCAAAACAATCCTGTGAGGGAAGCAAAGCCATCCCCCGGAAGAGGACTCTGAGGTTCAAAGTGGTCTGAGCCTTGCCTGGGGTTCTGTCTCAGGAGGAGGTGGCGGGAAGCCAGATGGGGTCTCCTGACTGCTCTCCCAGCTTTGCCCCAGAGACACCCCCCCCCCCCCCGCCCCGTCCCCCTGCAGGCGAGTCCCGAGGGTCACGCAGGAGGGTGTGAGCGCAGAGCAGGCCAGGCCCTGGGAGGCTCACACCCTCACTGTCCCAGGAGGGACCTCCGGACTCAGAGCACCAGACAGACACACTTGTGGGGTTTTTTTTGTTTTCTTCCTCTTGCCTAACTAGGGCCCGGAGCTGCTGTTCCAGACAGATGTTGGGCTTAGAATTCCTTCCCGGGAAGTTGGCGGATCCCAGGGGACCAAAGCCTGTGGGTGCTGTGCCTGCATCAAGACTGCAGCTAGACCCCCGCAGGGGTGACGGCCGCTGCTCCTGCGACGTCAGTGCAGCTCCAGGCCCCACGGAGCCGAGTGACACAGTGGGACGTTGGTGCGCAGTACTTATCCCTCCCCAGCAATACCTACCTTTTCTTTTTCATGCATGAAGGGAGAGGTGTTTAAACTTCACTGGCTCTTATCTCTGCTCTACTGCTTAGAAATGCAAGACAGCGCCTTCCACCCAGGCTGATTTGCATGGCACGCCCTTCACGGTGGTTGTTTTCCTCCAAGTAGAAACGTAGGAAGCAGTTTTCTGTAATTGAACTTGAAGACATAAGCACCTGCCTTTAAACCTCAGAGTAGGTGGCAGGCTGGGAGATCCGCGGCCAGTAATTTTAACCAAAAGCAACAGAAGGTGAAGACTCCAAGCCAGGAGCCAGTAAGGAGCAGGGGATGGGCTTGAAGCAAAGGGGGGAGCAGCCTAGAAGAAAATGGAGAAAGGATACAAACAGCTCTGATACATGTATCAAAATGTAACGGGCTGGCAGTCCAGGCATGCCAGGAACCAAGGCCTTCTCAGCAGCCCACAGGTTGGGCGATTTTAAGGGTTTGGGTTCCTTGTCGCTGGGTCATTTTGCAAGCCTGCCCTTTTCCTCGGCTAGGGATGGTGCATCACTGGGGAAAAAACCTCACAAGATTACCGTGTTTTTCTCCACTTATCTCTCATGCATGTTTTATGAGCCAAAAGTCGTGTCATCCGAGCAACAGAGGAGTAAAAACAGGGGCAGGCAGATCCTGCTGTGTGTGCAGTCTTGGAAATCTGTTTTCCTGGACAAACAAGTTAGTTGAAAGAACAAAGTCTGAAAGTGAATCATAAACTTGTTTTGTTAGAGCCGAAACTGTTTTTGCAAACATCTATGTTGAATTTGGGGGCACAGACTGGCAATGGGGGCCAGAAATAAACTAGAATCCTCCAGGAGGGAGCCGACCGATGCAGAAGTCTGTTCTGTCTTTTTTTCCTCCAATAATTGAAAGGCAAAGATAACACACATTTTTCAACACGCTGAAAACATTATAGCCTGTTTAAGTCTTCAAGTAAACAGCTTTTGTTAACTCTCACATAAATGAGTTTAAAAAAATGAAAAAAAAAACCATCCTTAATATAAAAGCTTTGTCAGAGGCCCAAAATGAATTTTGAATGTGGCTTTACAGGGATTAATGTAAGCAATCTGGTGATGACTTGCTTCTTTTAAAATAAATCCTAAGGCATTATGAATTATTGAAAATTATGTAGTTGAAAGAAATCCTCTGAATTGTATTACTTTCTTTACTGGAAGATGGTAATGCTCTTTTGAATGGGAAAGCAAACTATATTAAATTTAAAAATCCAAATACTTTACTTTGAGGCAATACAGTGAAATTCTTTCTTTTCAGGACATTAACATACGTATTGGGGAAGCGTGGGCCATCTGCATAAAATGCATATGACTGCTTAGAATGCAGACATACTTGCTTAGACTTCTGAAAAACTACTTAAAATTTATCTTTAACATTACGATCTGGGGAGGGAGCCTAAAAAGCTCAGTTCCTATTTATATACACGCGGTCCTTGGGAGCTATTTGTCCATTTGTAAAAGCTGGCTGACTTAGAAAATGTCCGAGAGGAACTGTTCAAGCAAAAATAAAAGATCAGCTGAAGCATTAAGCAAATTATTCCACAAGCAAAACCGAGAAGATTTTCCTGAGTTTTAAAATGAGCAGATTCATAAAAGTTTCCCACTTTTGGATAATACATTAAAAACCATAGCACTTCGATTGTTTTGGAAATCCCTGAATCGAGCTCTCTGTTCCTTTCCTCTGGCAGAGGAGCCGACCGATATTTGACTGGGACTGAATGAATAGAAGCATATAAAAGAATGAATTCTCTGCTTTGACTATCTAGTAACTTTCTTTTCCTTTTTCTTTTTCTTTTCTTTTCTTTTCTTTTCTTTTCTTTTCTTTTCTTTTCTTCTTTCTTTCTTTCTTTCTTTCTTTCTCTCTCTCTCTCTCTCTTTCTTCTTCTTCTTCTTCTTCTTCTTCTTCTTCTTCTTCTTCTTCTTCTTCTTCTTCTTCTTTTTACTGATTTACAAAATAGTTGGTCAATGTTGCTTCCCATCCTCATGCATGGCTGTAACTCAAGGTCAAGTTCATGAAAATGCCATCTTAGTTCTGTACATGCTGAGTTTTCAAAGTTATTTTTACTAGTTTCTCATTTTGCCTTAATCTACCAGTGTAAGCACAGGGAAAATATTACTTCTGCTTCATACTTTTGAGAGCCCCGAATGTTCTGGAGGGCCAGGGCCCGGGCTCTAGCAAACATTTGCGGAATGCTGGTGCCCTGCACCGGCTGGGGCTGGCTCGCAGGGCACAGTCCTTTTGAACGTACCGTTTAGGTGGGGCATGGATGCAATTTTGTTTACAGGGCAATGGTCCTCCTGGTTACACTGCCAGGAATCCAGGCTTATTTCCCAGAAATAATGCTCTTCCAAAGGGTAGATAAATATCCCCTCCCATTATATGGAGAGTTAATAAGATAACCCGGGAACTACAGGCACACACCCAAGGGCAGCGCTGAGGGTGCAGAGCTGAAGCACGAACTTGTCACGAGGAAGAGCGAGGGCACGCAGGGCACCAGACAGGGGAGCAGACGGAGCCACACGGACCTCGGCGCCAGCCACGAGCAGGCGGCTGCCGAGCTGTGGGAGCGCGCGGAGCAAGGAGGCACCTGTGCCTTTCACCTGGCAGAGTGTTAAGAGAAAAGCCGAGACGGAGGACAGGGTCTGTAAGGCGTGGCAGGCAGGTCAGGAAGCCCTCGCGCCTGCACGTGTCAGATGACATGTTGAGGTGTGTGCCCGAGAGTGGAGAAGAGGCGTTAAGAGAACAGGTTCTGTCGCCTTAGCACCTAGCCCAGAGAAGGAGCCAGACGTGCGAAGGGCACCTCAGTGCGGGTACGGAGGGAGGGCGGGGGCAGCTCAAAGGGAACGGCTAAGCCTGCCCTGGGACTATAGGACATCTCTGCTGAGGGAAACAATTTGAGTTCAGCCATAGTGGGTGAGAAATAATTTTCTAGATGTAAATTTAAAAGTTAAGTGTATTCCTGGCACAAATCAATGAGAGAAAACGCACGCCTGAGGCATAATGAGAATTTCAGGGGGCCCAGAGCAAAGGTGTTATGTGGGAAAGGAGAGGGGGAGGGAGGGGAAACATGGGAGATGAGACTCAGGGGGAGCTTGGGGAAGACCCTCGAGGACAAAATGAATGGGGAACACGGTGTGTGAGTGTGTCTGTGTGTGTGTGGGCACGTATGTGCATACATGCATGTATGTGGTCACATCCACGCTCATTTGATTACCTGAGAATGCGCGTAGGCACTGGGGAGCAGATTCTGCGGGAAAGATAACAATTTCAATTCGGGGCATCTTCCACATGCACGGTGCTGTGTGACCTCCAGGCCGAGATGGCCAGAATGCAGGCGGAATTACAAGTGTTAGGACATCTTTAACAACATAAACAAAGCAGAGCCCTCCAGGGTGGCACCGGTGGGATCGCATCCACGCAGGGAGGGCAGCCAGAGCCCAGGGTTTTGTCACTGCCCCTTCAGGGAGAAGCACAGACTCCCCATCTCTGACACAGTGAGCCCATAGCAACAGTTCCCATTTCCCACGTCACTCTACAGCACAGCTAAAAAGAGTTTGCACTGTTGAAACAGAGAGTAACCCAGGATGAGTGAAAAACTTGCCCGAGAATATTCCTGGAAGATTTCCATTAAAAGTAATCAGTTTCACAAACCTGGGACAATGTCCATATACCATCAGTTCTAGTGATGACCTTGATCACATCGATGTTCTACATTATATCATCTCTGAGGCTCCCATGCACCTGCCAGGCACTGACAGCCAGGCTGCCATTGCCTGAATCACATGTGACTTAGCTGTTATTCCTGCAGCATGATGGGGCAGCGAAAACCCTTGATAGTTCAGTCAACCAGACACGTCAAGGATAAGAAAGCTCATTTGATAATAATAAAGGAATAGATTCACCAAGAGAATACAACAATCCTAAAGGTTTATGCACTTAAGAGAACTTCAAAGTGCGTGAAACAAGAACTGATAGACATGCAAGAAGAAACAGAAAAATCCATAGCCAGAGATTTTAATACCTATCTCTCAATAATTGATACAAAAAGATAGAAAATTGACAAGGACATGGAAGATTTGAACATTTCCAGCCAACTTGACCTAAATGGGAATTATGGACCAAACAGAATACATAGCCTTGCAGAATATTTACCAAGATAGACTGTATGCTTGGTCATAAAACAAAAGAAATGAAAGCATATTTTCACATAAGAATGTACAAGACTATTTATAGCAGGTGACTTTGTAATATAAAATGTAGAAACAACCTGAAACCCCATCAAAGGTGAGCGGATAAACACACTGGTCTATTTGCACGATGGACCACACCTCGGCAATCAGTTCATGAGCAGGTGAAGCACGCTACAAATGGACGGACCTCAACGTAACTAAGCTGTAAGGAAGGAGTCCGACAGAAAGAGGAGCTCGTACAATTCCACTTAAATAAAGTTTAGCAAACTGATCTGTAGAGGCAGAAACCAGATCAGCATTTCCCTGGGGAGAGGGGTGGAGGTGGAGGGGAAGGACGCCAGGGTGGAATCACGAAGGGGCATGAGGAGGCCCTTCAATGTGGTGGATGAGTGCGTTTTCTCGATAGTGGCGATGGCCTCACAGATAAACACGTATGTGACAGGTGAAACAGCACACTTGTAAGATAAGCAGTTTATTGCATGTCAAAGATGCCTTAATAAGATCCTGAAAACCTCAATACGTAGAAATCAGAAATTTGAAATGAGAAGAAAGCCTTGTCTCGTTTCTAACGGGCACTGTTTCTCTCCCCATCCTAGCGGTACGTGAAATGCCAGAGCATCCTACAGGAACATACGAGACTCAGCATGTTACAGGTACCCCCTTCCCTCGTAGAGCCTCCATATCCGGTGCCTGAGAAGACAAGGGCTTTGCAACCTATTTGCCCACGGAACAGAGTTTTCCAGTGACAGGTAGAAACTGTGGGTGAGAGTGATAACCAAGGATCTACAGAGAAAAGAAAGTCTAGACAACCCAGATTACAGAATAGAACTTTCTAGTCTAGGCACGCAGTCATCCCAACTTCTGCTTGCTTGTCTTCCTTGAGGACAGCTAACTCTCCAGATGCAAGCTCAAGCTCCTGACTTGTCTAATATTTACCCAAGACTTCCCCTGAAGCGACAGAGTGGTATTTGGTTCCAACGGGTTCTGGAACTTGAAGAGATTCTATAGCTGGATGTCTGGGTTGGGAGACGTGAGCTCAGAGGCAGGTGAAACTACGGAAGAGTGAGGTGGGAAGAGGTTGGAAGAGGGCAGCTGAGAACTCCACGGAGGATAAACACGAGACTCCTGCAGAAGGAACCTTCCAGGTCCCTTCTGACAAGCGGGAGGGGAGGGGAAGATGGATGGAAACAGGACAAGCCTGGAAGTGGAGATCTCACCTCGCTGGCCCCCCCCCCCCACCCTGGCGTGCCACTGGGTCCATGCCTGAGGCTTGTTCCTGGTGACCAGGGGTGACTATTTCCCTGTCTGATGTGTCATATTAGTAATTGATAAAGTAACACGGCATGATTTTGCCCTTTATCACCATAGCACTTGGACTTTTCAGGAATGCATATCTTTCCTCTCTTCAAAAACGAGTGAAGGCACCTTGTAAACAAAACGGAAGAAAACAAACAAACGCCTTATGAGAGATACAGTGCATGGGAAACACGGCAGGCGAAGCAGCGGAGTGCCTCAATTAAACCCAAATTTTGAGCTTCGTGGCAGCCCCGGGGGTAACAGGAAGCACCCACTGCAGGGCCTGTCCTGCGAGAACTGGGAGCACCCAGCCGCTCTGAGAAGGGAGGACTGCTCTCCACATGCCCTGCTCCTGGCGGCGAGACTCAGACACCTCCCCGGACGGCCTTCTCACCAGTATTTCTGGACAAACGCATAAATAGCTCGCATTTACATAGAGCTTGAGGCCGCTTTTAATAAAAATCAGACGCAATACTGAGGTGCGATTTCACTAAAATGTTTATCGTATCTAGTCATGAATTGGGACCAGAGATGGAACTTGGAATATCTGCATTAGAGCCTCCCTTCGATTACCCCCCTCTATTATTTCACGGAGCGCAGGCTTTGGCCGGCAGCTGGGCGGCAGGAGATAACAATGACAATCGTTAGCATGGAAGCAGATGGCCTTAATTGCTGATTGGGGACAGACACGTAAACCTTGGTGGGCAGATAAGCAGGGGTAGGGTTAATTCCTCCCTTAAAAAATTGGGGAACCTGATGGGAAGGCTACCCCACTAGGCACAGAGGTGGGCTGTCGGGGCAACTGAATGCAAAGCCACAGCCTCCCTCAGAAAGCGGGTGGAGGTCTGTCCCAGAGTGTGAAGCTCTGTGCCGTGGGGAGCTCAGAGTTTCCCATCACAGAGCGACAATTCTGTCGTGTCTGTCCCCTGGCCACGCGCATCACTGGCACCTGCGTCCCGTGAGGAATGCAGACTCCTGGACTCCACTCCAGACCCGCTGGATAGGAATAGGAACAGCAAGCGACTGCAAGACCAAGGGGTGTGTGGTTTACATGCTCCCCGCTCCGCACAGATGCTCTGAAACTGGATAGCCATGCCCGCAGAGGTCAGAGGTTGCACAAAGTCTCAGAGCTCGTGCTGCTGCTTAGGAGGGGCAGGGAGCAGCCCCTCTCCATTCACCCCTGATTCCCAGCCCTCTGGTTTCCTCCATTGTTTCATTGCTTTCTTCCCCATGCATTTATGGAGCAACTACTGTATTTGAGCCCTGCATGAAGTGCTTAGGCTCAGAGATGGATGGAAGATCTAACAGCACACAAGGCCCCAGAATGTACTGAAATAACCTTGTCTGTGGGGTTTTAGGATGCTTATTGCTTAAATGTGGGAGAATACCCACCACGGATATCATGGCTCTGATGTGGTGAATGTTCAGGCCATCTTTTTGAAAATAGGGAGAAAGTAGAACATTTGTCATTTGTAACCATTCCTGGTCCACGACAATAAAACTCTGGGCTGCTTTGTTTCAAGTTCCAGTATAAAGACCTTAATGTAATATAGGCTGTATCAACAAACAAACAATTCCAAAGTCAGGTGCCCAAGCCCAATTTATGTTATAGAACCGGTGTCTTGGGAGAGATGAACTTCACTAAACGAGTCTACCCGAAATTCTGCCTGTTTGGTATGAAAAGAGGAGGAGGGTTGCAAAACTGAAGCCCCAGGACATGGTGGGTGAGAGCTTAACGTGGCATCCGTAGCAGGTGCAATTCACGGACTCCGAGATTCCATGAACAGCAGACGTTCCCAGCATACCCGCTCTTTCCAGGCCCAGGACAAACCTCGGAGAATTCACAGATGCATGACCTTGAGGGTCTTTCCTTACGGAGCTGAGGACCTAGCAGTGGGGGCAGGTAAACTCACGCCGAACAGATACATACCCGGCTCCTCTGAAACCCTGCTGGTTGTGACCGAAGATCCATGTTTGTTTTCTAGTTACAGATCGATGCTGGCTTCCTGAGCTTATTAAAGTCAGAGCGGCCCAGCTGCTTTTGGAGCCCAGGACAGCTCCGGGCGGCAGGCAATCCGTGTATGCAGGGCAGACGTGACTGCTATGCTGGCTTCCTGTTTTCAGCTGGGTGTGGAAATACCAAAAGGACAGCCTCACTTTCTGGCCAGATTCTGGTATTTCTCTTTGAGTTTGCAAAGTAAGCATTGGGATTTCAGAAGCAAAGCCTAACATTGTTAACCAGATATTTAAAAGTTGGCCATCATTGTAACGGGTCAGTTCTCATGATGCAACAGGGGGCCAGGCGGAGCCCCGTCCTGCTTACGATACCACCCCTTCGTGGGGCCAAAAGCCTGATGGTCAGGTCCAGAGAGGGGAGCGTGCCTTCTCTGGGAGGTGTGATGCCTCCTTCTCTCCAGTTCTACCCACTTCCAATACATCTTCCCAGACTGTCACAAAATGGAAGATACACCTGTCTGCCTTTATGGCAAATATGGCTTTCTCTTCATTTATTCTGCCTTCAACATTCTTTCATTAACCCATTTAATAAATATTCGGAGGGTCTTCCAGGGGCCAGGCAAACGTGGTAATCAGCAGACCCGTAATGGTACGGCCGGCCAGTGAGTCCAAGAGCCCCGACCTTAGTGTGTGGGGTGCCCAGCGCCTGTTCAGTCCCCGTGGCTGTCAGTGTGGTCTCAGTGGGACCCAGGACCCTCCACAGCTCATCACATAGCACGGAGCAATCCCCAGGAATTCCTCCACAGAATCCACCACCACGTCCTCGACATACGAGGCAGCTAAATACATGAAGGTTAGCATCGAGCTGCCAGCATGGAAGTTAGAGGCTGCTTCTCGAGAACAGAGGGGATTTGAGGCAGAAAGACTGAGGTAAAAGAAAAGGCAAATTAATTAGCTTGTCAGATCCTTCTCAGAGAGCACGAATGCAATAGACTCTCGCATAATGAAGTACCATTCCCTAGGAACAGCGAGCTTCCGTACCTTGCTTCTCTTCAAGTACGAATTTTTGTTTCAAAGGTGTTTGTGAATTAGGACAGATGTCACAATGGTTGGATAAGTTGTATAGAGGAACATTTTGCAACATTAAAGAAGTCAAGTTACTCTTAAATTTGTATACATGTAGCCCTAGGTGTTACAAGATCAGAGCTGGATACTCATTTTTAAATGGGAACTCAATGGATGTTGAACACAAAGTTGCGAATTATTTTAATAAAAGGAGTTAATAAGAGTCTTATGATAGTTCCAAAAGCACTTTTCAACTTGCTTGGATATTCGGATGCGTTCTCTTGCCACTCATTAATGTATGGTTTGTATTTTTCACAACTATCGTGAGGAAAATTCCTGGGTACATAATCCTGAAATGAATTTCTAAGGAGGTTGTTCTGACCATGAACGACATTTTTCTATTTCTGGTCTTATTAAAAATTTCCCCACAGGGATGCCTGGGTGGCTCAGTCGTTAAGAGTCTGCCTTCGGCTCAGGGCGTGATCCCAGGATCCTGGGATCGAGCCCCGCATCAGGCTCTTCTGCTGGGAGCTTGCTTCTTCCTCTCCCACTCCCCCTGCTTGTGTTCCCTCTCTCACTGGCTGTCTCTCTCTGTCAAATAAATAAATAAATAAATAAATAAATAAAATCTTTTTAAAAAAAAATTTCCCTGCAGTGAAAAATTTGAAAGAACTAAAGAAATACTTTGGTAGATCCAGCGACAAGTGAAAATTCAATTGAAAATTGCGATGTAAGTACAGTCATTTATATGATAAAATTAAAACATATTTTCTGCAGTAATAATGATTCATCCCATTTAACCACATTATATTGTTCAAATGTGATTTGTAGAACTCATGGTTTATCTTCAAATCTATGCATTGCCTTAAGAATTTTATTTATAATTTCAGTTTCTCTTGCTTTAGCAGTGTGGTATCTTTCCAAATTAAAATAACAAAAACTGCCTACAAAAACCTTCAAACTACAATGACCCAAGAAAGATTGCTTAACATGCCAGTATCATCAATAGAACACAAACAATGTGAAAAGTATCTCCATTTGTTTTTTCCAAATAAAGGCAAGGGAAATTGTATGAAATAAGTATATAATAATTTATTAATATTGTATATGACTATTTTATTACCAAACCAAACATGTCTACCCCATCATCAGAACAGCTAGACCTATGCACTCTGAGTTTATTTTGTAGTTATAAAGGTCTGTTTGTCAAGGTAGAAGACTGTATTCAGCAGTTGGTTAGTGTCTAAGTCCGTTTGAGCTGATGTAACGAAATGCCACAGGCGGGGTGGCCTATAAACAGCAGAAATTTATTGTTTGCAGGTCTGAGGGCTGGAAATCTGAGATTGGAGTGACAGGTGAGGGGTCTCTTCTGGCCTCAGACTTCTCGCTATGTCCTCACACAGTGGAAGGGGTGAGGGAGCTCTGTGAGGCCTCTTTTATAAGGATATTAATCCCAAATAGGAAGGCTCTGCCCTGATGACCCGATCACCTCCCAAAGGCCTCACCTCCTAATACCATCATCTTGGGGTTTTAGGATTCCAACATGTGAATTTGAGGGGACACACACATTCAGGGCTGCCTCTAATGTCAGGGGAGAGCTTGGATGAAATCAGAAATCATATTGGTGTTAGTCTTTGGCCTGTTTCAGGGGAAGTATCAGGGAGGGTGTTTGAAGAACCCATAAGCCTGGTGGAATTTTCAGTGGAGGATTTCGTTCCACTGCCGAAAGAACTGCTGGGTGTCCCACGGTCTTCTCTGTAGCTTCTCGGTTCCGTGGTCGGTTGCTCTCTTGGTAAGTTTACAGGTGTTTCCGTTTGCAGGTAAACCTGGCCAACAGTCGTCTAGACAATTAGTACCCACAGAAATGGTGCCAAAATACTGAGCATCCCATTTCACTTGCCCATTTTCATAGAAAGAAATCAGGTTGTCGAAGGCAAGGCCCACTTAGCAATTCAGCCTCAGAAACTTGATACTGAGAAATAGTGTAGGGGGAAATACACTTCCCCAGCCTTCAAAGAGGAGCCCTCTCAAACACCAGTCCTATCAGAGGGCACAGTATCTGTGCCCATAGGAGCTGTTCAATGAACGAAGAAAGGAATGGGTGAAATTTACTCATATGTGTGTCTGACCTCATTCAATACCTAGAATAACTAACTCCTGAAAAGAGCTTGAAATTCACTTGCTGTGAAAGGTGAAGTGAGAAGCTATGTACTTGGGGCAATTTGGCATCTCTCACAGTAACTATGTGACAAGTGTTTCGTTCAGACCAACATTGAGGAATCCAACCTTTTCCTCCTGAGTTCTTGCTCCTGGATGAGCACCACACTCCTGAAATATAGGACACAGGCAAACCACCAAAACACTTCTTTCTTTCTTTTTTCTGTACCTTCTTGGAGCCTTTGGTTGTCACCCATACGTATGCGGCCACATTTAAGTACTGCCTTGATTTTGCAAGTAGCATCTTCCAGAATTCAAAGGCAAAAAGAGGCGGATCTTCGGTGTTCTGTTTGATCCTCATCGTTCACAGCGGTGGATGCAGAGAACAATTTGCCTAGATTTTGCAGTGACTAAGCATTTCCGGGTCTGAGGAAGATGCTTCAGCAAGCCTCTCTCGGTTTCAGATCACGGAGTCTACCTATCACACTGGCTTGCAAGTTGCATGGTCATCTACAAATGCACTTTGCTAACTTACAAATCTTCAGTGGGAACAAGGAGAATTCAAATTTTATTTTTTAAAACTCCTGAAATGGGCATACTTCTGTGACCAGCCCTCAGTGTTAATAAAGGCTAACCTGTCAATCTTTAAAAAGGCAAGGCTCAGTTGTGCACAGGGGACTGTCCACAGAAGCGTCACCCAGCATCTTTAAAGTAAAAGCCTCACTGGTGTTGCTCATGCCCCCTCGTCAGCATCTCTTCGGCTTTATCACGCGTGCGAGGGCACTTTGCTGCCTTGAAGTCTTTTTCCTTAAACGGGTTCCTTTGCTGGGTGTTTTTATTGCCTCCTTAGAAAGTTCTAGAACAATTCTGACAAATCCCCCTGCTTAAGAAAGGAGTCCTCATGTGGCATTTCCATGTTGTATGAAAAGAAATGCTGGAGTAGGGAATCGACGAATACAATGAGTGGAACTCCGGGAAGCCTCCTGTCAGCACCAGGACCAGAGTCCCAGGGCCTTTGTGAGCTCCAAGCACTCCTGCATCTCATTTCCCGGGTGGCTCAGTTGCTGCTGAATCTTTCCTACGTCTTTAAAACAAAACTATTATACAGGGTCTGAAGCCATGATGAACATCTACTAATGAGTCTATATCCCCAAAAGTAGATTTAAAATTTTAATCTTGACTGACTTTTAAATGTAACCTAAGCCCAATAAGGATCTCTATTCAAAAAAAAAATACAATCTGAAGCTTTATGAAACTCTGGCATAGTGGGGGAAAGTGCTGATTTCCTAAGCTATTATGAGCTCCCATTCCCCCCTCTCTTGGAGAATTAACATATTATGCAAATTATTTTACAAATATGGTGCAGATGTCATTAATAAAACATGAAAGTGGGATCTGAGTCCCCTATTAGCATTTTCATTGTGTTTCCAGTCCAGTCTGCGCCTACAGCTTTCTCCACCTTGTGAAAAGCTCTGTTGCCATCATCAGAAGGCTCTGTTCGATAGAGCTGCAGAAGTCGGTGCTGCAGAGCTGCTGGAGTTCTGAGGATGAGGAAGGGGAGAGGGGGAAGGAAGCCCGGCAGAGTCAGGGCCACCCCTGCTGTCCCAGCACCTACACTCTTCACAAAGCCACACGCCCTTCCACCTGTTTCCCCGGGGATGACATTATGGGCTTGTTTCTGGGTGCTCGTGAATCAGAAGGTCGAATTTAGATTTGGTCAAGTTTATTCTCTTGCAGGAGGTGGAAATGTCGCGGGGGTCTGGGTTTAGAACGTCAGCACAGCGTGGTTTGACCTTTGGGGATTTGTTCTCTGGAGTTTGTTTTGAATAGGAGATGTCGAGTTTTCTGTGTTGGGGCTGAGGTTTCTGGCTGGCCATTTAGAACAAGCCTTTGTTTCTGTTATTCTGGGCATTTACAACCAAACGCACTTACTTTAAAGCACCCCCCACCTCTCAGTCAATATGCACGTACCATTTGCAAGGCAAAGATGTTTTTGTTTTTTGTTTTTTTTTTAAATAATATTTTTTATTATATTATGTTAGTCACCATACAGTACATCCCCAGTTTTTGATGTAATGTTCCATGATTCATTACTTGTGTATAACACCCACTGCCCCATGCAATGCGTGCCCTCCTTAATACCTATCACCAGCCTATCCCATTCCCCCACCCCCCTCCCCTCTGAAGCCCTCAGTTTGTTTCTCAGAGTCCATAGTCTCTCATGGTTCAAGATGTTTTTTAAACGTCAATAGTGTAGTAATTGTCATCAGTCTTAACAAGGCATCACAGAGGGGGGGCGTGGAGATCATCTGAGGAAAATTACTCTGGAAGTTATGTCCCAAGCACGCATTCTAAGATTAATTTCTCAGCCTCCTGGAAACTAATACTGCTAATAATTAAAAGGTGTGTGTTATCAGGGGGCCGGATAGGAAAGGAATTTACATCTCTTAGCTCAGATCAACTCAGGTGAAATAATGTAGCGCGTTCGGCAAGGAAGGGTCCCTGCTTTTGCCTCCGTGAACCAGATTGGGGAGGGAATGTGGTGACCACTGAGTGGTAAGGGCGAGTGAACAAAAGCTGGGGGGCTGATAACCCGGCCCGGCTGCTGAGTCGACCATGGTCGGAGAATCGCGGCTTGCCCTCTCTCTCATGAGCTGGGTGGGCCCAGCTGCTGGTAACTTGTGCGTGTCCTCCCATGTTTTGGAATCCCCATTTCTGCTGTCAATCACAGGTAACCCTTGGGGACGTTGGCGGCAGCTCAGAGGCAAGGATGCATATGCGGGTACCTCTCCCGCCAACAGGTAAGAGCCCACAGCTGCCGGCAGCGCCCGCCCCCGTGCCTTACGGAAGCGAATAGGAGGCAGAACATTGGAGCCCTCGCTGTGTACCTTCTCTGAGGTTCCTGAGCTGCGCCGAGTTTTCAAATATTTAACTTTAACCTGTTTAATATTTAGTAAGGCTAAAGAAATAAAAGATGAATTATTGAAGAGATTAATGTTTTTAAAACCAAAAAAAGTCACAGCTATGCAGCTTTGTATCAAAAACTCATTTCACAGGCATTAATTTTTTAATAAAATGCTGATTGTTTGATGAAGTAGTGGTTCTAACCAGCCCGGGACTCACCGGGGAAGGGTGTCCTTATTTTCCTGGGAGACATGAAATCTGAATTGAGTTCTTTCTTATGTGGGTTCTAGAAACTGTTGAAAAAGTCGGAAAGGACAGACCCTGAATTTTTCTCCAGATTTGTAACCTGAGGGAACATTTGAAACCCCATGACATTGGAAACCTAGCCCAGGAAGGGGTGGACATGGCTTTTCAGACCATAACTCTGCAGACAAAGGGATCACCATGAGGAATTGTGTTTTCTGGGGGCACAAGGAGAGGGAGGGCAGCCAGGGTAGTGAATTCAAGCAGAATCAATAGGTGGGGCTTTGTTAATAGAGAAATCTAGTGTAAGAGCCCGCACAGATGGCGGTGTGGGGGAGGGGCGGGCATCTGGGAGGGGACCGAGGAAGGAAGGTGGCTAATTTCTCCCCCTACCTCTTTTTGTTGTTGCTGGTCATAGCTGTAATTTGCAATCTCATCTTGCATCTTGAGAAAAGGCAAGATCCTTACATCGATTATTACCACTCGCAGAAACTCCTCCGTCATGCTTTGCAGGGAGCAGATACTTTCAGGGTTCTGTGGAAGTACTGATGCAGAGAACCCTACATTGCGCGTGGTTTTAAAATGAATGTTGTAGATAGAGGCACCAACGCGATGCAGGTGAACAGACGGTGATTTGTGGAACGTTGACAGAATGTAGGCTAAAAAAGCATTGTCACTGGGAGACATTTTCGAGGTCATAAAATCAAATTGAAAAGAGGGAAAGGGAAGCTCGGGCTCAGAAAGAAGGTTAAATCGTTTTAATTGGAAAAGAAGAAAAGCGTAGGTCTTCGTGGCAAGCCCTGTAAAATTTACTTTGTGCCTAGGGATAGTTTACAGGGATTTATGCCTGCCCCACTGCGGGGATGCATTTGTAAATGCATATTTATAAGTCCTCCTGAAGGTCAGAAGCAGAGCAGTGTGACAGTGAGGCTCTGTTCAGGAGGCGACTGATTCCTGCACCCCGGGCTGAGGGAGGCTCCAATGATCAGAGATGAGGACCCTTCTGTTCTCCTGGGGGAGGCCGAGCCTGCACCGCTCTTAAGGAGCTTCCAGAACCTCTAAGAGCCACGTGCATTATTCCAAAGGCAGCACGGTATGGGAGTTGATCACCACCTCGGTGGGGGAGAGAGAAAAGAAGTCAGGGTGGCTCTAAACTAAAGCGGAAGCCACCTTCAAGAGATTCTGTTTCAAGGAGCGGGATGCGTTTTTTGTCTGCTTCTTTTGAAGGAATGGAAATTCGCTTGGGAGGTGAAGGACAGTTGGAGCTGTAGATAGAAACACACACTCCCATACTTCCCTTTTCGCCGGAGAAAATGCAAGACAGAGAACACTCCTTTTTAAAAACATCAATATCTTCTATTTATAGAGCTTGTAAAAATGGTTTGCAGTCAAAAGCAATAATGGCCAGCGCTTTCAAATTCTACACATGCAAAATAAACTTGTGGAGATCCTTAAACACATTGGGTCAAAGGTCCAGAATTGGACATCTGACTCTACTATCCTGATTTGTTTTGAACACGTGGAGGGAGGTATTGAGAATAACTCCAGAAAGCAGTTTTTATGGCAACCCTTACAATCCCATCTGACCTAAACTTTATGTTGGCTTGAGATAGATTTTTAGAGGTTTGTCTGATGATTCAAAAATGGAACGTTGTATGTTTTATTTTTCCTGAGGTGCAAATCATGTATTTCAGAGAAAGAAAGACCTCCCAGGATAGGGATTACAGTTATGAGAAATGGTTCATCACAAGTGTTTGTGACTGACTAGACTTCGATTTGCATAAAGGTCTCCAAGCAGCGCCCCTGTACTCGGAGATCCTCAACCCTTTCAGTCAAATAAAAACTTTTCCCATTTTTGGGGGGAGGCAGAGGGGAAAGATTGGGGAGATTATTCATACAAAGCCCTTGTTATACCACACACATGCACACACACACACACACACACACACACACACACACACACACACCCTTGTTTTTATAAAACAGTTTTCTTTTTAAAAATCTTGGGGAAAACCTCAAGTGTCTTCCCCAGATGTGGCCATGGGAATATGCAGCATTGGGAGCCGGTTCTCATCAGGCAGAGGCCTGAGCGGCTTGTGAGAGATGCAGAGACCACAGCAAGGGCTCCCCCTTCCTCAGGCTCTCCTTCTGAATCCTGAGAACTCCCAACAGCTGGCCGGCCCTCAGCGTTGAGATGAACACGCCAGGTTACTCGTTCTTCGAGGGTCTCTCCCATTGGTTTCCGTCTTCCCTGCTGGAGCCCTTCCTGTGCCTTCTGGTGCCTCGGGGAGCACGCCCCCCTGGTGGCATCTGTCCAATTATCCACGTGTCCCCAACCTTCCCCTGCGGGCCTCAGTTTCACCGCTGCCTCTCGTCCTCAGCCATGGGCAAGGCGACTACCAGGCCCGCTCGGGATCGTGAAATCCTCCAGTGCGATTTCCCTCTGTCCATCCTCTGCCCTGGGCTTCGCTGCCCGCGCCTGTGGCCGCAGCGGACCCCCCCACACAGACAGGCACCCTGGCCCAGGAGCCGGCAGGGAGCGGGAGACACCGCGGCGCCGGGCGGACCCCCCACGCCAGCCTGCAGCTGTCCCCAGAGGCTCACATCCATCCAGCCTGTTCAGCCTGCTGGTCCTCCCTGGACCATAACCGTGACTGCTTCCGGCCTTCGAGCCTCGGTCCACAAGCTGCAGGCTCTCGGCCAGCCATCGGTGGGGAGCCGCTGACCGCAGGGCACCTGCCCTTGGCATGACACTGACGCAGTGCCAGGGGGGCAAAGCTGTGCAAAGAGGCCGCTGCATGCAGAGAGGGAGCAGGGCTGCTGCGAGGGGGATAGGGCATCTGAGAGGGCAAAGCAGGTGCGGCAGAGGCAGAAGGGACCGGGAGACAGACAAGAGTTGGTCCTCTGGGGTCTGCAGGTAAGGCAGCGTGGCTGGAGCAAGAGCACAGGTGGCTTGTGCCAGGCAGCAGCAGGTGCACTGACCTGGGGGAGGGGGGTGCCCTTTACAAACCTTCAGAAGCTGGTACTTTAGCCTGGGTCCATGGAAGGTTCTGAAGCAAGAGAGTAAAATACTCATGTTTGCGTTTTGGAAGCTGACTCCCACAGCTGTGCAGGAACAGGCTGGAACATCCAGCGAGACGAGAAAGCAGCCGATTAGGTAAGAGGAGATTCGAGAGCTTGCGGTGAAGTCCAGGAGGTGAGGGTTGTCTGGAGAGCGTTTGGCAGCGGGATGGGCAGGGGCAGAGGTTCCTGGCAGTCGAGAGGCCCGCTCATAATTTTTAACTCACTACTAGCTCGCTAATGCTCACAAAATTGGCTCGTCTCTCCTGAAAGCTTTGGGGGGAAGTGCTTGCCTGCACTCTGCTTTGCCCACACTTTGTCGGAGGTGGGAGTGCGGGCTGCTTCGACGGGATAGCCCGCGTGTGGCCGCTGCTCCTGGGAGCGGCCTTCGCGGCGTCCCTGCAGCGGGAAAAGCACCCACAAGACGAGCTCTTCCATTAGCCAAAGAAGGGGGGACATCGAGGAAATCTAAAGCATAGTATGGCTGCCACATACTCTTTTCTGATGAAAAGCACCTCTCCTAGGTTTCTGGGTGGTAAATGTAAATACAGAAATCTGTCAAAAAAAGAAATGGCAATCTGCTGAGAATCTGAACACAGAGCATTTCCCGCAAAATTCTTGACGCAGATATAAACACTTGAGTGTGTCTACGTCACAATCTTCAGGAACCGTGTGCACAGCTGTATCTTCAAATTGAAAATGTTAGATGCTTTCCTTGTTCAGAGCGGAACTTCTCTATCTTCTGAGATCCTTCTAGAAACAAAGGCTCCTTTCTCCCCTATCTCTTCCAGCTCTAGAAGAAAGTGTTGCTGTGATCAGCCCTTATCCTTCCTTTCACGTTTGGTGGGTGATTTGCTTTGTCAGTTCCCAAACTCGCACACAGGGTAGCAGCAGAACGAGCAAGTGGGAGAAGGGGAAGAAATCTCCACGGACAACGTTGTCGTAGGTATGAGCTTACGTGGCCAGTGGCTTCCCTTCACTCCCCCGGTACCATTGAGCCCTGGTCTGTCCCAGCGCCACTGAGGCTGCAGACCCAGAGACGCATCACAGCACATCTGCTCTTGTGAACCTCACATCCAGAGAGACACATCTATACATTTATTTATTTATTTGGGAGAGAGCATGCGCGTGTGAGAGGCAGTGGGGGGAGGGGCAGAGGGAGAAGGAGAATCTCCACCAGACTCTGTGCTGAGTGCAGAGCCTGATCGGGGGGCTCCATCTCACGACCCTGAGATCATGACCTGAGCCGAAACCAGGAGTCGATGCTTAACCGACTGAGCCATCCAGGTGCCCGAAATCTGCACATTCTTATGACAGAGCCTTATATCCCAGGTTTTGACAGAGGACCGAGAAGAAAAAAAGCCTATGAAAAATTTTTGTAAGTCCCAATCTAGAGATCTGTTTATTAGACACATCATTTGTGATGTGGGAAAAAAAAAAGAGTAGAAGGCATTTGAAAAAACTATAACAAAATATTATATGATGAGCAGATTATTTTAAATTAAACCATTTCATTCGGTTGGTGTGTGTGTGAGGAAGGACGGCTTGGTGGCCGTCACTGATTCCTCCACTCACTCAACTGTATTCCAGCCACTGGGACAGATGCTGGGCTTATGCGAATGCATCAGTCATGATTCCTACTATCTGAGAGCTCACAGCTAAGAGAGAGAGAGAGACCCACCAACTACAACCCAGTGTAACGTGAGTTGCACAAGTCATGTGACAATGTGACGTGTATGCTAACAGACAAATGTGGGAACGTCCTGGTCCCTGAAGGGAGAGCACCTGTCTTTGCTTACCCCCACGGAGGAGATCCGTTCAGTGACATTTGACCTGGGAGAATGGGTTCATGTCTATCAAACCTGCCGCCCTCCTCGAGCAGGGGGAACACAGGCCTGACACCAGAAAACACCAGAACCCACCTTTTCAGGGAGACTCGACAGATGGCCAAACCTTCACGTACAGGCGTCTCCAAACATACCAGCTGAGAATGTGCTATTTTCTGATCTTTGTAATTTTAAAACAGATCTTCATTTCAACCATACTTATTAAGCAGAAGATTCCAGAAATCTTGGATGAGCCTCGGAGGCAGGTTTCTTTCTTGTCTCTTCCCTTGGAGGATCCCTGCCGGGGCTGCAACACTCACAAACGTCTACACTTGAAAGCGAAACAAACACCACTTTACAAACAGCAGGCACGCCCATGATTCTCCCTGGTATCTGGGGCCCGCGAAGTTCGACAGTTTGGGTTAATGATTGAGTGAAGTTACAGGACCTCGGCAAGGCCTCTTGCTCCTTACTCCTTCCCCCCGGGAAGGCAGGCTCTGTGCAGCCGCAACCAGCTCGGGCATCGCAGCAAGCTTGTGCGGAGGGCCAGGCTCTGCCTGCTCAGTGCACGTCCTCCCATCCGTAAATGCCAAGCCATCGGGCCACCTGCTGAAGCGACTTCACAGAAAAGAGGGAGCCTAGGAGTGGTGGGCAGTTGGCTGTGTGTGGCTAAGAAGGTTCCGCAACCTGCCCACTCGCAGACCCGGCCCCTGGAATCCAACCCATGCCATAGGGTTTCCCCCAACAGAGGCAGTGGTAGGGAGGCTCAGGGGTGTGTGTGTGTGCGTGTGTGTGTGTGTATGCATGTACTTGTATGTGCACATGTGTGTAAATGTGCATGCGTGTACTTGTATGTGTGCAGGTGTGCGCATGCCTGTAGGTGTGCATGCGTGTGAGTGAGCATGTGTGTGCATGTGCATGTGTGTACACGTGTGTGCGTGTGTGTGCGTGTGTGCCTGTAGGTATTCATGTGTGCGCGCATGTGTGCCTATAGGTGTGCATGTGTGTGAGTGAGCATGCATGTGCCTGTATGTGTGTACATGTGCATGTGCGTGCATGTGCATGTGCACATGTGTGTGCGTGTGCATGCATGTGTGCCTGTAGGTATTCATGTGTGCATGCATGTGTGCTTATAGGTGTGCATGTGCGCATGCATGCACTTGTATGTGTGCATGTGCATGTGTGCATGTGTGTGCTTGAAGGTGTGCATGTGTGTATTATGTGTGTGCACGTGTGCGTGCATGTACTTGTATGTGTGCATGTGGATGTGTGTGCATGTGTGTGCTTGTAGGTGTGCATGTGTGTGTGCCATAGGGAGAGACCATTTTGAGCCAAGGCTCCACCCTCCTTTGGGCAGACCCAGAGCAAGAGCCCTCACCTCAAATCACACTGGGGCCAAGGCTGCAGGGCATGAGGACAAACACGAGAACCTGGTTTCTCCAAACATGTGATCTTGCTGTCAGGGAGTTTATAATCTCGATGGGAGCAGTAGTTCTCAACCAAACTGATTGTTAATAATACACATTAGCCTTCTGGACAAGCTGGAGAGGACGGGAACGCTAAGCTGATGTCTCTGGGGAAGGTCTGGTTCCGGAGTCCAGATTTGAACTAAAATTTGAATGGTGGATTCTGTTTCAACAAACAGGGAGAGTGGCATTTTAGATGGGTGAGCCGAAAGCAATATTCAATATTCAATTTCTGAACTAGTCATTCAGTAAGTCCTTTGATTTTGGCGTTGCAAAGCTGTGACGCTGACCAGGTAGCCTGACAATTTCACATGAAACACTTCTTCCTGGCTTACAGGCAAACACGTAGCTTCTACGTAAGCAAACAAGGGACAGGCCTGCACCAAATGCCCTCCTCCTCCATATCACGGCTCTGTCCCTGAGAAGCCATGGCCACGAGGTCACTCATCGCACAAGGAACGGCCACTTCCCTCGTCTTCAATCCCTTTACCTCCTGAAGGTGAAGCTAGAATTGGAAAAGCCAAAGTAACAACAGCCCAGGCCCGGGAAGACTCACACTTGCGGGGGGAAGTGCCTGCCCTTCGGAGGTGGGTCTCCTTGTCCTACTCCAGAGAACAATGTGCTAGAGCCTGGCCGGAGCCGGTCCCGTCCGGCAGGTGCAGAGCCATCCTGCAGCCGCGGTTCTTGCCCACTGCCAAGACCCCAGGCACGGCTCTGGGACCGTCCTAGCCTCACGGCCATTTGCATAGCATGAAGGGCACTGGCCCTCCTCGCACACTGACAGCATTCCACCGCTGCGCTGACCATGCGCATTTTCATCTCACAGATGAGAAGGAACCCGGGCTTCCTGGGAGTCCACCCACTTAGCAGCTGCCGTGCTGGCTAAGCTTCCATCTTGCCACCTCCAAACCCCGCTCCAGGGACAAAGGACAGAGATGCGGCTCCCAGATGCAGCGTCCACTCTGTGTCGCTCTTACCCCTCCACTGGGCCTCCCGGCCTTCTCCTCCTTGACTCGTGCTGTGGATATGTCCAGCGTAGATAGTTACATCTCTATGCAGCTATAGAAGGAACACCTTCCCAGAATGCAGTTCCTTCGTCTTCCAGAAATCACAGGCTTCTCTCAGCCCCGGTCTCCATCCGGACACCCTGGTAATGATCACATGGACCTGCGTAGATAGCATTTTGGGGACGTGCAGGTGGATTGTGTAAACACACATTTTCAAGTGCATTTGCTTATGGATCAACCCTATTTACAGAGTGCCTGGTAGGGGCCAGGAAGAATGCTAGCACGGCATGAGAGTGAACAGAACACATTTTCTTTCTCTCTCATGCAGCACAATTCAGCAGAGCCCTGCAGACCACACATTTACCGAGACCCGGGAACAAGCCTGTGGGGCATGGGCACGTGCAGGGGGCGTCTCATCTGATTTTCATCATCAGGATCCTCGAGTTTGAGAGAGTGACCATGAAGCTAGATCCAAAGGTGGTCTGGGTGAGTCCAAGCAGAGGGAGGGAGGTGGCGTTCCAGAGAGCCGGGGCCCGCATGGGGAAGCGGAGCAGGGCAGACAGGGGTGTGCACGGAGCCTCCAGGGCCCCAGGGGAGCGTGGGTTTTGTTTTAAAAGCAAAAAGAAGCTACCGAATGATGCTGTGATGGCATCACTTGTCTCTCCTACTAGACCATCCGCTCGGCAAGGCTGGACACCCACACGGACGTGCGGCTGCCTCTCCCGCAGCAGCAGACACCGTGGTTTGCTGACTAAGCATTTGCTGACTGCAGTGTCCCCAGCTACGAGATGGCAGGGGCATTTACGAGCTATTTCCCCGAAGCCCTGCCGAACTTAGAGGGTCCTAGAGCTGCACCAAGAACAGGACGTTAACTTCGTTCCGTCAAGCGAGGTGCATTTAAAATCAGAGGCAAGAACCTCCCCCGATCGGTCCATGTGTCTGTTGGAGGAATGACGAACGACGTTACATTTCCTCCCTTTCGAAGGGTTCACATTTGTTTCTTCCAGTTCCCTTCGGGGTTTTCGGGGTATGGCCGTGGAGCTGGGGACGGTTTCGCGTTGCGCTTGGCTGTCACTTCACAAAGACCCTGGACGGGGACCAGCAGCCTTGGCGAGCAGGTGGGTGGAGAGAAAGTCCCCCCAGATGGTCCCCACGCCCTCACTTCCCCCATCTTCACTTTCGGGGCCTCCCACTCTGGATCCCGTGGTATCTCTTTCCACAGAAGGTTCTGTAAAAGGGAAAAGCTCAAATTCTCATCATGTTCTAATACTTCCTTTTGTAAATTCATTTTTTTTTAAGAAACAGAGATGGGGGGAGGGGCAGAGAGAGAGAGAATCTCAAGCAGACTCCACGCCCCGCACAGGGCCAGACACTGGGCTCGATCTCGTGACCCTGAGGTCACGATGACCTGAGCCAAAATCAAGGGTCAAACACTTAACCGACCACGCCAACCAGGCGTCCCTGAAAATTCCTTATTGGAACGACAAGGCCTAGAAGTGGGTTTGATGCAGAATTCTGTCCGTGTGGTCTCTCTGAGTGCGATCCTCGCCATCCTGAACAGAACATGCCCAGGGGTTTGTTTTCTTCTACCCTCATGTGAGAAATGCCTCATTGTGAGAGTATTTTTAGTGTTGTCATTTGGGGACAGCGAGTTTTGGGGGGTCAGGGGGACAGTAGGGCACTATCAAAGGAAACTGAACTTGTTAGGGTACCGGGAGCTCCGCTGACGGAAAGCACGGTGCGGGGTATGGCTCGTCCCATGAGGATGAGCGGGGTGCCGAGGGGCCCACAGCGGCGAGCGCGTCCCGATGCGGGGTCCGCCTCTGCGTGTGGATGTGGGGACCCACGTGAATGGTTTTAAGCCCCCGTGGCTGTTCACGCTTGTCCGGTTCCCGCAGTGACCAGGCCCGGGAGGGACCAGACTGGGGTTTCCTCTGCAGCGATGGTCCCACCACGCGTGTGGCAGCAGGAAAGCAACTCACAGGCCTCCTGCCAACGCTTACAATCACGTGGCCACAGAAGACAGTGATTTGGCCTTTCAGCGCATTCGGGGGCAAGGCCCCCTCGGGGTTTCTCTCCAACGCGTGTTCTGCACGAAGGGAAAGCTGGACAGCATCTGAGGACATTCCTGCAAGGTGAGTGGCACGTAGTCTAACAGGATGAGCCGCCCTCTGAGGTCAGGCCCGTTCGCTACATTTTTGGCAGGAGACGTCTGGCTTGGTGTGTACTTCAATGAAACGTGCTCCGGGGACTGCTGTGTTGCTTCCGGGTCCGTCCTAAGGTGGGGTGGCTGGGACAGATCAGCCCTGGAGCCGCGTGTCTATCACCTGCATGACACTGGGGGGCTCAGCCCTGGCGCCTCCTGCCTCGGCTTCCTTAGCGTGTCGTCAAAGGGCTCCGGCTGTCACAGCCCAGAAGAGTGTTCCCTCCCAGCCTGGGGCCTGTCCAGTCAGGGGGGTGGTGTGACCCTCTGGTACAGCGGGAGACCGGGGGTCAAATGTGAGGGGTCTGGGGGTGCTATTTCAAGCGAAAGGAAAGGGACTCCATGCAACATCGGGATTTGCAAAACGGCTCCATTGTGGCTATCCCTCCGCACAGACCGCTGGACAGTCCCCTATGCCCAGGGTGCCCGCGCTCCTCACTGGGACGGCCCGCCCGCCGCCACGCCGCTGAGGACAGACACGAGGCACCTTCGTGAATGACAAGGCACGGCACATGCACTGGAAAGGGTGGGGCCCAGAGAAATAGTAGACAGTGCACTTGATTTTTGCTGTTATTTTGATATGTGACTGGTGACATCAGAGCGCAGATGCGCTTCTGCACCTGGATACTGGGGTTGGCCTCTGGCCTCGCCTGACCCTCCTTCCTGCCTGCCTCCCCTAGCGGCTCCCTGCCCCCCTCTGAGGCTCTTCCTTCCTTGTGCATTTGGCCCCATTCTCCCTTTTTCCCAGGTCCATCTCTCCGGCAGCTTCCCACTGTCTCCATCATCGACTTCCTCCTCTCCGCTGCACGGATCCCATCGCCATGGAAACGGGCCGTCATCTCTCCCTTCTTAGACCGACCTTCTCCTGACTCCATTTCCCCCTCTAGCTTGTCTCTGCAGAAGAGTTGCCCCCTCTCTCTGTCTCAATTCCCTCCTCTCGTCCTCTCCCCAACGCACCCAGATCATACTTTCATGCCCTTCTGCATGGAGTCGCTCTTACCAAGGGCCCCCTCACCTGCCCATTCTCAGCCTTCAGCTCACCTGACCCGTCCGTGTGCTGCCTGCCTCGGTGATCCCAGGATACCACACCTCTCGTCTCTCTTCCTATGACACTGCTTGTGCCTGTCCCCTCTCCTTTGCCTGCTGTTTCTCTTCTCCTGGACTTCTAGTGTTTGAGTGTCCAAGGACAGATGTCTAGACCCTCTTCTCTCCCAGGCCACCATGCATTCCCCTCCAGTCTGCTGGATTCCCTCCGGTCTCGAGCCTTTATTTATTTATTGTATTTATTTCTTTATTTAAATTCAATTTATTAGCATACAGTGTATTATTGGTTTCAGAGGTAGAGTTCAGTGATTCCTCAGTCTAATATGACACCCTGTGCTCATTCCACCACGTGCCCTCCTTAATGCCCATCCCCCAGTTGCCCCATCCTCCCGCCCCCTCCCCCATCTCCAGGCTTTAAATCCCGACCTTCAGTGTGTGCGAGACTCGCCTGCGTGTAACTCTGGCTCAGCCCTGGTTCCCGGGCCCCGTCCTTGCTCGACCGCCTGACTTCCCAGCATCTCAGTTGCCTCTCTGGCAGCACATCCGACACTGTCCTCTGACCTGTCCCTCCTCAGCTGCCCCACAGCCTTCCCCACCTTCAGCGGGTGACAGCAACATTTTTCCTACTGTTCAGGCCACAGAACCATCTGTCAGCAAGTGCTTTGGGTTCTGGTGTCAGAGTGTTTCTTTCTTTCTTTTTTTTTTTTAAATTTTTTATTTTATTTATTTATTTTTTAAAGTTCCAGGATTCTTTAGTTGTGTATAACACCCAGTGCACCATGCAATACGTGCCCTCCTTACTACCCAACACCAGCCTATCCCATTCCCCCACCTCCCTCCCCTCTGAAGCCCTCAGTTTGTTTCCCAGAGTCCATAGTCTCTCGTGGTTCATTCTCCCTTCTGTTTACCCCCCCTTTCTTCTTCCCTTTCTTCTTCTACTGATCTTCCTACTTCTTACATTCCATAAATGAGTGAAACCATGTGATAATTGTCTTTCTCTGCTGGACTTATTTCACTTAGCATTATCTCCTCCAGTCCCGTCCATGTTACAGCAAATGTTGGGTAATCGTTCTTTCTGATGGATGAGTAATATTCCATTGTATATATGGACCACATCTTCTTCATCCAGTCATCTGTCGAAGGGCATCTCGGCTCCTTCCATGATTTAGCTATTGGGTTCTGGTGTCAGAGTGTTTCATATCTGATATCCAGGCACTTCTCACAGCCCACTGCCGTCCCCTGCTCTGAGCCCTCACAAACTCTTGCTCAGTTTACTGTGATGGCCTCCTAACGGCTCTGCCTTCGTTTCCTCTTGTTCTCTTTATTCTCAACCCGATTATCTAGAATGACTTTTTGAAAACATAAGGCATGGTAAGCCCTTCAATTACTCAAAACTTGCAGAGGCTTGCCATTTTAATGAGAACAAAAGCCAGAGTTCTCATAATGCCTGCGAGACCTCAAATTTGGCCTCATTTTCAACCTCTTCCTCCTGCTCACACTGTTCCATCTGCACTGGTTTCCTCCCTGTTCTTTAAATATACCCAGAATTACCTGCCTCAGGGCCTTTGCACTGCCTGGATCTTCTCCCCAAACACTCTCCCCCCGGATTTCTTTCTTTTCTTCTCGAGGTAAGTTTTGGATAAACTATGTAAAATTATGACTTGCTGTTACTTCTGGTCCCTTTTCTCCTGCTCTATGTTTTTTTTTCTACTGTATTTCATAGCACTTTATAATACACTATAATACACCATTTAATTATCCATAATGTTTCATATTCATTATCTGCCTTTGGCTAGAAGGTCAGCTCTGTGAGGACAGGGAGTTCAGTGGTAGTTATCCCAAGAACCTAGGGTAGGGCCTAGCAATAGCGGATAAAACAGTGCTCATCAGCATTAGAAAGAGCTCTAAGGGAGGGAGTCCAAGAGAAAAGGTGAATGCTTGGCTGTCAAAATAGGACTTCTGCCTGGGCCCGCTTTGGATGGAGAAAGGAACACGGTGATAAGCAGTTGAACAAAGCTGTTTTCCCCGGAGGAGGGTAAGGAGGGCCTCGGAAGGCATTTCTTGAGCTGCACAGTATCAGTCAAGTCAAGGAGAGACCGGGGAGTTAGGGACTGAGACGCGTCGCGTAGCCTGGGGCAGGGCGACAACCCCGTCACCCTCAGAGAGTTCAAGGAGGAGCCAAGAGACCGTCACGGGCACAGGCAGGCTCTCTAAAGACCAGAGCACATTCTGGAAACCCAGAGTTGGAAATAAACACGGCTTGGTTGTCAGTTTCCAGAAGGACTGACTTTGTCCTTCTCTACCCTGTTTCCCCAGTTTGTGAAGTGGGAAGGCTCTGCTTTGCTTACTGCTTCCAGAGGACGTGAGTCCGAGAGTGACAGTGAGTGGCCTGGTGCCTGTCCCTGGGTGGGGAGCCCTGGAAACACGGGGTTTGTTCCAAAGGTTCAGCGGGTCTGTGAGAGGCCCAGCTGGCCGCACCTGCCGGGCGGGCCTGCTTTTGTTTTGACCTCTCACAACCCCTGACCATCAGCAAAAGCTCTCCCCCTGCCCTGCACCTGCTGATGTGTCTTACAACATGCGCAGTCCCTCCCAGGACGCACTCCCCAGCAATGACAGGGCTTGACAGGGAAAAATCCCTGGTGCGGTCAAGGCCTGGCTATGGTTCAGAAAGTTCTTGAAGATTTTACATTCCAGAAGAATCTTGGGGGTGAAACTGAAGAATGTATTTTTCTTCCTACAACGAAAAAGTAGGCAGAACTTTTCCCAGTGTCTTAGTACTGATGTCTCATGCATTATTGTAAGCTATGTAAAATGCTACCTTATTAAGAAGATTTGCATATTTGCAAATATTTATTTGTTTATATTTAATTTTTAATTTTTTTTGATGTAAAGTTCGATGATTCATTAGTTGCATATAACACCCACTGCACCATGCAATATGTGCCCTCCTTACTGCCCATCACCATACCATTTCTTTTCAATTTTTGAACAAATTTTGTTACCATCCAATTGTCAACAGACATCTGCTGAATTTCTACTCTTTGCCTTCCAACTGGGGATGAAAATGCCAGTAGAGAGTTCCTTTCTGCACCAGGCTTTACATATTACCAGAGAGACATGGAATTTTCCGTGTTTGCCTCTTGCGTGAATTCAACAATTTGCTGTGGTGGGAAACCTACTACACAAGATGTTTTCTCAGTGCCCTGGGCACATTGTGTCTGCCGTGGGGGATTGTAAAGAAATTGCCTGAACCACACTGAGAAGAAATTGGACTACAGAACATAGACTACTGGACAAATCAAAGAAGGCTTCCTGGAGGAAGGGAGACTGTCCTGGAGAAGGGAGAATCACGCAACTGAAAGGCACCAAGTACGAAGGCATAGAAACAGAGAGAAGCTAAAGGATTTACCCAAAACGAAGTAAACAGAGTCAGGATAGACCTGTGGAACATTTTCAGTGCACTTTTATTTTCTTAACGATACTGGAAACTCTAGGTAGAGAAGAATGTTAGGAACAAAGAAGAGTAGCTAGGCTCATGTCCACAAACGTCCCGAGTGAGGGAGAGGAAGGCCAAATGGGCAGGTGGGCCGGGTACCGTTTCCCTCGCTGGTTAGAGGGATTGTGGGTCTTTTTGGTGTTTTTTCCTCCAACTATTACTTAGATTACTATTTCTCTTCTCACCCATTTTTGTCAAAATTCTACCACCGTTTCAACCGTACCATGGGCGCCCGCCTCCTCCACACGCCTCTCTTACTCCCTGTCCTCCTGCTGACCCGCGATGGATGATCCCGGTACCCACACTGCTTTCAGTCACTCAGGGCAGTCCTCCCGAGTTGGAACTGCTCCTGGGCTCCTCCAGGTGACCTCCCCCCAAAGGCATCGGGCCAAACTGTGCAACAGAACGCAGCCCCAAAATGGAGACATTTTGGAAAGACTGGTGAAGCGATCAAGAAAGGCGTCCCTCCCGTGCCCCTGCTTGCAGGGTGAAGGAGACTCCTGTGGGAAGGGTCTCCTGAAGGGGATTCAGGTCCTTCTGTGTTGCACGGTTGTGCATTTGGGGGGTGGGTGTTGACCAGTAGGTTTCCATAATATTGCAACGGGTCAGAAGATTTTTTCTGGATACTGATTTACAAAATCGAAGACTTATTGTTTTTAAACACATTTTAAGATAGGGAAAAACACCTTTTAACTGATTTTTTAAAAAATATCCTTTTCTCGGGGCGCCTGGGTGCCTCAGTCCGTCGAGCGTCCCACTCTCGATTTCGGCTCAGGTCTTGGTCTTGGGGTCTTGAGTTTGCCTTACGTTGGGCTCTACGCTGAGTGTGGGCCCTACTCACAAAACAAACCAACAACAACAAAAACCCTTTCTTTGTGAAACCTGAATCAAGAGTTTCAGTTACGGCCTGGAGAAAAGGCACGACAAGAGCTCACGATCACCCAAGTTAACAGCCCCTCATTTCTCGGCTACTACCTGGAAGCAGATTTCGGTAATCGGCCTCGCTTCTCCCACTCAGTAGCAAATAACATTCATCCAAAACATACTAAAAAGAAACCAAATGTTCAATCACCGGAAGTCACCTTTTCCATGAAAAAATAAAATAAAAGCTTAAGGGTAAATGTATTCCTCATCTCAAGAACTAGAAATCCGGCTTCAACTATACACAGTAGTTTCAAGCTCTACTGAGCCAGAGTTATCCCATTAATTATGGATGACATTATGTTTTAAACAAATACAAATTGTTTTGCTCTCACCTTTAGAACCTGCTGAAGCAAATGTTTTATTTCCAGTGAGAATCATTTTGCACAGCTCAGGTCCTTGGATTATTGGAAAAGCTGCAGTAATGTTACTCCATCCAAAAAGCTAATGTTGTTGTATTGATACCTGACTTCCATTGTACCGTAATATTTAGTGGGAGGGAGCCGGGGCCTGGAAGACGTTTTCTGTCTCCGCTCACCGGCGATGACTCAGTTACTCAGTAGGCAGGATGATGGGGGAAACTTCATCCCCAGGCCAACGACTGCACACATTCTGGCATTGTCCCCTATCCTGGGCTCATGGCAGACATCACTGACAGGTGGAGGTTTTCTACTCGGTCCACATGCAATGTGAGGATTTGTTCAGGCACAGGAGTCCAGGTAGCCATTAGCCATCGATGGAAAAGGCCAACCTGGTCCCTCAGTTACAGCTTCGCAAAGTAAGTCTTTCTTCTTTGTTGCTGTGGATCTCAAGGGCTTGGTCAGTTCCGTTCTACTCTAATCTCCCATGAAGGCTCACAGCAGTGTTTTGAAACCTTTTCTAGACCTGCCTTGCTGGGCTGGTGTGTGGCATACAGATGGCAAAATTCTGAGGGTCACAACACAGTGTCCTTCTCTATGTGCTAACTGTCCACTGTGGGTCTGAAATACCAACCTTTGGGTGTTGCCCCCCAGGAAGGCTGGTACTTTCTCTGTGGGAATGTGTTATTCCAGCCAGTTGTTCACATGAGAAGTCCCAGGATCAGAGGCTCCGTCTGCAAATGCAGAATGGGGTCATTTACCCATTGCCTATGTGGGGTCCGCTGACTTGCCTTCTGGTTTCATGCCTTGTTACTCACCTTTGTGTCTTCTCCACTCGGCTCACAAAGCTCTCTCGACCATCTCTAGACTGAGAACGTGCTTTCACGGAAAAGGAAGACTGGGTCTGGAAGCAGAAACCCCAGATTCAAGTCCAGTGTTTTGTTTATCTTTTAAGCAAACACCCACCGAGAGCTTACTTTGTTTTAGGAGCTGACCTCCAGCCTTCTGCATTCATAAACTCATTTGACTTCACAACACCCAAGTGTAGAGTTGCTGATTACCTGTTTTTATTGCTACGGTGATGGGGAAGATGGGGAAGAGAAGCAGATTTGAATCCCGCTCTCACCAGCTTGATGCTCTCAAGCCCACTGCCTGCCCTTGGATGAATAAAGCATCTCAGGTTTTCCCATCTGAGTTTTACCTTTCTCACGTGAAAAAAATGACCATGAAAACAGGAACTGCGTGGCTTCACTGTGTTTGCCAAAAGTGATATGAAAGCTCTCGTAAGCACTAATGGTCTATGCAAAGGTCAGGTGCAACTGTTATAAAGGAGAAAGGAAAACATGGTTTGCAAGTGGGGATTGGTGAGAAATACTGAAGCAGAGACTTCACAGTGCCTGTGCAGAAAGCGTCCCTACTTCTGACATGGAAGCGGCAGCAAAAGCCCTCGTTTTCTCTGCATCTCTGAGCTTTGTGTGGACGTGGCCGCCTGGCCAAGTGGCAGTGACAGGAGCTCAGCTCTGAAATGTTAACATTGATATTAGAACGGAGAAATTTGTGTCATATACAGATGACCACATAAACCAAAAAGAAAAAAAAAAAAAAAGGAGGGAAGGAAGAGAGAAAGTCTTTAGTTCCACTAAGTAATAGATAATAATTTTGATGGTAATAGATGGTGTGAATATGAAGACTTTAAGGAAAAGTTTGATCAGTTCCTTATGGATTATACTGATGGGGAAGGCATGTAGAGTGAGAATCTAGGCTTTAAAAGTTCATCTATTTTAAAAACTTTTTATTTATCCATCTATTTATTTATTTTAAAGATTTTATTTATTTATTTATTTGAGAGAGAGAGAGAGAGAGAGCAAGAGAGAGCATGAGCGGGGCAGAGGGAGAGGGAGAATCCTTGCTGAGCATGGAACCCAATGCGGGGCTCGATCTCAGGACCTTGAGCCGAAGGCAGACATTTAACCGACTGAGCCACACAGACATCCCCATCTATTTTTTTTAAAGGTTTACAAAAATACTTACAACACAAAATGGGTAAATTCAATACTTACAGTGATCAGGACAAAGGGAAGAGACTAAACAAGGGAAGACGCACTCGCAAAAATGCTCACGTTATGGCCATGTAGGGGGAGGTAGCAGCACCTCATGCTCTGAGCCTCCGAGCAGCCAAATCAAGGATGCATGAAGGAGTCACAGTGCGATGAGATGAAACACACGGCAAAGAAACAACCATGCAGGTGGAACACATCTCCTGCAATGTATGTACCAGTGGGATGTTTCCTACGGGTCCTCAACAATGATATATGTAAAATTACAGAAATTCACACATTAAGTACCTTGAGTTTGGGGAGGGTGGTTCTTAAACTCCATCGGTGCAGTTCTGTTAAGAAATCAATGTAAGTTGGTCCAGGTCCAGAGCCCTCCAGTGGTGCCTGGATCCAACAGGACAGCGAAAGCTGTAGATTCCCCAGCATATCAGGGAAGTGAGTCAAGCGGGTCATTCCCTGTTCCTCTCCACCTGGTGGATGAGAAGTTGGGAGCAGCGGTCGAACTGCCAAACATGGAGCTGGAGCACGCAGGGCTCGGAGGCCCTGACTAGCTTGCAGCCAGACCCACAGCCACGGAGAAGATCCACCCCTGCAGTCCTGGCTCTCCGTGGGGTCGTATTCCACAGGGGCTACTCGGAGAGGGGTGTGGAGACTGACCACGAGCTGATTTCAGGCACAGAACGATGGCAGGCTGAACAAAGATGAAGGTCCTACAGCAGAAAGACTAGCTCTCCTTGTTACCGTCTTCCAGAATCCGCTGGCTGGTTGGCCGTCATAGCTAATGAACTCTTCATTCAACTCTTCCACAGCAATGTACCGAATCCACTTTGTCCCAGGGACCATGGTAAGAGCTTGGTTATGAAATCATCCCTAACCTCGTGGAGCTTATTGGGTCACAAAGAAACTCGACACGGCGTGTAAGCTTATCAGGTCCGGAAGTGCAGGATGCAAGGAGCAGAGGGCTAGGGAAGATGTCCCAGGGCAAAACCATTGAATGTGAGCCTCCAAGATGAGGAGAGCTCCAGCGAAGGCAGTGATGAAAGACGAGGGAGGAGAGGGTGCCAGGAGGCAGGAGGGAGCCCACTGCCCTCGTGGAGGGAACAGAATTGTAGCGCCGGGAAGATGTGGGGCAGGAAGGGGGTGATGGGATTCAGGAATGGAAAAGAAGATGAAGAACGCAAGAAGGGATACAGAAAACAAGATAACCAGTAAGGCAGTGCTATTCCTTTTACAAAAATTAACTGGAGTGGTTTAAAATACCTTATTAAAAGACAGACTATCTCAGATTTTACATATACTGAATAGTAAACTCCAACCATATGTCGCGAAGTTAAAAATAGATAAATGAAAACCGCATACCTGGGAAAATGGGCAGAAGAAGGCAGGAGGGAGGAAGGGAGGAGAAGGAAAGGAATGGCATAAACCGTGTTCAACTAGGGTGGAATTCAAGGTGCACATGAAAAAGAGCAGATTTGAAAAATGGGACTCTAATAGGGAGATAAAACATCATAGATGTTCAGAAAGTCAGAAACACTGGCTTGTGGCCTCCAGTCCTGCCTGGTGACAGCGACCCTAGTGCACACTTCACAGCAAACAACCCCAACGCCGTTCAGACACCGGACGCGATGCTTCTGACTTTGGTGGTGGTGGTGGTGTGACTGGCTCTGACGGTGGTCCTCCAGCCTGGGAGACCTCTGTGCAGTGCCCACCCATATTCACAGGGGCGACCACCTAAGGCCAGGATGAGTGAAGAGGTTTTCATTACAAAATATAATGGAGCCAAAAGTCTTCATTATGCTTATTAAGCCACAGGCCTTAGGAAAGTTCTGGAGTGGCACCGGTGGCTCATTCGGTTGAATGTCCAACCCTTGATTTCAGTTCAAGTCATGATCTCAGGGTCGTGGGATCGGGCCCTGTGTTGGACTCAGCGCTCAGTGCAGAGTCTGCTTGAGATTCTACCCCTCTTCCTTTGCCCCTCCCCTCCATGTCCTGTCTCTCTAAACAAACAAACAAACGAACAAACAAATAAATAAATAAAATTTAAGAAAAAAAGAAAGGAGACTCAGTGGGGAACAGTGCTGGTTGTTTTGGGAGGTAATATACCCTTTTGTACGGGGTCTTTTGGGGACACCTTGATCACTGTGGGTGTATCCCATTGACTGGTAGCCAGTGTGACTATGTGGGGATCACATGGGCGCAGGGAGAGAGTTTCCATCAGGAAGACAGAGGGCGAAGCAAGTCGAGATGATTCACACTGGGAGAGCAGAGGCGACACCAGTGAGGGGGAGCGTGACAGTGACTCAGTCGTAAAAGGTGAAAAAGTAGGCACGGTGTGGGTGGGACCAGTTTGTGACCCACCTCCAGCTCATGGCACTCCAGCCAGGCACACTCACACACCCAGCTCCAAAGGGAGCAGAGCTTGGGGTGGTCCAGGCATTGTGTCGGTCTTCCCTGCAGGAAGAGGGTGTCCTGTGGGACAGAGGTGACTAAGCAGGCCAGGCAATTCCATGAAGGCAGATGAGCCTCACTGCACTGGGTCAGGTACCTGGAAAGCAATATGGCGGCAGGAAGAAACAGCAGCCGACACCTGGCAGGACAACCTCGGTGTTGTTTCCCCACACGTCTGTGGGGTGGAGTGATGATCTGGCTCCAGTCTCCTGCTGTCTTGCGGTCAGAGGTGCAGAGCAGGAATCCACTCTCATCTTTGCAGGTGATGTGGGAGATTCTATCCAGTGCCAGTTACAGACCACGTAAGGACTTCTGGCCTGGAGATTAGAGGACAAAGCCCAATGGGAGTGCATTTACAGAGGGCTGGGGACCAAGACAGACAAAGGTCCCCCAGCCCTACCCAGAGACGTGGGTAAGCACTCCCCACCCACGTGGCTCCAAAGGGATCCAGAAAGCGGTCTCCTTTTATGCCCTGATGCAAAGCTCTTCCATGGCTCCCAATGACCTCAAAATTAATGAGGTGAACAAGAAGGTTTCACAGAATCAACTCGAGGACCAGCATGATGGACGGAGGCAACCCTGGGTCTCTGCACTGCTGAATGTCTAGGTGACTTGGAGGCAGAGCCAGGCCTAGAGACCACGGTTGACCCTCTTGTCTTTCCCAATCCCTCTGGCATCTTAGCCCTTTCTCTGGCTTACAGTCTTGGTCACTGGCTTTTGATGGTCCTTCTTGGCTTGGGAACATGGCAAACTCTATTCCCTTCCATTGGGATGATCTCAGCGTCTCCTGTGCCCCCAGTTGTTGTGAACTGTATTCACCTTTTAAGACAGCTCAACTGTCTCCATCCAGGGAGGCCTTCCTTGATCCATCTCCCCTGGATTGAGTGCTAACAAGCTAACATGCAGTCCGTCTGTTGTCATAACCTAGTTATACGCAAACACATGCGGTTACGTATTTGTCTTTCTGGCTAGGCTGGAATCTCTGTGAGGCAGGCTCTGATTTTACTCCCAGCTGAATTCCCCATATCTAGCCTAGGACTGTATATACTAGACAAGCAAATATGTGTTCAATAAATTTATAAATGCAATACAGGCATCACTGCATTTTGAGGACTTCCTAGCCTCCTATTATGGGTTGAGTGATGTTCCCCAGAAAGACATGTTGATATTCTCACCCCCAGCACCTGTGGGTGTGACCTTATTTGCTGTGGGGTTGTCACAGATATAATCGAATGAAGAGGAGGTCGTTCGGGGGGCCCTGATCCAATATGACTGGTGTCGTTACAAGAGGAGGAAGTGCCATGTGAAGATGGACCCACGGGGAGAAGATCACGAGGAGACACAGGCAGAGATCGGAGGGATGCAGCTATAATCCAGGGAAAGGAGAGGGTGACAGCCACCACCACCAGCTGGGGAGGTGAGGAAGGATTCTACCCAGGAGCTCAGAGAGAGCGTGCCCCACTGACATGTGACCAGGGACTTCTGCCCCCACAACTGTGGGAGGTGAGATTCTGTTGTTTCCAGCCACTGGGTTTGAGGGGCTTTGTCATGGCAGCCCCAGGGAACTGGTCTACCTCCCAGTGTGTGCAAGGAGAACCTTCTGACCTGGAGTCTTAGGAAAGGTTCCTCCGAATCAAAGTCATTTGAACCACAAGTGCAAAAGCGACACTAATTTTCTCATAATGTTTGAAAATGCTTACAGAGACGGATCTCTAAAGCATACCAAGACGTCAGGAGTGTAAATATTTCTATTACTTCAAAGTGTTCCTGTTGGTGAGGAGAAAAAAGACATTATTACAGCTTCAGAATTTCTAGAAAGTTTCCACTTCTAAATGTCATCTGCTTTTTTTCCCCATTGTACAAAGAAAGAGGACATTTAAGTGTTAATATATGTTCCGAAATCGGTCACTTATTAACAAGAATGCCCTTGGAAACGGGATTTAACAGAGCAGTGCTCCCATTTTATCTCATGTAAGCGGAAATAATCAAGCCTATTTATAGTTTATTAGCATCCAATGAGATAATACGGGAACAATTCTTAGAAGAGCATCCAACATATGTTAAATGCACTCTTATTTTATCATTAATTATATTGCTAAGCACTTTACTCCAGAATCTAGTTGAAATTCCTCTTTTCCCCTCCTGCTTTGTGTTTTGATGTTTTCTTCCTATAATTGGGTTCTCTCACGAGAGTCTCGGCTGGAGTCCCGAAGTGACCGTTCACTCATCTTACGCGCTGGTGCCCCTTTCGTACTCCGTTTAATCAGTGATTTCCAGGGCCATATGCTTCCCCCAAAGAGAGGCAATTTATTTATTTAAATATTTTATTTATTTATTTGAGAGAGAGAGAGAAGAGCACATGAGCAGGGGGCAGAGGTGGAGGGAGAAGCAGAGTCCTTGCTGAGCCCGGAGCCCAATGTGGGGCTCGATCCCAGGACCTGAGCCGAAAGCAGACGCTTCACCAACTGAACCCCCAGGTGCCCCAAAGAAAGGCAATTTATATAAATATATAAGATGTATAACTAGAAAAATTTGTCCTGGCTCTTTCCAGACCAGGAGGGAGAATAGTGAGACCAGTGGGACCAGTGGGACCGGGTGCCTGAGATTCCATGACAAGAGCTGAAGCTCAGAGGACTCTGCTCCCATACACCCCACCCTGAAGGGTCTGGAGAGCAGCACGGAGTGGCCGGTCCCCAGGGGTCCATCCGGCACAAGCCTTTGAAGCCTGCGCCTTCCCTGGGCCCTGCTCGCACACACGCCCCGCGCTTTGGCTGCAGAGTTCTGGGAATCCAGCAGCCCCGGTCCCCCGCCCCTGGGCTCTCCAAGACGCGTGGGCCTCCGGGGGCTGGTTTCCCACACGTTGAGTGCAGGCTGAAACACAACAGCAGAGGGAAAAGCCAGGCAGTTTTGAGCTGGACTGGGGCGTATCGCACTTGGCAATGTAAAGCACTGATTTTTTTCAGTTCCTTCTCCAGCATAATAACCCCCTGAATATTCATATGTAACCTTTTCTAGCGCTGTGTTCTGTGCTTATTCATGCACTGGGAGTGGGTGCTGGTGACTCATGGTGCCTGTTCCGGGCTATTGATGTTCCTCTCCAAGCCCCCACCCCACGCTTATCTTGCCGTCAATTCTCCACGGAAGGCTTTGTTTATTGGTGTTGATGCTGTTGTTGCTATGTTATTTCTCTAGGACTTTGAAAAGACACACATTCCCCCCTCCCCACACCCCCATCCCTGGACCGGCTCATCGGAACCTTCCGTGCCTTTCTCTACCCTGCTTGTCAGACTTTGCTAATCTCGTCTCCGAGGAGAAGCAGGTGGACCTCGTTCTTACAGCCTGTTGTCTCTGCACTCACTCGTGGGGGGCAGAACGATGCCCCCTCTCCACCCCAGAAAATCCATGTCCTAATCCCCAGAACCTGAGAATGGGTGCCCTGCCACGGCTAAGGGGCCTTTGCTGTGTGAACAGTCCTGGATCTTCGGGTGGCGAGATGACTTTGGATCACCTGAATGGGCCAGCTGTAATCACAGGGGTCCTTAGGAGCAAAAGAGGGAGGCAGGAGGTCCAATGTGCAAAACCCTCGAGGAGCCACTGCTGGCTCTCAAGGAGGAGAAGGGGGCTGTAAGCCAAGGAACACAGCAGCCTTTAGAAGCTGGAGAAGACAAGGGAAGGGATTCTCCCTGGAGCCTCCAGAAGGAACCAGCCCTGCCCCCGGCTCGACTGTAGCCTAGTGAGATCCATTTCGGACTTCTGACCTCTGCAAGCGTAACCTGATGAATTGTTGTTGTTTTCTAAGCCTCAGCGTTGGTGGCAGCTGGCTACAGTAGCAATAGGACATGAACATCACTTCACCATCTTGAAAGGCTTCATTTTTAGTGGGCTCTTCCTTACAGCTTGTGAAGTGGGCAGCCGGTGTGGTGATACAGCTTATCGTGCAAACCAGGGCACTCTTGGGAGTGAAAGAAAGTGGCATTAATAATTATAGGGAGGGGCGCCTGGGTGGCTCCGTTGGTGAAGCGTCTGCCTTCTGCTCAGGTCAAGATCTCAGGGTCCTGGGAGCGAGTCCCGCATCGGGCTCCCTGCTCAGTGGGGAGCCTGCTTCTCCCTCTGC
Organism: Ursus americanus; assembly: GCF_024610735.1. Classification (NCBI taxonomy): domain Eukaryota; kingdom Metazoa; phylum Chordata; class Mammalia; order Carnivora; family Ursidae; genus Ursus; species Ursus americanus. The sequence goes on from NC_142136.1 coordinate 3,396,993, forward strand.
CACTGCCCCTGTTTGTGTGCTCTCTCCGTCTGTCAAATAAATAAAAATAATAGAAAAAAAAGGAAAAGAAATAATTATAGGGCAACGATAGGCATGACTGCGAACAGGGGGCCCAGCTGCCGTGTGCCGCTGCGCTCCGAGTGCGCGAGACAAGCGTTCCCGACTGTCGCGCACTCTGGCTCGGCCCTGCCGGTTGGGTGACAGGTTCTGTGCCGCACTGGGAGCCCAAAGACGCAACACGTCTAGAGGCAGCAGGTGTGGGTAGGTGGCCTCTCCTTCCTGCAAAGCCATCTCTCCACACAAGGACCAGCGATGCTTCTGCTCCTAAGACCAGACTTCGTCTTCTCCTCCTGTCTTCTCTCATCCTGGTCCCCTCTTTCTGAGACCTTTCTGCAAGTGCTCAAGGAGATGACATACACTGTGGGGCAGAGGTGGGCAGTGGAAGCTGAGAAGGGGTTCCCAAGATTTGGGGGAGGATTGAGGGGGCAATGTTTCTCACAGTTCCACATCTACACTATTTCATCCCTCATCCCTTCCAGCCCATGATTCTAGAGTTCCACATTCTCTCTTTCCTCTTTTTATTCAGATCAATAATTGAAACAGGAAAATAAAGCATCAATAGACGTCTTAGAAGAAAAGAGGAATAATTAACGAGAGACGCCATCTCTGGATCCACCCTGGGCCATAGCAGAGAAGTAAGACAGCTGATGGAAATGGGAACTCAACAGGAGTGAGAAATCCCAGGTGATCCAGAAGCTGATTGTGCACCCAACGAACCTGTGTTCCCAGAAGAAAATAACAAGGCGTCTGACCATGGGCACCCAGTGGGAGATAGAACAGACTGAACAACTTACTGCAGGGAGAGTAGAATTAAAGAATGATACAAAGTTAATGTAAAATAAGAATAATTGCAAGGATGTGGAGAAAGGGGAACCCTCCTGCACTGTTGGTGGGAACGCAGACTGGTGCAGTCACCCTGGGAACCAATATGGAGGGTCCTCAAAAATGTGTTAAAAATAGAACCTCAAAAAGTTAAAAATAGAACCACCGCCATGATCCAGCAACTACGCTACTGGGTATTTATCCAAAGAATACGAGAACACTAACTCAGGGGTGCCTGGGGGGCTCAGTCGGTGAAGCATCTACCTTTGGCTCAGGTCATGATCTCAGGGTCCTGAGATCGAGCCCCTTGTGGGGCTCCCAGCTAAGCGAGGAGTCTGTTTCTCCCTCTTCCTCTGCCCCTCCCCGCCACTCGTGCTTTCTCTTTCTCTCTCAAATACATAAATAGAATCTTTAAAAAAAAAAAAAAACACTAATTCAAAGGGATACATGAATTCCTATATTTATTGCAGCATTATTTACAATAGCCAAATTATGGAAGCAGCCCAAGTGTCCGTGGATTGATGGATGGATAAACACATAGTATATACATACAACAGAATATTACTCATCCATAAAAAGACTGAAATCTCGCCATTTGCAATGACATGGATAGAGCTAGATTATACTACGCTAAGTGAAATAAGACAGAGTAAGACAAATACCATATGATTTCACTCATATGTGGAATTTAAGAAACAAAACAAAGAAACAAAGAGATTAAAAAAAAAAGAAACAGAAAGAGACAAACCAAGAAACAGACTCTTAACTACAGAGAAGAAGGTGGGAGGGGAATAGGGGAATAGGGAAGGGAGATGAAGGAGGGCAACTGTCATGATGAGTACCCGGTGACGTACGGAAGTGTCGAATGAATCACTATACTGTACATGTGAAACTAGGATAACGCTGTATGTTAGCTATACTGGAATTTAAGTAACAACTTAAAATAACAATTGCTCACATTTTCTGAGTAGTTACCGTGTGTCCAGACCTGTTCTAAGCAGCTTTCCTACTTTACTGCATTTACTCTTTCCAGTAGCTTCATGATGTCAGTGCATATCTCCATTTTAAAGCAAAGAGCAGTTTAGCATCTTGCTAAAAACCACACAGCTCAGGAGGCAGAGCCCAATTCAAACCCACAAGTCCAAGTCCAGAGCCTGTTGACTAATCCAGGGATGAGGGAACATACTGGAAGTCCAAGGTAGGAGCAAGCCATCACCATGGAAATATTTTGCATGGAAAATAAAATAATTAAAATAATGAAGCTAAGAGAAATGGAAGAAAGAAACTGATGTAGGAAGACCCCTTGGGTAGGTGAGTAAGTAGGGAAAAAATAGTGAATGGAGAAGATGAAATACATTATTAGACAATGACGGAAACCTCCCAGTATTAAGGAAAGACACAGGGCCCAAGGTGGAAAGGACACACAGGCACCAAGCAGGGGAGAGGGGAGAGAACCCACACCTGCACATGTTAGAAGGGATTTAAGGACACAAAGAACAGAGAACAGTGTCAGAGAGAGTAAGCGCCTCACCCACAGAGGAGAGAGCCAGGCGGGTATGAGACTAGCCTGGCAAACAGAATACGGGAAGACAGCAGAGTCTGATTTCCGGGTGTTGGAGCAGGGGTTTGGGGGACTCAGGGTCAGTCCGGGTCCATATAAATATGACTTAACGTGAGCCTGAAATAAATGTGGTTTCTGGCATAAATGGCCGCGGGATGCTTGGCACACAAATTCCTCTTTGAAAACATACTTGGGGGCTGTGAATTTCTAGGGAGAGAAGGAAACTCAGGAGTGCACTATGATATAGAGATGCAAGAGTAAGTACATAAATCTGTGCTTCCTATTGTTTTCTCAGGAAGCTGTGCCCCAAACCAAAACATCCACAACAACGGGAAGGAGAAGCTCGCATGTAAGGACCTAGACCCCAGCTCTGGGCGACAGCAGCACGGGCCGGGGTGCCTTCGGATGCCCAGACAGGGGGAGGAAGAGCTAAGAGATCGTTGGAGAAAGGACTGTGCTCAGCAGGTAAATATCTTGTTCCAGGGAGAGGCGTAGAAATGGATTTACTTAAGAAATTAGGAAGGCAAGTAAAATTATAGGTCTTAAGGAGAAATATAAAAAGTTTAAAGGTAAAATAAATTATGCTCCAAGCCACCAGAGAAAACCTGCCAAATTAGAAATAACAAGGAGAAGAAAGAAATAAAAATAAAATTTAGCAAAGAAAACAAATCAGAAGGTATCAGTATTGTCCGTAAAGGTAAAGAAGTTAAGCTCGCCAAGAGATTTGCTGGGTGAAGAAAAAGCAAACAGATGAACAGATCGGGAATTAGTTGTTATAAGAAACACTGAAAATAAATATATACCACATTTAAAAAAATAAAGGAATAGAAGAAAGATAAGCTATCAGACAGAAACCAATAGGAAACTTAAGATAGTGATTTTGTCAGTAGGCAAAACAGAATTTAAGGCAAAATAGTTATAAAGGATTCAAAGGGGACACTTGATTTGACAAAGCAGGTAACAGTGACACTGGGCATGCAGAGGGCTGAGCAGACAGAACACAAGCTGCCATGGCTCAGGGTGGGGGTGGGGGCCGCTGGCATCCTGGGGGCCCACCCTGACTTCTGCTACAAATACAACCTCAGTGAATTCTGAACCTCTTCTGGATGTGATTCTCTGTCCATGACTCATTAAAATTGTAACCCAATAAAAAAAAGAAGAGTTTTAAAATTCCATATATGAAGACACAAACAAAAAATATATTACATAAGCCTTGTGTTAAAACAAATATGGAATGAATCTGGGAAATGCTCACAAGTGAGTAACAGTGAGAGCACAGCATGTCAGGTTTTGTGGGAAACTGCTAATGTGCTCGAGGAAGTTTATAACTGTGATCACATTTATTAGACCAAAAAAAAAAAAAAAAGACAAACAAACAAACAAAAAAACCCAAGAGAGATTAGCATGCAAATCAAAAAGCTAGAAAAAAGTAAAAGCAAAGAACAAAGAAATTGGAAGAGCATAAAAATATGCAAAATCAATAAAACTCAGAAACAGTCGATAAAATAAATACGAACAAAATTTGCTTCTCTGAAATGCTAGCTAAAAAAATAAGCTCTGGCAAAAGAAAACTTAAAAAGCAATATTGAAAGAAAAAAGAGAAATAATAGCAAACATAATTGATGTAAAAATAAAAAGAAATATTAGGAATGATACACTATAAAACTAGTTGAAAGGCTAAATTTCTGGAAAAAAATCATAAAATGTCAAAATGGTCAGAAGTAATAGAAAAATTGAGTAGATAGATAACCATTGAAGAAATTAAAATGATAATCAAAGACTTCCCCAGGCAAAAAAAATAATTATTTGAATAAATCGAGTTTCATTCAAGTCTCAAGAACAGCTCTTGTTCTCCCAAGGGGACCCTCAATGTTCAGAAGTTCGGGAGAGCTGAGAGCAAGGGCATCCACCCACCGTGAAAGGAGTCTAGGTGTCTCCCATACCCGCCACTGATCTCGTCCCTCTCTTGCAGTAGACTGCGACCTTGAGGGTTAAAGCTTTGTCATTGCCAACAAACGCCATTCCACCTTCATCGCAAGTCTGTGTCTGCTACACTCTGACCACCACCTCCCCTCTTTCCAGATCCCTCCCCCTGGCTCCCTGATGCCCAGGGGGTCCTTGGGCTCCACCTGCGAGCACACTCCCCTGGTCTCATTTTCATCATCCCTCTGTCCATGGAGGCCCCTGTTTCCTCATTATCCTGTGTAAATCCCATGGCCGACCATAACCGTCATGCCCTGAGTACATTTCAGCCCCTCGCCCCTTTCCTGCTTCATGACACTCATCAAAATCACAGATGAGCTAGAACTTTCTGCCTAATCCTTGCTCACTTCAGTTCAGCCTAAATTTTGGTGGAGAAAAGCCAACCATCATCCTGGTCTCATGTTAAAGGTCATGGACTTCAAGGGGGCCCTTGGTGCCTCCGGCATTTATACTGTATTTCCATTGCTCACTTGCTTGTTCACTCACCTCAGTGACTGTTTTTCACTTTGCTCTCCCTCCTGAAAGCCACCAGGTGTCCCCTCCTGACTCTCAGCCTTGAAGTGATTAAGGGAGTATGTTCACATACTTCCACTAATTGCTTCTACCCATATGCGAACATCCCTATGAAATACGCTGCCTTCCTACCTGTTACCAGAGGAGACCCGTTCATGCTCCCACCTAAGGCCACCCCCCCCCACGTGCACTCGATCTCCCAGATACCGTCCCAGACATTCCTCCTCCTTCCCAGGCCCCTGAGCTTTCCCTTCCCTGGACTGGTTCCAAAACCACATCAATGTTACAAGTTTCCCTGCTTAAAAAATCACATACAAAACACTGGGATCTCTCTGTCCCCATAGACATGGCTTTAAAAGTAAAACTCCTTGAAAACATGGTCTAAACTCACTCCCATATTCACTTGAACCCAATCCTACAATCTAGATGCTTGGCACCCCTTACAACTCCCCTCCCCCAGGCACTGATGGCTTCCATCTTGCTATTCCAGTCATCAGCGGTCATCACGCTCTTACTTGGCCTTCCAAATGTACTCAGCAAAGCACATCTCTCCACACTCCTTGACGTATGTTCTTCTTTTGTCTTCCAGGGTGCCATATGCTATTGGCTCTCCTTCTAGCTCATTGTTGTTCCTACTCAGATCCTTGGCTAATTCCTTCTGCGTCCCCAGCCTCATCCTCCTCCCCCCATCTAGTCCCCCTCTCCCCAGCCTTCCCATCTCCAACAATTCCCGGAACTCAGTTTCAGTTCCTTGGAGTTTCCCTGCTCCCCTTCTCTCTCATACCACAAATTGGTTCCACCAGAAAATCTTTTGAGGTCCACTCTCAAAATATATCCATAATCTTGTTTCTGACTATTTCACTGCTAGTGCTTGGTCCAAACCTTATCCGTTTTCCTTCAAGGAGTTACAGAATATCAAGTGAGCACCCTGATTCCTTATAGGGAGAGGAATCAGCTTCACCCATCCTGGAGAGCTCTCTGCGGCGCTCATTAGAGGCCAGCGTGCCTGAATCATGAATCGGAGAAGCTCACGCAGGTCTACACAGAGACGTGTGTGGCGTTGTTTGCGGGAGGAGGGTTTGGAAGAAACACGAGTACCCCTCATTAGGTGAACAGATAAGTATGATGAAAGCACATGGTTGCCTTTGATGCCACAGCATGAAGCAAAATTTAGCAACAGTTGAGATCTTGAAAACATAGCATTGAGTGGAAAAGCAAAATAGGCTCTCTACCACAAAATTATTTATACGGTTGAAGATCACATTTATATCGTATGTCTTTCAAGGGTACATTTGTATCCAAGGACATGTAATAAACATATTGGAGTTAGTGCCTGGGTATGGAAATGATTGTGTCCCTGTGAATAAGGAAATCAAATGAAGTAGAGGGTCCTTGGATAGAGTAGTCATCACAGACTGCTGTCACTCCCCCAAATCTCTTCCCTGTGGAAGAGAAAGGAAAGTGGGCAAAAAGTTTTCTTAATTACCTTAACCCAGTCTCTGCTTTAAACACACACGTGCCGTCATATCTAGTCCTAACTGGGCTTCAGATATTCTGTAGAAACTAGAAACTTAAGGGAATGCAATTGTCAAAACCCCTCTTTTACAGAAGAGAAGGTTTTCTAAAATGTCCTCATCCTGAATAAGTTACAAAAAAAACCTGTCGCTCACCGCACACATGCACTCATGCACACACACACACACACACACACACACACGCCAGAACTCTTTAAGGGCTAGAAAAGAAATCTGCATAGAATGAAGTCAGAGCTGAGTGAAGGTAAGCATAGAAGTCAATGTGACAGAGTCTGGGGACAAATGTCAGTAGTGGCACCATAGTTCTGGGGATTAATGAGGTCACTTAGAGGGAAGACATTGGGCTTTCAGTATGCTTGCAAAGTGGCCTCATTGAATTCAAGCCCTTACACGAAGCTGGGGCAGAAGGACCTGCAGCTTCAGAGAAATGGTGGATGAGAAAAACCTGATTGCCTGTCTGCAAGGAAACCTGAAAGAACATCTCTAACTCTGTTCTTCTCCAAAAGGAAACAGTGTCCTCTGAGAATACGGGGTCATGAGCTCAGTCTCATGTAGATTTGGAGTTAACGGTGCACAGCCCCGTGCTCAGAGAACCTCGGGGCTCGGGCATCACATGGACCTTCTCCAGGCAGGTGACATCCAATGTATGTTAGGACAAATCCCCTCTGGAGCAAATAACCCTCAATCTTCTTCCCTCGGGATTTCTATACATTACATTTGGCCAAGTCTTAGCTCATGATAAAAAAGAAATTACCGCACCATAAGGAAACAAGTCTCTACAAAGCCACAAGTGACTTATTGCAATTCTCAGACTTCACGTAAGAATCATATTTAAAATGTAAAATGACCAAGAAAATAGAATATGAGGGAGACAATAAAGAAAAGCTGATAACTGAGAATTTTTCAGAATTGATTAAAATCTATGAAATCAGAAGAAAGTAGATTGATATCCTTAAAGGAATGAGATGCACAAATGTCAGTCTAGATTCCTATACATGACAAATTATCTCTCAAGAACAAGAGGGAAATAAGGAGATTTTTTTTGGAAAACAAAAATGGAAAGCATTTACAGCCCCGGATCATTCCTAAAGGAAACTTGGCCAGAACATCTTCAGAGAGAATCAAAAGCACCCCCAAAATAGGGTGCTGAGCAAGTGGTCTGGGAGTGGGTGGGAAAGTTTAGCCAACATTGGCTTATAGGACGATAATTGAAATGTCTAATTTACTGGGATAAAATTAATACTGAGATCATATGGCCAACAATAGCAGGTGAGCCTCACGGGGGGTGATAGGAGAGATCTCGAGGTCTTTGTCTTGTTCAGGAGAAGAGTAGATATACTGAAGTAACGGTTGGCTTCCTATTTTAAATGGAAATATATAAAATATGTAAAAATTATATATATATAAATAAACAACATGCTTTGTCATAAATATGAACTAAGTGAAAGGAGAAGAATAAACAAAGTGATGCAGAAAACAGAAGACCAAACAGAAAACACCCAGTGCAGTGGTGGAAATAAATCCAAGTATATTAGGAATCACATGGAATACATTTGTGAAGTAAAAGATAGCAATTTCCAGATGGGACTTTAAAAATCAGATTATATGCCCTTTGGAAGAGATAAGCCTACAGCACAGAACATCAGAATTGCTCAGGTAATTAACTGAAAACCGTGTGCCGGGCCAGTGACAACCTAAAGAAATCTGACACAGTCATATTAATAGAAAAAAAGGCAAAAAGGCAAAAACCATTATTACAGATGAAGAGGGTCATTATATCTTAATTTAAGTTTAAATTGCCCAGGAGGGTATAAAAATTTGAAATATTTATGGATGTAATAAAAGAGCCACAAATATAAAAACAAACAACTGACAAAGTTCCGTGGAGATGTGAGCGACGCCGTTGCCCGACCGGGGTGCACCCGCGGAGCTCGGGTCGCGATTGCGGGTCAGGCAGCAAACGTGTAGCTCAGACGGAGATATTGCTGCAACGCAATTAACAAGCGTCAGGTCATGGCCGTAGGGTGAAAACTCCGCTCAACAATTTGAGGATACCATTATTTTCACTACGACCAGGAAATTTACATGAGTCCGTGCACTGTATGTACCACAATGGAAGCCTAAGTGAATTTCAGAGTCAAAATCAAGCAAGCCACGTTCTCGGATTACAGTGCAGCCGGCTTGTAAAACAAAAAGAGGAAGGGAACTTGAAGAAACGGAATGTCTCGAGAGACTTTCAAAACTTCTAATTCATAGGTCAAACATCAATTAAAGAGAAGCCAAAATGCAAACGGAAAGAACGCAAGTGAGCACTGATGAGGATGGCGCGAATCCGCGCCTGTGGGGCCGCTGGAGAGGCTCGCAGGGAAGTTTAGAACATTATATGCGAACAGAAGAGTAATGGAATATGAATAAGCTAAGCTTTCCATTTAAGAATTTAGGAAAAGCAAAACAACAGAAGTCTGGAAAGTAGAAGGAAAGACAAGATAAAGGTAAGAAGAAAGAAATGGAACAGGAGGGTGAGCAGTGTCAGAATCTGGTTCTCAGAACCAATGGGGAGTAAAGGTCCCACAGGGCTGATCAAGATCAAAGGCGCGAGGGCGCCTGGGGGGCTCAGCCAGTTAAGTGTCCGCCTTCGGCTGGGGTCAAGATCCCAGAGTCCTGGGATCCAGAGTCCGTGTTGGGCTCCTTGCTCGGCAGGGAGTCTGCTTCTCTCTCTGCCCCCCTTCCTGTGTCTGAAATAAACAAATAAAATCTTTAAAAAATTTTTAAAAAAGAACAAAGGGGGTGCAGGGCAGGGGGGGCACAAATAGTCAACAATAGAGCTGCAGAGAGGAGCATAGTGGAGATTTAAAACTTTTTTTTTAATTATAAGGATCTAAACAAAATGGACAAATTCCTAGAAATATACTAAAATTGCCGTTTGAAACATCAGAGATTATCTCCATTCAGATTAGAAGGCTTGAACAATTTCATAAGCATCAGATAAATTGACTAAGTATTTAAAAATCTTTCCTCAAAGGAAACATCACCCTCATGCAATTATACAGGTGAATTCTCCCAGATTTTCAAGGAAAGTGCAGTGACAAACATTTACAAACTCTTCTTGAAAATTAAAAAAATAAAGGCGAGAGATTTCCTTCACTCATTCTTGATATCAAAATGAAACGAGCAAAGAATGAAACAAGAAAACTTAAGGATAAACCTCTTCCAGGAACAGAGGTGATGTTCTGGACATGACGGTGGCAGTGATGACAGTAATGGTGGGTTGGTCCCCACTCTCCTAGTTGCGGGCAGTCCGCTTCACACCTGTGCCCCCAGGCTTCCCTGCCATCACCTTTCTCCTCACTTTTCACGGTGAGGGAGGAGATCCTGGCAGACGTGGGGCATCTCTGAGCGACTGTGGGGGAACTTGAAGAAGGAAGACAGGAGGGCCAGATCCTGGGGATGATGAGGATTCACTCCATGCTGCGGGCTCCTGCCTTTGTCCTGCATCCCCCCTGAAGCTTTGCGGAGAACCAGCTGGAGGAGGGTTGGTTTGCCTTGATAGTAAAGCGGAGCAAAAGAGCCTTGGTCCTTGTCCTCGTGGAGCGTCTAGCTTCCTCAGACAGACAGATAAGTCAAATATACACACGAATAAACACAAATGTGCGAACTGCGGGAGGAAGGAAGAAAATGCAGTCGCAGGGTGCTAGGAGACTATGCAGCAGGAGCCTGGCTTTGCCCGGTGGTTAGTGCAGGCTACGCTGAGGGGTGATATTTGATCGGAGATTTGAAGAAGTATGAAGAGTTAGCCTGTCAAAGAAAGAAAGAGCGGATGGATGTAGGCAGAGGGAATGCTCAGTCTGTGTGCCCGCACATGGGAGGGAACCGGTGATCTGAAGATCTGGAGTCTAGAGAAGGAGAGGGAAGGAGCAGGACTCAGTCAAGCAGGTCCAGTGGCCCCCAAGAGAGTGCGGGCTTGAACTCAGGACTTCAATCTCTCTAAGTGAAGGGGGACACAACCAAGTTAGTCTTTTTCTAAAGCCTTTTCTGACTGTGTCATAAAGACAAGGAGCATGGAGGGGCACCTGGGTGGCTCAGTTGGTGAAGTGTCTGCCTTCAGCTTGGGTCATGATCCTGGGGTCCTAGGATCAATCCCCATATCAGGCTTCTTGCTCTGCAGGGAGTCTGCTTCTTCTCCCTCTGCCCCACCCCCTGCTCATGCTCTCTCTCTCAAATAAATAAATAAATAAATAAATAAATAAATAAATAAAATCTTAAAAAAAAAAAAGAAAAGACAAGGAGCATGGAGAAGTAATTAGGGGACCATTGCATTAATCCAGATGAGAGGTGGCTGAAGCCTGGACCAGGTGGTGGAGTTGGAGGTGTGCTGAGCAGGCGGGGGAGGGGGGCGTGGAACTCTGAGATTTGGAAGGTAACCATCGAGCTTGATGGGTAGGTGTGGGAAGTAAGGAAAACAGGCATTGGGGATGGGCTCATGGATGGTGGAGGGGCCATTTACCATTAGGAAACAACAGAGAAGGACCAAGCAGGGGTGAGGTGTAGAGAAGGTAAGACATCGTTCAGCCAGGTGGGGACCTCGAGTGGGAAACACAAATCTGCAACCCAGAGGTGAGCTCTGGGTAGAGATTGGAAGTTACAGGGCACCCGTGTGCAGATGGGAGTTTGGACCCCACAGGTTGCTGATGATAAGCCCTGAAAGACTACAGAGAGCAGAGCACAGAGTTCAGGATCAAGGAACTCCCGTGCTTGGGATCCGGACCGAAGACGAAGAAGGAGCCCCAGAGAAACAGAAGGAGAGGCAGGAAGACACAGCGTCATGGAGAACACAGAGAAGCACACTCCAGGAAGGAAGTTGTGGTCAGTGGAGTTAAAGGCTTCCATAGTAACCGACGAGCTGAGGAATTCGTGCCAGACCAGCACATGCTTGCCGTGGACATCAGACTTCAGGTGGTGCATTTAAAGGTGGGTCATGAGAAATGGGAGGAGCCTGCTGCCAATCCAGCCATTCTCATTTCCAATTGATGCTTTCAATGCCATGATGCCTTTGCCTACTCCCTGCGCCGTTCATTTCCCACGCAGCTCTTTTGGTAACAAGAGAACTGAGAAGAGAACTGAACATCAAAGAGAAAATACATGATCGCATATGACCAGAGTGACGCCATGCTACAGAGAACGGCTAACGTGCCAGTCAGCATGCTGGGGTCTTTTGCACCTTGGTTTTACAACAAAAAAGCCTTACACCATCACTCCACTCCTTGGCACGGATTATCAGGAGCGGGCTCTGAGTCACAGAACTCATGTCCCACACCATAGTTGCTGTGGCTTTGGCGTAGACTCCTGGTCCTTATCCTGTGGCTTCCTTGAACCGTACTTTCCTTACGCTGTAGGAGCGTAAGCTCACGCTGCTGCATGGCGCAGAACTGCTTGTCCTGCGGCATCAGAATGAGCAGGGATTTATTAAAATGCAGTTCTGATCCCCACAAATTCTGACTCACTGCTTTTTAGGGAACTCTGATCTATCTCTCCAGGCGGTGCTGATGTAGTTGGCTCAGGGATCGCACTGAGAGAGAGCCCGCCCCTTATGTTACTGCCACGTGTGAGGTTCAGAGTAGCTGTGCTCATTGTACAGCTATTCATCAGAAACAGAGGCTCAAGGATACCTGAGTCCTCGCTTACTAAGGGAGGGGATTCTCATCAAGGATTGAAGGTAGAAGCGGGATCTCGCTCAGTTTGAATGGACCAGCAAACACGCTTGTCCCCTCTGTCCAGGAGAGCTCCTCGTCCCACCAGTGGGGCCGACACGGGGATTGGTGGCGTCCCTTGGGAAGCAGGGCGTCCCTGCTTTTTCCTTCTGCAGACGGCCGGCAAAGGCTGCCCTTTGCCATGGGCGCTACCGCGGAGCCAGGGCGGGCCAGACGGAGTCTATACAGGGACAAAGAAGAGATAATACCTAAGATGCAAACTGTTTTGTAATTTAGATTTTTTCCCCCTTTCCTCAAATCTTTGAGGCTTCAGGCCAAATGGTAGCTGAGAAAAATGAAAAGGAAAAAAATGGGCATGTGTGTTTGAAATCCTATTTTTAAATTGTTCATAATTTGATTATTTTCACTGGTTCTATTAATCTTCAGAAGAGTAGCTAAATGCAAATGCAAGCATTTTAAGGCATTAAAAATTATGCAGAAAAATCTGAGTAAAATTCCAAGAATATGTATGTATATGCAACATATAAATTATAATTTGAGGGCCTTTCCAAGAACATTTGCTTAATAAATAGGAACGAGAATGGGAATTTTTGCAATGCTAATTATTACACTACTTTCTCTTCCCAGATCTCACAAGCTGCTAGGACATATGCTACAGGTATTCATCTGGATGAAAAGTTATCTTAAATGTCTATTTCATGAGAAAAATGGAAGGTTCAAGAAAGTCAAAGTGTGTGGTTCCGAAAGGGTGTTCCAGAATATTGTAAATATTAAATGGTGTTTGCGTAGTAATGGAAAGAAGTCATATTTACTCAAAGGTAACAAAGATCGTCAGAACCCCAATCCAGGAAACAGGTTGGAGTAAGTCCACCTGTCGTTTAAAAATAGAATATGGAGAGGCCTGGTTTAGACCAAGATTGCTTAAACTACTCTTTCATTAGAGAAGAGGGTATTATAATGGGAGTACAAGCTTACTTGGTTACCTCTGAAGTATTTGCATTAATAGACCAACAAAGTTCTCAGGTGATCTTCTGGCCCGAAGCGGCCCCAGGTCGGGTTTGTGGAATGTGGAGGTCACGTAGGAATCCAGGGCCCTCAGCGAGCTCACATTTTCCCCATCTCTGGCATTCGGTACCTCCTGCAGCTTTCCTCCAGTTACCGTCTGGAACCCTCCTCCTTCTCCAGAGACAGGCAGGTTGCAGCCAGTTCTGCACTCATCAGTTCAGAGCTTAGAGGACCATCACCGATGGTTCAGGAAGGGTAATAAAAACCAACCTGGGGAGCAATGCTGGGCGTTGCTCCTTGATCCAGACATTTACCCCAGATCTGTGCCTGTTTGTTGTCGTGATTCTTTGATGCCAGACTTACATTTTCACAACACTGAACGTGGGGATGTGCCTGGTAAGCTCCAACTCTTTGGAAGAGCAGCGGTGAAAAACTCCGATCATGGACATCATGTTGCCCTCCAGCAGCCATGCTCTCTGCCCCTAAAATCCTGTGCAGGTAGACGGTAGAAAACACCCGCTTCTCCACTCAGATTATTGGGAAGTGATGTGCCTAGCAACCATCTGACGAGAGCATCAGTCACCACCGAGAAGGCAGTCCTGTGATTCTGGCCGCGTGGAAGAGGGAACCCGCGGCAGCATCCAGCTCGTACGAAGTTCCACCCCAGGGAGCAAGGCGTTGTAAACACAAACCATCATTGCTCCAGTCTTGTAAATCTCATCTTCCCTTTCAAGGCAGGAGACGATGTCATGCTCTGTTAAAAATGGGAACTGAAATCACAAGGCATTATTTAGGCAACATAACCTGATAGCTGGAGAGCCACCATGGAAGGTATAGCTGGAGGTGTCCCTAGCCTCCACGCCAGGTTCTCGGACACCTTCAGAACCTCCCAGGTGTGTTGCCGGGGGAACGAGCAAGCGTGGGCTGAGCTGTAGCCGAGTGTCTGGGATGTGCTCAGAGCTGTACGTCGCGTGATGCGATGAAGTGGTTCAGGTTGATACTGAATCAAAAAGTAGCCAATTTATATATGATTTTGTTTATTTTTCTTTCTTACAGATTGTTTTTCTCCCCCTCTCCCCCTTGCTCTCCTTTTCCCCCGTTCCTCATGCCCCCAGCCCCGCCGCACACACACTCCCATTCATTCCCACTGCTGTCACTCTGTAATACCGAAGTACAAGGAGGACAGCACCCGTGTCACTTCGGGGTGCTCCAGGGCGAGGGTGAGAGTGCATTCGGGCTTCCCCACGCTTCTGTGTCTCATTTTTGCAGGGTGATGGGCGAATTGACGTCATCCCCAAAATGGCAACCCAGGAGACGGGCTTGGTGAATTTTACCTGGAAGGTGAGTTTCTGGGATTCCAGGCCACAAAACAGACTTCTTGGATTTTTATATTTGTTTTTCTTTTATGGTATGTCATCAATTTGGATTTCTCAAGAAAATAACATAATTGCTTATTTGCTTTACTGTACATTGTATCGTAATTCTTGACAGCAAAATAATAGAAATATTATTATTATTAATAAGATGATTTCGAAAAGAGCTTCATGTTTTCATGTTTTGTTTTTAGTTGTTGGTTCTTTTTGTCCTTACATTTCTGACACCGAGAAGGCACAGTGAAATTATGGCTTTAGGAGTCCTTGAAATCACTCTGTGTGATTGCGTAGGCTACCGCCTCAGTAGACAGCCTCACCTACCCGCTGTGTTGTCGTTTTCAGGTACTGCTTTGTAAAATTATGTATAATTACGTAAAACATTCACATAATTCCAAATTAAATCTGCAAAATACTGTATAGACAGAGAAGTTCAGCTTCAGTCCTCTTGACCTCATTCTATTTTTTCTGTGTATACACACACATAGGTGTCTCATATACACATGTATATTTTATATGTTCCATTTGGTTATTTATTGGTTAAATTTGGTTTGGTTAATCATATTTATTTGGTTCATAATATTTATTTGGTTAATAGCCGAGAATTATTGGTTATTCCTGCAGAAGACTGAATGAGTTGAAAATAACCACAATCGTGTGAGTACCTCCGTTTCTGTGGTTCAGAAATCCTGTGGACCAGCTGGAAGGCTGAGAGAGCCCTCAGGGGCCACCTGGCTCCGCAGCGGGGAGGGGGTTGCCGGGGGCAGTGGGGCAGCTATCAAAGATCACTGGGGTAATGGGGGAAGCTGTAGGGGTCCACCTGAAGCCATCCGCATTGGCCAATGGACAATATGAGTATCAGTAATACTAACGGCATCGAAACGCATCACATGTTCCAGTCTCTTGGTTCATAATGATACTTAAAGAAACCTCATTGGCCTTCTTGCTTGTTTAGAAGATGCTAGGGAAACAACTATTTGGGAAAGTGGCAAATAAAGGGGGAAACTGTATCCTGCCTTTCCTAAGTGAACCCAGTGATCAGAGAGTCAATAAGGAAAGTTTCTTTTTGTGAAAGTATTCTGGCTTTTGGCTGAGAAAAGTAATGACACATTCAGAACATCAGCATTTCACAGCCCCATGGAGTAATGGGTTGGCGTTCTTAGCGGACATCGCAGTTACCATCAGTTTCTAACAGATACGGGTGGCGGGAAAACACGTTACAGAATATCGAGGATTGAAATCAGCAAGATTCTTCAGTAAATAAATTGCAACAAACAAACAAAAAAAGGAAAAAATAATCTAAGAGTCAAGAGTCTTAGAAGACATGGTCAATCATTGAGGTGTGTGTTTTATCTTGGATTCTGATTTAAGAAGACAGATGATTGGGGAAATTAAAATATTGACATTTAATAAAATTAAGAAATTACTATTTCTGCTTTTTATATTATGATAATCATACTGCTATTATTTGATTTTTAAAGTCATTAGTTTTTAGCCACTTATAATAAAATATTTACAAATAATGTAAGCTGATGACTGAAATAATCAACAGGTGTCTGTAGGAGGGGGGAAATGTACATGGGAATATAAATGGAGCAAGACGGGCTGAGCTAAACATGGGCACAGTGGAATGTATTCTAGTCTCTCCACTTAGTGTATATTATAGATTTCTCATAATAAAGCTTTTTGAACATTCTATACATATATTTCTTTTCTTTTTCTAGCCACACATATACACATATAGATATGCGTTCTTTATGCAATAAGAATTATGTTGTTTTGTTATTTAATTTATTCTCCTAAAAATAGTCTTTTTTTTTTCTGTTATTAAATGCAACATGACTTGTAATGGTAGCAAATAGATACACCACCATTCTGGGACGTTTGTATCCAGTTTTTTCGTGTTCCACCCTGCTTACCGTCATCACATTCTTGTTCATTCTCTGAAGTGCACTTGCTGGATATGGTATGTACCCATTTTTAGTGTTTTTGCTACTGGATGCCAACCTGCCCCCCACAGTCATTGCGAATAGCTGGTTCAAGGTGCACTCTTGTCAATAGGTTACATACCTTTTTTTCTTTTTGTCATTTTGATAGACAAAAATTCGTGCCTCACTTCTTCTTGCATCTCCCATGGCTTATGGTCAGAGGCCTGGATGGAAAATGTTCCGGACTATACACTTGGAATCATGCATATTTTAGAAGAAAAAGTCTATGTTTGATACCAATCTTCACTAAAATGTCACGGCATAAGGAGTCATGTCCCTTTCACATCTGTAAGACTATTTCTTTCATGACCATTTTCCCAAGAGTGGCCTGTATTGAAATAATGCAATTAATTTATGAAATCTTTTTGAAAAAGGCAACAAAGCTAAAATATAAGCCAATGAAAATGAAACATAATTCATTAGTTTTTTCTTGTTGACTCCTCCATATACTGATATTTAAAAATCACGGTGGTATTTTGCTCCTATCCTGGTATGTGTGGATTCCAGTGAGGAAGCTATCCATAGTTCTTTTGACTCTGACATATTCATAGAGCCTGACACCCGGCTCACATGCAGGAGCTTCTCGTCACACCTGTTGGCCCGCCGCACACCCCGCATGGAACAGCTGCCACCTTCGGTGTGCCCATAGAAATCCTGCAGAAATGAAGTGTGTTTGCCAGGCCTCGGGAAGATGCCCTGTCATTTCTCTTGTTTTGGTGATGGATTGACCTCACTTTAAGAAAGAAAACTTGAATGTGTTATCTTGGAAGACTAAACTAAGAATGTTGGCACGGTTCTCGTCTGATTCTCTCAGGGACGGGGGGCTGTCACCTCTCAAGCCGGCTGCCCTGGTGAGCTCCATCTAGCACAACTATCATTACCCTTTACCTTTCACCCAGAAAAAAAAAAAGTCTATTAATTTTTTTCTCATGAGACGATCATTAGGATATTTCCAATTAATTCATTTTCTTCAGTCTTTTGGAGAAAACATCCCCAGTCTTCCAGTTGTGACTTACATTGTGTGGCCTACACACTCCACGGTGTTCTCCCTGCAGGGACGAGCAGAACTCTATTCTCCGTGTCTTTCAAGGTGCATCAAACTTACCTCAGTTCCGACAGCCCAGGACACAGTCCCTGTGAGCTGACCTCAGCTTACCGCCCATGAAAGCCCTGGGCTGCTTTGATGCCAACTGCTGCAAGCTGGGCCATTCTATCTTGGATACATACAATCAGGTTTTTAAAGACGGGAGTGAAGAGTTAAATTTCATTTTCTTAGAGCTGGCCACTGCATCAGCCCTGTCAAATCTTCTTTCCATCTTGGTTCTGGCATCCATGGAGGCCCTTCTAAGAACTAACAGCTGACAGCCCGAGTGGGCAGTTTAAGCCTTTCCAAGTATCATATATTAAGCACAGATAAGATTCCAAAATCTGGAGCCTGAGAAGGTTCACATCTCACTGTCCAGCATCCCAATATGGTGCCTGCCCACACAGCATGGACAGGACAGGGTGTCACGGTCCCTACCTCTGAGAACCACCAATTCTGACTCACCAGGTCCTGGGCCACTATTCTGGGATCTTCATGAGCCCTAACCCTCCGGATACTAATATAGAATATGGGCTATATGCTATTTAAAGTGGAATGAGGGTAGCTATCCTGCCTGCTTATCCTCTGTTAGCTCCTGTAGTGCCTCCTGAATGAGTACGAGCGCTATAGGCACTCAATCAGTATTTCCAGAATACTGGACGGAGGGATCCCAAACTTTCGGGTTCTTTGCCATTTGCAAGGAGATGTTCTACTAAAATTAGGTTGAATCTTGCTGAAATTATTTTTCTTCACTGTTCCAATTTGCTTTCTTCACCAATGAACTGAGGTTCATTGACACCCAGGAACATAGAGTGTGATTCTATCCAACCACAGGACTTCCTGATTGTCCAATTTTATAAATGAAAACAAGCTCTCTCAACTGCATTATGGCCATTTTCAGGCTTTCAGGACCTTCGTCCATTAGAGAGCATCATTTGAAAGTCATGTACAATAAGTCCTCCTCATTCACAGATTCTGTATTTGTGAATTAGCCTATGCTCTACCGTTTTTTTGTGACCCCCAGCTCAGCACCCATAGAGCTCTTACGGTCGTTTGCGGACATGCACGGAACAGCCGAACGTTTGAGTTGCTCATGGTGCATGTTCCCCACTGGGCTGAGCAGACGGTGCTCTCACAGAGTGAACGAGCACACCTTTTGCAGTTTATTTAGTGCCATGTTTTTCTCATTTCTGTGTTTGTGTGTGTGATTTCACTGCTGCACAATGGCCCAGGCATCGTGCTGAAGAGCTGTCTATGAGGGGAAAAACACAGGTGATAGATGACCTTCTTCAGGCATGAGCTGCAAGGCTGCTGGCCCTGAATTCAGTGTTAATGAATCAATAAAATTACTAAGTAGGGCATCTTTAAAGAGAAAAACACATAAATCAAGGCTATGTATTGATCTGTGACCAGAGGCTCGCAGGAACCTAGCCCGGTATTTCCCTTAGGAGCGGTACCCCTCCGGTAAGGCCAAGGCCGCCATGAAGGATCGAGTGTACTTCATCCTCACACTGGTATCCGTCCCCCCGACTATTCCATTCATCACGTGGCTTTTTCAGGAATGTAATTGTGTTCCTAGATTTAAATGACCTTAAATGGGACAAGACAGATAAATTCACAGCTGCCAATATCCAACCTGGACGGGTAGGAAGCTGTGCCTGACACCAGAGAGGGAGAGACACAAAATAATCTGCAATTGAAGGAGCAGTTGCCATGTGCTGGGCCCGTGGGGGAGCGTGGGGAGCCCGCAGGTGCCTTGTCTCCTTACACCTCGCAAACTGCCCTGTCGGGTGGGAATCGCTGTCCTCACTGATTAATGTTTGACAACACCAACACTTGGAGGGTGAGGTAGGTTGCCAGAGTGACACAGAGAGGATGTCGGAATGAGATTTTAAACCCTAGTCCATCTAATTCCAAAGTAGACGCCCTGAACCAACCATATCCTCTGCAACGTCTGAAGAAAGTACGGCCATTTTCTTCCTGGGGATGACCCTTCCCACAGGCTAGTACCAGCATGTCGTCAGCCTCCAGCTTGAAAAACTAAAGTATTTTCATGGAGTCGTTATTTGAACATTTCAGCTTGCGTAATGGCCTGAAGTCTGTGAAGTCATGTGTGTGCACGTGTGTGTGTGCATGCCGAGAGTGTGTGTGTGCACGCCGAGTGTGTGTGTGTGCACGCCGAGTGTGTGTGCACGCCGAGTGGATCAGAAGCTGCAGATGCAGCATATGTGCAATGAATGATTATCACAAGCAAGCGTGTGTCTAGTGGAACAAACACAATGAAGAGACGGCCACACACTGGAAGAGAAAACGGGGTCCGGCTTGCCCATCGACTTGCTGTTGAACTGCCATCAGTCCATCAATTTCAGCCTCATATGGTCTGGGTGTGAAATAACCCATTTAATAATTTAGTCCTATGTACCTTACAAGTGTGAAAAATGTTCCATGGGTCGGGAAACTGACCCACAGAAACCTCTGTTCACTTGTAGCAGAAGACATAAGGGATTCCAGAAAATTGCTGGATAACGTTCTGCTAGTTCTCCTATGATGAGTTCAGACCCACATTTAGGTACGACTTCATGAAAAAAGAACCATATCTTCTTCTTTCTTATCATCAGATAATAATCTCACAAAGAAACATGAGGAAATAGCAATTAACTCTATATATCACCCGTAGAAGAAGTAGGCAGCAGAACGAGTGAGAAGCAGCGACTTCCTTAGAAGGAGGGACATCATTCTGCCCGTTGTGGACTCTGTCATTGCCTTGAGGACATACTCTTTTAAAATAAATCATAGATCACATCATTCCATAAGGGTCTGTCATTAAAATGAGGAGCATTTGTTACCATCCAACACAGGTGATGCTAGTCTCCTTCGTAACTATCTGTGACATCGCCTCCTTTCCCCATACAGCATGAGTCGGAAGAAACGGAAGGACTAAGATAAAATGACCTATCAGATCCCACACTTTATCCTTCACCCCACAGGACGGGTCCCAGATCTTACAAAGAATGTGTGTAGGGTAACGGTGCCTTGTGTTTTACAAGGCGAGTAGACCTCAGCAATGCGGCAACATCCCCTTGGCAATATGTGAGCTTTATGCTGGCTTTTCATGTTTGTGGCTAAAATCAAGTTTATCTTTCTGCACAAATACAGCACTTTATGTCATCAGCTTTATACGGTAACTGACGTCAGTCTGCAGCTGATTAATAGCCAGTGATTAAAAATAAATTGTTGTCGAATGGCGTACCATTAAAATAACATCTAAAATATCCCCAGAAATCATAAACAGGTCAGCCAGTGCCAGTATCTGTCTATGTTTGCAATGAGGCATCCCTTCATCAGCCTTCCCGATCCCCGAAGCCTTCTAGAAAACACAATTTCTGTGAAATCTAGGTTGTCAGCATGAAGAGAAAGTTGGCAGAACACAGGGTTCTGTTGCTAAGCGATCCCTGGCAAATGTGATACGTGTACATTATGGCATTTGATGACATCTTCAGGAGAGGAAAGACTCCAACCTGATGGGAACGCATCATTTCCTGGAGAGGAGCAAACGCCACAGGGGCCGAGTGTGGGGTCCGTCCTGCTGCCCAGGACTCCAAGCCACCTCAGTTGGGAAATCAAATTAAGTTCTATTAATATTTAGAGTCTAAGTACTTTCTGCCTGTGTCTACCCTTGCTTCACCTTTGAAAGGGAGAGAGTGATGATTCTGTTGTGTTTCCATTTATAACAGTGTCAGAAGGGGCATCAGTAACAGCCATATGCCCAGGTGAGCGCCCGTGTACAGGGTTTCTTGAGCACAAAAGAGAAGGGAACAATTTATTTAATACTACTACACGTACTATGGGGAAGACGGCTGGTAAAATCCCAGGGACCTGGTGATTTTTAGTATCAAGTTCTTTCCAATCGGACTGGAAAAGGATCAGAGATCAGCATGTCCAAGCTCGAGTTTTACACCCAGAGACCAAAGTGCAGAGACGGTAAATGGAGAGAACCCACGGTCCCACCGATAACACGCACGGACGTGCATCTGGCCTTTACACCTCAGCGGGGCATCCTTCAATACATGGCAAAGTCTCTGCAAATAAACTGCAGGATAAAATACAGACGCTGATCTTTGAGAATCATAGGACTTTAATGTATTATTGCTTTATTTCTAATGAAAGTTACTCTTGAAGATCCAACCAAGACAGGTTTCACATTAAAGAAGCAAAAAGGAGAGATTTGATTCGAGGGCTGCCAGCTTGCTTTCAAGGGCTCCATTCTCTTGGCTGGCTTGGTATTGACGTTACATTCTGAGTTCTATGTGCTTCCCTGACGTGTTCCCCATGCACACTGTGTGATGTTCACCAGGACGGTCAGCCATTGGCAACCTTGACCAGGGTCATCACAGATTTGTAACCCTGACGGGAGAAAACATTTCCGAACAGTACGTTATTCTGAAGTTGAGACAGTCTCCAGTGAAACAACATGGACCTGACCATTAAAAATGGCTTGAGAGGTAGACGTTCATATCACACTTCATTTCAGTGGGGGCTGCTTTACCAGACATAAAAGAACAGCTTAACTAAAACTTCCTGTGTTTCTTAATCTTTCACCAGCAACCCTCATAAACTGTGTTAACAACGAGGGAGACCCCTAGTGCAAGGATTTTCAAAGGCTGCTTCGGAGTTGAATTCAGGGGCCTTGAGGCTTGTGAGCCCATCCTCCGGGGGTTTTCAGACCTAACTGAGTGGGAAGTCTGGCTGTTACCCCCCGGGTGTAAAACTGGACCAGTGACAGTCTCCGAATTTCATCCTCATCTGTAAAATGTGGAAAATGGAACGAGCTGCCTCTCATGGTTGTTATAAGAAATAAATGAGTTTGCGCGTGTAAAGTGCTTAGCACGAAAAATACTTGCTTCATTTCTGCATCTGTAGAATGAGGACAATAAAAATGCCCACTTTGCAGGGCGCGTTGTGAGAACTACATGAAATGTGTAGGGGAAGTGCTAGATTAGGCCCAAGAACCATTAGCTAAAATAGGATGCTAACGGGCCTCCATTTCAGTGAACTGGAAAGATGATGATATCCGTACCAATATCACAGACGTGCTTCATCACCCTCACTACCTAGACCCCTATGGATCCAGATCATGGCTTTTATAAGAAGCTTTAGCCAAGAGATTTCTAGAAGAGAGATATGGCTTGCTTGAAAATAAATATTCGGCACAGTCCACCTTGTGGGCCTCCTGGGCCTTCCTGAGGCCCTGAGCTCTGTCCCTACAGCATGGCCGCCTGACCGAGTCTATGCGACCATCTTGCGTAAGCATCCATCTCATCTCAACAGAAAGCGTGCCATATCGTAAGAGCATGTTGGGTCTCCTGTGGGCAGGTCGACAGAAATTACAGTGTGATACAGTTTCCACGTCAAACAGTTGACCTTAGCAAAAGAGAACGGTCATTGGAATTAATTCTCTTGCCACTGTTTTCAATTCGCACATGTGATGCATTATCAAAAGGTGAAACATGATTTAGCTGGATTCGCAATCATCAAATAAGAAAACGTAGGCTCCGTCATCACAAAGATCAATGGTTTGGCGTTCTTATACCCAAGGAGACAACTGCAAGTTGAGGGCCCACTTACTGCTGCTAATTTAACATTTCCAACCAAACTTTGTAAATCCATCAGATTTGATATCTAGTAAATAATTATCTTTTTTTTTTTTTGTATTTTGTACAAACATTTCAAACAAGAGGTTACTCTGTTTTAAAGTACTATGGTCTGGAATGAACAAATATTTAAGTGTTTACTTGGGAGAGGTGAAGAGGTAAGTCAGGAAAAGGGGGCATGTGGGCTTGGGACAGGTGCGCCTACTTGTCATGAACTGTGTCCAGAGCCGGTGCGGGCAGGTTACTGCCATGGTCACAAAGAAATGAAACTACAAATTATTTTTAAAGATAGAAAACAATGAAACACTGCTCTCTATAATTACCAATATTTATGCCCCCCCCTAAAAAAACCTATTTAAACTCTAGGATAAAAAAATCAAAGCCCAAACTATGTACTACATAGGAAATAATGATAATAAAATGCAATCTCTGAAAATCTGTGCCACACACTGAAACATCACTCAAAGGACAATTGATAGGCTTAAATATTTATTTGTATTAATAAACAAGGCATGCAAATCACATAAATAAACATGGAATTCAACAGTTAGAAAAGCACACTGCGCTCACCTCATGTAGCATATGGAGGGCACCATTAAACAAATAGAAACGCATGAGTCCAGAAAGAAAAGCTAGTTGAAGCAATTGTTCAAAAGTAAGAATCTTCAAAAAATTGAAACCTGGATTCACTCGTAACTAACTTATTCATGGGGACCCAAGGGCTGAAACACAAACACACACGTTTTTCAAGGATTCATGAAGGGACGACAGAAGTCCAAAAAAGATCGTATCAATTAAAAAAGACTATTTTGATCCAATCTATGCACACAAATTTGAGAATCAGGATAAATGGATGATTTGGAAAGACTCAAAGAACTGACCCCAGAAGATGGGAATAAACAGAGCAGACTAACTATCAAAGGAGAAATAACCACAGTTGACAAATCATATGTTTTAAGATGTAGCAGAGGGTATTGTGGACAATGCTGCTATGAACATTGGGGTGCATATGGCCCTTCTCTTCACTACGTCTATATCTTTGGGGTAAATACCCAGTAGTGCAATTGCTGGATCACAGGGTAGCTCAATTTTTAACTTTTTAAGGGACCTCCACACTGTTTTCCAGAGTGGCTGTACCAACTTGCATTCCTACCAACAATGTAGGAGGGATCCCCTTTCTCCACATCCTCTCCAATAACTGTTGTTTCCTGTCTTGTCGATTTTTGCCATTCTAACTGGCGTAAGGTGGTATCTCAGTGTGGTTTTGATTTGAATTTTTCTGATGGCTAATGATTTTGAACATTTTTTCATGTGTCTGTTAGCCATTTGTATGTCTTCATTGGAAAAGTGTCTGTTCATATCTTCTGCCCATTTTATGATTTGTTTGTTTCTTGTGTATTGAGTTTGAGAAGTTCTTTGTAGATCTTGGATACCAGTCTTTTGTCTGTAGTGTCATTTGCAAATATATTCTCCCATCCCGTGGGCTGCCTCTTAGTTTTTTTGACTGTTTCCTTGGCTGTGCAGAAGCTTCTTATCTTGATGAAGTCCCACAAGTTCATTTTATCTTTTGTTTCTCTTGCCTTTGGAGATGTGTCATGAAAAAGGTTGCTTTGGCCGATGTCGTAAAGGTTGCTGCCTGTGCTCTCCTCTAGGATTTTGATGGGTTCCTGTCTCACATCAAGATCTTTCATCCATTTGGAGTTTATCTTTGTGTATGGTGTGAGACAGTGGTCAAGTTTCATTCTTTTGCATGTAGCTGTCCAATTTTCCCAGCACCATTTATTGAAGATACTGTCTTTTTTCCACTGGATGTTTTTTCCTGCTTTGTCAAAGATTAGTTGCCCAAAGAGCCAAGGGTCCATTTCTGGGTTCTCTGTTCTGTTCCATTGGTCTATGTGTCTGTTTTTGTGCCAGTACCATGCTTTCTTTGTGATCACAGCTTTGTAGTATAACTTGAAATCTGGCAACGTGATGCCCCCAGCTTTGTTTTTCCTTTTCAACAATTCCTTGGTGATTCGGGGCCTTTTCTGGTTCCATACAAATTTAAGGGCTGTTTGTTCCAGTTCTTTGAAAAATGTCATTGGTATTTTGATCAGGATTGAAAGTGTAGATTGCTCTGGGTAGCATGGACATTTTAACTATGTTAATTCTTCCGATCCATGAGCATGGAATATTTTTCCATCTTTTTGTGTCTTCCTCAATGTCTTTCAAGAGTGATTTGTAGTTTCTAGAATATAGATCCTTTTTGTCTCTGGTTAAGTTAATTCCAAGGTAACGTATGATTTTGGTGCTATTGTAAATGGGATGCATTCCCTAATTTCTCTTTCTTCGGTCTCATTGTTCGTGTATAGAAATGCAACTGATTTCTGAGCACTGATTTTGTATCCCGCCACATTACTGACTTGCTCTATAACTTCTAGAAGTTTGGGGGTGGACAACTAAATCATGGAAGGAGCCGAGATGCCCTTCAACAGATGACTGGATTAAGAAGATGTGGTCCATATATACAATGGAATATTACTCATCCATCAGAAAGAACGATTACCCAACATTTGCTGCAACATGGACGGCACTGGAGGAGATAATGCTAAGTGAAATAAGTCAAGCAGAGAAAGACAATTATCATATAATCATATGATGGAACATAAGAACTAGGAAGATCGGTAGGAGAAAAAAGGGATAAAGAAAGGGGGGGTAATCAGAAGGGGGAATGAAGCATGAGAGATTATGGACTCTGAGAAACAAACTGAGGGCTTCAGAGGGGAGGGAGGTGGGGGAATGGGATAGACCGGTGATGGGTATTAAGGAGGGCACGTATCGCATGGCGCACTGGGTGTTATACGCAAGTAATGAATCATGGAACTTTACATCAAAAACTAGGGATGTACTGTATGGTGACTAACATAATATAATAAAAAATATTATTATAAAAAAAAGAAAATGGGGGAAATGGGAAGTTATTGTTTAATGGGTACAGAGTTTCAGTTTTGCAAGATGAGAAAGTTCTGGTGATGGAAGGTGGTGCTGCTTGCACAACAAGGTGAACATACTTAGCACTACTGGACTGTACACTTAAAATAATTACAATGTCTGAACCCCCCCCCCAAAAAAGAATAAAGTTAGTTTCATAAATGAAAAAAAAAAAAGATGTAGCAGAGGGATTCACTGGGGATTTCCAGCCATCGTTCAATATTCGGATAACCCCCACACCCTTTAAACTGCTTCAGAGTGTAGACAATAATTCTGCATTCTTCTTTTAATGGGAGCCTGGAGAGCAAAAAGGAAAAGAAAGAGAAGGCACAGGTTAGTCTCACTGAGGAATAATGAAACAGAAACACTAAACCAAATATTAGCTTACAGAATCCAAGTTAATATTAAAAAACAGCCTAAGAAGAAGTAGGGGTGTCTATTTTAAGAAAAACGAGTCAATATTAGAAAACCCATCAATGCAAGTTTTATAGAAAAGTAGTAAAAGAAAACAATCACAGGCTTATCTCTGTTGAAGCTGAAAAGGCATTTATTAAAATTTAGCCTCTATTCTTAATTGAACAAAGTATCTTACCAAAATGGGAATAAACAGATAATAACTAGATACAAATATTTCCATATATCCACCCAAAAGCCAGCACAGTATCATGCTTGAAAGGCAAACCCGAGGAGCACTTCCGTTGACATCAGCTGCCCACGGACCGGTTCACTGTCGCAGCCCGTGCAGCCCTGGTTTAGAGAGAGTAGCTGCGGAATCAGGTAGGACGAAGGAACGACAGGTGCAAATTTAGAAAAGAAGAGGTGGAAGTAAATAAATTCATAAACAGAGTCTTTCTATATATACATGAATTTAATAACTAATAAAGATGGTATTTACAGTCCTTTGGGAAAAAACAATTTGATTATTATTGAACAAATGGTGTTGGAACAACCAGACCTCCGTCTGCAGGAAAAAATAATGAAGTGAGATTCCTTTCCTCGTTGCCAACAGCAAAATAACTTTCAGCTGGATTCAACGTTTGTTAAAATCAGTAACAAAATAAACCCGTCTAAACACACAAATAATACAGGTACACATGAAGACTTGTCACAATTATTTGGGAAGGAGGAAGCTTTTCTAAGAACATGAAAAACTCAGAAAACTCAAAGAATGTGCAGATAAACTTGTTACATTATACTTTTTAGAACGCTCATTAATAAAAACATCAAAAAAAATAGAATAATGACATATTTAGAAAAATAAATAAATAATGCAAATTAGCATGCTGTAAATTGAAAACATCAGACTAGCTGATTTTCAATTCCGTCCAGCTTTAAATTTCCAATAATTTGGGGCACCTGGGTGGCTCAGTCAGTGAAGCGTCTGCCTTCGGCTTAGGTCATGATCTCAGTGTCTTGGGATCGAGTCCTGCATTGGGCTCCCTGCTCGAAGGGAAGCCTGCTTCTCCCTCTCCCTGTACCACTTTCCCTGCTTGTTCTCTCTCTCTCTCTGTCAAATAAATGAATAAAATCTTTAAAAAAATAAATTTCCACAATTTTAATGCATTTAATATAATTCACAGACATTGAACAATATACACAGTCTTACCTCAGCACATCGAACCAAAGACTTGCATTGAGGTCCTTCCCCCTAAAAGAACGGAGAATGCTGTTGAAGCAGCAAGATAACCAGATGAGATACTTAGAAGACTTTGAAAGAATGATTACCAGTCACGGCGTTGATGGTGCCAACATAGTTTGGAAACTCCCCAAGCGCCTAGATAAAAGCAGCAGTTTTGTGATCAAAGAAGATCCATTGGCAGCATTTATAATAAAATGAAGTAACAAGGTGCCACCACCACCTGAACACAAGTTGCTGGAACGAGAGGTCAACACCGTCCAGGCCAGCATGCTCAGCACATCCATGTGGGAAGCGATGGAAGCAGCAATAGGACCGTGGCTGGAGGAAACCCCAACCTGCCAAGAGAGGGGGTGGGGGTGCTGATTGGGGGTGTTTGTCCTCACTGAGTGCAAAGGGTCTGTGGCCGGATCTAGATTCTAAGAAGTCTTGCAAATAAATTCCAGGGCAGGCCCCATACTGAGGAGCAACTGTAGAAGAAAACATAATTGAGGTCAGTAATAACGATGGAGAAGAAAGAAGTGAGGAAGTCCAGACCGAGGTGGGGGAGAGGGACAGAGTAGGACACGGGATTCCAGAAAGCAAGCTGCCACATTCTATAAAACTATGCAAATCAGCACAAGAAGGAGGTCTTCCTAAGTTGACAGCCTCATAAATATATAAATGTTATAAATATAACATTGACCAATCTAGAGAATTTTCTTCCCTGATCTCTTCCTATGGAATCAACTAAAGAAGAAGCTTCAGGCAACCACAGTGACTCTAGAAAAACTGAGGTAAGACCCAGTAGGGACAACGGAGCGTGTAGTCACCGAGGGAAGTCAGACTAAGTGAGGAATCAGCCAGCCAGGCCCGGAATGCTTACAGGGCACAACAAGGACAGAGCAAAAGACAAGAAAGGACAGGGCAAAAATTGGAGAGAGAATTTGGATACATATGTAAACTTTAACTATGTTTCATCATCAAACTTGGGACTGGTGGCTTAGTATTGCTATTCTGAGACTATTATTTCTGTGACATGGGAAAGCAATGAGTAGTTACGGGATGTTATAAGTTTTTCATCACCTGCGTCTTTCAGAGCCAGAACTTTTGGCCTAGAAGAAGCAAACAGATATTTAATATAGAATAGGTCAAATATAAACTCTTCCAACATGAATTTAAATTGAAAACATTGATATGCACTCAAGAAGGAGTTGATGAGTAAATAGATGATTAAATCATCTATCTACCACATGTCTAGTTTTAAACTCTTTCTGCTGAGAAGGCCTAAAAACAATGATCCATCAGGTAGCATTGAACACTCCTAATGCCAATATTATGGCCTCGTGTTGCCATTTCTTAGCAAAGAAAACCGAGTTTCTGGGAGAAGCGGTGGACCCCAGGTCCACAGCAGGAGACTTCGGCGTGGCTTGGAGCACCATGAGTACCAGACAGAAAGGAAGTGATCTAACTTAGTAGGATCAGGTCAAAAGACTCAAGAGCCAATTTCAAAAGGCTTCTGCCGGCCAAGATAGAAAAATTTGAGCCTCATGAAGGATGAAAATTCAATGAATTGAAACCCATCAAATAGGTTAAAGTCATAAGTTTGTAATGATATTAAAAAGTAGTAATCGATCTGATTTTGGAGATGTCTTTGCAACTGGATAAGTGTAAGAGAAGAAGCAGGCGTTTGTTCTGGTTTTTAAAATGTAAAATGTAGCCCTGGATAACCAAGTAAGAGACAAAAGCATGGTTCTTGCTTTAAAATGATTCCAAATGATTTTTCAAATGATAGAATTGAAATATCATCGTTTTGCAACCCCAGGGAAGGAAAGGACTTATTAGGCTCTGAGGATAAACAATAGCTACCAGCAAAAATGAAGGACATTTCAGGTGTTCTGTGCCTTCCAATGAAACAGGATGATATCACCCATGCTCCTGCCAAAGGCATTAAACTATATTCAGCTGTCCTTTTGCAGGAACAGCAAAGGACAGAGGAGCATGCTGAGATGCACAAAGAAAATGCAATCGGCAAAATCCAGACTGTGGGAGTCTCTACGGGCCAAATAATGTAGCCCAGATCTCCTGAACAGTTGAACTTCAGGGAAATAAAAGATGAGCAAGGTAATGTGACCAGAAAGAAACTTTTAAAAAAGATAAATTCATTTTTTGGTGGGCAAACCTCAATAATCGTAAATGGGGATGCCTGGCTGGATGAATACACCGTATGGAAATGCGAGGAAGTAGTTACCACAACAGGCGAGAGGAGAGGGAGTCTTGGAGAGGGACATACCCCAAGGGAGGGCTTCTGTCGAGTCTGACAAAGGTCCATTCTGTTCGTGAATGGTGGTCCATGCCTTAGAAATAGTTCACTGAGCTATATCTTTGTTCTGGGTGTTTTTCTGTATATTGGCTTTATTTAAGAATTAAAAAAAAAATTTAAAGGCTATTTATTCATGAGAGAGAGAGAGCGAGCACTTGAGAGAGTGCAAGCAGGGGGAGAGGCAGAGGGAAAGGAAGAAGCAGACTCCCCATGGAGCAGGGAGCCCAAAGGCAGCCGCTTAACCAACTGAGCCACCCAGGCGCCCCTACAATAAACAATTAAAAAAAAAATCTACAATGCAAAACTAAAAGAAAATTTACTAGGAAACGTAATTTACTTTCATCCCTGTATTTATTCAGCAAATACATGAAGAGCCCTTTGAATGTGCTGGCTACTGGCTCTACACTGAATTTTGTCCAAAGGAAGCCAAGGGAGACAGAGAGATGAAAGCCTGGGAAATTTCAGAAACCCGCGATCACACAGTGAAATGGTTTTCTGAATCTTGCTCAGAATTCCAACCGATGTGAAAGCAGAGGTAAAACACTCGGAGACGTGTATCCCGAAGCAAAGACCCGAGAGAAAGGATCCTCATTAGCAGGCTAATGAGACTGACTCCAAACCTATCCTCCCCCGAGGCCAGGCATACAAAGGGGGTGCTGTTCCAATCCCATGTCCCACTGGTCTTTAACTGGTCAAATCTCAAATTAGAACATAGCAGAAGGTGTAAAATGGCCACAAGTCTGGCCAGAACATTTCCTAAGAGCATTGGCAAAAAGAAAGCTTCTTAGAAGAGCCTCAAATCAAATCTAGACACCTTACACTTGTGCTATGAATTGGAAAGCAGAGCTCTTTGGAGCGCTTTTAAGACAAACCATAAAAGTAATATCTGTGCATGATTCCAGCTCGTCTCCATAACATAAGACAAAAGGCTGTCTTTGTGAACAGATCTTAAAGGATATGTCACCTTTGGCAAAGGATTTGGTCATTGGGAAGATATCTTTATTTAGCAACCCTCGATTCTTTTGCTGGAAGCTATTTTATGTTGCATTTGTGTGTGAAAAAGGAAAGTTTCTAAGCAACCGTATTGTATACCGACTGTCTAATCCCAGCAAAATCAGAGTGGTTTTTTTTTTTTTTCCTAGAGAAAGGTTATGTATCTATTTCTTATAAACTGAATCCTTCAAGTCTATGTTGCTT
The DNA here is from genome assembly GCF_024610735.1 of Ursus americanus. Taxonomy (NCBI): domain Eukaryota; kingdom Metazoa; phylum Chordata; class Mammalia; order Carnivora; family Ursidae; genus Ursus; species Ursus americanus. Next base: position 3,428,378 of record NC_142136.1, read on the forward strand.
GGTTATCAGAACTGTCTGGAAATTGATAATATTTTTGACATCAAAGTTTCCAGGTGACAGAAGAGATAAAGCCAGAGGGATAACAGACAGAGCCCAGACTGTTTTCCTCTGCCCACAAATAAGATACCTACAGCATATCCCTATTTAATCCCTTATCCCTGCCAATAAATAGAAAAATCAAATGAGTTTTCCTTTCCACCCAGCAAACCAACTGGTGGGTATGACGATAAACGGGCAGCGAGCGTGCCATCCAGCAGGAATAACGGTTTAGGACTTTGCAACCAGTGTTCCACCAGGAGAGAGGTTTTCTCAAAACAAAGCAGCATGGCCAACTTCTGTCTAGATTTGTTTATGAGCAAAGCATTTTTTCCCCCTAAGCCTTCAGTGAAGCTCGTTTTATCTGTTAGCTTGGGGAGTTAACTTAGATCAGTCTTTGCCTTTTCTTCCTGATAGATAGTATCTGGTTGCTTCTGTTCATTATATCATGCTTACAAAGCAACCTTATAGGAAGATAATTACGGACCAATAATAAACAGAGGCTGTCTTCTCAGCTCCCTGGAGTGGGGTGTTAAATGCTGAGAGACTACATTTTTGTACTGAATCATGCAGACTGGCAAGATGACCTGGGTTTGTACCACTCACTACGTGTGTTTCCAGACGGGTTAGTTGGCCTCTGCGTCTCTCCATTTCTTCTTCACACAATGGAGCTAACAGCGTCTCTGTCAGATTGGGACATTAACGCTCAGTAAAAGTTACCTATTATGAGAGATTCTATGTTCAGCGTTATGATTTCGCCCCAAAGTCGATATTTACATAGAATCAATAGTGTGTTGAGCGTTTTATTTTCTAGAATTTACTTATATATACAGAAGCCACGGCATATTTGAGCCTGTCTAACTTCTATTTGAGAATCAGTCTTTGATCTTATTAAAGTGTTCTTTGAACCCCCTACTTTAAGAAAAGTTTGGGAAGTGACAACCCCTGGGCCCTCCTTCTGACTTAGACAAGGCGTGGCTGGCCTGACAAGGTTTGTGTTTGGCGTAAACAGAGTATCTCTACCTGCGTTTGCACATTTTGAGGGAGAACGGCTTGGTTCTGGCTGGATCATGCAGGGAGGTGTCTCTCCTTGTCATCATCCTTCCCACGGTGCCCCTGTCTCTCCGGGCTTCTCTTTCCCTGGAACCTTCTCCACCAAGAGCAGAGTCACCATGCAGAGCACCGGGATGGAATACTAACGAGAACGTGGCCCGGGGATCCAACCTGGGTTCACTGCCAGGTCAGCTGGACGCAGGAGAGGAAAAAAGAAGCCAAGAGAATAATGAAGCTGGAAAGTGTGGAACTTGGAACACGGGCGGCGCCGAGTGGACGCGTGCCAGTGAGTGTCGGAGTGTGCGTGCGTGTGCCCTGAGTAGGAGGACGAGAGTGATTTCACCATCCGGGGTCCCCTGCAGAGCACTGGGGCTGCCATGGATTTCCCAGGATGCTATATTTAGCTCTATGTACGTTCTTTTTTCTTTTTTTAACTTGGGTGGAGCAAGATGTAGCCTTAGTGAGATGAAGAAATACCCCTGTTAAGAATCTAGTCTGCACCCCCTAAATGCAGCATGGACACTGCCCGCCTTCCAGGGAACAGCAGGACTCGGCCGGGGTGCGGAAAGGCAGGAAGTAGGCAGCCTCCACACCCAGGAGGCGCGGATGGAGAAGCTTCGTCCAGGGCAGCGGGTCGAGGCACGCGGTCACAGAGCAGGGGCGTGGTCCTGATCAGAGTGAGGGCAGCACGGGGTAAGGAAGGCTCGGGAAGGGCTCTCTGCCTGCTCCTCCACGCCTCCCCGGCCACAGTCACTCCGTCCTCGGGGAATCAGCGATGCCCAAGGCTCCAGCTGATGCCTGGAGAACAAAGTGGGGGCCCCGTGAAGGACAGAATCTTGGGCTGGCGCTCCCTGGTCCCCCCTTCCCTCCCCTGCAGCGCCGGGGCTGGACGCACGGGGCGCCTACGACTGGCCCTGTCTCCCCTCTAAGACCTGCGGTTTCTGCAACAGAGAGCCCCCCGCCAGGGCCCCCGGCGCCACCAGGCCTCCTGCTCCCCGAGGGCGGGCCCCTCACCCAGCTCTGGCGGAAAGCCACCGGAGGGTGGGGTCCGCAGGCTGCAGGCCTCCGTGCCTCACGTGGGCACCACGTCCACGGCTGCTGCAGCGCAGTCCGCGCGTCAGAGGCCGTGCGGTCACGAGCCCTCAGGATTCAGCCGAATAGAAGAAAGAGCCGGCCTTCGTCACATCTGGTGAAGACGCGTATTACTCACACTTCCTTCTCTGGGGTGTGTGCTCGTGTGTGCTCGTG